>NC_134358.1:118866088-119533588 GCF_048569485.1 Anomaloglossus baeobatrachus
TGTGAAGCCGCAGGAGTGAGGAATATCTCCTACCGGCGTCACCGCAGCTCCCGTAGGATATGCGGAAGGAAGGAGGTGGGCGGGATGTTTACATCCCGCTCATCTCCAGCCCTCCGCTCCTATAGGCCGCCTGCCGAGTGACGTCGCAGTGACGCCGCATGACCCGCCCCCTTAATAAGGAGGCAGGTCGCCAGCCAGAGCGACGTCGCAGGGCGGGTGAGTCCATGTGAAGCTGCTGTAGCGATAATGTTCACTATGGCAGCTATCACAAGGATATCGCAGCTGCGACGGGGGCGGGGACTATCGCGCTCGGCATCGCAGCATCGGCATGCGATGTCGTTGCGTGCAAAGTACCCCTTAGCCTAACAAAGGTTACATGCACAAAAATACAAAGTAAATAGAAAGGAAAGAATAGAGCAGTAGAACACTAACCGTGCTGCCGATAGAAAAGAAGGAGACAGGAAAGACGCAAATTCAAGCGTTCTAACTTTAATATAATGTGTGATGCACTTATCCCCCCGTGCACAGACCCAACTGCACTCAGAAAACCACTTATCCAGCGGGCACAGGAGTAGAGTGGTGTGTCGCTCTCAACCAGCGTGTGTGGCGCCCCTGAGGCTTCAGTCGCCACAGAGTATTGCACCCAAATTTGGGTATAATGCTAAACTCGGATCCTGAGGAGGTCAGTCTCGGTTTCACCACATTACACACTGAAATACACACCAGGGTGCCCTGTTCCCACTGGGGACTGGGCTAGGGTAGGGTAATAAAGGGGTCACCAACAGAGTGGCATTTACAGGATGCCCTCAAACAGGGGTCCCAGTCCCACTAGCCTAGGACCTGGGAGGGGGGAGGTGCAGCCCGCAAGAGGAGTTCTCCAGCAGGAGAGGAACAGAGCAGTCGCATCTACAGGTGCTCCAGTGGGAAGGAGGAGAAGTTCACACGATTGCCGTGGGGAAAGTGAACCTGCGCCCCATGGAATCGATGCCACACAGGGTGGTAGGACATTAAGGAAGATCATACTTCACGTTGGTTTTCCAGAATCTGCCTGGACAGGGAAAGTTTCAAGCTTTCCTGACCATACAGCGCCCAACAGCACAGTGCCAAAGAGGATCCGGGGTCTTGCATCAAACCAGACTCCATATCAGAACCGCGGCACCTGCATATTGGGAGAAGAGTACATCTTGTGAAAACATTGATCCCCATGTAGCTCTAAGCCAGGGGATCCACAGACAGGCGTTACAAGGAGGAAACCCAAACCGGACTAATCTCTAATGGTTCGGGTTCGATGGAGCCCATCATAGCAAGTGACTGGTACTACCCGGGTGAGCGGCACCGCACTAAAAGTGAGTAACAACCTTGAAATGCAGCCATAGACTCTGACTCTTTATTACCGGTGCTGCCGCTCCATGCCGGCGTTGTGACGCCCTGGACCCCAGGGGTCACAGAATAACACCACATACACATCCCCTCCCCTGGTCAGGAACACCCGTCAAACAAAAAAACCCTTGTTGCCTCCCTCCAGGGTCTGATGTCCACACCAGGTGGGGCGAAGCCAGGTGGTTGGCCCCACCCACCGAGGGGTTCATCTGACTTGAGGTGGGAAAAGTAGTCAGTAGTTGTTGTAGTTTGGAGTCAAGTTCAGGAGAGTTGGAGTTGAGGAGTGGAAGTGGAGACTGTGTGTGTCTGGGTCGGAGCCCAGGCACCATCAGCAAGGTCGGCAGATGGTGGTGGCCGCTACAGGAGTAGGTGGACGTCTGCGGAACCGTAGGACCGGGGTCGGGTGTTGGCCTGCCGGTACCGAACCGGGGAGCGGATTGAAGCCAAGCACCAAGGCAGGGTATTCAGACCCCGACTAGGCTCAGAAGCTGCCGTAATGGTCAAATTCTCTGATTGCGGTCTGGACCTCAGGGATTCATTCCCAACCAAGTCCCGTCAGAAGGCAACAGCCCAACCCGTCCAGATAAGAGCCACCGCCAACTGCCAGAGATCCAAGGGCCAGCGCCTGCGGGCAAAACGGGCTCTCCCGACACGTACAAGCCGGGGAGCGGACCACCCGTGGGAATCCATAGGGGTCAAACACTTACACATAGGTGCAGGGAACGACAGCCTCCATCAACCCGTCCGGGGAGAGTGAAGATACCGCAGCCGACTGCGGGCCCCGTCCATCCAGCCGTTTGGTTTACCAGAGACTCATTGAGTGAGTACACTAGTGCCATCCGGCACAGCGCTGCACCGTAACGCTGCCCCGCATCCGCGCTGCCTCCTCGCATCGGCACCTGCCCCTATCCTCTACCCACCAACCAAAACCTCCCAACCGGGGCCCCGGGACCAACAGCCCCTACCCACGGAGGGGCCAACACCTCAGCTGCTCCCCGCCATCGCACCCGGGAAACCCCGTCACCAGCAGCAATGGTGCCCATCATCACCACAACCCCATGGGTGGCGCCACAACCAACATCCCACCACCAAACCTCCCCTTTTCACTCGTGGGCGAGGAGGCGCTGCTCGAGCCCCCGGGTCCGCCCCCGTGCTCGAGCCACCGAGGAGCAGGGGCGCTACACGTGCACACAGCATTAAAACCTGAGTGTCAGGAGCCTGCCTAAGCAATCAGTATGCTGAGGACAGATTGCTCTCACCACTATTCTGCTCAGTGGGATACCAGGTGCAATGGCGACGGCTAGCCAAGCACCCTCATGCACTGGGACAGTATGCATATGTGATAACTGCGCACCTATGTGCACCAGAGGGAGGTTTATAAAACCTTAACCCCACCCCAAACGATGCTGTCAGTCGTCATCACTTGACCAATCCCGTGAGGCATACTCATCAGGGAAGCTGTCCGGCAGCATATCAGAAAACGACACCTCAGCAGGACAGCTGACTAAAGAGAGCCAATCAGGAACTGCTACGTCATAGACTTGCTCAGTAGAGTCCTTTCCGGACTAAAGGCTACTTTACACACTGCGATATCGGTCCCGATATCGCTAGCGTGCGTACCCGCCCCATCTGTTGCGCGACACGGACAAATCGCTGCCCGTGCCGCACAAGATCGCCCAGACATGTCACACATACTTACCTGCCCGGCGACGTCGCAGTGACCGGCGAACCGCCTCCTTTCTAAGGGGGTGGTCCGTGCGGCGTCACAGCGACGTCACGGAGCGGCCGCCCAATAGTAGCGGAGGGGCGGAGATGAGCGGGACGTAACATCCCGCCCACCTCCTTCCTTCCGCATAGCGGCCGGGAGGCAGGTAAGGAGAGCTTCCTCATTCCTGCGGCGTCACACATAGCGATGTGTGCTGCCGCAGGAGCGACGAACTACATCGTTACTGCTGCAGTAACGATAATCGAGAATGGACCCCCATGTCACCAATGAGCGATTTTGCACGTTTTTGCAACGATGCAAAATCGCTCATCGGTGTCACACGCAGCAACATCGCTAATGCGGCCGGATGTGCGTCACAAATTCCGTGACCCCAACGACTCCGCATTAGCGATGTCGCAGCGTGTAAAGCCCCCTTTAGTCTCAATCAGAGTGGAAACTGCCCGCACATGCCCAGTGGATAGATTTCCACACCAGTGGACCATTTCTTCAAACCTCATACACTCTTGATAGCATAACCCTTATTTTTTAGCCTTTCTAACGTACAAAAATATATATTAAAAAAACCCTCAATTATGCCTGCGTTAAGCTAGGTTTAAATTGGCCACTTATTGTTAAGGCCACTTTACAGACAACGATATCGCTAGCAATCTCGTTAGCGATGTGACACCCTCAAATCGTTGCTACGATTTGCGAGATCGCTGATAAGTCGTTTTGTAGCGGTCACACGTACCCATCTCACAAAAGACGCTACATCGTTCAGCGATATATTGTTTGACCAAGGCGGTCATGTGGACACAGTCACACAGCATTCCTCCCAACGATTCCAGCAACGACAGAGGCGTATAACTGTCCATAGCATACACCCTGGCGTGTGATTGCATCGCCCTCTCCAAGCCCCAACTTCCATACTGTCAGAATCTCCTCCGGTCTTCTGTTACGTGATTGTTTGTCTGTGAAATAAAAGGCCGCATTTGCGGCTGCCCCGTGTGACGCAACCACCGCTGTCGCACGCGTGATCTGTTTTATGTGTGTGTGGCATCCTTTGCGCCTTTCTGTCTTCTCCAAGATATGGTTTTTTTAAGGTTTTTTTTTTGTAAGGTTTTTTTTTAATCTTATTGTATTTTTGCAAGTTTAAAGTGTTATTAATTTCAGGGCCATCATATGTACCATCTGTCATGCCATACTACCCCATTTTCCTGTTTGTTTTTTTTAAGTTTATGTTTACTGCATTCTTTTGTTTAGCTTTTGTCTCTTATTTTTTTTTTTTTTTATAAATTAAAAAAAAAAAAAATACATGGGGCCAACATGTGCTTACAGGTGTATGAACATGTGAACAATGCAGGATAGAGCTCAGTGTTTTTTAACTCAGGAAGTATGCACAAAAACAAGGTCTAAAATTCATTTTAAAACAAATATCAACCTACCCAAAAGATGCAATCAACCAGGACAACAGATAGTAGCCGAAGATTAAATAACACACACGTCACAGCAGAGCTCTGTAATGAAAAGCAGGACCGCGGGCAGTCACAAAGGACGTCAATGAAACTTTGTGTCCGCCTTTTCAACCATGGCTGCCAAATCAAAATGCAGTTGGGACCACCAATCAGAGCGGAGGACGCGTGGAGCATTGCTAGTAATGACACGCCCGTGTCGCTGATGACGGACACACTAACGATGTTGTTCGTCGTTGGCAGGGTGTCAAACGTAGAAATATGTCTGTGTTCGAATCGACAAACAATGTTTTGAAACTGAGCGACGTGTCAACAATCAATGATTTTCGCTATTTTTAAGATCGTTCAGAGTCGCTCATAGGTGTCACACGTAAAGATGTCGCTAACGACGACGGAAGTGCGTCACGAAAACCGTGACCCCGACGACATATCGTCAGATAAATCGTAGTGTGTAACGGAGCCTTTAGAGTTCTTAGCAATGTTTGATTCCCAATAATCATTAATGTGAACAGTTTGCCAATCACTAGATGACGAAGCAGAAAAATGCTTGTTTGTCAGTTAAAATTATTTTTAAGCAGGCTTAAAGAGGTGGCCCACAACACAGAAAGTGGCCACACATGGATGTAAGGCTCATAAAGAAGGCTATTCTCAATACCTTGTGTAGTCAATTGTGCCTCTGAGCGGTGCTATTGTGGTCCACTCATCCTCATCTTGTGACCCCCGGGTTACGTGACCTCTGAGATCTGGTGATGTCACATCAACTTCCAGTTGACCCAACATCACCGAGCCTGGCCCTAGCCTCCCTGAGTGACTGGACTCTGGGCGCAGTTTTGCCACTTGTCACGAGCAGTGATACTCTGCCCACAGCCCAGTTACTCAGGGAGACTGGTGCCGGCCACAGTGATGTCACATCAACTTCCATTTGACCTGACATCACCAGATTTCAGTGGTAATGGAGCCCGAGGATCTTGTGATGGAGATGAGTGGACCTCAATAGTGCTACTCAGAGACACAATTGACTACACAAGGTATTTGAGAGTAGCCTTCTTTATGAGCTTTACATCGATGTGTGGCCACTATACTATGTAGTGGACTACCCCTTTAAAATCACTGTTCTCTGCAGCACATTGTTCTTTGTGCTGTCAAGAACAATCGTAGTCTGCATTTCTAAATAGGCTTTAAAATGACTGCCGAGCAGAAAACAATAAACTGATCAGCAATGGTTAAGTGCAGTGAACCCATCTTTACATGTCCTTTTCTAATCTGGAGCCATAAAAAGTATTATGTGCTTACGCCATATGGAACCTTAAGTCTATAACTATACGTATTTACATAATAGAAAGTGAATTTATAATTTGCAATTAAATAATTACTTTTAATTTTTGTCATTGAATGAATGGGAGTGATTTTCAATTAAATTGCTGAGCTATAACTTCTTGTGTTTTCAATTGTCCCCTTTATAACACTCTTATGGTTCGGTTAGGGTATCACGTCTATAGGAGCATAATGCAGGTACAAGGTGCGTAAGTGGTTGGAGATCACTCCATGATCTAATGACCACAAGACAGTATGTTCCATCTGCCAGTGTAAACTGAGCCCAGCCCAGTAACGGGGCATCTCGGCACCTCACTCTTTTACGTGGCACATGAGAAGATTTCATTTCATCCAACTGTCTCTTCCAGTCTGGATCTAGCACAGGTGGAAGGAATGGCAGATGTGCCTGTAATACAGCCCCGTCTCTGCTAACATGTCAGACTCATTTTAACCCATTTGTTGTCAGACTGGGTTAATCAAACAAACCTCAAGAGCGAGAGGTCAAAAACGTCCCTCTTTGTCACTGCTTGTTGTTGGAGAAAGGAAGAAAAGAAAGTTGTCCTTTTCAGAAAACGGTCCTTTGTTTCGAGGTCAGCCTTTACTCATGGGTTAAACCTTTTAAACAGCCATCTACAATTTTACTCTGTCCCTTCAACATCCTCACTTCATCTATAATATGATCTACAATAAGTGTCTCCTGGGAGATATTAGGCAGCAAAGTGAATCTCTAGGCGCTGTTTCATTCTTGTGTTTCTCGAAAATGTTTTTAAAAAATGTTAGATTCATTTGAGGAAAGGAGCCATTTAATACCAGAAATGAAAACACAAGTTGCATAGAGCGATGTCACATATCTCTATGTTCTGTGTTCATTTGACGTTTCAAAGTGGTAAAGTGTGACATTATTGTAATATCTGTGAAATTGTAATTTATTATATACACAAATATCTAAATTTGATTATTTAAGGCAAGTAAATGGGAAAAGAAATATTATTGCTACAATTATAAGTAGTGCTCCTTATTTCCCTTATGCTTTAACTGTTCTCCAAGATTAATCACATGAATATCTTCTGTTTGCTGCGCACTAAATGATCTATTACTGTTCACTCAGTATGGACATTAACAATGGTCTGCCTGTGTATACAGGCCATTACATGACCGCCGATCAGCAAAAAATTGCGAACTGGCAGTGATTTAGTGCTGTTGGATGGCTTGTGTAAACCAGAGTTATGCAACCTTTTGATCTCTCCATGTGACCCTCAATCAAAAGGGCCATAATAAAACTTAAACAACCGCTCCATCATTATATTTTATTGCCCCTATGCTACTAATTAATAAAGTGTATGTGTACCGCCCCGCTCTCAGCAGCCGAGCTGCTCCGATCCGGCCCTTCTGTGGGTGACTCGAGGGTCTCCGGACCCGGGGGCCTCACGGTCACTTCAAATGAAAAGGGGTAATAATGGGATGGTGGATCTGGGACGTAAATGTACGGGCTGAGCCGTACGGAGTTCGTGACGCCACCAACGGTCTGTGGTGATATTGGACACCACCGCTGCAGTTATGGGGCACCCGGGGGAGATGTTGTGCAGCAAGTTGTTAACCCCTCCGTGGGCAGGGATGGTGGCCCCGGGACCCGTTGGGGGTTTGGCGATGCAGGGAGATGGGCGACCGCAGGGTATTAGAAAACACACGAGTCTCTGGTAAACTAAGGTGATGGTGGCCGGTGCCCGCAGCCGGCTGCGTTCTGGTTCCCCCACCCGGCTGATGGTCTCTGTCTTTCTCTGCACCTGTTTAGGATGGTGGACTGCCTGCGCTTGCAACTTCAGGAGTCCGCTCCGGGCTTGTGGTCGCCTAAGGAGCCCTTTGCCCGCAGACACTGGCCTGTGGGATCTCTGAGCCGTGGCGGTGGCCTTTTATCCCCCTCAGTGGGCTGTTGCCTTCAGTCGGGACTTTGAGTGGGACAGGACCTCTAGTCCTGGCTGCAATCAGTTAATTAACTAAGTCCAGTCACTTCTGGGCCTAGCTTCAGGGTCTGGTTACCCCCCTTTGTGCTCCGGTTTCTGAGTCTGTTCCCCGAGTCGGTACCGGTGGGCCACTTCCCCGTCTCGGTCCACCTCGGTTCCACTGAGCCGTCTTCCCGGCTCCTGCAGATGGAGACCGCCGTCTGCCTCCTAGCCAAAGGCACCAGGGCTCCTACCCTGGTACCTGTCAGTTTGTCTCAGGCCTAGACACAGGCCTCACCTCCGCTCTCACTGAACTCTACAACTCCTCTATTTGAGCTGAACTCACTTTTCCCCGCCCCGGGCTGTCTAAAACTCCTAGGTGGGCATCTTCCAACCGACTGGTTCCGCCTCCCTGGTGTGTCTATCAAGCCCTTTGAGGGTGACTAGGGTTTTAAGGTTGGCTGTGTGTTAGGCCTGTTTCACACGTCAGTGATTCTGGTACGTTTGTGCTTTTTTTTAAACGTACCAGAATCACTGACATACGCAGACCCATTATAATGAATGGGTCTGCTCACACGTCAGTGATTTGTCACTGCACGTGTCTCCATGCAGCGTGCACGTGTGGCCGTGATTGCTGCACGGAGACATGTCCATTTTTTTCTGGCATCACTGATGTCCCACGGACCACGCAGTGGTGTGATCCGTGGGATACGTGCCAGAAAAAAACGTGCTTTTAAAATAATAAACATTTTTACTCACCCGGCTTCAGCGACGCTCTCTGCAGCCCTTGCAGCTTGCTGCTTCTGTGCCGGCTGATTACTGTCGCGCATATTCATTATGCGCAACACAGCCGACCCGGAAGCAGCTGCTGCGGGGGTCAGCGCCGGCCGGATGCTGCACCGCGGGAGCGATCAGCACCATGGACAGCGGGAGCGCGCACAGGTGAGTAGTTTTCTAAGTGCAATCACGGGCCACGGAGAACGGAGCCCGGATTGCACTTAGACAACCCACGTGTGTCGTGAATCACGGCACATGCAGGGACATGTGCGTGTTTTACACGCCAGTGAAAAACGTCACTGTTTTTCACTGACGTGTGAAACGGGCCTTACCTGTGAGGGAAGGGTGTAATGCGGGGCCCTATCTGTGACTACCTGGCCCGGCCAGGGCGTCACATATGCACTAAAATACTTACGCGTCGCTGTCCTCTGCCATTTCTAGCAATGCTCTCTTACTTTCCTGTATCAGGTGACTGCAGTTGTGACACACAGTTTCATATGTGTGGACCAGAAGTCACTTTCTCAATTTATGTCTATGATATTCAAACCAAGACGCTTATAGGTTTACATTAGGGAAGGAGTAAAGAATGGCAGCATGGTCTGATAGAGCGCTAAGGAGGCCACAATATTGGATTAATTTTTGTAGAATTTATAGTTTTCTATCAGCCACAATGCGTTTCGATATACACAATATCTTCATCAAGTGGGAAGGAACTTTCTCCATCACTGGCACTCCAGATAAAACAACATCATGCATGCATACAGAGTTAGGCCTCCTTCACACATCCGTGTTTACAGTACGTATGACGCCCATTTTCACACGTACTGGAGACACGTACACATGTAGACCCATTAAAATCAATGTGTTTGTGCACATGTGCATGTTTTCACACAGACCGTGTGTCCATGTGGAGCATACATGTGTCCGTGTGCTCCACTCGTAGAGATGTCCATTTTTCTCCAGTAGCACGGATGTCACACGTCCTGCACACTGATGTGCTCCGTGTGGCATCAGTGTGACACGTACCAGAGAAAACACATCTGCGACATAAAATGATTTTCTATTCTCACTTATTTCCACCGCTGTTGTCTCCAGCGCTGCTGTCATTTGCTTCCCACCCCCGCTCATTATGACCATAGCATATTCACTGCACCTCGGACCAGAAGCAGCAGCAGCGCCGGAGACAGCAGCACCATGGACAGGTAAGTATAGAAGTTCATGCTGTCAGTGTGGCTATGCAGATGTCACACGGATAGCACCCTGAGAGCACACGCTGAACACACACATGAACATACGCACACACGTACACACCTACTCTACGGACCGTGCAAACCATATGTGTTTTGCACAGACGTGTGAAAGAGGCCTTAAAGGGAATCTGTCAGCAGGTTTTTGCTGTGTAATAAGTGGGCAGCATAAGGTGAGGGCTGAGACACTGATTTCAGTGGTGTGTCACATATTAAGCTGTGTGCTGTTATTTTAATACAATGAGTGATTTATCAGCAGCACTGGCCGAACTAGGTGGGAAGCCTGGTACAACAATAACCCAGCACCCCAGCACTGATGAGCAGCTGTTATACTCATTTTAGTGCACACATAGAAGACAAAGTAAACTAAGGTCTAGCTTAAAACTACTGCATCTGACCTGCCCGGATCTTGTACAGACTAGAGGTCCCAGCTGCGCAGTCCCTAAAGGCCCCTGCACAGTCTGAAACTGAATGTCTAAGATGTATGTCCTCTCAGGCCATTTCTTCCAAAGAGGCCACGTACCTCTTTAACAATCTGGGGAAATGGACAGAAAAAGAAATTAGGTAAACCAAAATTAACAATCTGTCAGGAAAGCACTTGGCAGACAGGCTCTAATTTCAAGCAGGGCCCACTTCAGAAATATCACTAGCGATAAATGAAAGCCCAGGGAAACTTTAAATAGTTACACCCACCGAGTGATAGAACATTGGAGTTATGGTGTTTTACAGCATTGGAAACACTTCTTGGCAGAAAGGCAATGAATACAAACAAAGTGTTAAGAATCAGGACAGTGACCGAACCTGACTTTGGGTCAGTGAAGAGGGAAACAGACCACATCACAGGTGACTGCCGGATCAAATCCGAGCCATGACAGTACCCCTTCCCCACAAGGGGCCACTGGACATTCTGAAATACTCGTCCTCTGACATTGTTGATAAAACTCATTTACCAGATGATCAGCATGCAGGTCTTCCAGATTAACCCAGCAGTTATTGTCGAGACCGTAATACTTTCATTTAACAAGAAAGTGCAACTGGCATCTGACGTGTCTGGCACCCAGTAGTCGCTCCACCTCATAATCCCAATCCTCCTCCAAATCCACCTCAACTAGGTACTAAGAATTAGGCCATCCCCTCAAACCTTTTAAGGAGAGGAATGAAAGGAATTATTGATCCTCCATGCCACTGGGAATTAGAATTTGACCATCAGGATAATAAAGACCAACAAATTTGGGAGCAAATTTCTTATGTGATATTTTAAGGTGTAGATTTTTTGAAGCTAACCAAACAAATTCTCCCACCCTAAAGACGGGAGCCCACCTACATCTGCAATTTGCAGTTCTCTTGGTCCGGTCACAAGTTACCCTAAGACTTTTTCAACCTCCCTCCATACTTTCATCAAACTTGAAGAAAATCTCTCTTCCTCTGGTAAAGAGTGCTGGAAAAACAGAAAAAATCCAAAAACAGGATGAAATCCTCCGGAAGCAGAAAAAAGATGAGGTACTGGTAGCTGTAGAGATACGATTATTAAACGTGAACTCAGCAAGAGCCAGAAAATCCACCCTGTCCTCCTGATTGGATTAATCAAAACACCTTAAATACTTTTCTTTCTCTTGGTTCATCCTTTCTTTCTGATCATTAGTCTTGGGACTGATGAGAATGAAAGTTTAATACCCAAACTGGAGCAAAAAGCTAGCTAAAAACTGAACCTCTCTATCGTAAAAAATGTTCTTAGGCATTCCATGTAATTTCACAATATGCAAGATGAAAAATGTAGCTAGACTCTTAGGCAATCCTTGAAGAGGAACCAAATGAACTATCTTGCTGAAATGGACCACCACCACCCACATTACAGTATTACCAACATGACTAGGAAGATCAGTGATGAAGTCCATTGAGAAGTGCATCCCGGGCTGAGGCGAGAACTCGTTGGGTAAGAGAAAACCTAACGGGGACTGGCGAGAAACTTTAACCCCTCTACAAATTCTGCATTTACAGACATTTTTATCACCATCCTTACCACCATTCTGCCACCAAAAAGCCCTCAAAATAGGTCTCCAAGTGGCAAAAGAACCTGTGTGACCAGTCAATATGGAATCATGCACTTCATTAAAAGATCTGTGCATAAAGAGGATGGTACAAAACGTTTCTTCATAGGCAATACCTCTGGTGCACAATCCTGAATGCACTGTCTGAGATCAATCCCGGAGCACCCACCACCACCCCTTCATTAAGAATCTTAACCGGATTTTTAGCCTTCAACTCCGGAATAAAGCTACATGACAAAGCATGAAACTTAACATTCTTAGATCCAGGGAGATATATTACAGAAAGTCAAACCGGACTAAAAAGAGTGTCCACCGGGCCTCTCTTGTGTTTAGACATTTGGCGGCATCAACATGCAGTAGGTTTATATGGTCGATAAAGACTATCACTCTATGTTTAGCCCTCTCTAACCAATGTCTCCACCCATCAAATGCTCCCTTAACTGCCAGAAGCTCTTGGTCCCCAATATTATACTAAGACTCGACTTGTAAGAACTTCTGTGAAAAAAAAGGATGAAGGCATTCATCTTTCTATTGTGAGAGAACTCCGAACCCCACAGAAGGTGCGTCTACCTCGACCACAAAAGGCAAATCAACCTTGGTTGACTGAGGACAGAGAGCAGCAAAGGCCTCAACAGCCTTATTAGACCAGGAGGAAAAGTAAGTACCCTTCTTGGCCATATCGGTAAGAGGCTTTATAATAACTTGAGAAATTCTTAATGAATTTTCAATAGTACTTAGCAAACCCCAAAAATCTCTGCAATGTTTTTGGTTTAATAGGTTCTACCCAATCTCGGATGGTCTGTACCTTAACGAGGGTCTATCTGAAACCTCGATGAAGAAACCAAATGACCCAAAAATGTATCTGTTGAATGTCTAATTAACATTTCTCCAGTTTGGCAAATAAATGATTGTCACAAAGAATTTGAAGAACTTTTCAAATATGCTTATGATACTCCTCATAAGAACATGAGTAAATCAATATGTCATCCAAATAAATTACAACAAATTTACCTATCAGAGGAAAAAAAAATATAGGTTCTGAAAAACTGCCAAAGCATTAGTCAACTTGAACGGCATCACCAAATTTTCAAAGTGACTGTCGGGTGTATTGAACGCGGTTCAAATACATATGAGGTTATACACCCCCCTTCCTAAAATCAAGTTTAGAAAACAATTTGTTCCAGCTAGTTGATTAAACAGGTCAGATATAGGGGTAAAGATATGGATTGCAAACCATTATTTTATTAATCTCTCTAAAATGCAAGCATGGAAGCAAACCTCCATTTTTTTTTTCATAACAAAAAAGAGACCACAGCTACTGGAGAGGTGGAGGGTCGTATATGCCCCTTGGCCAAACTATCTTGGATATACTCCTTTAATGCATCTGTTTCTGGAAGAGAGAGATTATATAAATGAGACGTAGGCATGTTGGCAGCTGGTAAGACATCGATCATGCAATAATATGATATATGTAGAGGAAGAACATCACACTCAGTCTCAGAAAACACATCCTCAAAATCTTGAATAAATCCATAAAGATGAGCTCTGACAGATGCCAAACACTTGGTTAAGCAACTGGAGGAACAGAAGTCCCCCCAAGACATTAGGCCCCGTTACATGACGATATGTCCTCGGGGTCACGTATTCCGTGACGCACTTCCGTCATCATTAGCGACGTCGTTGCGTGTGACACCTACGTGCGACTCCAAATGATCGCAAATAGGTTGAAAGTCATTGATCGTTGACACGTCGTTCAGTTTCAAAATATTGTTCGTCGTTTGGAACGCAGCAGACATATTTCTACCTTTGACACCCTGACAACGGCGAACAACATCCACACGACCGCCTTGGTCAAACAATATATTGCTGAACGATGTTGCGTCATTTATGAGATGTGTACGTGTGACCGCTACTAAACGACCTATGCGCAATCTCGGCAAATCGTAACTACGATCTGGGCGTGTCACATCGCTACTGAGATCGTCAGATAAATCTTAGCGTGTAACGGGGCCTTTAATCTTTCAAGTCTCCCAATTGATGGTAGGATTGTGTTTAACCAACCCAGTCATTCCTAACACCAGTTTGGCAGGTATAGAATGAAGGACAATGTTTAAAATTAATACTACATATATCTTTCCCATCTTTATCAACTAGTTATATATAACAAAGTGCAAAGTGCAATAACAATATCTGAGAAGTAATTAGTTATAAATAAAAACTATAATATAGAGGAAGAGATCGCTTGAAACGCGCGTCGGGGTATAGCGGCACACAGGACTTCTTTGACCACCCTCAAGATATATTATCCCTAAATTGATTCATACATTACATTATTTTCATTAGGCATCATTTTCAGCCCGGGTTACACCTTTTATCTGTATTATAGTTTTTATATATAACTAATTACTGCTCAGATATTGTTATTGCACTTTGCACTTTCTTATATATAACTACAACAAAAAAGAGGAATTAAATCCTCCAAAAGCTAAGCAAATACTCACAGACTAATGGCAGAAGATGTAAACTGCCCAGGCCAAAAAACTAATGCACTGCCAGGATGCAGCAAGACCTCCATTAAATGGAGACATCACAGGTGCAAAAGGAGCTTGATAGTAAATTGCACACTTGTGGCTTGCATAGGTCACTATTCACACATGCAGGTTCACAGTATCTGGAAAGCAGCCTATTAGTTACGCCCATCCCAATAGATGCAAGCGGGCTGCGCCAGTACTATATATGTGCTGCATGCAGGGACAGTGACTATAGTATGCAAGGCCTAACAAAAAGAGGCCCAGCTGCATCCTGTATAAAATGTTCTGTGCAAAAGAATAAATAAATATATGAGGTATTGGTAGGTAATATGGCCATAGTACGGAAGCCCACAATCCACGTCACAGATCCTCATTTTTGTGGGTCCCTACACTAATATATCATATATGTATGTATGACGCCCTGGCCTATCAAGTCGTCACAGGACATTGCAATCTGCCCTTCTGCATGATGTCCATCTCCTCCTTGGTTACGGGTCCCTGGCCTTTGGCGTTGCTAAGAACAAGCCAATCAAAATCCTAGAAACACTCTGCACCACACCCACCAGGCACACGAATGGGTAGCCTGAAGGGAATAGGGCCGCCCACTTGGGGGGTTGGTTAGGGAGGATCAGGAGTGTCAGGAGTAGTCAGTGGTGAGGTGACTCTCGTGAGGAGAGGTCAGAAGTCAGTTGGAGGAGGTTATGAACTGGGCTCCTCAGTTACTAGGTGGCAGACGTTGTTGTGGGCCTGGTAGGAGCTGGAACCCCGGTCGCAGGGGATCAAGTCAAGGGGCACGGAACTGCCAAGGAGGGCAGCCGGCGACCTTGAGCCATCTCCGGGCAGGGACCAGGGCACGACGGGGTACATGGACCCTAGGCCGGGAAGTAGCTTCAATCATCCTGGTAATTTACCCGACAAGGGTGAAGACTTCAAGATTCGTCCTCCACTTGCTCCAAAATCGGGGTACTAGCGCAATGAGGGGGATAGGACTTTCCCAATACATAGTCCAGAAAATCCCAGGCGTGAACCCTGAGAGCAAGCTCACTCTGTTAGCCATATGGGTGAGTGGGACCCGACTAGTTCTATACTACAGGGGCCAACTAGTAAAGAAAGTGCCAAGGGAAAGGTCACAGGCTGACAAGCAACACCATCGGGCACGGGATCCAAGCGTGCTCCCTCCCTGCTACAGCGGTGCTCAGAATTTCGGTTGACAAGTTGTCGGTGTCAGCGTGTCACTGAGTGCGACCCCTCCCTCCCCAACGGCGTTCCCTTCTCACCATGACCGAGCTCCGGGGCATTCCCCCTACCCACGGAGGGGTTAAACGCCTGGTTGCCATACCACCGCCACCGGGCGCTCCAGACAGAAACGGTGGTACTCCACCTTACCACACACCATGGGTGGCGTCACGAATTCTAAACACAAAATCCCCTGTAAATACCCCTCTTTTATTTCGAGTGTCCGCGCGACCCCTCCCCGCTCCAGAGACCCCTCGAGCCACCGCGGATCCGGATCCGAGCAGCAGCCCGGCTGCTGGCACTGGGGTGGTACATAATTATAAAAAAACAATAAAAAAGACTATTTGCTTAGCTTTTGGAGGATTTAACTCCTTTTTTTGTTGTTTTTATATATATATATATATATATATATATATATATACACATATATGATATATTAGTGTAGGGACCCCAAAAATGAGGATCCGTGAAGTGGATTGTGGGCTTCCGTACTATGTCCATATTACCTACTAGTGATGAGCGAGCATGCTTGTTACTACTCGGTACTCGCACGAGTATCACTGTACTCGGTCTACTCGGCGGGGACCGAGTAATCTCGCGATACTCGTGCTGTACTCGTGGTCTTCATTTCTGCATGTTGGCGCTCTTTTGAGAGCCAGCCCTCATGCAGGGATTGACTGGCAGACCACTGCAATGCCACAGCCCTGTTAGTTGTGGAATTGCAGTGATTGGCCGGCCTGGACAGCGTGACCGAGCCTTTATACCGGCGGGCGCGCTGTGCTCTGCTCACAGCTATCCAGACAGTCAGTGCAGGGAGAGTGTCGCTGCTTCAGGGAAAGGTTTGCTGCCCTTTATAGCTATTTCCGTAGCAGGGCTGCAAACAGTGTGACCAAAAGTCCTTCTCAGGACTATTCTAGTTGTATACAGGCAGGCAGGGTATAGCCAGGTCGGAGTACAGTAGCAGAGTCCTTCTCAGGACTATTGTTGCTGTATACAGGCAGGGTATAGCCAGGTTCGAATACAGGCTAGTGACCAAAAGAGTCCTTGTCAGGACTATTGTAGCAGTATACAGGCAGGCAGGCAGGGTATATAGCCATTCCTAGTGGTGACCGTATACCAGCCTTCATCATATCTGGGGCTGGTGTACACAGTCTAAAACAGTCCTGATAGTGTCAGACTTCTCAGCAATTGTCGCTCCTAAAAACCTGTTAGGTTCTTAGTGCGTCCGTGCTTGCATTTAAAAACCGCACGTGTGTGCCTGTCGGTGGCAGCGTACAGGTGCACTTGTGTGCGTTTTTACCAAACTATTATATAACGCACAAGTGTAGTGTATAATACACGTCAGTCAGCAGTGGCTGATAGTGTCAGAGTTCTCGTCATAAATTTTTTCTCCTAAAACCTGTGTTAGGTTCCTAGTGCGTCCGTGCTTGCATTTAAAAACCGCACGTGTGTGCCTGTCGGTGGCAGCGTACAGGTGCACTTGTGTGCGTTTTTACCAAACTATTATATAACGCACAAGTGTAGTGTATAATACACGTCAGTCAGCAGTGGCTGATAGTGTCAGAGTTCTCGTCATAAATTTTTTCTCCTAAAACCTGTGTTAGGTTCCTAGTGCGTCCGTGCTTGCATTTAAAAACCGCACGTGTGTGCCTGTCGGTGGCAGCGTACAGGTGCACTTGTGTGCGTTTTTACCAAACTATTATATAACGCACAAGTGTAGTGTATAATACACGTCAGTCAGCAGTGGCTGATAGTGTCAGAGTTCTCGTCATTAATTTTTTCTCCTAAAACCTGTGTTAGGTTCTTAGTGCGTCCGTGCTTGCATTTAAAAACCGCACGTGTGTGCCTGTCGGTGGCAGCGTACAGGTGCACTTGTGTGCGTTTTTACCAAACTATTATATAACGCACAAGTGTAGTGTATAATACACGTCAGTCAGCAGTGGCTGATAGTGTCAGAGTTCTCGTCATTAATTTTTTCTCCTAAAACCTGTGTTAGGTTCTTAGTGCGTCCGTGCTTGCATTTAAAAACCGCACGTGTGTGCCTGTCGGTGGCAGCGTACAGGTGCACTTGTGTGCGTTTTTACCAAACTATTATATAACGCACAAGTGTAGTGTATAATACACGTCAGTCAGCAGTGGCTGATAGTGTCAGAGTTCTCGTCATTAATTTTTTCTCCTAAAACCTGTGTTAGGTTCTTAGTGCGTCCGTGCTTGCATTTAAAAACCGCACGTGTGTGCCTGTCGGTGGCAGCGTACAGGTGCACGATTTGCACAAACTTTGATATAACGCCCAAGTCTAGTGAATACACGTCAGCACAGCATTGCAAAATGCGCAAGGGCGTTGGCAAGGAACAAGGAAGTGGACGTGATGGTGGTGCAGGCAGAGGCCGAGGTCGTGGGCAAGCTCTAATTTTGCCACAACAAAGGGCCACGTCTAGTCGCTCGAACGTCCTGTCCCAAATTCTTGGGGACCGCAGCAGTACACCGCTCTTGAACCAAGACCAGTGTCAACAGGTTGTTAGTTGGATAGCGGATAATGCTTCCAGTCAGATTGGCACCACCACAAACACTCTGTCTTCCACACGGTCAAGTGTCAGTAGCCGTGATACTGCACCGCACATTTCAGAACCTGATCCTCCTTCCTACCACAAGGCTGAGTACACGTCCTCGGACATTAATGATCCCACACTTGGACACTCGGAAGAGCTGTTCACGTTTCCATTCGCACATTCTGGCCTCTCGCCAGCTCATGTTGAAGTGGGTCATGAGGAGATCGTATGTACAGATAGCCAAATATTTGAGCAGCCACGTTCTCACGAAGTTGGCAACGTGTCTCAACAAGGGGTGGACGATGATGAGACACAATTGTCAGGAAGTCAGGAGGAGGAGCAGGGTGCGGAAGAGGAAGACGACGTGGTGGATGATCCAGTAACTGACCCAACCTGGCAGGAGGATATGCAGAGCGAGGACAGCAGTGCACAGGGGGAGGGAGGCGTAGCATCCCAACAGGCAGTAAGAAGCAGGGTGGTGGCTCCAGGCAGAAGTCAGGCAACCGTTCCCCGGAACAACAACACGACACAAGGTGCCTGTACAAATGTTAGGTCTTCCCGAGTCTGGCAGTTTTTTAAGTTGGATCCAGATGATTCTAAAAAGGCCATTTGCAACACCTGCCGTGCCAGCATCAGCAGGGGTACCAAAACTAGCAGCCTGACCACCACCAGCATGATCAGGCACATGTCAGCCAAGCACCCGACTTTGTGGGAAGTACAACAGAGTCGAGGAGCAGTGCTTGCTAATGTCACTGCTACGTCTTCGCTAGTTGTGCATGCGAGCCAATCCCCTGTCCATGCTGCCTGCGAACAAGCCTCCTCCGGTCCTGCACCTGCAGTTGCCTATGCAGAAATAACACCATCATCAAGCACGTCCTTGTCCCAGCGCAGCGTTCAGTTATCCATTCAGCAAACCTTTGAACGCAGGCGCAAATACACTGCCAACACCCCACATGCCACAGTTCTAAATGCTAACATTTCGCGACTGCTTGCGCTGGAAATGTTGCCTTTTAGGCTGGTGGAGACAGAAGCATTCCGCGACCTGATGGCGGCAGCTGTCCCACGTTACTCGGTCCCCAGCCGCCACTATTTCTCCCGGTGTGCCGTCCCCGCGTTGCATAACCACGTGTCACAAAACATCACACGTGCCCTGAACAACGCTGTTTCACCCAAAGTCCACCTAACCACAGACACGTGGACAAGTGCTTGTGGGCAAGGCCGCTACATCTCGTTGACGGCACACTGGGTTAATATTGTGGAAGCTGGGACCCAGTCTGAGCGAGGGACGGAACACGTCCTTCCCACACCAAGGTTTGCAGGCCCTACCTCAGTCAGTGTTTCACCCACACTCTACAGCTCCGGAATGTCATGCTCTTCAGCCTCCTCCTCCTCCTGCGCATCCTCATCCACTGTACCCTCCACACCAGTCCCAAGCTGGAAGCACTGCAGCACTGCCTCGGCGAAGCGGCAACAGGCTGTGCTGAAGCTAATCTGCATAGGTGACAAACCCCACAATGCAGAAGAGCTGTGGACAGCTCTGAAACAGCAGGCAGATCACTGGCTCACACCTCTGAACCTAAAGCCAGGAAAGGTCGTGTGTGACAATGGCCGGAACCTGGTGGCGGCTTTGAGGCGAGGCCAGCTGACACATGTTCCATGCGTGGCCCATGTGCTCAACCTCGTGGTTCAGCGGTTTCTAAAGTCATACCCAGAGCTGTCTGATCTGCTGGTAAAAGTTCGCCGCCTGTCTGCACATTTTCGAAAGTCACCTACTGCTTCAGCCGGCCTTGCCGGCTTTCAGCGCAGTTTGCATCTTCCGACTCACAGACTGGTGTGTGATGTCCCCACGCGTTGGAATTCAACTCTGCACATGTTGGTCAGGATATGTGAGCAGAAGAGGGCAGTTGTTGAGTACCTGCATCACCTAAACCGTCGGGAAATGGGTCAAACTCCACACATAACACCTGAGGAGTGGAGATGGATGTCCGACCTATGTACCATCCTCCAAAACTTTGAGGACTCCACCAAGATGGTGAGTGGTGATGACGCCATTATTAGCGTCACCATACCGCTACTCTGCCTTCTAAAACGGTCTCTGCTCAAAACCAAACATGATGCATTGCAGGCGGAGCGCGATGAGTTGCAGCAAGAAACAGTAGTGGGTGTGGGTGATAACACACAGCCCAACCTCGTCTCATCACAACGTGCAGTGGAGGACTATGACGAGGAGGAGGATGAAGACATGGAGCAAATCTCCGGCCAAATTGAGGATATGACATGCACACCAGTCATATCCTCGGTTCAGCGTGGCTGGCCAGAGGACAGGGTAGATGAGGAGGAGGAGGAGGAGGAGGAGGAGGAGGACAGCATGTTCAGTCAACGTGTTGGTCAGGCTACTGAAGTCCTGGCTGTTAAGAGTCTGGCGCACATGGCTGACTTTATGGTAAGCTGCCTGTCTCGTGACCCTCGCGTTAAGAACATCTTGGCCGACAATCATTACTGGTTGGTAACACTGTTAGACCCACGCTACAAGGAGAACTTTATCTCTCTTATTCCCGAGGCGGAGAGGTCAACCAAAATGCAGCAGTTCCGGAAGGCCATAGTCACGGAAGTAGGCAAAGCATTCCCCTCACAAAACGCTAGCGGCATAGGTCAGGAATCAGTGGACAACCAAGGCGTACAGCCGAGAGAGGCACAAGTCCAATCCGCCAGAGGTAGGGGAACAGTCTTTAAGATGTGGGACAGTTTTCTCAGCCCCTCACGTACCACAGCCCCTGAGGTGCGGGGTAGTGCCACAAGAAATCCTAAGTTTGCCCAGATGCTCAAGGAGTACCTTGCAGATCGAACAACTGTACTCCGACATTCCTCTGTGCCTTACAATTATTGGGTATCCAAGGTGGACACGTGGCATGAATTGGCTCTCTACGCCTTGGAAGTCCTGGCCTGCCCTGCCACTAGCGTTTTGTCAGAGCGTGTTTTTAGTGCCGCAGGTGGAATCATTACAGATAAACGCACCCGCCTGTCAACTGAAAATGCTGACAGGCTGACTCTGATCAAGATGAACAAGGGTTGGATTGGGCCAGAATACACCACACCACCAGCAAATGAGAGCGGAATTTAAAGTTTGTAACGGGAATTTGCCATGTACCTCCAGTCACCCATGGGTACACACTTCTGGACTTTGGATAATCGCTGGACTGCTCCTCCTTCTCCTCATGCGCCACCATGATGACCGTTACAAGAGTTAGGCCTTTGTTTCACGTATACCCCCAGTGGTAAATTTTTTCGCCCATTCTTTGCAGAATGGACATTACAACGACAGGAGACCCGCTCCTTTGCAATGGGAACAATGTTTTGAGGCCCTCATGCACGTCTCTATCCAGGGACAACGTGGAGCCTCCCAATTTTTGGCTGCCCTGCCAAAGGGCTATACTACAAAAGACCCACTTCCTGACAATGGACACTTAATGTTTTGAGGCCCTCATGCACGTCTCTATCCAGGGACAATGTGGAGCCTCCCAATTTTTGGCTGCCCTGCCTAAGGGCTATACTACAATAGACCCACTTCCTTCCAATGGGCACTTCAGGTTTACAGGCCATCATGCACGTCTGTATGCAGGGGCATTGGTGAACCTCACAATTTTGGACTGCCCTGGCAAAGGAAAATACTACAAAGACTCACTTCCTCAAAATGGGCACATTAGACTCAGAGGCCTTTATGTACGTCTCTTCTCAGGGACATCGGAGTGCCACACAATGTTTTACGTAAAATCTTTCATGTAGTAATCTCAAAAAGTAACATACATTAGCTCTATCTCACTATTGGTTATGTGCCCTTAACATTTCCGCCATGAAAATTCATTTTGGTGTCATTTTGGAAGGTTTTCTGGTGAGTCCGTAAAAATGGCGTAAAACGCGGACTAAATTGTTCACAGCTGTGACTTTTGAGTGATAAATGCTTCAAGGGGTCTTCCCCATGCTGTTGCCATGTCATTTGAGCACTCTTCGGAGACTTTTGTGCCATTTTTAGGGTATCTACATGCTGCCGGTGGTCATTTCACAAAAATACTCGGGTCTCCCATAGGATAACATTGGGCTCGTTGCTCGGGCCGAGTACACGAGTATCTTGGGAGGCTCGGCCCGAGCTTCGAGCACCCGAGCTTTTTAGTACTCGCTCATCACTATTACCTACCAATGCCTCATATATTTATTTATTCTTTTGCACAGAATATTTTATACAGGATGCAGCTGGGCCTCTTTATGTTAGGCCTTGCATACTATAGTCACTGTCCCTGCATGGAGCACATATATAGTACTGGCGCAGCCCGCTTGCATCTATTGGGATGGGCGTAACTAATAGGCTGTATACCAGGTAGTGTGAACCTGCATGTGTGAACAGTGACCTATGCAAGCCACAAGTGTGCATTTTACCATCTTACTTTGCACCTGTGATGTCTCCATTTAATGGAGGTCTTGCTGCATCCTGGCAGTGCATTAGTTTTTTGGCCTGGGCAGTTTACATCTTCTGCCATTAATCTGTGAGTATTTGCTTATATATATAACTAGTTGATATTAACATATGGGTGGTCATTGCACTAAGCACTTTATCACATGACAAACCACTGCAAACATTTTTTGGGAATTTGATCCAGTCTTGCATTATTTCTTATGAATATTAAATATATATCCTTTTTAATGATTTAAATAAAAACACAATTTTATTATGAATTGGTCACCATTGCCTTTATTTTGAATCTTTGTGGGTTCTCATTTAAAGGTTTTTTGATATTTATGAATAGTTAATGGTGGTGTTATGCGGAATATTTTGATCACTTAATATAAAAAATTAGTACAATTTTCACTTAGAAAAGTGATGCAATTTTTTTCTTACTTGTCATCTGTATGCTGTCCATGTTCAATCCGTTTTTTTCTAAGCAGATGATAATTATTTCCAGGATCATTTACAGTTTCTTATACCATAGAATTGTAATCAGTAAAAATTGGTTTCAATCCTGTGGCATCTGATTTTTTTTCTCGTAAATGCTTCAATTTTTTTTCTCCTCCCGAATCAGAATGAGAAAAAAAATGTTAAAAACTGCCTCAGTGAATAACATGGGTCAGTGCGCTATATGATACTAACTCTGTTATGTACACGTGGTAACTCACACAACGGGAAAATAGGCCTATCTCTAAACTACAGCACCTGACCCAACCGGTTCCTGTACAGACTAAAGTTCCTAGCTGCACAGTTCCTTATGGCACCTGTGTTGGCTTGATTAAGGCTTGATTGACTAAAGCTATGTGCCCATGCTGCGGAAAATGCGCGGAATTTGCCGCGAATTTTTCAAATATCTGCAGCACAGCTACTCCCCAGCCATTTCTATGGCATTTGGGAACTGCTGTGCCCACGCTGCGGATTTTTCCGCAGTGGACATAATGCGGATTTCGCTGAGGAAAAATCAGCAGCATGTCAATTATTCCTGCGGATTTACCTGCGGATTTTCCCCATGCAATTGAATGTCAAAAAAACGCAAAATCCGCAACGAAATCCGCGTCAAATCCGCAACAAATCCGCACCTATGCAAAGGTGCGGTTTCCGGGGGAATGCTGCGGATTTAGCTGCAGAAAAATCTGCGGATACAGAGTCCCGTGGGCACATAGCCTAAGGCTATGTGTTCACGGGAGAATGTAGCTGCGGATTTTTCTGCATCAAAATCCGCAGCTTTCCCTCAAAATCCGCACCTTTTCAAAGGTGCGGATTTGCCGCGGATTTACCGCGGTATTGCCGCGGATTTGATGCGGATTTTGGTGCGGATTTTTTTTTTTTTTTTTTTTCCAATTTTAAAGCCAAAATCCGGATGAAAATCCGCAACAATAATTGACATGTTGCAGATTTTTCCGGATCAAAATCCGCACGAAATCCGCTGCGGAAAAATCCGCAGTGTGGGCACAGCATTTCCAAAATGCCATAGAAATGGCTGGGAAGTGCCTGAGCTGCAGATTTTCGGGAAATCCGCGGCTTTTCCGCGAGAAATCCGCGGCAAAATCCACGCATTTTCCGCAGCGTGGGCACATAGCCTAACTGTAAAACCAGGAGATGAAAACTCGGACCTGGCTGCCTAAAAGGCTATTGAGTGTTCCTCTTACCTCCTTAGGAACTGAAGAGAGATGCAGACTATTATAATCCTGTATATATCGCATACTCACGCCATGAGACCACTGTTCCTGGCTCTGACACTGGAGAATCCTCACAGCATGCAGTGCATGTAATCTGAAGATTCATAAGTCTGCAGTCACATAGAGTTACACATAGAGCTACTGCAGACTTGTATTTTTAGACCAGACAGCCCATTTAACCCCTTCACAATGTATAGTTTGCATCTCTTGGTCAAATAACACATTGAAAACATGCCAAAAATGCATTGTGTTTTTGGTGCGTTTTTCTGTCATGAGATGATGATTTAGTGCAGAAATTTTTGCAACTAAATACTTAATGTGCACACATAGTCTAATCCGGTAATCCGGCATTGAGTTCAATACGTTCGCCTGAAGTGAGTTCATCTGAGGTCAAAGCTAGGGAACAGTGGGAACTGACTCTTCCTGATTGCCCTGGTTCGATGGCAATTGGTGTAATGGTAGTTGGGGATCATGTCAGCTGTATAGTGTCAGCTGCCATGAAACCCTGCTGTTAGTAATGGAGAGGTGTATATTACTAACCCAGTAAGTTAAAGGGAACCTGTCAGCAGAAATTTCGACTAAAACCTAACAGATTCCCCCTCTGCAGCCCCTGGGCTGCATTCTAGAAAGGTCCCTGTTATTATAGTGCCCCCTTTCTGACCCAAAAAAAGAGTTTATATCGAGGTACCTTTTTGGCTTCTGATTCTCTAAATGTGTCACGGGGGCGGGCTGCCTGATGGCCGTTATTCTGCCCCCTGTTCCTGTATGCCGCCCCCATCGCCGATTTCTATACTTCTGGACGCCGCCCACTGGTCCAGCCATCCCCGCGCATGCCCAGTGCTCATCTCTCGTGGATGAGCACTGTGCCCAGTGTCACCGGTGGTGACGTGCGCGCAGGGTTTAGATTATGGGCGGTGCTGTGATGTTAATTACCAAGCAACCGCCCATAATCGCGGGACCGCGCATTCCCCCTCGGCCTGCTTCTTTCTGCGCAAGCGCGCTGCAGCTGAACTCACGTCACCTCCTTCCCATCTTGCCCTGAGGCAGGAAATAGATGGGAGGAGCGCGGAGCAGTGACTACACCGATCAGAAGGAGTTCAGCTGCAGCGCGCTTGCGCAGAAAGAAGCAGGCCGAGGGGGAATGCGCGGTCCCGCGATTATGGGCGGTTGCTTGGTAATTAACATCACAGCACCGCCCATAATCTAAACCCTGCGCGCACGTCACCACCGGTGACACTGGGCACAGTGCTCATCCACGAGAGATGAGCACTGGGCATGCGCGGGGATGGCTGGAGCAGTGGGCGGCGTCCAGAAGTATAGAAATCAGCGATGGGAGCGGCATACAGGAACAGGGGGCAGAATAACGGCCATCAGGCAGCCCGCCCCCGTGACACATTTAGAGAATCAGAAGCCAAAAAGGTACCTCGATATAAACTCTTTTTTTGGGTCAGAAAGGGGGCACTATAATAACAGGGACCTTTCTAGAATGCAGCCCAGGAGCTGCAGAGGGGGAATCTGTTAGGTTTAAGGCGAAATTTCTGCTGACAGGTTCCCTTTAACCCCTTCAGCCCCGGGGCACTTTCCGTTTTTGTTTTTTGCTCCCCTTCTTCCGAGAGCCGTAACTTTTTTAGTTTTCTGTCAATCTTGCCATATGAGGGCTTGTTTTTTGTGGGACAAGTTGTACTTTTAAATGAAACCATAATTTTTACCATATGGTGTACTGGAAAACAGCAAAAAAATTCCAAGTGTGGAAAAACTGCAAAAAAAGTGTGATGGCACAATAGTTTTTGCGATGTTTTATTCACGGTGTTCACTATATGGTAAAACTGATGTGTGGGTATGATGTCGGAGGTTGGTGCGAGTTTGTAGACACCAACCATGTATAGGTTTACTTCTATCTAAGGGGTTAAAAAAAATTCACAAGCTTGTCTAATAAAAGTGGTGCATGTTTTGTGCCATTTTCCGAAACCCATAGAGTTCTCATTTTTTGAGATCTATGGCTCAGTGATGGCTTATTTTTTGCGTCTCAAGCTGACGTTTCTAATGGTACAATTTTTGCGCAGATGCTACATTTTGATCGCCTGTTATTGCATTTTACGTAAAACCTGCGGCAACCAAAAAACGTAATTTTGGTGTTTGGAATTTTTTTGCCACTACGCCGTTTACCTATTAATTGATTTTATATTTTGATAGATCGGGCATTTCTGAACGCGGCAATACCAAATATGTGTATATTTATTTATTTTTTAACCCTTTAATTTTCAATGGGGGGAAAGGGGGGTGATTTGAACTTTTAGGTTTTTTTATTTTTTTTTTTTATTTTTTAAAACTTTTTCTTTACTTTTTTTTATTTTACTAGTCCCCCTAGGGGGCTATAGCAATCAGCAATCCGATCGATCTTATCTATCTGCTGATCACAGCTATACAGCTGTAAACGGCAGATACAGTCACTTCCTTTTTCCCTCTGCTCCGGGCTGAGGGAAAACGAAAGTGAAACGTCATAGCTGCAGGCGTCATCACATGACCCTGTGCTACGATGGCAACCACCGAAAGTCACGTGATCACTCACGTGACTTCCGGTGGGGGCGGCGGTAAGTGAAAATCTTCACCGCGCGTATATACATCTCGCTGCCAGACTTTGGCAGCGAGATGTAAGGGGTTAATGTTACGGGTGGAATGCGATTCCACTCGTAACATGCAGGCACACATATCAGCTGTTGAAAACAGTTGATATGTGTGCCAATCAACGCCGCCTGCCCGCGGCAGGGGGCGGGGCTTAACGGGACACGCTCCATGACGGATATATCCGTCCATGGTCGTGAAGGGGTTAAAAGAAAAAAAACACAAAAATATTTTATTTTAAAATACACCCCCCCCCACTCTAGCCCTGATTAACCAAATTATAAAAAAAAGCCATGCAGATCCAAAATAGTCCACAGAATCCAAAATAGTTCACAAATGTAAACCTGAAAGACAGAAACAAAGAGAGAAAGAAAGACAAGATACTGTACCTCGTTCACCAATTTTTTTGAAAAAATTATCCCTGCAGCTCCAACGTAATCTTTGGCATACCCAAGACGTCCATTGATTCTGTAGTACAATCTATGGAGCCTTAAGCGGGGTTTACATGCAGCGATATCGCTAGCGAGCGTATCCGTCCCCATCGGTTGTGCGTCACGGGCAAATCGCTGCCCGTGGTGCACAACATCGCTAACACCTTATACCCTATACACTATACCCGTCACACTATACTTACCTGCCTAGCAACGTCACTGTGGCTGGCAAATTGCCTCCCTTCTAAGGGGGGGGTTCGTTCGGCATCACAGCAACGCCACTAAGCGGCCGCCCAATAGAAGCAGAGGGGCGGAGATGAGCGGGACGAACATCCTGCCCACCTGCTTATTTCCTCATTGCCGGCGGCCGCTGGTACGAAGTTGTTCCTCATTCCTGCGGTGTCACACTTAGCGATGTGTGCTGCCGCAGGAACGACTAACAACCTGCGTCCTGCAGCAGCAACAATAATCGGGATTACAATGACTGGACAACGATCAACGATATGGTGAGTATTTTTGATCGCTACCGGTCGTTTCTGCGGTGTCACACGCAACAACGTCGCTAACGAGGCCGGATGTGCGTCACGAATTCCGTGACCCCCAACGACATCTCGTTAGCGATGTCATTGCGTGTAAACCCCGCTTTAACCTTAGAACGATGCTTCATAGGTTACTCTCGGTCAGCCTGGGCTCTGCGATACCCAGTGACTGTGACTGGAGGAGATGATGTCTGTAACATTACCATTCATTGCAGTTCTCACTGGGTGACACACAGGGCAGCACGATTCCTGTAATGTGTGATGAGATGTGATGTTACTGACGTCATCATTGCTTATCACAGTCACCAAGTATCACAGAGCGCAGCCTGACTGGGAGTGACCTATAAAGCATCATTCTCAGAACGAGGCTGCACAGGTTGTACTACAGAATTGTGGGAAGGCCATGGGCTACGTCGGAGCTGTGGGGATTATTTTTTAAATAATGAATTGGTGAACGAGGGACAGTATTTGTCTTTATTTCTCTCTTTTTATGTCTTTCAGTATTCCATTTGTGGACTATGTCAGATTCAGTGGACATCTTTGGATCTGCATGGCTTTTTTTTTATTTTTTTACATAAATTGATGAGCCAGGGCTAGAGTCGGGGATGTGTTTTTTAAAGTTACATATTTTTGGTGGGTTTTTTTCATTTCCCTTACTGGGTTAGTAATGGGTATGTCTGATAGATGCCTTTCTTTTACTAACAACAGGCCTTGATGCAGGCTGACACTACGAGCTGACATCAAACCCAACTAGCATTACCCTGATTGCCATCGCACGAAATTGGGAAGAGCCGAGGCAAAACGCCAGAATTGGTGCATCTAATGTGATGGACCAATTCTGGGACGGCTGTCTGCTTTATCTTGGCTGGTTATCAAAAATAAGGGGAATCATATAGTTTTTTTAAATTCTTTATTGGATTAAACCAAGCTAAACACACACATGTCACATAAAAAGCACTAAAGGGTACAAGTGTATAATATGTAGGGAGAGCGAGACAGTACTTTGCTTTGGTCAACTTCTAATCTAAAGGCCACTTTACACGCAACGACATTGCTAACGAGATGTCGTTGGGATCACGGAATTCGTGACACTCATCCGGCCTCGTTAGCGATGTCGTTGTGTGTGAAATGTACGAACGACCGGTAACGATCAAAAATACTCACCATATCGTTGATCGTTGATACGTCGTTCTAATCTCAAATTACATTGCTGTTGCAGGTACGATGTTCGTCGTTCCTGCGGCAGCACACATCGCTATGTGTGACACCGCAGGAATGAGGAACAACATCGTACCTGTGGTCGCCGGCAATGAGAAAGGAAGGAGGTGGGCGGGATATTCCGGCCGCTCATCTCCGCCCCTCCGCTTCTATTGGTCGGCAACTCAGTGACGCCGCTGTGTCGCCGAACGATCCTCCCCCTTAGAAAGGAGGCGGTTTGCCGGCCACAGCGATGTCGCTATGCAGGTAAATATGTGTGACGGGTCCTAGCGATGTTGTGCGCCACGGGCAGCAATTTGCATATGACGCACAACCGACGGTGGCGGGTGCTATCACCAGCGACATCGCTAGCGATGTCACTGTGTATAAAGTGGCCTTTAGCTCTCCCTCCTAGATCATCTCTCCCTGAACCTCTTCCAGAGGAGAGTGTGAAAGCATCGCGTCACCGGGTCCTCTATAAAACCCGATGACAAGATCAGGCCGGCAAATCACAGTAACACCAGTAGCCAGCATGGCTACAGCATTACCATATATGGCAGGTGATACCCATATGTTGATTGGTTAACAACCGGAAAACATATATGGCATTCGATTGAGTAACCAATGTGCCCAAGCACCCCGATGCTCAATCGAGTATTAAGCAGTGGCAAGTATGCTCACTCCACAAGTGTTAATGTAAAATGATGTATAGTAATGTTTCAGGTATAATGTACAGACAGGATATATGTGGTAATGTATTGCATAGCACATGTATAGGAAGTTTCCAGAATATAGGGTCAATCACAGTTAAATGTTCGGACTAGCCCACAATGGGAGGGGTTAGTTGATAATGTAAGAGACAGTTAATTCTAGAAAAGTTAGTGAAGACCCAATGTGCTCTAAGTACGACCATATATCATATCTATATAGTTCTGAAAGAAAAGAGAATATACAGTAGTATAGATGGAGCAACCAATTTACATGACCCAGTTCACCAGCCAGGTGAGTAATCTGTGGCCATCATACAGGACACCTGCAAAGTGTCTCTTACCTGCTGACATCCCCGGTTCCTGGCATAGCGTCGTTGTTGCGGTATATATAACGCACATGTGATGTTGCCCCAGGCTGACTTCATTAGATTTTCCCATGCTGCGGGGAGGAAGTCTGTACTTATGGCTCCATCAGACAGCCACTGAATACCGGCTTGGCTACTGTAATAGGTTTAGCAAATCAAATTGCTCCATCAGTAGTAAGTTTTAGAAATCCAACCTTATAGAAGAGAAGATATAATATTCGGCATGCGGTATATTTATATGTGTAAATGGTTGGCAAATACATATGATCTGTACAGAATTATTAGTTATTTTATATTATTTGGATGAGCAGTGAAGAAATGTTCTCTTTATACAAGGAATTGAACGCTGGATCCTTGATGGATAATGCACAAGAATTTGCAGGTTATAATTCCTGCAGAAAGTGGAACGGACGGTAACACATAATGCACGTGAAAGCATTATCCCGGTATTACACTGCATACCATATCTGAACTTTCTATTATCTGAGCTGTTACGTGGCAAAGCTAAGATGTATGTAAAACAATGACCATTATCACACGACTGCTGCCTAATTACTACACATTTTAGCTGAAAAATAGTACCCTGGATGTCTCCCAAGGACCATAATGACAGTTATTGAATCTGACCACATCCCCTACTTATTGGTGTAAAACATATTTGTACATTTAAGTTAAACCTCAGTCCTTTTTTTCTGCATATTATAGTTAAATTCCTTTACTTTTAAGTCTTTCATGTATAGCAAATGTAGCAATTATATCATTTCTTGCCTGTTTCTTAAACCACTATGCTGAATTATATATTAGTTACATCACATCATTTCCGTGACCCCTGAGCCCCCATCTCTTACTGACTGTCACATTATGTATTTGTGAATGTAATTCGGCTCTTAAACATGATATGCATTCTTAGCAGTGACCATTAGAAAAAAAATTGGGGATTTTCTAACGTGCCCCTCATATTTTAATTTTTCCCAAATTCCAATTTCCTTGGTACTGTTTTTGTTCTCATACATGAAACCAGAAATTCACAACATATGCAATGCTTACATGGTATATATCATTGATCTTGACATTCAGTATAAGTTCAGTGCTACAAATAACTGAACAATTCACTCATAGAGTGAAAAAAATTGCATTATTTGGGTGTTTTGTGATATTTTTAACATTATCATTAACCTTTTAAAAATATGCCATATACATTGAAGTTTATCATATTCCCCTGCAATGATCAGTAAGGCATAACAATCCTCCTGAAGAAGTAACTAATATTTCTAATGGAAATTTTTTTGCCAATTAAAAATATGTCAGAATAAAAGCCGAGGTCACTAACCCACCTCCAGTACCAATAACTTATATTTTTTTATTATTTTAAGCAAGTCATCCAGGACACTATTGAAATCCTTCAAACAGGTTCTTATCCTAGAAGCAAATAACCAAATTTGTGTAAGAGTCCTTGTGGTGCCCCTGAGGCTCCAGTCTTACAGGGTATTGCACCTCAATTAAGGTGCGGTACTTATCCCGGGTCCGGAGGAGGTCGGTGCAGGTATGACACACATTACATTAAATGCACACAGTAAGTTGCCCTCCCTACCGGAGACCGGGCTAGGGTTAGGTCTTAAGGTTGCTAACCAAACACTGGGGCATCCACCAACTAGCGACAGTGACCTAGTTGAGGGGCAGCCACCAGGGGGAAGTAGGAGCCATACACACTGAAGAGGAGTCGATTTGCGGGAGGGAACAGGACAGGAGCAGTTCACCGGTAGCTCCTGTAGAACAAAGGGGAACAAATCGGTTGCTGAGGGAAGAGCTTCATTGCTCTCTCAGAACCGTCGCTGTGCAGGGTGCAGAGCCCTAGGGTGGGACATACTCTATGTTGGACCACCAGAATCTGCCGGACAGGCCGGGCAGGGGGATTGCATGCCTCACTGGCCACCACGTTTCCCTGAGCACAGTGGCACATAGAGTTCAGAGTCGCGATTACAGTCAGGCCCCATAGCGGATCCGTGACACCTGCACACAGGACGGAAGCTGAATTACAAGAACCGGGGTCCCTAAGTAGCTTCAGGCCATGGGGATCCAACACAAAAGGTGCAAGGAGGGAAGGGCCTGCAGGCTACCACACCGGTGTTGACCTCCGAAGGATTGGAGCCCATCATAGCAGAGACCGGTACCCCCGGGCAACCAAAGGACAGTGAGTAAAGTCCTGGAACTGCAACTGCCATGTCCATCCTTCTTTGCCGGCGCCGACGTCACGCGCTTCAGCGCCAACAGCCACTACTACCTCCATCATCCTCCTGGGCCCTAGCTTCACCTGCGGGAAGCTGAACTACCCTAGTTGCAACACCATCCGCCCCAGAGGACTGCGACCGCAGTGTCTACTAATCCCTGGCCGCATACCGCAGGTGGCATCACGAGGCAACTCCCAACATCCTCCTCATCTCCACACCATCATCCCATCCTCCATTCTCCCTTTTATTGTACACCTCGGGGCCACAAAACCGGGCAAGGCCCACCCATGACATCCCCCTGACCCGACATCACCGGCCCGGTGACGAGTGCAGTTTACCCCTACCCCGTGGGTGCTACATCCTTGTAGATAAGGAAATCATGAGCTGGGAGTGGCTGCTACTCAAGATCTATGGAGCCTTGTTCTGAGGCTCCATAGTCTTTGATCTATGTAATTGAGAAACATATTTAAATAAAGGTTTTTTGTGTGTGTCTGATACACACTTCAACATTACTAAAAACAGGACTTGATGCCAGGTGACACTACACAGCTGACATAAACCCCCAAAACCATTATCCTGATTGGCAATGCCCCAGGGCAATTGGGAAGAGCTGAGGCGAAGTGCCAGAATTGGGGGATCTGATGTGATCCCCCACTTCTGGGGCGGCTGCAGGCTGGTATTTTTAGGCTGGGAAAGGATCAATAAACATGGCCTTCCCAGCCTGATAATATCAGCCCACAGCTGTCTGCTTTACCTTTGCTGGTTATTACAAATAAGGGGACCCCAAGTTGTTTTTATAAATAATTTATTTATTGAATCATAAAAATGTGTCCAATACGCTCCACAGGATGCAATTTTATAATATTGGAGATTTATACAATTATACAGTATGTCCATCTACATCTAATTCTGCATTCATATACTCAAGGTGTGCATATAGCCTTAAAGGGGTTGTCCGACATAACAAAAATTTTTGAGTTTAAGCTAATCTGTGCTGTATTGTCATATAAAACACCCCTACATTATTTTTTGTTTTCTAACTTTTGTTCCTCTTGAATTCACCCTTTATTCTCTGCAGCTCCTTGTTTACATTCAGCACAAGCAAACTGACCACTTCCTGTGCTAAACCTCCCAGTCACAGCTGGCACCGCCCGGCCTCAGTGTCCAGCCTCTCCCCAGTGTCCAGCCTCACCCCCTGCCCGCCCCCTGCACACACATTCCCTGTCAGTATATTCTGCCCCAGCACCTGACCTGCTATCACTACAGCATTGCAAATAACAGCCCCACATCAGGCTCTACACCGCACACACACATCAGGCTGTGCACCGCATACACACACATCAGGCTGTGCACCGCATACACACACATCAGGCTCTGCACCGCATACACACACCAGGCTGTGCACCGCATACACACACATCAGGCTGTGCACCGCATACAAACACACAAGGCTGTGCACCGCATACACACACACACATCAGGCTGTGCACCGCATACACACACACCAGGCTGTGCACCGCATACACACACACCTGGCTGTGCACCGCATACACACACATCAGGCTGTGCACCGCATACACACACACCAGGCTGTGCACCGCATACACACGCACACACACATCAGGCTGTGCACCGCATACACACACACACACACACACACATCAGACTGTGCACCGCATACACACACACACACATAAGGCTGTGCACCGCATACACACACACCAGGCTGTGCACCGCATACACACACACCAGGCTGTGCACCGCATACACACACACACATCAGGCTGTGCACCGCATACACACACACACACACATCAGGCTGTGCACTGCATACACACACACCAGGCTGTGCACCGCATACACACACACATCAGGCTGTGCACCGCATACACACACATCAGGCTGTGCACCGCATACACACACACCAGGCTGTGCACCGCATACACACACATCAGGCTCTGCACCGCATACACACACCAGGCTGTGCACCGCATACACACACATCAGGCTGTGCACCGCATACAAACACACAAGGCTGTGCACCGCATACACACACACACACATCAGGCTGTGCACCGCATACACACACACCAGGCTGTGCACCGCATACACACACACCTGGCTGTGCACCGCATACACACACATCAGGCTGTGCACCGCATACACACACACCAGGCTGTGCACCGCATACACACGCACACACACATCAGGCTGTGCACCGCATACACACACACACACACACATCAGACTGTGCACCGCATACACACACACACACATCAGGCTGTGCACCGCATACACACACACCAGGCTGTGCACCGCATACACACACACCAGGCTGTGCACCGCATACACACACACACATCAGGCTGTGCACCGCATACACACACACACACACACATCAGGCTGTGCACTGCATACACACACACCAGGCTGTGCACCGCATACACACACACATCAGGCTGTGCACCGCATACACACACATCAGGCTGTGCACCGCATACACACACACCAGGCTGTGCACCGCATACACACACATCAGGCTCTGCACCGCATACACACACCAGGCTGTGCACCGCATACACACACATCAGGCTGTGCACCGCATACAAACACACAAGGCTGTGCACCGCATACACACACACACATCAGGCTGTGCACCGCATACACACACACCTGGCTGTGCACCGCATACACACACATCAGGCTGTGCACCGCATACACACACACCAGGCTGTGCACCGCATACACACGCACACACACATCAGGCTGTGCACCGCATACACACACACACACACACACACATCAGGCTGTGCACCGCATACACACACACACACATCAGGCTGTGCACCGCATACACACACACCAGGCTGTGCACCGCATACACACACACACATCAGGCTGTGCACCGCATACACACACACACACACATCAGGCTGTGCACTGCATACACACACACCAGGCTGTGCACCGCATACACACGCACATCAGGCTGTGCACCGCATACACACACATCAGGCTGTGCACCGCATACACACACACCAGGCTGTGCACCGCATACACACACACACACACACACACATCAGGCTGTGCACCGCATACACACACATCAGGCTGTGCACCGCATACACACACATCAGGCTGTGCACCGCATACACACACATCAGGCTGTGCACCGCATACACACACATCAGGCTGTGCACCGCATACACACACACCAGGCTGTGCACCGCATACACACACACCAGGCTGTGCACCGCATACACACACCAGGCTGTGCACCGCATACACACACATGAGGCTGTGCACCGCATACACACACACACATTGGGCTGTGCACCACATACACACACACACACACACATCGGGCTGTGCACCGCATATACACACACACACATCGGGCTGTGCACCGACCCCCCCATAGAGAGTACATACTCACCCGTCCTCGGTCCCCGCCGCTCCTGTACGTTCGCACGCTGTCTGTGCTCTGGCCATATCAGCACAGAAGTGACGTCACCGCTTTGCTGAAGAGAACACAGACAGCCGGGCAGTGATGAGAAGCGCAGCGCTGCGCTCCTTCTCCTCAGCGTTTTCAAATATACCGGCATCTGTGATCTGTGATGCCGGTATATTTGAATGTGCGATCCTGAGCAGGGGCCCGGTGCTGGCGCTGACACCACGGCAGCCGCCGCCAGGCCCCGCCCCCAGGTCACGGGTCCCGCAGAAGTGCAGGGGGAGGTTGTGGGCAGAGTACGGGGTGCGGGGGAATGTGTGGGAGGGTGCAGGGAAGGGGGGCGGGGCTCATCGCACTGTACCCGCCCAGCAGGGAGGCGACATGCTGTTTCCAGATTTGCATGTCAACATGGCCCTGACCATGTTGACATGAAATGACCCGAAGCAGCAAAATCGCGGCAGGAGCGGTCACATGACCACTCTGAGCCTGGGGAGAGGGGCTTCCAGCAGGGCAGGTAAGTGGTCTCTATCTACTTACCTGCCCCAATGTAGCCCAATAGGGTAATAATGAAAAAAACTCAAAATAAGCCGGATAACCCCTTTAACTCTTAGAAAGTGGTGCATATAGCCTTAGGCGGGCTTTGCACACTATGACATCGCAGGTGCGATGTCGGTGGGGTCAAATTGAAAATGACGCACTTCCGGCATCGCATGCGACATCGTAGTGTGTAAAGGCTCGATGATACGATTAACGAGCGCAAAAGCGTCGTAATCGTATCATCGGTGCAGCGTCGGCGTAATCCATGATTACGCTGACGCGACAGTCCGATGTTGTTCCTCGCTCCTGCGGCAACAGACATCACTGTGTGTGAAGCCGCAGGAGCGAGGAACATCTCCTACCGGCGTCACCGCAGCTTCCGTAGGATATGCGGAAGGAAGGAGATGGGCGGGATGTTTACATCCCACTCATCTCCGCCCCTCCGCTCCTATTGGCCACCTGGCGTGTGACGTCGCTATGACGCCGCACGACCCGCCCCCTTAACAAGGAGGCGGGTCGCCGGCCAGAGCGACGGTTGCAGGACAGGTGAGTTCATTTGAAGCTGACGTAGCGATAATGTTCGCTACGGCAGCTATCACAAGGAAATCGCTGCTGCGACGGGGGCGGGTACTATCGTGCTCGGCATCGCAGCATCGGCCTGCGATGTTGCAGCGTGCAAAGTACCCCTTAGTTTCTTAGAAAGGAATTTTCCAGCCACCTCTATATTTAAAGCCAATGGTATGTATTAAGCTGGATTTATTTATTTTTTTACCATTAATTGTGTTTATCTTCTTGTAACTACATAATAGACTAAATATGTCTATACTATATTAACTATCTAATATATAAAGCTGAGTGTATGTGTGTGTGTATGTCCACTAAAGGAATCCGCACCGTTGCATTTACAATCACGAAATTTTGCACATATGCCTCATGTGACCCAGAGAGCATCATAGACTATGTTTTGACCGAAAAATTTAACCCCGTGCGTTACAGTTAGTCTCTAAAATCCTGCTGCCATTAAACTGAATGGAGGTGGGAGCTATAGGTTATTAATAGCAACTGTCAGTGGTTGCTATAGGAACAAAATTAACTGTTAGTTGAAGCTTATGCGTGAGGTTATATGATGTCGATGGAGAGACAGAAAAAGACAGACAGAGACAGATGGGGAAAGAGACAGACAGACGGGGAAAGAGACAGCCCTGGAAAGAGACGGACGGGCAAAGAGACGGACGGGCAAAGAGACGGACGGGCAAAGAGACGGACGGGCAAAGAGACGGACGGGCAAAGAGATGGACGGGCAAAGAGACGGATAGGCAAAGAGACGGATGGGCAAAGAGACAGACCTGGAAAGAGAGACGGGCAAAGAGACAGACCTGGAAAGAGAGATGGGCAAAGAGACAGACGGGCAAAGAGAAAGACGGGCAAAGAGACAGCCCTGGAAAGAGACAGCCCTGGAAAGAGACAGCCGGGGAAAGAGACAGACCTGGAAAGGGACAGACCTGGAAAGAGACAGACGGGGAAAGAGACAGACGGGCAAAGAGACAGATGGGGAAAGAGACAGCCCGGGAAAGAGACAGCCAGGGAAAGAGACAGCCAGGGAGAGACAGACGGGGAAAGAGACAGACCTGGAAAGAGACAGCCCTGGAAAGAGACAGCCCTGGAAAGAGACAGACCTGGAAAGAGACAGACGGGGAAAGAGACAGACGGGGAAAGAAGACAGACGGGGAAAGAAGACAGACGGGGAAAGAAGACAGACGGGGAAAGAAGACAGACGGGGAAAGAAGACAGACGGGGAAAGAAGACAGACGGGGAAAGAGACAGCCCTGGAAAGAGACAGCCCTCGAAAGAGACAGACGGTCAAAGAGACAGACCTGGAAAGAGACAGACCTGGAAAGAGACAGCAAGGGAAAGAGACAGACGGGCAAAGAGACAGACGGGCAAAGAGACAGCCCTGGAAAGAGACAGCCCTGGAAAGAGACAACCGGGGAAAAAGACAGCCGGGGAAAGAGACAGCCGGGGAAAGAGACAGACGAGGAAAGAAACAGACGGGGAAAGAGACAGACAGACACACACATAGAGACAGACACAGAGATAGAGAGAGACAGACAGACACATAGAGAGAGACAGACAGACACATAGAAACAGACACAGAAATAGAGAGAGACAGACAGACACACACAGAGATGGAGACCGGTAGACTGATACAACTACAGACAGAGATAGAAATAGTCAGAGACATAGACACAGACAGACAAGGAAAGAGAAAGACAGAGCGACAGACAGACAGCGATACACAGACAGAGACTGGGAGAGAGACAGTTACTATCCCGGGCAACGCCCGGGTACTACAGCTAGTATATATATATATATATATATATATATATATATATGTGTATATACTATATAACTACTATATAACTATACTATACTATACTATACTAACTGTGACTATACTAACCCTTACCACACACTTGAATGTGGTCCTATTAACTACTACTATTAAAACCACATTTTTTTGCCAAGAGATGCAGATTTGGTGCTGAAATTTATACACCACATTGCTCCACCAAATCTGCATCTTCTGCCAAAAAAAATGTATCAAAACACAATGCGATAGTGATGTGTTTTCTTGCCAAAAGATGCAGATTTGTTGCAGGAATATGGTGTATAATTTCAGCACCAAATCTGCATCTCTTGGCAAGAAACACACAAAAACAGTTTTGATGCGTTTTGGTGCAGTTTTCTGCCAGGAGATGCAAATTTGGGCCTGAAATGTGTGCAGTAGATCTGTTCACCAAATTGGCAACTCCTGGCAGAAAATGCAACAAAACGGTATAAAAAAATGTTTTTGTGCGTTTTTCGTCAAGCGATGCAGATTTGATTTAAACTGTTTTTATTTTTCAGCAAGGAAAAATAGGACAAACAAAACAAAAAGCTGACCTTTACACCATATTCCTACACCAAATCTGCAACTCCTGGCAAAAGAAAACAGATCAATACCACATCAAAACCACATTGTGTTTTGATGTGTTTTTTTGCCAGAAGATGCAGATTTGGTGCAGGAATATAGTGTATAAATTTCAGCACCAAATCTGCATCTCTTGGCAAAAAAAACAGTTTTCTCGCAGGAGATGCAGGTCTGTGAAGTCAGTTCACCTGAGGTGAGGTCACTGACGCCAGGACTGCCAGTGGCGGGGGGAAGCAGTGAATATGTATGAGGGTAATGAGTGGCCCTGGAAGTAGTGTTATAGCTGCGCAGGAGACTCCTCAGTAAATATAATGCGCTTGCTTTATTCCTATTTTCATTCATTTTACTTTAGCTTTTCAATTACCGGAGTGTCAGGATCTGGTTAGTTACCTGGAGTTCCCTGAGAACTCCGGGCCCGAGGTCAATGCACAATACACAGGTATCCCGCGTAGATCTGGACTTTTACAGTCCAGGTTCGCCCATCAGTACTCAGGACATATTAAAAAGTTGCTCATTTTCATGATTAATATTGATTTATGAAATAAAAGTTAAAACAGCAGTTATTCTTTAGGTATGTTCTGTACATTATCATGGTTCTTTTCTCTGAGTTTATTCTGTTAAGAACTAGTCATCTATCATTATTAATATGTATTATACTTTAGGCATTTAGGTGAAAATGGGCTTAAATAAAGAAGAAACAAGATCAGAACAAATATGCTGTCACAAAAATTAGCTAGCCGTTACAAAAAACAGCCAATGCTCAGTCTAGCAGAAAACATAGCGGCTGAAATATACAGATAGATAATCAATCCGGTATTAAATCACTATAGTAGCGCATCTTAGAACAAGCAGAATATAAACTGTTGTAGACCAGTGATAAATGATAAACTAATTGATTCTCTTGATTTTCGGTGCAGTTGAACAATTGTTATATATGTATGAGCTGAAATTAGTTATTCATAAATAGGAAATGTGCCAGTCACTTAAATTGCTGATTTCATTGATGATCTCCTCATTTTTAAATATTATAATAATATTTTTTACAGTTTTTCCCAATCACTTTTTAAAGGGATCAGTAATAGTTTTAAAATAAAAAATCCCTGCCAAACGAGCACCGCTAATCTAGGATTTGAAGTGATGACGTCCTATTCATATAAGCAAAAAAACTGATGGCACTTCCTAACGCGCAAGTGTGAACAAGTGCATACTGAGCATGAGAAATATAACAAATAAAGAGACAGCTGCATTCTGACATGACTTAAATTTTAATTCTTTTTAGCAGGTTCCTCTCTGCCCCAAAATTGGAGGGTTTGTAGCCCAAAGAGAGCTATTAGGGCGGCTTTGCACATTGCAACATCGCACGTGCGATGTCGGTGGGGTCAAATCGAAAGTGACGCACATCCGGCGTCACTTTCAACATCGCAGTGTGTAAAGTCTAGATAATACGATTAATGAGCGCAAAAGCGTTGTTATCATATCATCGGTGCAGGCTCCGACTTTTTCATAATCACGCTGCTGCGACAGGTACGATGTTGTTCCTCGTTCCTGCGGCAGCACACATCGCTGTGTGTGAAGCCGCAGGAGCAAGGAACATCACCTTACCTGCTTCCCGGCTGCAATGAGAAGGAAGGAGGTGGGCGGGATGTTTACATCCTGCTCATCTCCGCCCCTCCGCTCCTATTGGCCGCCTGCCGTGTGATGTCGTTATGACACCGCACGACCCGCCCCCTTAGGAAGGAGGCGGGTCACCGGCCACAGCGACGGTCGCAGGGCAGGTGAGTGCATGTGAAGCTGGTGTAGCGATAGTGTTCGCTACGCCAGCTATCACAAGATATCGTACCTGCAACGGGGGCGGGGACTATCGCGTGCGACATCGCAGCATCGGCTTGCGATGTCGCAACGTGCAAAGCCCGCCTTAGAGTAGCTAGAGACTCAACATTAGGAGATACACCTTAGCAATGGCTGTTGGGCTCACATAAAACTGGCCTTTTTTATATGCTAAGTATCTAATTTTTTTGTGTATTTTCTTAGTAATTCTGCATGTTCCTATTCCTATATTCATTAACATATCTTAGCATTTCAGAGTGCAACTCTCTTGTTATTTATTATAATATATCACATGCTCCATATGCACCTGTTCATACTTGCATGTTAGGAACTGCCATCAGTCTTTTCCTTAGATAATGGGGTCATGCCTTCTGACTGAGCCCTTCTACTCCTGAGCCTTAGGCAATTAGCAGGTTCCTCTCCGCCCATAAATTGGAGGTTTTTTTAACCCAAAGAGAGGCATTAGAGTAGATAGCGACCCAAATTTAGAGATACACCTAGATATTGGCTGTTGGGCTCACATAAAACTGGCCTTTTAAATATGACAAGTAACTCATTTTTGTGTATTTCTTACCACTATTGCATGTTCATATTCCTATATTCATTGTTAATATATTTTAGTATTTCAGAGTACAATGGTCTCTTTATTTGTCCTAGTCATATAGTAACCTGACCCTGAAGCAAATCAATGGCCTCAGTACTCAGTCCATTGACAGATTTCCATTAATTAACAATAACATCACAAGCAGTTGTGTGTAATCTTGATGATGATGATGTCTATATAGCCTATCACTGCTCATTAAGTATGACAGCAGAGGATCTGTAAAGCCTGTGAGTCTAATGAAACCACCACTATTGTTACCCACCATTGTATTAACACTATTTCAACTAAGTTTTCAACTGGTCTATCTTACTTACGTATTTATTCTCTCCTCCGCCCCCCCACCCCCGTACCTCTTTCCTCTCCTCTAATCTCAGCCAAAAACGTTGCCGCATTCTTCAAGCAAAAGATTGTCAATATCAAAGATAGCTTTGCCTACCCTCCCCACAGCCCCTCCTCCTAAATACTCAGCCCTCTTCCTCCAATACCAGGGTCTCTACCATTACAGAAGAGAAACTTTTCTCTCTACTCTTCAGATCACATCTCACCACCTCTGCACTTGACCCAATCTTCTCCCACCTTATCCCAAGCCTCACCACAATCTTCATCCTAACCCTAACCCATCTCTTCAACCTATCACTAACAATTGGTGTCTTCTCCTCATGATTTAAACATGCTTTGATCACAACTATCCTAAAAAAGCCCTCCCTTTAACTAACCTGTGTCTAGCTATCGCTCCATCCATGGGATTATCCTGATGAAGGAGGTTACTGCGAAACGTGTTGATTAAAGTCACATATCGAAGATCCTGCATTCATCTTCTTTACACCACAGGCTGTTTTTTTAACCCTTCCACAATGTATACAAAATTGGTCATAAAAGTGTTTTAGAAAGACGATTATTATACACACTCCTACTTTACTCATCACTTTTTATTTACAATTTAACTGTAAATCTATTTTAAAGAGTACCTGTTATGTAAAAAATGCTATTTACTGGCAGATGTGGGGTTAATCTGCAGGCTAATAGCTTTCTGAACCTGCCTGGCGCCCACACTGAGAGCCTTTTTTCTTCCAGGCTTTCAGTCATAGGGGTTAGCTGGTGTGTCTTTAATCCCAGCTCTGTGTATAGTGCTGTAATACTAACCTGGCTGTCAGTCGGTGCCAGGGGCGCGGTTGCTGCCACTGCTCACTGAGCTGTGACTGAAGGCCCACCCCCATGATTGAAAGCCCAGGGCACCAGACAGCATCAGGAAGCTATTTACCTGTAGATTAACCCAATATCTGCAGGTTAATTGCATTTTTTTAAATGACAGGTTCCCTTTAATCTTACCTGGGACAGTACATGGAAGTGTGTGGTGTTCATGATTGGAAAAAAATACCCTAAAACTCCCTTTTCACTTTATATGACAGTATTTGTTAGTATATATTTAATCCTTTTCCATGTATTGGCCATCTTCTGTGGTCGTTGTAATCTTCTAATTATCTACTCATCTTCTTGTACTGTATATTTTTCTTTCTGTACCATAAAATGATGATGTGCTTTTTCTGCTTCTTTAACATTTCTTTATCATAACTTGAGCATTTTCTTCTCTACTTCTCCTCTTTACGTTTCTCCCTAAACCTCACATCCGTTCTCTATGCCCTAACAGTTCACAAGCAAGTGCTTTGGACTTGAGCATTCCACCCATGAGTAGGGTAAAAAGTGCAGCTTTCTAAAACCTACATTGCTGTATTCCCACAAGCCATGTCCAACAATTAGAACCAGGCCAGTTTGAGTTGCTCTCCTTTTTCCATTATAAACATACTTAAATTAATGGTGATAGCAGCACTGTAATAACAATAGTTATAAAGCTTAAAAAAAGGCCATTACCGGTATTTGCAAGCTGTGAAAACCAACGCTCTTTCTGAGGCAATTAAGTGATTTTTTTCTACTTCATCTCCCCAGGGAACACACAGTGCTCATTGCTTTTTTATTCTCCTTATTTTAGATACTGGGTGCAGTATTTTATTTACTCAGTAACCTTTTTTTTTTCATTATTTATTTGAAATAACCAAATTTCCATAATAATTGTTTTATTTGCCATGGAGGTTAGAACAGTTGCCTCTATGTAAATGGATCATGGGTTCTAATTGGACCAGAAAAACATTGAAATTGTATTTTTTTGTTCTTACAATGTGCTTTTTAAATACCAATCACATTTAGGCCTGTTTCACACGTCAGTGATTCTGGTATGTTTGTGACAGTTTTTATACGTACCAGAATCACTGACATAAGCAGACCCATTAAAATCAATGGGCCTGCGCACACATCAGTGAGTTTTCCCTGACCGTGTCTCTGTGCGGCTTACACGCGTGTCCGTGATTTCTGCACGGAGACAAGTCCATTTTTTTTCTGGCATCACTGATGTCCCATGGACCACACTATGTTGTGATCTGTGTAATACGTACCAGAAAAACATGTACATTGAAAATAAAAAGCTTTTTATACTCACCTTCTCCAGCGACGCTGTGTTCAGCCGCTGTGCTCTGCTGCTTCCAGGCTGGCTCATTATTCTCATGCATATGCATTTATGTACAGCACAGCCGACCCATAAGTAGCTGCAGCGAGGGTCAGCGGCAGCCAGATACACAGTAGAGTCGAAGAGTTCAGCACCACTGACAGTAGGAGCAGTGACAGGTGAGTATACATCCATGTACTATCACGGATGACGGAACACGGATAGCACATGGATAATCCACGTGTGCCATGAATCACGGCACATGGAGGGACATATGTGTTTTTTACACGTCAGTGAAAAACGTCTGTGTTTTTCACTGACGTGTGAAACAGGACTTAAAATCATTTTGTAATTATTCCTAGACTACATGCACTAGGCTAAGCTTTTGAAATCCAGCATTTACAGCAGCACACAGAAGATGGAAAAAACTTCCATATTGTAACAATTACTTGATCCTACCCCATCTGTGTTTACCTCTGTCACCGGAGCCCTGGCTAGGACTCTGTAGCGCCCCACGGAGCAGGTATTTTAACCTACTAGTTGCAAGGCCGGGGTGTAGATCCTCTGCATCGTCACGGGGTGGCCTGGCCCGCTTCCGTTGCCCTGAGGCGTACAGAATGGAGGGCGGAGGGTGGTAGGAAGGATGATTGTGATGCCACCTGTGGTACGCAGCCAGGGATGGGCCGCCACTGCGGCTGCTACTCTCCAGGGCTGATGGTGAGGGTCGCTGCCAGGATGGTATTGCTCCCCACAGGTGGAGCGGGATTACCCCGGGGAGGATGATGGAAGACGGACGGGGATAGGGGTAGTCCCCGTTGGCGCCGCAGCACTGGGCGACGGCAAGTTAGAAGCAGAGACAGGGGCTGCGGTTCCAGGTCTTTTACTCACAAGTAGTTCAGGTGCTGCCCCAGAGCATCGATCTCTGCCACGATGGGCTCCAGCCGATCCTGGATAGTCAGCGGTCACCGCCAGTGTCCGTGAAAGTTTTTTAGTGAAGTGTCCCTCGGTTGCTATCCTGAACCCGGGCTGAGCCTCCTGCTCCAAGCCACAGGCCCACGCAGAGAGAGAAACACTAACTCCTGTTGTCAGCGCTAGATGTTATCCCAAGCTGTGCCCAGGAATGTTCTGCTGTAAGTGTGTTGGTTGCACCTACTTCTACCCCATTTGGTGCCCGCCCCCGATGGTTGTCCTAGCGACCAGGAAAGTCCCATACTTCGTGATGGCCAACTATCCTGACTGCCCTAGTCCAACCTCCTGTGAGTAAGCACCTTACTGTTGTTTGTGTGTCTTTTGTGAAGGAAGTTAACCCCCTCCGGGACAGATATTACCTCATAAAAGTGGTGTAACACCCTGTGGCGCATGAAGCCCAGGGGTGCCACAACTGCGTGGACAACACTAGCATCACTAGCAAGTTGTGCTAACACCCAGCTACAGTGAAGGAAATAAGTATTTCATGCCTTGCTGATTTTGTAAGTTTGCCCACTGACAAGACATGAACAGTCTATAATTTTGAGGGTAGGTTAATTTTAACAGTGAGAGATAGAATATCCAAAATTAAATCCAGAAAATCACATTGTATAAATTATATAAATTTATTTGCATTTTGCAAAGAAAATTAAGTATTTGATCCCCTACCAACCATTAAGAGTTTTGGCTCCTACAGACCACTTAGACACTCTTAACCAACTTGTTACCTGCATTAAAGACATTTACCTTAAATTGTCACCTATATAAAAGACTCGTGTTCACAGACTCAATTAATCAGTCAGACTCTAACCTCTATAACATGGGCAAGACCAAAGAGCTTTCTAAGGATGTCAGGAGCAAAATCATAGACCTGCACAAGGCTGGAATGGGCTACAAAACAAGTATGACGCTGGGTGAGAAGGAGACAACTGTTGGTGCAATAGTAAGAAAATGGAAGAAATACAAAATGATTGTCAATTGCCATTGATCTAGGGCTCCATGCCAAATCTCACCTCGTGGGATATCCAGGATCATGGGGAAGGTGAGAGATCAGCCTAAAACTACACGGGGAGAACTTGTTAACCCCTTAACGACCGCGGGCCGTAAAATTACGTCCTAAATGACATAATCTTACTGCCCGCGGTCCTCCGGCGGCAGCATGCCGCGATCGGCACACATCTCAGCTGATTTTCACAGCTGAGATGTGTGCCTGCTAGGCACGAGCAGAATCGTTATCTGCTCGTGCCGATTAACCCCTTATATGGCGCTGTCAATACATGACAGCGCCATTATAAGCGCGATCGCGGTAAAGTTTTACTTACCGCCGAAACCGGAAGTCACGTGACGCGATCACGTGACTCCCGATAGTTGTCATGGTAGCACAGGGTCATGTGATGACTCCTGTACTACACATGAATTGGTTTCACTTTCGCTGTGCCCGGGGCACAGCAAAAGAGAAAGACAGCGTATCTGCTGTTTACAGCCTTCCAGCTGTGATCAGCAGATACTGCAGAGCGATCGGAATGCTGATCGCAATAGCCCCCTAGGGGGACTAGTAAAATAAAAAAAAAAAGTAAAAAAATAAGTTTTAAAAAATTAAAAAAAAACAAAAAAACCTAAAAGTTCAAATCACCCCCCATTCGCCCCATTGAAAATTAAAGGGTTAAAAAAATAAAAAATATACACACATTTGGTATCGCCGCGTTCAGAAACGCCCGATCTATCAAAATATAAAATCAATTAATCTGATCAGTAAACGGCGTAGCGGCAAAAAAATTCCAAACGCCAAAACGACGTTTTTTTGTCGCCACAACTTTTGCGCAAAATGCAATAAGAGGCGATCAAAACGTAGCATCTGCGCAAAAATGGTACCGTTAAAAACGTCAGCTCGAGACGCAAAAAATAAGCCGTCATTGAGCCTAAGATCCCAAAAAATGAGAACGCTACGGGTCACGGAATATGGCGTAAAACGTGCGCCACTTTTTTCGGACAAACTTCCGATTTTTTTTTAACCCCTTATATAAAAGTAAACCTATACATGTTTGGTGTCTACGAACTCGCACTGATCTGAGGCATCACACCCACACATCAGTTTTACCATATAGTGAACACAGTGAATAAAATATCTCAAAAACCATAGTGCTATCGCACTTTTTTTGCAATTTTTCAGCATTTGGAATTTTTTTGCCATTTTCTAGTACACAATATGGTAAAACTGATGGTTTCATTTAAAAGTACAGCTCGTTCCACAAAAAATGAGCCCTCACATGACCATATTGACTGAAAAATAAAAAAGTTACGTCTCTCAGAAAAAGAATGGCGAAAAAAAAAAACGGAAAGCGAAAAATCGGCCGGTCGTGAAAGGGTTAATGATCTCAAGGCAGCTGGGACCACTGTTACCAAGAAAATGATTGGTAACAAATTACACCGTAATGGCTTAAAATCCTGCAGTACCTGCAAAGTCCCACTGCTCAAGAAGGCACATGTGCAGCTGGCCCGTCTGATGTTTGCCAATGAACACCTGGATGATTCTGAGAGTGATTCAGAGAAGGTGCTGTGGTCAGATGAGACAAAACGTGAGCTCTTTGGCCTTAACTCAACTCGCCGTGTTAGGAGGAAGAGAAATGCTGCTTATAACCCAAAGAATACTGTCCCCACTGTCAAGCATGGAGGTGGAAACATTATGTTTTGGGGGGGTGTCTCTGCTAAGGATACAGGACTACTTCAGGACCCTGATACGATAGTCCTATACTGGGAATTAGTGGATGAATCATCATTAGTGGATGAATCTACAATTGGGTGAGATCTGCCATTTAAAAGACATCTGATGTCTGCCATTTAAAAGTGATATTGTTTTCTCACTCCATTTCCAAAAAGGGATTTTGCTTGGTTTCTCACTTTTGTCCTCAAAAGAGAATCCTGGTTCTTTCCGGAGGGGTGGTTCCTCATAGGAGGTCCCTAAGAAATAATTAATAAGAGTGCTACAAATATATAAAAATTGAATAGTGGCCTCTGAGAATTAGTGATATAGTATGTGCCTCACATGAGATAGGGCCTTCTTGAGCTTTGTAACCCAATACCCATGTGTTTTTTATTTTTATGTATTGTTATGTGACCGATGGTCTTTTAGCTTTTATTATCAGTAAAAGTAAGTTTTAGGAGTCTTTCTATGGATTGTAGGACTTGATATTCCACCCTCTGAACCTGACCTGGTCAGGTCCGGAACTGGAGGATAGGGAAAAATGGAAAATGTGGTGTTTGCAGGTGCTGCTGAGTCCAGAGAAAACAGGGTAACCAGAAGATTGGAAATAGGGGAATTTTATTGACAGCGCATTTTCGTGTTGTTGTAACCCTTCATTACGTATAAAAAAAGAGAGGCATATAGACATAATATATAGTGAGCAGCCTGTTTACACTAACCGAATATCTAAAAATAAGCATACATATGGACACTCTCATTCAGGATGTTTGACCACTGCAAACGCACCCTTAGGGCTACTTTGCACACACAGATAAATCTTTGGCAGATCTGTGGTTGCAGTGAAATTGTGGACATATTATTCCAGTTGTACACAGCCACAAACCTGGCACTGATTGTCCACAATTTCACTGCAACCACAGATCTGCCAAAGATTTATCTCTGTGTGCAAAGTACCCCTTAGAGTAATGGAGGGGTAAAAGTCAGACTTTCTTCACCCTTCTCCTTCTCAATATCTTATATGTATATATATATATATATATATATATATATATATATATATATATATATATATATATATATATGTATATATATATATATATATATATATATATATATATATATATATATATATATATATACACAGTACATATATATTTATATATATATGTATTTATATATATATATATATATATATTATAGCTTTATTGAGGTAATCTCATTTCTCATGAATCTGCTCTATACTGTTTCGATGTCCGTGTGAATGGCTACTGTACATTTTATCTCTCTTCTGGTAATTGTTACTGATAGTTAATTGAGGTTAGCTACAATATCAGATTCCACCAACCGTCTTCAATAGTTAAAAATCAGCTTTTAATGGAATCTTTGCTTTCATCACTTTAACATTTTTATGTTTAAAAAATTAATTGCAAATGTGCTTTTAAAAATGGGTTGTAAATTGAGGAAATCATTAGCTGCATTGATGCTTTTTACTGGATTTCTGAAGGCGTTGCTCAAAAAGAGTGGATGATGTACTCAGATAGAGTTTAATAGAGATGACTGGTTTACATATATGATGGATTTTTAATTTTATTATTTTTTGCCAAATTTATTGTGGATCCCTTACTATTGCCATCAATTTGATAGATCGTTTATTTTTTGTAGGGAGAATTAGGGAGAAATGAAGATTGTCTTTGGATATACATATATAATATTTGTATAGTGCTATTAATTCCACAGCACTTTACATACATCAGCAACACTGTCCCCATTGGGGCTCACAATCTAAATTCCCTATCAGTATGTTTTTGGAGTGAGGGAGGAAACCCACGTAAACTCGGGGAGAACAGACAAACACCTTGCAGATGTTGTCCTTGGTGGGATTTGAACCCAGGACCCCAGCGCTGCAAGACTGCAGTGCTAACCACTGAGAAACCAGTGTGTGTGTGTGTGTGTGTGTGTGTGTGTGTGTGTGTGTGTGTGTGTGTGTGTGTGTGTGTGTGTGTGTGTGTGTGTGTGTGTGTGTGTGTGTGTGTGTGTGTGTGTGTGTGTGTGTGTGTGTGTGTGTGTGTGTGTGTGTGTGTGTGTGTGTGTGTGTGTGTGTGTGTGTGTGTGTGTGTGTGTGTGTGTGTGTGTATAATTTTATTTTTTTTTCAAGCGGACCCAAATTTGTATTGTTGTGCAATATTGTATATATGGATCTGGTTACCTTTACTTGTAGGTATTATTTGTGGTTACCTTTATTAGCAAAGTATAGCAGCTCATACCTTTCCATACAGTCAACAGAATTTATCCACATGTAAATCCACAATGTTTTTGACAAAAGAGAACATATGTTTAATGGCTTCAATTATAGTCTATGGAAGTCTTATGTCATATACATGTAAAATCTCTGATTGTGGCGGGTGATCACTATGGCTTCTGATTGGCTAAGCAGGTATTTCCAAACCTTTCTATTGTGTTGAAATCATATTAGAACAAGTAAAGGGTGCTTTACAAGCTGCGACATCGCTAACAATATATCGTCGGGGTCACGGTGTTTGTGACGCACATCCGGCGCCGTTAGCGTCATCGCAGCGTGTGACACGCACGAGCGACCTCCAACGATCCCAAAAGTGGTAAAAGTCTTTGGTTTTGGAGAGGTCATTCTAAAACAAAATATCTTTGTTTGGGCACTAGCGATGTTGTTCGTCGTTCCTGCGGCATCACACATCGCTATGTGTGACACCGCAGGAACGACGAACATCTCCTTACTTGCGTCCACCGGCAATGAGGAAGGAAGGAGGTGGGCGGGATGTTATGTCCCGCTCATCTCCGCCCCTCCGCTTCTATTGGCCGGCCGCTTAGTGACGCCGCAGTGATGTCGCTATGACGCCGAACGCAACTCCCCTTTGAGGGAGGGATTGTTCAGCCATCACAGCGATGTTGCTGACAAGGTATGTGCTTGTGACGCTGCCGTAGCGATAATGTTCGCTACGGCAGTTATCACCACATATCGCACGAACAACGGGGGTGGGCTCGATCGCTGCTGTCGCAGCGTGTAAAACACCCTTAAGGATCTGCAGAAATCAGGTAATCAGTTAAATGTTGGAATTTGAGCTGTGGGCAATTCTTAATTGTAAGTATTACTTCTTTGCTTTTTTTTAAACTTGTTTGAGCTTTTTAAAAGATAAGGGGGGGAAGTAAAAGTCAATTTAGATGGTTATATATCTTAGCTATAAGGTGCCCACGGTGAGTTTTACTTGTGTTTTTGACGCTGAGTATTTTCACTGCTTCAAAAACGTAGCAATTTACCATACAAGCAGAATGGAAGGGATCTATAGAAATCTGCTCACTGCGTTTCTTTTTTACGCTGTCTATACTGACCTGAGGTTGGTTTTTCCAAGCAGCAACATGTCAATTTCTCTTTTGTGTACGCTGAATTTTCCGTGCGGAATTTCCCCATAGACTTGCATTAGATGCGGAAAATCTACAGGTAAGAAACTTACATATTCGGGGCAGAAATGCCTCAAAAACCCGCACCTAAGAATGTCAATACCAGGAGGTTGAAAAAACAAAGCAGCTTCACAAAAATGATGACACACCAAACGGAGACAAAAAAATGCAGTGTCAGAAACGTGCTAAAAACGCAATGAAATAAAATGCAAGTAAACTAAAGGGGGCTTTACACGTTAGCGATATCGCTAGCAATTTCTAGCGATAGCGAGCGTGTAAGTACCCGCCCCCGTCGCGCATGCGATTGTTTGTGATTGCCGCCGTAGCGAACATTATCGCTACGCAGCGTCACACATACTTACCTGGTCGGCGGCGTCGCTGTGACTGCCGAACAATCCCTCCTTCAAGGGGGAGGTGCGTTCGGCATCACAGCGACGTCACCGCAACGTCACTAAGCGGCCGGCCAATGAAAGCAGAGGGGCAGAGCTGAGCGTGATGTAAACATCCCGCCCACCTCTTCCTTCTGCATTGCGGCCGGCGGCAGGTAAGGAGACGGTCTTCGCTCATGCGGTGTCACACATAGCGATGTGTGCTGCCGCATGAGCGATGATCCACAACGCTAAACAACACTTACCGATTTTTGAGTTTGGGACGACCTCTCCATGGTGAATGATTTTCACCATTTTTGAGGTCGCCTAAGGTCGCTGGTAAGTATTACATGCTGCGATATTGTTAATGACGCCGGATGTGCGTCACTAACAATGTGACCCCGACGATAAAACATTAACAATATCGTAGCGTGTAAGGCTATGTGCGCACTGGGAAATGGAATTTTCTTGAGAAAATTCCGCATGCTCTCAAAGATTACCGCACCCGCGGTAAAAAACCGCGGGAAACCGCACCCGAAAACCGCATGCGGTTTGCCGCGGTTTGCTGCGGTTTTACCGTGGTATTATTCGCGGTATTGCCGCGGTTTTGCCGCGTGCGGGTTGGGATGTGCTTTATTGCATTCAATGCAATAAAGCACATTGAAAAAAAAAAAAGTCATTTAATTCTGAGATAGTAGATAGACAGAAGAATAGATAGAGGGATAGATAGACAGACAGAGGGATAGATAGATAGAGGACAGATCGCTGCATTTCCCACGGTCGGCAGTGAGTTCACATTACCGGCCGTGGGAAATGACCGGTAATTACCTCTGCTGTCTGCTGCTTTCATTCAGCAGTGTCTGTGACAGTCGCGGCTGGATGGAAGCAGCGCAGGACCTGTGGATTACGCCGGAGCGGTGGATTACGCTGGAGCTTTGGTGCGGGAGGGGTTAATAAAATGGTGAACGAGGCTTGTTTGTTTTATTTAAAATAAAGGATTTTTCGGTGTCTGTGTTTTTTTCACTTTACTTACGGGTTGATCATGTCAGCTGTCACATAGACGCTGCCATGATCAAGCCTGGAGTTAATGGCGGTGGTCCCCCACCATCATTAACCCCTTGTATTACCTTGCTGCCACTGCTACACGGCGGCAAGAAGAGCCGGGGACACGCCGGTACTGCCGCATAATGGATGCGACAGTGCCGGGGCAGCTGCGGCTGATGTTCTCGGCTGCCGGAGGGGGAGTGAGGCGGGGGACATTAACCCTGCCCCTCTCCCTCCCCAGCCTGAGAATACCGGGCCGCCGCTGTGTGCTTACCTCGGCTGGAAGGTAAATATGCAGCGGAGCCCACGTTCTTTGTTTTCTATATTTCCGTTTTCTTTCTATGTGTGTTCTATGTGTCTGTGATGTCTATCTGTGTCTGTGATGTGTCTATGTGTGTGTGATCTGTGTGTGTTTACTCTCTGCTCTGCTTCCTCTTCCTGTAATGACATCACTTCCCTGCAAACCGCAGACAGGCGATGCACATTACCGGAGGTAAACCGCGAAATACCGCAGGGAATAACGCAGGAAAACGCAGTGAACCGCACAGAATTTGCTGCCTGCGTTATTCCCTGCGGGATTTCATGATTAACATTGGAGTCAATGGAGTGAAATCCCGCAGCGCTGTGCGGAAAAGAATTGACATGCACTTGTTTTTGCTGCGGGATTCCCGCAGCAAAACATGCAGCTGTCAAATTCCGCCCAGTGCGCACAGGATTTTTTTTCTCCATAGGATTTGCTGGTGATTCACTGCAGAGATGTTATGAACATTTTCTGCAGCGAAACATGCAGCAAATCCGCGGAAAATCCGCGGCAAAATCCGGTAAGTGCGCACAGGGCCGGTGCAGAAAGTCTCCAGCATAAAAAAACTCAGCAAACACTGATTGTGGGAGCGTAGCTTAATGCTCATTTCACTGTTAGGTATTCTTCCCAACTTTCCATACTAATACAATCTCAGTCCAGCCAGGTATGCATTTTTCTTAAATTGCATGAGAACAAAGCATGATGAAGTCCATCCTTCTTTACCCCAGCATCCTGTATTGGAGGCGTTTGTTACACTACCATACACATTAGATGGTTGCCCAGTTCTGCTGATGTCGACCGGTTCATTATTTATCCGTTGTGTGGACACATTGTCTGGATACTTCCAACTCAACTCTTACAAAAAAAATCTGTCAAGAAAATTGGAGCCTTCTACTGATGTATAACTAAAATGCAAACGCTGAATGTAATTTAACTATGTTATAAAATAATAAAAATTATTGTTTAAAAAAAAATCTGTCAGTACAAATTGATGTAAATGAGATATTCAAGACAAAGTGAATGGCTGTTCAACCCAAGCACAGGCAAGCAGTGCACCCTTGATATGGACAAATAGTTCAGTGCACCTTCCCAATGACTTATATTGAGTAAAAATATAAAAGCAACACTTTTGTTTTTGCTCAGCAGTGGGTTTTTTTTTACTCCTTTGCACTTTCTAAATACTGTAAAACTACATATTTTCGAGTGGCCTTTTATTGTGGCCAGCCTAAGGCACACCTGTGCAATAATCAGGCTGTCTAATCAGCATCTTGATATAGCACACCTGTGAGTTTGATGGATTATCTCGGCAAAGGAGAAGCGATCACTAACACACATTTAGACAAATTTGTGAACAATACTTGAGAGAAAAAGACCTTTTGTGTGCATAGAAAAAGTCTTAGATCTTTGAAAATGGGAGTGAAAACAAAGTTTTGCATTTATATTTTTATTATGGATGTTTTCCATCTATCTCTACCCTTATTCTAATTGTCTCTTCAGGGAGAAAGTACATGAACTCTAGTGCCACCAATTGGAGGTACCAATCTTAAAAGTCAAAAGTAACCCGTTAACGAGTCTTGTCATATGACTTAGGATTTATCCCGGATCAGAACCTCAATTTGCAGCACGGTGTTTCAGGGTGAATGCCCCGCGTCAGTGCAAAGTATGGGATCTGATCTGGCTGTAGGAGAAGCTAAGACGGGGTCTAAGGGGTAAACTTTTCCCTTTGCGGAGACTGACACACCAATCTGGCATGCCAGTGAGTACACTATACCTTTACTCTGTGATGCGAGAGCTGTCAACCCAGGAGGAGGAGGGCAGAGATAGATCTCAAAGTACAAGACTAGCGGACAGGAATGTGCACTCAATTGCTTGGCCCCACCAAATGTGCACCAAGTGCCTCTTTTTATACCAACAAATTCCCTTTAAGCTGCCCAATACACCTTCAATAGCTGCAATCCTAACGCTCAATAGAAAAAACTCGAGTACCATTACCACAGGCTGCACTTTCAGACCGCAGAAACATGTATAGTTCTTTAACCCAAGTCGCTTCACCCAAGCAACCCTAGACATTCAGCGAATAAAACATATGGGAGTTCTCTAAGACCTTATGCGTCTTCTCCTAACCCTGTTACTGTATTCCATTCCCTGCCTTTAATTATCTTTTTCATGGTCAAAGTGTTCTGATGACTTGATTAAACCGTGCAGTGCAGTTCCAGTCCCTACCCATTGGATTAATTATCCTAAACCTTATTAACTTCACAACCAGGATCAATGATGCACTGGTGCTGAAAGCCATGCAAGGACAGCCAGACTACATTATTTCTAACCAGCTAATGACTGCACCTTTATCCCATTCATCACTTCCTGAATGCCTTCCTGTAAAGTTTTTTTCCACAGTGGATATAATAAATTTATCCTTAATTATGTCATAATTAAATAACTAATGAAGAATGCTCATCATTTGAGGTATAATTACACGGTGTGAAAACCACTGTTTACTTACTTGGCTGACAGCGCTGAGAGGAGAATGCTAAATCATTCTGATTTCATTACTTTTTCCAGTCTCTTCTGTGGAGGAGTGAAAAGTGCACAAACAAAAATAACAAAAACTTTATAGAAAGATTTAGTTATGCTGCAGTACCAGACCCTGACTGATTACAGGGATGGTCTGATACCTAAAATGTCCTTTATAAATATGTTTTTACACCCTAAGCACTTTTGAAATCTACTTTATTATAACATATATTATACATCTCCCTATCCTAAATGTGTTTTTTCACTCTATTTCCTGTTACAAGTCTCAAGCAAGGTGTGATAAGAAGGCTGGCGCTGCACTCACTTCTCTGAAGCATTTATCACTCCTCCTGTAACAGGACTTTGTCAAGGGGCAATGCAGTGCTGCAGCTGCTTACTACACTTTATGCCATTGAAACCCTGTGAAGATGGCCTTAAGGGTGCTTTACATGCTGCAACATCGCTAGCGATGTTGCGAGCGATAGCACCCGCACCCGTCGTTCGTGCGACATTTGGTGATCGCTACCGTAGCGAACAATTTCACTACGGCAGCGTCACACGCACATACCTGCTCAACAACGTCGCTGTGGCCGCCGAACAATCCCTCCGGCAAGGGGGAGGTGCATTTGCGTCACAGCGACGTCACAGCGGCATCACAAAACGGCCACCCAATAGCAGAGGAGGGGCGGAGATGAGCGGCCGGAACATGCCGCCCACCTCCTTCCTTCCTCATTGCCGGTGGACTCAGGTAAGGAGATGTTCGTCGTTCATGCAGTGTCACATATAGCGATGTGTGGTGCCGCAGGAACGACGAACAACCAGCGGCATGCACAACCAATGATATTATGAAAAGGAGCGACGTGTCAACGATCAACGATTTTTGACATCTTTGCGATTGTTCATCGTCGCTCCAAGCTGTCACACGCTGCGATGTCGCTAACAACGCCGGATGTGCGTCACAAACACCGTGACCCCGACGATATATCATTAGCGATGTTGCAGCGTGTAAAGCACCCTTTAGTCCATGACAGTGAAAGAAGGTGTGGGAGAAGTGACTGATGCATCGGCACTCATGTTCTGTCTCCACCGCAGCTTCTCACTGTGAAACAAGACATCATCAGGATGCGGTGATAGAAGCACGGTGAGTGACAGCTGAGCCGTTCCTTAGCTTTTATCACTGCGCTCAAACGAATAGGCATCAGTAGTGATGAGCTAGCATTAAAATGCGTACGCGCTCGATACCCGAATTAAGCAGGTCGGATGTTTGGACTGACTCGATTAGAGTAACCAGTATAATGGAAGTCAATGGGAAACTCAAGCATCTTTCCAGAAGACCTTCCCAAGGAGGGCTTGGGGGCAGGAAAATTGCTGAAACAGATGGAAACAACTCAAATGGAATAAAAACAGCATGGGGAAGATGCTTGGACCCATCTCTGTCTGCAGATCACTGCTGGGAATAATGTCAGGGTATTACGCCTCTTTTACTGACTGACAAATATACAAAACCAAAGATAAAATGGATTTTGCAGGAAAACATATTAAGAAACATTTTTTCCTGTATAATGACTTGTATATATGGCAAAAAATACCTAGACAAATACCCATGCCTCCCCCACTCTTTAGGCTAAGTTCATAACAAGAGACCTGCCTACCAAATATTTATACTATATTATATAAATTATAATATATTAGCAAAACAACAACCCTATAGATAAATAAACTTAACCCAGTGAAATATGCACCGTAACATAGTGGTAACACTTCAATATCTGTATGTATGATAGTGCCACCTAGCAGCCTCAACGCACGTTTCATATGGATTTCTTCAACAGGAACATGTGCTGCGGAGGGGAGGACCAGCATATATGCCTAACCTGAGCCAATCAACATGTAGCATTTTTGCTGTGTTTTTGCACTCTCATTAATTTCAATGTTGAAAAAAAACTGAAAATGTTGCAAAAATGCTGAAAGAGTTATCATGCTGCTTCTTTCAAAAACACAGCAGTTTTCCATTTCAGTCAGGAAAAAAAAACAATCGTGTGCATTAGATTTATGAAATCTCCTAGCTTTTGCTGTTACTGTAAAAATCAGTTTTTAATTTGCATAAAATTCATGAATAGCACTGACAAAAAAACACAGCAAATGCACTGTGTGAACATAGCCTTAATAGCCGGACCATCTCTCCCCATATTTTTCCATCACCTTTGACTACAGTAGATGACATTGTAGAGGGGGAATAACACTTCACCCACCGGTAGTCATCGATAAATGTAAATGTACAGTAATTTTAACATTTTACTACTTTATCTGGGCATGCGGTGTGTGTGTGTGACATGGTCAGACACATCATGTTTCATTTATGAAGGAGGAACTCAAAACCTCATAAGCCTATGCGGATAATGCAAGAACTGCCAAAAATGATACTGAAGAGGGAGTCTGATTCACCCAGTATTACACACAAAGAAGGGCATCATACACATTCTGATAAAATTGTTAGGTAGTGAGACTCCTAGACTCTAAAAGCCTAGGGCTTTCAAAAAATAGAAGTAGGGACTGCAATACACCCTGTAAGACACATAGGGGAGGGCCTCAGAATATTTTTTTTTCACATTATTAAGGAGTGGGCCTCCTAGACTAGAAAGTCTTATATACACTTTAGGGTACTTTACATGCTGCGACATCGCTAGAGATCTTGTTAACGATGTGAAATTCTATCGCCCATAGGCCATTTTATGCATGTGCGATCTCGAAAGATCGCACTTGCGATCTTGATTTTCAGCATGTAAAGTACCCTTTAGTGTAAGGGCTGTCAAAAATTTAAAGGAAAAATAAGAAGATAGTGTGCTTACACTTAGAATTAAAAGAATGGGGGAGGTGCTAGTGTAAGAGGATCAAAAATCCCTGCAAAATCATACATAAATATAACACTGCATTAAAAGGAGGAACTGCAATACCCTCTGGAAGACGGAGACCCTCAGAACACATTTTGTTTCTCATTATTAACACAGCCTCCTCACATGGCAGTGCACAACAGTGCAGGCCTTTCCTGTCGTTGGGCGTAATATATTTAAAGGGAACCTGTCACCAGATTTGGTGACTATAAGCTGCAGCCACAACCATTGGGCTCTTATATACAGCATTTTAACAGGCTGTATATAAGAGCCCAGGCCGCTGTGTAGAATGTAAAAATCATTTTATAATACTCACCGAATGGGCAGTGCAGTGCAGACCGGTCAGATGGGTGTCTCTGTTCTCCAAGTCTGGCATCTCCTTTTTCAGCCATCTTTGTCCTCCTTCTTCTGACGCCTGGGTGCATGACGCATCCTACATTGAGGATCCACACAGACGCACTACAATACTTGATCTGCCCTGCCCAGGGCAGATCAAAGTGCGCCTGCGCAGGACCCAGTGTCGGCTTCTGTGGATGACATAGGATGCATCATGCACCCTGGCTTCAGAAGAAGGAGGACAAAGATGGCTGAAAGAGGAGGCGCCAGACCCAGAGAACGGAGACACCCATCCGACCAGTCTGCACCACACCGCCCATTAGGTAAGTATTATAAAGTGATTGTTCTACACAACAGCCTGTGCTCTTATATACAGCATGTTAAAATGCTGGATATAAGAATCCACTGGTGGTGGCTGCAGCTTATAGAGGCCAAATCTGTTGACAGGTTCCCTTTAACGCTATAACACCTATCACAGTTCACATTACACATCAGTACAATAACACATGACACAATACACATTGTACATTATATTATACAACCATAATGAACGGGCACAGTATGTCCATCTTCTTGTAATAGGAACAGGAGGGCATGTCATTATAACATGATAGATGCATCATGAAGGTTTCTATTTCATTGCCCCACACAGTCTTGTGTTCATTAGGAGCACTGGTAATGGGAAGATTTTCTGGTTCATAAATTACCATTACTAAGCAAGGAAAAGCAGCACATGCTATTCTATTCAGTTTAAAAGAATAAGGGTTGAATGTATTTTAAATCACAAAAGCCAGTACACCCCTCACATTTTTGTAAATATTTTATTATATATTTTCATGGGACAATACTGAAGATCTGACACTTTGATACAAAGTAAAGTAGTCAGTGTACAGCTTGTAAAATTTGGGGTGCTCTAAAGTAACTTAACACACAGCAATTAATGTCTAAACCGCTGACAACAAAAGAGAGTACACCCCTAAGTGGAAAATTGACAAATTGTGCCAAGTGTCAAGATTTTGTGTGGCCACCATCATTTTCAAGCACTGCCTTAAATTTGTTGGGCATGGAGTTCACTAGAGCTTCACAGGAGAAACTTGAATGACAACATCACGAATCTGGTGAATGTTAGAAACATTGCACTCCTCCATCTTCCCTTTGAGGATGCCCCACAGATGCTCAATACAGTTTAGGTCTGGAGACATGCTTGGCCACTCCAACACCTTTATCCTCAGTTTCTTTAACTAGGCAGTGGTCGTCTTGGAGGGTTTTTTGGAGTCGTTATCATGTTGGAACACTGGCCTGTGGTCCAGTTTCTGAAGGGAGGGGATCATGCTATGCTTCCATGTGTCCCAGTACATGTTGGCATTCATGGATCCCTCAATGAACTGTAGCTCCCCACAGCCGACAGCATTCAAGCAGCCCCAAACCATGACGCTCCCACCACCATGGTTGACTGCAGACATTACACACTTGTCTTTGTGCACCTCACCTGATTGCCGCCACACATGCTTGACACAAACTGAATGAAATTAGTTTATCTTTGCCTCATCAGACCACAGGACCTGGCTCCAGTAATCCATGTTCTTAGTCTGCTTGTCTTCAGAAAACTGTTTGCAGGCTTTCTTGTGCATCATCTTTAGAAGAGGCTTCATTCTGGGATAACAGCTATGCAGATTAATTTGATTTGCAGTGGGCAGCATATGGTCTGAACACTGACAGGTTGACCCCTTACCTTATTAACCTCTGCAGCAATGCTGACAGCATTTGTACGTCTATTTTGAAAGACAACGTCTGGATATGGCGCTGAGCACATGCACTCAACTTCTTTGGTCGACCATGGTGAGGCTTGTTCTGAATGGAACCTGTTTTGTTAAACCGCTGTATGGTCTGGGCCACCGTGCTGTAGTTCAGTATCAGGGTTTTGGTAATCTTCTTATAGGCTAGGCCATCGTTATGTAGGTAATAATTCTTTCTTTTTAGATCCTCAGAGAATTCTTTGCCATGAGGTGCCATGTTGAACATTCATTGACCAGTATGAGAGTGTGTGAGAGATAACACCAAATGTAACACACCTGCTCCCCAATCACACCTGAGATTTTGTAATGCTAATGAGTTACATGACTCCAGGAAGGTGAAATGGCTAACTGAAAACAATTTGTCAATTTTCACTTAAGGGTGTACTCACTTTTGTTGTCAACAGTTTAGATATTAATGGCTGTGTGTTGAGTTATTTAGAGGACACAACAAATTTACACTGTTATACAAGCTGTACACTGACTACTTATATTGTGTCAAAGTTTCATATCTTCAGTGTTTTCCCAAGAAAAGATATAATAAAATATTTACAAAAATGTGAGAGGTGTACTTATTTTTGTAATATACTCTATCTATATTATATGGAATTTAAATCTGTAATTTTTAATTGTGAGAGTCCTATTCATTAAGACTGGCATTTTGCACACCAGTCCTAATGAAGGCTTGCGTTTTAATGGATTAGGTACATCTTACATGTGCCTCTGTAAGAAATATTACTCTGTTCAGGAACAAAAGTGACATAAATTTTAATAAATTTGCTGGGTGGGTCTCACCATGCACCATCCTGCCCAAGCTCTGCCCACTCTGGCATAGCTGGCAAAATCTTGTGTAAAAATGCTGTAAAAAAAAGTTGGAAAAGTTTTGTGCATCTTCAAGATGCCGGTTAAAACACCTTGATGCATCGAGCCCTGAGTGTTTGAAAATCCCTTGCCATTTGTTAGGAAAAAGTCAAATTAATTCTTTAAGTCTATTAAATAATTGAAATTATAACTATGAAAAATGAGAACAATATGGGCCTAACCTATCAAAAAAGTTTTCAACCTCTAATTTCATTCTTTTCACATTTTTTTAAACCACAGTGGAAATCAGTTACATTTCGGAAATAAAGCTTTGGAGAATTGGTGATGGTAAGTATTACTACTTGTATTATATTTCAGCAGTTTGAGCTCTTTAAAAATTAAGCAGGGAAAGATAAAGTGAAAAAACCCTCAGATGGCTGTACACATTCATTGTCAGTCTGATACACAACCCACCACACCAACGCACAATTGGCACAGCCAAGTATCCATTTTTCTTTGTGGGAGGAGGAGAAGAAGTCTCTCCAGGCACTTCTGTAAGAACAAAGGATGTTGTAGATCCTCCTACCCAACATCTGCCATTAAGGAGGCTCAACACCGAGTCACATTAGATGCTTGCCAGTTGTCAATTTAAATCCATTGTGTATGGACATCTTGTCTGGATACTTTTTTAAGCCACACAAAATGATAAAATATGGAAAGATTGTGGGTACACAAAGCTGTAATAGGGTTTTCAAGTAGAGTAATTTAGAATGTCCCTAATTTTAGATAAGTCATGCAGAGTTATTTAATAAGAAATGTGTAAACTGATTAAAAAACCTAGAATGAATTACACTTCTAGGGAGCCAGTATATGACATCACCACCCAAAAAGTAAAACCTTTATTGGAGAGACACTAAAAAGGACCAACTATGTCAAATCAAGTATAGATGGGTTAAGAGATGGTTTGGATTTTTCGCATTCAGAGAAAAAGGAAGGGGACACCTTAATGATATTGATATGGCTTCTCCACTCAACATGGAATGATCCTAAAAGTCCTATTGCATCTGCTACCTAGCCATATTTTATGGGTCCAGGCCATATAACCCTAATATGCCAGATGAATGTTCTCAAGTAGAGTGCAAATAAACCACAAAGCCATACATAGAGGCATAGACAAATTTGGTATTGGTATATTAATAAGCACAGAATTAAAATATAAATAACATTAGCCACAGTCTCTCATTTTGAAAATAAAATGCATCCAGATGTCAAGCACAAGAATCCCATATGTTCTCCCATCACAGAGAGCCCACACAGGAGGTGCAAAAAGCCCACTAACAGGTTATAAAGAAATAACCCATGATATTCAATATTAAAATAAAGTCCATTATCCCAAGAAGATAGTTCATATGCTGCAATATACAAATACTTAGCTATGGTTCATTGTCTCAACTCAATTTCCCACAGGACTTTGAGGTCCATCAGGGGACTGATTGATTTCGCCAGAATTTTGTCTTAAATTGCTTTGAAAATTGCTAAATTTTAATGCAACTCAGAGTTAAACTAAAATTTTGTGTCCTTTTGTTGTTTCCACGCCAGTTTCCCCAACTCCACCAAAAAGGGACTCGGTGAAGACATCACAGTGTTCAATTCATGGTGTTCTTTACACCAGGAATCTGACTCCAGACCTCTTTATCATTCAGGAGCGTCTGACTCACCCCCTAAATTGCATTTCTTGCTGAAATGGGGGTGGGGCACTTTTTAATGCAAATACAATAAAGGTTTACTTTTGAGTGGTGTTTTGGTTTATGGTTTGTCAGAATTGTGTAAGACTGCTCTATCACTGAATCTAGGAGATAATGTCTCCATATATACGAAAGTCTTAAAAAGTTAAAAGTGACAGAAGGTGATGAAAAGAAAAGAGGAGACATTTATGGCAATTGGATATGCCATAAATGTGTCAAAGAAGTGTGCTCTGGAACCCTCTCCTATAACTCTCAAAAACATTACTCATACATTTAGAAATCTGTACAGATGTCTTGACCTCTCCATCATTCTGTACCAGAATTATTGTTTTCATTTCAAGTTATGGTAATCCAATCAGACATATGTGCCACATCCCCTGAATATGCCAAAAAATGTTTTAATTAGGAAAAATCTCACTATGGGCGCAAATTGTCTCTCCAGGAAGGAGACAAATTCTAGCGCCACCTATTGGAAGTAGCAATCCTAACAGTCAAAAGTGGCTTTTTAACAAGCCTTTTCATATGGCTAAGGATTTATGCCAGATCAGAACCCCAATTTGCAGACACGGTGTTTCGGGGTGGTTGCCCCTCGTCACTGCAAAGTATGGGTGTCTGATCTGAGAAGCTAAGAAGCTACAGTGGGGACAACGGGGAACCAGTCTTGCTGTCAGTGAGGGGACTTATGGCTGCAATGCCCCTTTGGGAAATATGGGCGCAAACACACAAGTGTATAAATTAGACGTGTGTTGTTGTACCACCCCCGTGCGAGCAGCTGGGTTGCTGCCACCGCTCGGATCCGGATCCACGGTGGCTCGAGGGGTCTCCGGACCCGGGGGTCGCACGTAGGATTTCTTTGGACTGTAGTGGGAAAGTCCTATCCCATCGGTGTGCTACTACCCCGATTTTGGAGCGGGTTGGGGATGACACTTGATTTCTTCACCCCCGTCGGGTAAATTACCGGAACGCGTGAAGCTACTTTCCGGCCTGGGGTCCATGTACCCCGTCGTGCCCTGGCTCCTGCCCAGTGATAGCTTAAGGTCCACCGGCTGCCCTCCTCGACAGTCCGTGCCCCTTGACACTGTCCCCTGTGACCGGGTTCCAGCTCCTACCAGGCCCAGACCAACGTCTGCCACCTAGTATGCAGGAGCTCTACTCAGTGGCCTCTCCTCATGAGAGCCACTTCACTTCCTCTCTCCTTCACTCTCAACTCTCAACTCTCAACTGTCACTGTCCTCACTTTCTCCTCACCAACCCCCCAGGTACAAGTGGGAAGTGTTCCTAGGATTTTGATTGGACAAGCTGTTAACAACACCAAAGGACTGGGATCTGTTAACCAAGGAGGGTGGATACTGTGCAGAAGGGCAGATTGCACAATATCCTGTGACGACCTGATAGGCCAGGGCGTCACATTGTCCTATATTTCATCCAACAGCATACAGACAGCACTGAAATCTATATTTTTTAAGGGTTTTCCTCTTGGTCTGACCATCCGTGAGAAAAAGAATTCCAGCTTGCACTATTCTCTTCCAAGTCTTGGATGAGACTCAACAATTTAAAGCCTGCTTTACACGCTGCAATGTATCTTATAATGTGTCGGCGGGGTCACGTCGTAAGTGACGCACATCCGGCATTGTAAGGTACATTGCAGTGTGTAACAGCTACGTGCGATTGAACGGTAAAACGTTCATCGCATGCACATCGTACATTCCTCATGAATTGTTTGTCAGATTGCTCATCGTACCCGGGGTAGCACACATTGCACCGTATGACACCCCAGGAACGATGAACAGCTCTTACCAGCGTCCTGCGGCTCCCGGCCGGTAATGCGGAAGGAAGGAGGTGAGCGGGACGTTTACGTCCCACTCAGCTCCACCCCTCCGCTTCTATTGGCCGGCTGCCGTGTGACGTCGATGTGACGCCGAACGTCCCTCCCACTCCAGGAAGTGGACGTTCACCGCCCACATCGAGGTCGTATGGAAGGTAAGTACGTGTGACGGAGGTTAATCGTTTGTGTGGCACGTTGAACAAATTGATCGTGCCACAGAATACGATGGGGGCGGGTACGATCGCATACGATATTGTATGCGAAATTGCAACGTGTAAAGCAGGCTTAAGTCTTTGGGTTTGTGAAAAAAAATAGAGTCCCACACAGAATTTCCAATTTTTACATATACATTTCTCTTATTAACCTAAGAAACTATAAATGCTCATGCATTTGAATGTATATGTATGAAAATGGGTCACACACTGACATCACACAGATGGCACAAGGATGAAAATCAGAGTTTTCTGGATGAAGCTTGCACAATTTTTCATACATCTGTCTGCAGCCACCCTATAACTGAGTCAAATAACTCATTAACCCCTTCAGCCCCCGGGCACTTTCCGTTTTTGCGTTTTTGTTTTTTGCTCCTTTTCTTCCGAGATCCGTAACTTTTTTATTATTCCGTCAATCTTGCCATATGAGGGCTTGTTTTTTGCGGGACGAGTTATACTTTTAAATGAAACCATAGGTTTTACCATATATTGTACTGGAAAACAGCAAAAAAATTCCAAGTGTGGCAAAAAAGGCAAAAAAAGTGTGATCGCACAATAGTTTTTGGGATGTTTTATTCACCGTGTTCACTATATGATAAAACTGATGTATCTATGTGATGCCTCAGGTTGGTGCGAGTTTGTAGACACCAAACATGTATAGGTTTACTTGTATCTAAGGGGTTAAAAAAAATTCACAAGTTTGTCCAATAAAAGTGGCGCACGTTTTGCGCCATTTTCCGAAACACGTAGCGTTCTTATTTTTTGGGATCTATGGCTCAGTGATGGCTTATATTTTGCGTCTAGAGCTGACGTTTATAATGGTACCATTTTTGCGCAGATGCTACGTTTTGATCGCCTGTTATTGCATTTTGCGTAAAACTTGCGGCGACCAAAAAACGTAATTTTGGCGTTTGGAATTTTTTTGCCATTACGCCGTTTACCAATCAGATTAATTGATTTTAAATTTTGATAGATCGGGCATTTCTGAACGCGGCGATACCAAATATGTGTATATTTATTTATTTTTTAACCCTTTAATTTTCAATGGGGGGAAAGGGGGGTGATTTGAACTTTTAGGTTTTGTTTTTTTTTTATTTTTTAAATCTTTTTTTTTTTATTTTTTTTTATTTTACTAGTCCCCCTAGGGGGCTATTGCGATCAGCAATCCGATCGCTATTGTCTATCTGCTGATCACAGCAATACAGCTGTAAACAGCAGATTCACTCACTTTGTTTTTCCCTCTGCTCTCGGCCGAGGGAAAACGAAAGTGAAAGATCATAGCAGCAGGCGTCATCACATGACCCTGTGCTACGATGGAAACCACCGATAGTCACGTGATAACACACGTGACTTCCGGTGGGGGCGGCGGTAAGTAAGAAACATGGCCGCGCGCATTTAAATCTTGCTGCCAGACTTTGGCAGCAAGATTTAAGGGGTTAATGGCCGCGGGTGGAAGCGATTCCACCCGCGGCTAGCAGGCACACATGTCAGCTGTTGAAAACAGCTGATATGTGTGCCGATCCACGCCACCTGCCCGCGGCAGGGGGCGGGGCTTAACGGGACACGATCCTGGACGGATAGATCCGTCCAAGGTCGTGAAGGGGTTAAAGTGAATTTGTCAGTAGGATCAGAGCTACTAAGCTGCCTATATGGGCATAGAGGTCATAAGAAGTTGAAAAAATTGACACCTTGATGTCTGCAATCCCAATATCTTATTTCAGAGATATCCACATTTTTCTTATATGTAAATGAGCTGTTCCAGGCTATGGGCCGGAAACTGATCTACACGAGAATCTGCCTCCAGAGATTATTGTAAATAACATGAGGGCATTTCCAGTGTGAGACATGTACAACAGTACAATGACCTTGGTCTCATTACAAACAAATTAGTATCTGCAGCTTTCACAGCTCTGCTGCTTTGCAACACTATTGCACCTCTGTCTACCTGTGAGAGGAACCTGGAGATGTGTCAGTTATAATCACACACAGCTCTGCAGTGAGATTCGGAGAGCTGAGAGTGGCCATTACATGTCATACTGGTAACACCATTATATCTAGAATTTCTAGAGGCACAGTCTCGTACAGATTAGTTTCAGGCCCATAGCCTGGAACAGCTCATTTACATATAAGAAAACCATGCATTTCTCTTGAATAAGACATCGAATCACAGATATCACGGTATCAAATTATTCAGCGGCCCATGGCCTACCTACCTGCCCATGTAGACGGTTTATGAGGATTGATGCTACTGACAGATTCTCTTTAAGAATAAAAGTAGGGGTTAATAATGGCAAAATAGGTGTCTGTGCATCTGTATGTAGAGAGTGGATGTGATTTTGTAAATTAGGATGGTCTTCATTGCCAAATATAAATACAATATTTTCTTGGAAAAATTGATGCTTGATGACATTTTTTTCACTCCTTTAAAATAAGGCAGGGGGAAGCCAAAAGAGCTTAGATAAATTACAGATAGGTCATAATGTTAACCATAGCCTTTTCAACCATGAATATGAACCCTTAATATGAACCATGAACCCTTAATATAGCAAACTCAGAGAATGGGCAGAAAATGCCTATAAAGGTACGCTCACACGAGCATATGACACGTACGAGTGCAGTGCGAGAAAATCTCGCATTGCACTCGGACCAATGTTATTCAATGAGGGAGGACAGATGGTCAGCTTTTCTCGCATCCACATTCTGGATGAGCAAAAAGTCACAGCATGCTGCAGTTGTCAGCGAGAGCTGTGTCACTCACACCCATACAAGTCTATGGGTGCGAGTGAACATCAGACTGTACTTTGATGACATCTGAGTGCAGTGCGACTATCAAATCAGCGAACTATGGAGGAGATGAAGAGATTAATCCCACCCCCTCCTCCGCAGCTGTGATCCGATAGCAGGATCACATCACAGTTGCATGACATTCGGCTCACGCTGGCAGCACAGCGGGGAGACGAAGGTTATTAGCATATTGTATCCGATGCACTTGCATCAGATGCCACATGATCGTGTGAATCCAGCCTTAGGCCCCCTTCACATGTCCGTGTCTCCGGTACGTGTTTGGTCCGTTTCCTCACGTGCCGGAGACACGGACACATGATTGTAGACCCATTAAAATCATAAACAGGGCACACGGAGGGCAATACGCACCTTTGACACATCCGTGAAAAACGTGCGTGATTTTCACGGACGTGTGAAGGTGGCCTTAGATCTATAACAGAGGGTGCAAATTGTAGAGGGCCATGCTGATTTCTATGTTGTGGAGCTATTGTCACTGATTCATAAGAGAAACTGATGGCGTAGAGACTGGAAGATGGCGGCTAATTGCAGCACACAATTGTGAATACCTAATTATATCCATATATATTAGTGACATATGACAGAAAAGACTATTGCAATATATGAATGAAAAGAACAAAGATCCTCTATGTTCCTTATGATTTTGTATTGGGCTGAGGAGCAGGTAAAGTATCCCATCTCCCACCTATGGTCACTTAGGTACATAAAGGAGTTAAACAGTTCTATATAATACAGCAACCTGCATAAGTATTAAAAACCATTAACGGAAAAAGTGGAGAAGCAGTAGGCAGACGCTGCCATTTAGCTGCACTTCTTCCTGGTAAAAGCTAAAGCAGAACATGTTTATGTAGAGATAGATGTCAGCAATACATAAGCGCTCAGAATAAAACGCCATATACTACACACCATCATTAACTTCTGTCTTCCTGCACTTAAGAGTATGTGCTTGGTTCAGATGCTAAATTGATCTTTTGTAGGTGTATTTGAATTGTCTGTTTTAGGCTGCAAAATATTACAGCTATCAATAAAAAAAGCTGACATGCTGTATAAGATGATTGTTTCTAAGAAAGTACTGAAAAAAAATCTCTTTTTTTGCCTATATCTGTATCATGCTAGTCATGTATTGTCTTTGTTTCCTTTATAAATGGAGATGATAGCACGGGATTTGATCCTATTAGACCAGCTGGATGTGCGTCGGAAGGGGCTGGGCAAAGACTGGAGTCAGCCAAACCACCCATGGCAATGGCCCCGCTCCTGTCTTCAGCTCACAGAGCGATTTTCGGCTTTCCCCGCTGGCTGCTGCATCATCGCCACCTCCGTAGCGCTGCCTTGCAGCAGTGTGATAAGGTCTCAGTGTGATGACCTCATCATGCTACTGCACGCTGGGCCGCATTATGATGTGCACATGGCTAATTTGCATGTGATGCCCGAGAAATGCTTCACCTGCAACTTAGTGATGTGATGTAGCCGAAGCGACATTGCCGGGCCCCTGTGCTATGGCTGTGACTGGTGCCCAGTGAAGAGGAGGGCCCAGGGCTTAATAAAGCTAAGAAATTACCCCAGACCCGGCCGGGCCCCCCTCTTTACCAACCCCATATACCAGTCATGCCCTGATGGCGGGCCTGTTGGACCCTATTGATCATGTCTGTCATGTTACGCCTCGGTGTCCTGCATACTGTATTATTTTTCTAGCTAGAAGCCATTTAATGTGTATTGGGGGATTCTGCCCAAATAGGCCATAGCGAAGCAACATATTTATAAACCAATTATTTCATAACAAATAAATAATGATGGCATTTCTCAAGTCCTGATTCCACTGGAAAAAGCTTATTTTATGGTCAAAATAGAAATGTTACCATAGTTTCAAGGTTGATGGTTTTAGTAAGTAAATTAAAATAAAAATATTTTACATAAAGACAACAAATCCCTTAAGCTGGTGTCACACTAAGCGACAGCGACAACGACGTCGCTGTTACGTCACCATTTTCGGTGACGTAACAGCGACCTTGTAAGTCGCTGTTATGATCGCTGCTTAGCTGTCAAACACAGCGACGCAGCAGCGATCATAACGTCGCTGTGCTACATGTGCAGAGAGCAGGGAGCCGCGCTTAGCGCTGGCTCCTTGCTCTCCTGCAGCACACATCGGGTTAATTAACCCGATGTGTGCTGCAGCTACATGTCACAGTTCAGAGAGCAGGGAGCCGCGCGCACTGCTTAGCGCTGGCTCCTTGCTCTCCTTGCTACAGTATACATCGGGTTAATTACCCGATGCATACTGCAGCCACATGTCACAGTGCAGGAGCCGGCACTGGCAGCAAGAGCGGCGGAGGCTGGTAACCAGCGTAAACATCGGGTAACCAGGGAAAGGTCTTCCCTTGGTTACCCGATGTTTACGCTGGTTACAGCTTACCGCAGCTGCCAGTGCCGGCTCCTGCTCGCTTCATTTCGTCGCTCTCTCGCTGTCACACACAGCGATGTGTGTGTCACAGCGGGAGAGTGACGACCAAAAAATGAAGCTGGACATTCAGCAACGACCGGCGACCTCACAGCAGGGGCCAGGTCGTTTCTGAATGTCACACACAGCGACAGCGACGGGACGTCGCTGCAACGTCACAGAAAATGGTGACGTAGCAGCGACGTCGTTGTCGTTGTCGCTGTGTGTGACACCAGCTTTACACTGTAGTAGCTACTGTAAGTACCTGAGTTAAGATATTTTGCGTAGTAGAGTAGGTAATTAATCACATAGGACTCTATTAACTTAGGGGAAAACAATTACTTGAATGGTTCTTGCTAATTATTCATCCAAATCTACCTAATAGCTTCAGGGTTTTACTTTTGAAAAGCAAATAGGAGACTCTGAAGAGCAGAGACAGGACAATATAGGTAATGATAGTGCACTGTAAGCATTCACAGAATGCTAGGGATACTTAAGTAAAAAGGTGTAAGGCCTAAGCAGCAAGAAAAAAATGTCTCGAGGGGAAAAAAGGAGGATGATTGTTATAGACATAAGTTTACATACACCGTAGCCATATTATTGATCAAAACTCAGTTTTCACAAATCCTCACATCTAACCCTAGTACGCATTCTCTCTATTAGGTCAACTACAATGACTACAATACTTGAAGACTTTAAAATCTTTGAATGTTACTGGAGACAATGATTTATTTCATCTTGTATTTCTTTCATCACATTCCGAAAAGGTTAGATACACATAGTTGGTATCTGGTACAATTACCTTTAAAATGTTTGTCTGCTACTGAAACAACCCCTTCTCAATCCCTATGTTTTCCCTTTTTAAAATAATAACATTTATATTGACTTCTGGTGCTGGCAGTGGCTCTCCTGGGGCTCACGTGACATTGTTATGTCACACGATCCCTGCAGGCAATTAGCTCTGGCTTCAATCTCCCTTTTTCAGAAGTATCACATACATCTAGAGGAAGTGAGAGAGCAGCAGCTGAAACTTCCTACAGATATCAGATTTGTCCGAAGGAGGGGAAAGTGAAGCCTGCGCTGATTGGCTGCAGGGATTGCGTGATATAACAATGTCACATGAACCCCAGGAAAGCCAGCACTGACACCATTGGAATAGTGTCGACACCAGGGGTCAGCGTAAATGTTATTATTTTACTAGTTTGAAATGTAAGGATTGAGAAGGGGTTGTCCTACTAGTCGACAATCCCTTTAAATTGTCTAACTGTTAAATATTTTGCGTCACCGTCTACAAACTACTCACAAAATAATAGAAATAAGATTTTGTGCACATTCCTCTCGACAGAACTATTACACTGGGGAACAATTTGAAAAAAAATTTCTGTTGAGTTAGGTTTTTGAGCTGATTTATACTAAAATTGGCATGCTGATTCCAAAAATGTAGTCAGTTTTTTTCTATCACCTCAAGTTTTTCCTCCTCAACTTACCTGCCATAGAAGCACAAATGCACTGATTTCTGTAATAAGACTTGTTATCTGAGTACAATTCGACTCATATAGAGCTACGTGGCAACTTGTAAGGCTAGCTTTGCACACTACAACATCGCAGGTGCGATGTCGGTGGGGTCAAATTGAAAGTGACGCACATCCGGCATCTCATGCGACATCGTAGTGTGTAAAGCCTAGATGATACGATTAACGAGCGCAAAATCGTCATAATCGTATCATCGGTGCAGCGTCGGCGTAATCCATAATTACGCTGTCGCGACGGTCCGATGTTGTTCCTCGCTCCTGCGGCAGCACACATCGCTGTGTGTGAAGTCGCAGGAGCGAGGAACATCTCCTACCGGCGTCACCGCGGCTTCCGTAGGATATGCGGAAGGAAGGAGGTGGGCGGGATGTTTACATCCTGCTCATCTCCGCCCCTCCGCCGCTATTGGCCGCCTGCCGTGTGACGTCGCTATGACGCCGCACGACCTGCCCCCTTAGAAAGGAGGCGGGTCGCCGGCCAGAGCGACGGTCGCAGGGCAGGTGAGTGCATGTGAAGCTGCCGTAGCGATAATTTTCGCTACGCCAGCTATCACACGATATCGTACCTGCGACGGGGGCGGGGACTATCGCGTGCGACATCGCAGCATCGGCTTGCGATGTCGCAACGTGCAAAGCCCGCCTAAGAGTAGTCACAACTGAGACAGTGTGGTGAGAGGTGTGTGCAGCTCCCAATACGTCATAATAATCAATATCTTTACACAAAAAATGTATCATAGTAGGAATAAATAGGATTTGTTTTAGCTTTTCTCTTTACATTGGGCGCTTAGTTGTAATTTATATATCTTTTATGATTTTTTCTTTGTTAGTTTTCAAAGCTTGTAACTTTCCATCTCAGTGTTTTATTTACTTATGTACATATTTCCTTTGTTTCAGATCATGTCTGCTCCTTCTTCCTCTCGTCGTAAATGCCTAAACAACCCTGACTCCTTCTGCTATATTTGTGGTGTTTTCACCATTCCAGTTCAAAGGGCAAACATCAGTGCATTTGTCAAACAAGCATATTTTGCATATTTTAAAGTAAAACTCGGTGATCAAGATAAGCCATGGGCCCCTCACATAGTGTGCAAGCAGTGTGTCGAGAGTTTACGGATGTGGACCAAAGGAACACGTGAAAAGTTGGCATTTGGTATCCCCATGGTGTGGAGAGAGCAAAAAAGTCATTCCACAGACTGTTACTTCTGTTTAGTGAAAACATCAGGATTTAACAGGAAAAATAAAAGTAAAATAGAACATCCAAATCTACCGTCACCTATCAGACCAATGCCTCATTCAGCTGAAATTTCTGAGTGATGTTGACGAACACAGTGACAGCAATGATGCAGAATTTGAAATTCACAAGGATTCAGTTCGTAAGGGATTTGATCAGCACGAGTTAAATGATTTAGCACGTGAATTGGGCTTATCAAAAAAAGCTTCAGAATTACTAGCATCAAGGCTGAATGAGAAACAGTTACTTGAACAAGGAGCGAAGGTATCATACTTTCGTACTAGAGAAAGTACATTTTTGCAGTACTTTCGGTGTGACCGCGGTTTTGTGTTTTGCCATAATATTCCTGGTTTACTACAAGAATTACGGCTTTCAATGTACAATCCAAATGAATGGCGACTGTTTATTGATAGCTCAAAGTGGAGTCTTAAGTGTGTCCTTCTACAAAATGGCAATTTATTTGGTGCAGTCCCTATTGGGCATTCTGTCTCTCTTCGTGAAGAACATGGAGATGTAAAGAGAGTTATTGAGTTATTGAAATATGACACACACAATTGGATCATCTGTTTTGACCTTAAAATGGTTTGCTTCCTTCTTGGTCAGCAACGTGGGTACACAAAGTATCCCTGCTTTCTCTGTATGTGGGATAGCAGAGCTCGAGAAAAGCATTGGGTTGAGTCGAATTGGCCTCAAAGATCTGGACTTAAACCTGGAGATCCTAACATTCTACATCAGCCACTTGTTGACAGGAAGAATATACAGTTAGGTCCAGAAATATTTGGACAGTGACACAATTTTCGCGAGTTGGGCTCTGCATGCCACCACATTGGATTTGAAATGAAACCTCTACAACAGAATTCAAGTGCAGATTGTAACGTTTAATTTGAAGGTTTGAACAAAAATATCTGATAGAAATTGTAGGAATTGTACACATTTCTTTACAAACACTCCACATTTTAGGAGGTCAAAAGTAATTGGACAAATAAACCAAACCCAAAAAAAAATTTTTATTTTCAATATTTTGTTGCGAATCCTTTGGAGGCAATCACTGCCTTAAGTCTGGAACCCATGGACATCACCAAACTCTGGGTTTCCTCCTTCTTAATGCTTTGCCAGGCCTTTACAGCCACAGCCTTCAGGTCTTGCTTGTTTGTGGGTCTTTCCGTCTTAAGTCTGGATTTGAGCAAGTGAAATGCATGCTCAATTGGGTTAAGATCTGGTGATTGACTTGGCCATTGCAGAATGTTCCACTTTTTTGCACTCATGAACTCCTGGGTAGCTTTGGCTGTATGCTTGGGGTCATTGTCCATCTGTACTATGAAGCGCCGTCCGATCAACTTTGCGGCATTTGGCTGAATCTGGGCTGAAAGTATATACCAGTACACTTCAGAATTCATCCGGCTACTCTTGTCTGCTGTTATGTCATCAATAAACACAAGTGACCCAGTGCCATTGAAAGCCATGCATGCCCATGCCATCACGTTGCCTCCACCATGTTTTACAGAGGATGTGGTGTGCCTTGGATCATGTGCCGTTCCCTTTCTTCTCCAAACTTTTTTCTTCCCATCATTCTGGTACAGGTTGATCTTGGTCTCATCTGTCCATAGAATACTTTTCCAGAACTGAGCTGGCTTCATGAGGTGTTTTTCAGCAAATTTAACTCTGGCCTGTCTATTTTTGGAATTGATGAATGGTTTGCATCTAGATGTGAACCCTTTGTATTTACTTTCATGGAGTCTTCTCTTTACTGTTGACTTAGAGATACTTCACTGAGAGTGTTCTGGACTTCAGTTGATGTTGTGAACGGGTTCTTCTTCACCAAAGAAAGTATGCGGCGATCATCCACCACTGTTGTCATCCGTGGACGCCCAGGCCTTTTTGAGTTCCCAAGCTCACCAGTCAATTCCTTTTTTCTCAGAATGTACCCGACTGTTGATTTTGCTACTCCAAGCATGTCTGCTATCTCTCTGATGGATTTTTTCTTTTTTTTCAGCCTCAGGATGTTCTGCTTCACCTCAGTTGAGAGTTCCTTAGACCGCATGTTGTCTGGTCACAGCAACAGCTTCCAAATGCAAAACCACACACTGTAATCAACCCCAGACCTGTTAACTACTTCATTGATTACAGGTTAACGAGGGAGACGCCTTCAGAGTTAATTGCAGCCCTTAGAGTCCCTTGTCCGATTACTTTTGGTCCCTTGAAAAAGAGGAGGCTATGCATTACAGAGCTATGATTCCTAAACCCTTTCTCCGATTTGGATGTGAAAACTCTCATATTGCAGCTGGGAGTGTGCACTTTCAGCCCATATTATATATATAATTGTATTTCTGAACATGTTTTTGTAAACAGCTAAAATAACAAAACTTGTGTCACTGTCCAAATATTTCTGGACCCAACTGTACTATTCCCACCTCTGTACATAAAACTAGGTCTCATGAAGCAATTTGTAAAAGCATTGCCAACTGATGGCGACTGTTTTAAGTACATCATGTTGGCACTTCCTGGACTGTCCATTGAAAAAATCAAGGCTGGTGTGTTTGATGGTCCACAAATTCGACAGCTCATCAAAGATGAACATTTCACCGGGACTATGTCACATCTTGAGAAGAATGCTTGGTTATCATTCAAAGACGTCATCAAGAACTTTCTTGGAAATAGATGTGCAAGTAATTACAATGAAATTGTTCAGAAACTATTGGAGAGCTACAAAGCGCTTGGTTGCAACATGAGTATTAAACTACATTTTCTGCATTGGCATCTTGCCAACTTTCCGGAAAATCTTGGTGCTGTTAGCGATGAGCAAGGTGAACGATTTCACCAAGATTTGAAGGTTATGGAAGACCGTTACCAGGGTAGATGGGATGTACATATGATGGCTGACTATTGCTGGAGCATCAAACGTGATTGTCCTCAAGTTAAACACTCCAGAAAAAGCTATAAATGTACATTTTTACCTTAAATACTTGCATATATATATATATATATATATATATATATCCTTTGTAAAAAACATGATAGTGTTAAAAAACATATTTGTCATGCCTATTTCTTATATATTTCATTTTTTGTTCATATTTGTACTATTTAAAAAACAAACAAACACTTTTTAGGTACTGTAGTTTACATATTTTTGAGAAGACAAAAATCCTATAGTTCAAAAACTTGACGTGATAGAGAAAAACTGAGATCATTTCTGGATTCAGCATCCAAAAATTAATTAAGAACAGTTGTCTGACCTAACTCCTAAAAAATTGCGTTCCCCAGTGTTATAAATAAGTATAACATTTTCTATGACATTGAGGTTAGAATGTTGTGACGGTCATTCCATAACCTTTACTTTGTTGTCATGAAAGGGGTTTCTCACCTTTTGGGGCATTTTTTTGTTTTTACTTAAATGCATATAAAGTATCTATAGGGCTAAAAATCACTTAGGTTAGGTTTCATTCACCTTTTTCCAAAGTTCGGCTTTTTCAGTCTTTTTTTCTCTCAACATTCCAGATTCCATTTTAATGTAGCCAGTTGCCATCAAATCAGATGAGAGAAACTCAGAAAAAGAAAGCTAAAAAAAGATGCACCTTTCCTAGTTGACTCTCAGACCAAGCTCAGTGATGGATCTTCAGGTAAAGTAGTCGGCCACTTTCTCTGGTTAGGGCAGCTTTCCTCATCCACTGACCAGCACTTCTGCCCATACAATGGCTGTTGGCTAAGGAGCCGTGACCTGACCGGTCTATAGGTTACTCCTATAGAAAAACAGATTTCCTTTGTAGGGTGTTTTATAATTTGAGAAGGCTGATGGACCGGTCTAGTCACTGCTCTACAGTCAGCAGCCATTGTATGAACAGAAGTGCTATTCATTGTATGCGGAAAGCTGCATTAGCAAGAGAAAGTGGCTAACTTCTAACTGGGAATCCTTCAGTAAGCTTGATCTGACATCTAACAGAGAAGTTTATAACTCTTTTTTATGTGTGTTTTTTTGAGCGCTTCTTAGCTGATTTATGGCCTCTGCCTATACTAAAGTTAAATGTGCAGGGAAAGAAAGTGCCTGTCAAAGCAAAGCAGTGCAAACTTTGCAACAAAACCCAATTTAAAGAGAATTATCTTTTTTGTGTTAATATAGGTATGATTGAAATGTTAGGTTGACCGAACGGTCACAACTGTTACCAGCGATGTCCAAATGCGGAGGGAGTCCCAGTTACCCCCCCCCCCCTGTTCTTTCCCAGTCTCAATGAAAACAGGCAAACGTTGTTATACACATAAGCACTGGAGATGTGCGGCTCCCAAATAGAATTGTATTGATTCGGTTAGATACACAGGGTTATACAAAACTAATTAAGGCGTAACTATGTAACATACATATTCATTATAGGCGTGGATTACATGTTTCCAGCAAGAGAAATTAACATGATGACTTTTATTCTAAAGGCAAAAAAAAAACTGTTTGTGTCAGCAGTGTTCTTCGCTTTCTTTAAGCCAAAACAATGAGTCCTTGAAAATATCAGTCTGTTAGGTAAACATTTCTTGGTTGTTTTCTTTGCAAGTGTGGCGCCCTGGCCTAGCCAGGTCGTCACAGATAACACACAAACACCCCACCCCCACTAGACAGTAACATTGGCCAAACACAAAATCCTTGTTGCCTCCCTCCAAGGTCTGATGTCCACACCAGGTGGGGTGGAGCCAAGCGGTTGGCCCCATCCACCGAGGAGTTCACAGCCCTGGAGGCGGGAAAAGTGACAGTTTAGTTGAGGAGGTTGAAGTGTGAGGAGTAAACACTTGGGTGTCTGGGTTTGTGGCCCAGGCACTGACAGCAAGGTTGGCAGACGGTGGTGGCCGTCTGCAGGAGTGGTGAATCAACGCGGAGCCGTAGGACCGGGGACGGGCGACGGCCCGCCGGTACCGACCGGGGAGCGAAGTGAAGCCAGCACACACAGGCAGGGCCATCGGACCCCGACCAGGCTTGGAGCCGCTGACAATAGTCAAATCCGAGTGTCACTGGAACCCCAGGGGTTTCCTAACAGCAAAAGTCCCGATAGAAGGCAACCGCCCACACCGTGAGGGTAACAGCTACCACCTAAGGCTAGAGACCCAAGGGCCAGCGCCTGCGGGCAAATGGGCTCCTCCGGCACCTATACACCAGGGAGCGGACTACCGTTGGGAATCCATCGTAGTCAAACAAGTACACTAAGGTGCAGGGAAAGAGAGCCGCCATCACCTGTCCGGGGAGAAACACAGAAGCCGGCTGCGAGACCCGAGCATCCAGCAGCCGTTTGGTTTACCGAGGACTTTGTGCATCTCTTGCTAAGTGATTACACCCGTGCCATCCGGCACCGTGCCTCGCTGCCCCTGCAACCCTGCACCTCACCAACCCTGCCTCCCTGTCTCACCACCGGACCCCAGGACCACCGACCCCTACCCACGGAGGGGGGAAACAACATCCCAGCTGCTCCCTACCATCGCTCCCAGGATCCCCGTCACCAGCAGCGGTGGTGCCCATCTTCACCACAACCCATGGGTGGCATCACGGACTAAATCCCTCAAACCAACCACCCCTTTCACTCACGAGCGAGGAGCGCCGCTCGAGTCCCCGGATCCAAGCCACAGAGCCGCAGCAGCGCCGGACCCGAGCGTTAGCGAGCGCAGCGCAGTGGCATCCTCCCCGCCCGCGACACAAGGAGAATGAGAGTCCATGACTTTTCTAACCAGTAAAAAGTTAACTCTTTCCTCACAGTACCATTCAGCTCAGAGAAGCTGTAGCACGGCAGCTCCTAGCTTTTAGTTGTCATCTTTTAGGCTTAAGTACAATGGAAGCACTGACCACCATCACTTCCGGGTCAGGAAACATCAGCAGCGTGATCAGGTCATCTGATCATGCTGCTGACATCACTCTCCTGTGTCATATAGGTCCTGTGAATGTTGTTGGCACAGTAAGCGATCTATTGGAGCTGATGAAACCAAAGTTTTATTGTAATGTAATTAATTTTGAGGAGATAGTATGGGAAGAGTTTAAGGAGACAGCAGAATAAGGAGGGGGAAATGCGTGAGAAAAAAATATGAGGAGTGGGAGTGTGAGAAAACAGTATAGAGAGTGAGTAGAGGGGAAATGTGTGAGGAGACAGTATGTAGAGTGGTGAGATAATGTGTGTGGAGACAGTATGAAAAACTGGAAGATAATGTGTAGGCAACATTATTCAGACTGGGGGCTATTGTGTAAAGAGACAGTATGGAAAGTAAGTGGAATAATGTGTGAAGGGATAGTATGAGAAGCAGGGAGAGGCAAATGTGTGACGAGATACCATGGGTAGCGGACCAGGGGCAATGTGTGAGCGGACAGTATGGGGAGCAAAGGGAATGTGTGATTAGAATGTTTGTTGAGCGTGGGAAGAGAAATGTGTAAGGAAACAGTTTGGAGAACAGGAGGGTAGGCAGCATGGATGCTCAGCGGTTAGCACTGTTGTATTGCAGTGCTGGGGTCCTGGGTTCAAATGCCTCCAAGGACCATATTCTTCATGGAGTTTGTAGTTTGTATGTTCTCCCCATGTTTGCATGGATTTCCTCCGGGTTCTCTGGTTTCCTCCAACACTACAAAGATATACTGATAGGGAATTTAGATTGTGAGCCCCAAAGGGGACATCGATGCTGAAATCTGTAAAGCGCTATGTAATTAAGTAATATAAGTGAATTAAAAAAAATAAATAAAAAAAATGTGTGCAAAGATAGTATGGGGAATGAGGGGGACTGTGTACAGAGACAAAGAGGGAGGAGCCAGCACTGCCCGAGAATGGTATGCAAAAAAAAATTTTGGCTGACCCCCTCCATTCGGTGCACGCTTGACTTTGGTTTGCATATTCCTTCTGTTTCTATCTACAACATATATATAATTTGTGTTTGTTCACACACAGCTACCACGCCCTTTTCCACAGGCATTGTTATTTAAGCACCATATGCTTGAGCCTGTTCCGCCTTCATTCATGGCTGCGGGGTGGGCACTGTGAGGGCTAGTTCTGACATTGTCCCAGTGTGTGCGGCACACAGCTGCACATGCTGGGACGTGGACTGCCTTTATTCACAGTTTAGCCTGTCTTTGCAGCATGGGAGCGGTTTGGCATGTATCAGGTATATGTGTGTCTTAATATGGATCTGCTTTTAATTTAATTAGTTAGCCATATGGCACATTGAAAATATAAATATAGGTAGGACCCCCTATAGAGATTTGCCTTGATGTTGGCAGGGGCGGCTCAAATTATTGATCAATCATTTGCTAAAGATCTCAATTTGCATTATAGTACAGTTGGAATAATTGTGAATTTACACTAAAAAAATTTTTTTTTTTGCATGCCATTCTCAGGCAGTGCTGGCTCCCCCCCCCCCCCCTCTCTGTGTACAGAGACAGTATGGGGAGCAGAAGGGAGGGAAATGTGTGATGAAACCATATGGGGAATGGGGATTTTGTAAAGAGACAGTATGGTAAGGTAGATGTATGAAAAGGAGACAGTAAGAGAAACAGGGGGGATTGTGTGAGGAGACAGCATGGTAAGAGGGATGTGTGATGAGACATGCTGCTATTTTTAAGGGCACCATGTTGGGATGTGCTGCAGAAGATTGGAGAAGAAAGAAGTTTGCAGAGATGAGCTGTGCATGTGAAAAGTCATCATGGCATCTGGACAGGATGGAGAAGAAAACAAGAAGAATGACTCTAATCAGAGGAGACGTAACCTATAAAATATCTGAGTATAAATGTGCATTTTATATTGACAACATCTTATCAGTGCTGTGGTTCTTGTATGGTCTACAGTGTGATAATGACTGATAACAACATCTCCTTACCATTGTTAAGAACATACTGGGCATTGTAGATTCATTTGGTACAATTATATATGTGGCTGACCTGACATTACCATTAAAATATGTACTACCATTAAAATGCGTAGTAAGCTTGATGCTGTATGCATATACTGATGGTTGTCCTGTACTGATGATGGTTTGGGTGATATATTTCTGAACTGATGGTGGTTTTGGTGATGTATTTCTGTATTGATGATGGTTCTGCGTATGTTTTGCTGTTCATATGGTGCTTCTGGTGATGTATTTTTGTACTTATGGGGCTATGGTCATGTATTCCTGTACTGATGGTGGTTGTGGTTATGTATTTCTGTACTGATGATTTTCTGGTTATGTATTTCTGTACGGATGGGGGTTCTGGTATAGTACTTTTGTGCTGTTATTGAGTCTGATCTTGTACACACGTAGCAGTTCATAACTTGTAAGATTATTACAGGTTATGGGTACAAGGTTTGTTGATTAAACGTTTATCCAGGAAACTAGTCGGATTGCCATATGTGGAGCCAGGAAAGATATTTTCCTCTAATATGGAGCTATTCGCATCAACATGTGAGACTCTTGAATTAACTCTACCGGACTTAAGGGTGCTTTACACGATGTTGTGAGCGATAGCACCTGCCCCCGTCGTACGTGCGATATGTGGTGATCGCTGTCGTAGCGAACATTATTGCTACGGCAGCGTCACACGCACATACCCTGTCAGCGACATCGCTGTGAAAGCCGGACAATCCCTCCTTCAAGGGGGAGGTGCGTTCGGCGTCATAGCAACGTCACTGCGGCGTCACTAAGCGGCCAGCCAATAGAAGCAGATGGGCAGAGATGAGCGGGACGAACATCCTGCTCACTTCCTTCCTTCCTCATTACCAGCGGGACGGAGGTAAGGAGATGTTCTTCGCTCCTGCGGTGTCGCACATGTGTGCTGCCGCAGGAACGAGGAAGAACATTGCTACTTACCTGACAACGATTTTTTGTTATTAAACGACCTCTCCAAAACAAATTATTTTGTCTTTTTTGTGATCGTTTTAGGTCGCTCCTAGCTGTCACACGCTGCAACGTCGCTAACGACGCCGGATGTGCGTCACAAACACCGTGACCCCGACGATATATCGTTAGCGATGTCGCAGAATGTAAAGCCCCCTTTACTGTAGGTCAACCTTCAACCTTTAGACCTTTTAAATTATTACATGACCATGTCAATAAAATAATGTGTTGTCTCACAAGTTAAGGGTGACTTCATTTTTATTTTTTTTAGAAGCATTAAAGGGGTTGTTTGAGTTGGTGTTGAAAGCCTCTATGTGACTGCAGACTTCTGAATCCTCACAGCATAGCACACGGCACACTGTCAAAATTCTTTGGTGCCAGCAGTGAGAGGGAAGATCACGTAACCACAATAAAGCAATTATCATTTGTGCGGTCATCTGGCAACTAGACGTGCACAGCCTCACTCAATTCACTTGTATTGAGTAAGGTACCACATGTCTTGTTGGAATGTGACCGTGAGTATGCACATCGCATACTTGCAGTATCGGCACTTGAGAAATTTAACGGCATGCAGGACACAAGCTGTGAGGATTCAGGAGACTGCAGTTGCCTAGAATGACTGCACACTTTCATCACAAACCTGGACAACCCCTTTGATTAAACTTTAATTATAAAATTCAGCAATGTAGTGTGCCTAATCCTAACATCGTGTAATGTATTCACGGACAGGTTTCTGTTCTGCTTGCCAGTTCCAATGGTCATCATCTGACCACTCATATCCAATTTTCATTACAGTCATGTGGCAGCTAGCTTCTCTTCCTGCTTCTCTCAATGATTCATGGGCTGTAGTTTTTCAGTGAAAACCGAAAGAATTAGGAAGATCAGGTTGTTGGCTCATGGTGACTCTAAAGGCTGCTTTACACTAGACAATCTATCGTGCGATAGATCGTCGGGGTCACGGTTTTTGTGACGCACATCCGGCATCGCTGGCGATGCCGGCCTGTGTGACACCTCCTAGCGACGCAGTATCGCTCACAAATCGTGAGTCGTGTACTGCTTGCTAGGTTCCATAATATCGTTTAATTTAGTTGTTCATTGTTTCCGGGGTAGCACACGTCGCTCCGTGTGACACCCTGGGAACGATGAACAGCAGCTCACCTGCGTCACGCGGCCGCCGCCGGCTATGTGAAGGAAGGAGGTGGGCGGAATGTTTACATCCCGCTCATCTCTGCCCCTCCGCTTCCATTGGCCGATGGCCGTGTGACGTCGCTGTGACGCCGAACGTCCCTCCCACTCCAGGAAGTGGACGTTCGCCGCCCACAGCAAGGTCGCACGAGAGGTAAGTATGTGTGACGGGGGTTACTGACTTTGTGCGACACGGGCAGCGATTTGCCCGTGACGCAAAAAGGACGGGGGCGGGTACGATCGATTGTGAAATTGCACAATCGGTCGTACCATGTAAAGCAGCCTTTAGGCACTGTGCACATGCTGCGTTTTTAGCCACAGATTTGCCACGGTTTTGCTGCATGAATTGCTGCAGAAAATTTTCATAACCTTTCTGCAGTCATTCCCCAGTAAAACCTATGGTAAAAAAAATGGTGTGTGCACACTGCGTTTTTATGTTTCCCCTACAGGATTTGCTGCAGAATTTCTGCAGCAAAAAGAATGAGCATGCCACTTCTTTTCTGCAGGTACCTGTGGTTTTTGCCATAGATAATGGTAAAAAAAACCGCAGGGACCAACCCGCGGAAAAACCGCAGCAAAACCGTGGCAAACCGCGGCAAAAACCTGGCAGATTGCAGCAAAAATGCAGGTGCGGTTTTACCGCGTTTTTTGCCGCGGGTGCGGTATTCTGCCAGAGTGTACGGATTTTTCTTAAGAAAAGTCAATTTTCTAGTGCATACATAGCCTAAGTGTGTAAATTTCCACCACAATGGCAATTGGCCCCAGCAGAGAGGGTCCCGCCCTATGTTCAGTCTCTTGGAGAGAGGAGCAAAGGTAATGGTTTCTAGTGTTGCTTTAAGGGTATGTGCGCACGTTGCTTTTTACCTGCTTTTTACCTGCTTTTTTGCTGCTTTTTCTTCTGCGCTGTTTAATGCCAAAATGGATGTGTTCTTCTATTCAAGCAAAGTCTATGGGAATTTGGGTTTCTTGTGCACACTATGTTGTTCAAAATGCTGCCTTTTTGTGGCAGAACTTTGGTCAAAAACTCAGCTTTTCAAAGAAGCAACATGTCAATTGTTTTTGCCATTTGGGTTTTGCACTGCAAAGCTGAGTTTTTGACCAAAGTTCTGCCACAAAAAGGCAGCATTTTGAACAACATAGTGTGAACAAGAAACCCAAATTCCCATAGACTTTGCTTGAATAGAAGAACACATCCATTTTGGCATTAAACAGCGCAGAAGAAAAAGCAGCAAAAAAGCAGGTAAAAAGCAGGTAAAAAGCAACGTGCGCACATACCCTTATTTGAGTCATTTTGGCAAGTGGTGGTGAGGGGGGTTTTTGGAGTTGGTGGAAAAGTTGGGGTGGGGCACTACATCGGGTGGATGGTTACCACTCTCTCCCAGTTATTTTGGACTGGTAATTGCATGGCAGACTTTGGGTCTCTCCAGGGGTGCCCTGAGAGTTGGTTACAGATAAGGTTTTCTGGCAACAGAGGTGACCCCGAGATTGTTGTTGCGGCTGGGTGCAAAACGGTTTATAAATTTGGTTGTCCGTCAGGCGTTTGGGGCTCCAAGATTCTCCCTTGTGTGTAAATATTTATTATCATAGTTATCTTTGTTAATAAAAGGGCCGATCTGGTTTTATCCAAAACGTGATGTTATGTTTTCATAAGGGAATGGGAACGGGAGTTGAATGAAAGTTAGAGGGTTAGACAAGAGCATCTGCAATAGGGCAGTCATGTGTACAGAAAGGGTGCCAAGCTGAATTCTTGCCCCAGGTGCTGGAAAACCTAGATATGCCCCTGCAGAGCACGTCTCCTTCCTGACTGGTATGATGGCTCTGTGGTCCCTTGGTGTATAAGCATTGCAATGTTATTTATACAATATATCTGCAGGTAAATAGCATTTTCCAATGTGTCAGATTCTCTTTAAAATAAAGCTGCAGGAACCCACACCTTTTGCTATTATTGATTTTAATGCTATATATACCTTATATATTACATGAGGGTTTCCACTTACCCACTTACCTATCCTATTAAATATGAATCAGGTTGATGTCATCCTTCACAACTGAGTCAAATAATTAGTTACAGTATGTACATTTCTTTCCAAAAAAAAACAAGTGAGTTTTATAATTCATCACCTCCAGAATGCAGGTTTTCCAAATGGATCCTGGTGCCTAGAGGATAGTAGTAAAACCCCTTTAGCTTGTGTCCCTCGGGGAGATGGGTTGTCCTGTAAGCATCATCCAGGAACATTAATGGATGCTTCCTAATATAGGCCTGGTTTACCAAACCAATGACAAGTCGAGGTCACATTCCTTAAAGTAAGACAGATTCAATATAATGACTAAGGAGAGTCATGTGTGCCATTTCTGAGCCTCTGCTGATTGTCAATCACTTAAGATGCACTTTCACATCACCAATACAGAAGAAAACCAGAAACATTTATGCTAAAAAGCTTTAAAAAAAAAAATCAAGAAATCAATGTCACATAGGCATAAACAAACATGAGAAGGTAAATGTTCACATTATATATTTTGCTTACATATAATTCTGGAAATCAGATTGTATATTGACAGAAAAGACTACCGGTCACAAAAAGAAATGTAAATATAGGAGGTAGGAGGTTTAGTAAACTCTAGAGAGCGTTCTTCTGTGCAATCTCCAGTGCTGCTGACCAGTAAAGTCAATGGCGAGCAGGAAAAAGAAAAGGTATTTGCATTCAATAAATAGTGTGGGGAAATGGCTAATTTCCTTGAAAGAAGGATTTACTGCAGGTAGACTACTGTGATGCTTGTGCCAATATTGGGAAAACTATTAGTATATTGCTTCATGTAAGTGACAATGGAGAAATTTATATTTTTTTCAATTCGATCTATTAAAGTATAATTATTGTTTACTTTGGCCGCTCGGGAGTCGCAGTAAAATCTCAACAATAAAAGGTCTTGCACAGAACCTCAGTGGTTCTCTATGTAGAGAAATGTGCGATCGATTTTCCTTATATCTTCAGTAAGCCCACAGTGATGAAATGGCACCAAGGAGCAATAATCTAATGCTTTTGCTTTGTGTTTATGTGATGCCCTGGACTAGCCAGGTAGTCACAGACATAACACCACACACACCCCCTCCCCTGGATAGTAACACCAGTCAGACAAAAACCCTTGTTGCTTCCCTCCAGGGCCTGATGTCCACACCAGGTGGGGTGGAGCCAGGCGGTTGGCCCCACCCACCAAGGAGTTCACAGGCCTGGAGGCGGAAAAAGTGTCAGATTCGTTTTGGAGGTGAAAGTGTGAGGAGTAGAAACTGTCGGTGTCTGGGTAGGGGCCCAGACACAAAAAGCAAGGTTGGCAGATGGTGGTGGCCGTCTGCAGGAGTTAGTGAATCTCTGCAGAGCTGTAGGACCGGGGTCAGGCGTTGGCCCGCCGGTACCGAACCGGGGAGCGGAGTGAAGCAAGCACACAGGCAGGGCCATCGGACGCTTAGAGCCGCCGACAACAGTCAAATCCGAGTGTGACAGGAACCCCAGGGGTTTCCCAACAACCAAGACCCAACAGAAGGCAACAGTCCACACCACCGAGAGGATATACAGCCACCGCCATAGGCTACAGATCCAAGGGCCAGCGCCTGCGGGCAAAACGCGCTCCTACGGCACCTATACGCCGGGGAGCGGACTACCGGTGGGCAACCACAGGAGTCAGAACATTCTAACAGGTGCAGGGAAAGACAGCCACCATCAGCCATCTGGGGAGAGCACAACACTGCAGCCGGCTGCGGGACCCGTCCATCCAGCCGTTTGGTTTACCAGAGACTCTGTCATTGATTGTCTGAGTGAGTACACCAGTGCCATCCGGCACCGCGCTGCGCTGTCCCTGCAACCCTGCACCCCCAGCCCTCCAGCCTCCCCGTCTCACCACCGGGCCCTGGGATCACCAACTCCTACCCATGAAGGGGACAACATCCTAGCTGCTCCCTACCATCGCTCCCGGGATCCCCGTCACCAGTAGCGGTGGTGCCCATTATCACCACGAACCGTGGGTGGCGTCACGAACTATCTCCCTAAACAAACCACCCCCTTTTCACTCGTGGACGAGGAGCGCTGCTCGTGTCCCCGGGTCCGGTCCACCGCTCGAGCCACTGAGCAGCAGCAGAAGCCCCGGACCCGAGCGTGGCGAGCGCGTCCCCTCAGCCAGTGACATTTGCTGTTGGGCATGGAGGCAATAGGAGTCGTTGCACTAAAAGTAAAATTTTTAGGGTTGTAAATTTCAAAAGAAAAAAAAGAATACAGTAGTTGGAGTGTTGCTGGTATAACAGATCCATTGCAGGCCACATGTCACTGACTTCTAGTGTCCAGATGGACAAGCACCACTGTAAACCTGACACCAATATAGTTGGATCCTGTGAAAGAGCAAGGTACATATGCAATGCTTTGACGTTACTGTGTTGCACCACCTGCACCAAACGCTCTATATCCAAGGAGGAAGAGAACTTGGATCAGTGGAATAAAGACTAATTCTTTGTGTGGGTGGTACAAAGGGGACATTGATTATTTTTAAAGGGGCACCCTGGGAGAATTGTTACCAGATTACAGGGGTGCAATGATCACCTTCCTCCAGGAACTGACACCACGCACTATGCTACTCTATTGAATGAAACAGATTTCACAGGAAATGAAAATGACATTATTTAGATACTGACTGGTTACTCACCTTTATTTATGGTCTTCTCCAAGATAGTGACGGATGGAGTTGGTATGTACCATATGTTGTACAATATTATGAGGTTGGCGCTGTAGCACAGTGGGGGCTATTATTTGACAGTTTAGAGGTTGAGACTACTGAAATATGGACCGTTTAGAGGTTGAGACTACTGAAATATGGACCTCTGTCTGAAAAAAGCATGGAGGACATGCAGTCTTACTGGAATTAACCTTTCTCTTCATTTCAGGTATTAGGAAAATAATAATACCACTTCAGCAGGTTCTTGTACCTAGATAACAGCTTCTTTAGGGAAATTTTTTCAAGGGAGAACATACAAACTCTTTGCAGATGTTGTCCTTGGTGGGATTTGAACCCAGGACCCCAGCATTGCAAGACTGCGGTGCTAACCACTGAGCTACTGTGCTGCCCAATGTTATAGTACTTTCACTTTAAGAAAGAAGGGTGAAAAGGAAAAAAGAAAGGGCAAAATTAGATAAAAGAATAGCTAAAATATAGTAAGTTACAAATAAATAAAATATAGAATACATTTTATTAAGACTTATTATTTTATCATCTATCCCCACAAATACACAGGGAGGCTAAAGATAAATCTGAATGTGAAATGTATATTATATAAATTAATTGTTTGTTATATTCATATTATATTTACACATGCTGTCTTATATAATAGCCACCATCATCTTCAGGTATCTTGAAAGAAACATGGTTGTTTTATGGAAAATCAGAGATGAAAATATCATTAGTGCAACCTGGGCCCTCTTCTGACTCCAGAACAGGTGGAATTGTGCATTATGAGAAACAATTGGACTGCAAAGGGCCCTTAAGCCTCATTTACTCGTCAGTATTTGATCAGTATTTTTATGCTAAAACCAGGAGCATCTCCAAAACACAGAACAGGTGTTTAAATTATAGTTTTTCTCTGTAAGTTCCCCTTGTATCCTTGGCATAAAGACACTAACGCTAAATACTAATGTGACGCCCTGGGCAAGCCAGGGGTCACAGGTCACAACACCACACGCACCCCACATTCCCTGCAGGTACATCAAGCTAACCTAAAATCCTTGTTGCCTTCCTCCAGGGGCTGATGTCCACACCAGGGGGTGGGCCAGGCGGTTGGCTCCGCCCACCAAGGAGTTCACAGCCCTGGAGGCGGGAAGAACCAGGCAGAACAGAGAACAGTTTAGGAGGAGGAAGTAGAAGGAGTAAACAGTGAGAGTAGGGACAGTGGAAAGTGACAGTTAAGCAAGCCTGAAGTTGGTCCGGGTGTGTGCCCCGGACTGAGACAGCAAGGTCAGCAGACGGCGGTGATAGTCTGCAGTGGGACTGCTTGGAGGTTGCTGGAAGGACCGCGGACGGGTGGTGACCCGGCGGTACCAGAGCAGTATACGAAGAACAGTCAGCACCAGGGCAGGGGCCTTTCGGATCCCGGCAAGGCTAGGAGTCGCCATAATTTGCCAAATCCGTCAGTGAAGGGGACCTCTGTCTCCTAACAACCAAGTCCCGATTGAAGGCAACAGCCCGAGCGTGAAGGGGAGACACCGCCACCGCCAGGGCACCAGTTTCCCAGGGCCAGCGCCTGCGGGCAAAGTAGGGCTCCTTCGGCCCAGCTTGAAGCCGAGGAGTGGGTAACCGGTGGGGACCCATCGCTACCAAAGAGACTTTCATAGGTGCAGGGAAGAGACCGTCACCGCTAGCTGCAGGGAACATCAGCACCGTGAACCGTCCGAGGGACCCGTCCAACCAGCCGTTTGTTTACCGAGAACTGTGTCGTGTTTACTGGCTGAGTGAGTACCTCCGTGCCGTGCGGCACAGCGCTGCCCCTGCGCCACTGCACCTCCACAAGCCCCAGACCCGCCTGTCCACCATCCCAACCCCATCACTGGGCCCCGGGATCACCAACCCCTACCCACGGAGGGGCAACACAACAACTGGCTGCTCCACACCATCACTCCCGGGATCCCCAGCCAGAGCAGCGGTGGTGTACATTCAATCACCACAACCGTGGGTGGCGTCACGGACAATAAACTATCCCAAAACACCAATTTCCCTTTTCACTCACGGGCGAGGAGCGCCGCTCGAGTCCCCGGGATCCGGCCCATCGCTCGAGCCACCGAGCAGCGGCAGGCCGCAGCAGCCACGGCAGCCGGACCCGAGCAGTGGGAGGGCGCGGCGTCCCCTCCTCCGCCCGTGACACTAACATGTGAATGGCCACTTATATTGTTCTGGAAAACTAAATAATGACATCAACCCTGATGCCACATTTACAGTGATATCCCATCCAGCAGGTCACACACAGACACTGCACAGTATGGTGTCTTAACCACTAGCCTCTATTGCTCCATTTATTGCCTTCCAAGTGCTTAAAACATGCTATTTAAACTTAGATGCTTCCCATAGTGCATTAGTCTGAGGAATGGAGAGGTTAGTGCTCAGGAAATGGGAACCAATAAGAAGTCATCAATCTTTAAACACAAATTTTGCTATTTCTTCCTTTTTAATCTTCTTGCTATAGAATTAGAGATAGCAGGTTACTGCCCTCCTGCTCATGGAAGCATAGCTAATTGTTATGGTTGGTTAAAGGGCTAAAGAAAAAAATGGAACTTTTAAAGATCAGTTCTGTATGTATGTATATCTTTTATTTGAATTTTTCATTATTGCTGTGATATTTTTAGAAATCCTTTATTTAGATAAATTAAATAATTTTTTATGTCTTTTATTCTAATTTGTAATATTCCAATATATAAGGCAAATTTAGTATATACTGTACATATGCAAATCAGTAGGATTCACATCAAAGTAAATCCAATTTCCTTTTCATATTTTCTTAGATCTGTTTTAATTAGACTGAACCAAAACGAAGGAAAACTTTCTAGTGTTGTTCTTTGTGATTGCTTTTTTATTTTTATTTTTTTCATCCAGTCGTGTGTAAACACACCTTTAAAAACATTTGTATAGAACACAGAGCAAAAAGAAAAAGCTGTGTAAGGCCTGTTTCACACGTTAGAGAAAAAAACAGACATTTTTCACTGACGTGTTAAAAACGCATATGTCCCTCCGTGAAGCGGAGAGGCGGAGACCAGCCGCATTAACGACACGCCCACCTCGTTGCCGGAGGACGCAGGTAAGCTGTTGTTCGTCGTTCCTGGGGTGTCACACGTAGCAATGTCTGCTGCCTCAGGAACGACGAACAACCTACGTCCACAACGACCAACGAGATTTTGAAAATGAACGACGTGTCAATGATCAACGATTAGGTGAGTATTTTTGATCGTTAACACTCGCTCGAAGCTGTTACACGCAACAACGTCGCTAATGACGCCGGATGTGCGTTACGAATTCCGTTACCCCGACGACATATCGTTAGCGATATCGTTGTGTGTAAACAGGCCTTATGGCCGGGGTCACACTAGTGTATAGCATCGGATGCGATATGATAATGACACTCTGATCTGAGCGTGAGCCGAGTATCATTCGCTGTGGCCCAATCCTCTTGCATGTGAGAGTCGGATCAGAGGTGCGGAGAAGAAGGAGACCGTCTGGAGTATATCTGTAAATAGATGAAGATGCTGCCAGGTGAGTATGACAGGGGGCAGGGGACTTCTCTATTATCAAAAGACCTTGTAAGCAATCATTTTAGAGCTTGTCTCTATAACTGCAGACTAGTGGGCAACAACTCTTCTCACATAGCACTAAAACACTCCATAGTTGTAACTTGTTTCCTGCAGATTTACTTACTAGATTCATACCCACCATAATAAGTTGATATCTACAAGTGATGGGTGAATTTGCCCCTCCCCAAATTTAATAATTTACTTGACTTCAGCCAGGGAAGTCTATTTAAATCAAAATTATTCAATGTGAAAGATGTGTCTCCAGACTTAGGCCCGTTTCACACGTCAGTGAAAAACACTGACGTTTTTCACTGGCGTGTAAAACACGCACATGTCCCTCCGTGTGCCGTGAATCACGGCACACGTGGGTTGTCTAAGTGCAATCCGGGCTCCGTTCTCCGTGGCCCGTGATTGCACTTAGAGATTAACTCACCTGTGCCAGCTCCTGCTCTCCATGGTGCTGAACGCTCCCGCGGTGCAGCATCCGGCTGGCGCTGACCTCCGCAGCAGCTGCTTCCGGGTCGGCTGTGTCGTGCATCATGAATATGCGCGACAGTAATCAGCCGGCTCAGAAGCAGCAGGCTGCACGGGCTGCAGAGGACATCGCTGGAGCTGGGTGAGTAAAAATGATTTTTATTTTAAAAGCACGTTTTTTTCTGGCACGTGTTTCACGGACCACACCACTGCGTGGTCCGTGGGACATCAGTGATGCCAGAAAAAAATGGACATGTCTCTGTGCGGCAATCACGGACACGCGGGTACGCCGCACGGAGACACGTGCAGTGACAAATCACTAATGTGTGCGCAGACCCATTCATTATAATGGGTCTGCGTATGTCAGGGATTCTGGTACGTTTAAAAAAAAGCACAAACGTACCAGAATCACTGACGTGTGAAAGGGGCCTTAAGGGCATAAAAAAAACGATGGTAGAAAAATAATAACAGCTCTCCACTCACCTTTTCAGCCCCCTCAGGACACATCCAGTACGCCAGAAAGCCGCCTCTGGTCTTATCTTTCCTTCAGTACCACATATGACATCCTGATCCTACACCTTCATCCTGTGCCAGGGGCTTCTGGCACTAAGTAGGCATCTAAGATCATGATACATGTCGCTCAAGGCCTCAGTGCCTCTGACAACGTTGTGATGATGGAGGATGACGATGCAGTAAAAGCCATGTGGAGAACCAGACAGATAGCTGTAGCACCAGACAGGTGAGTGGCGAGGTTTTTGGTGGATTTTCACTACTTTTCCAGGCCTCTACTAATAAGCAAAATGTTGTGTAGCCGGCTTTTTAATTAATTCTCACAAAGGGAATCACAAAAAGTTTGGAATCAGTAGAAGTTGAATTTATAAAATTTGAGGCAAATTCAATTCACCTCAAAGTGATTTGCGCATCTGTAACATCCAAAATTTTCTCATGTATCAGTTAAATATATAAATGTACTTGTTTTCTAAGGCTGGTTCTCCCTGCAGACATCAAATCAAAATGTGACCTGTCTGTAATAAAATCCCTGCTGTACTAGTAAAGTGTATAACTTCCTTTGCTATAAAACCCCCTATATCTCATGGTGTGTTTCAGGCATTACAAGACATTTCTGCAAATAACAAGTCTTGTCTTAATGATATCTATGACAGGTGCACAGGTAAATTAGGGATTTAGAATATCTGGCTGAGCCAATAATTAGTCCAATTTTGCTCACGCAGGAAAATCCTTCAAAGTGGTCATTGGAGGATAGCTGAGGAAAGGAGATGGAAACCATGTTATAAAACAACACACAGACACCAGGCAGATAGAAGATGTCAGAACGCAGCGAGTCCTAATCATGGGCACATGCCCTTAAGGGGGCTTTACACGCAACAACATATCTAACGATATGTTGTCAGGGTCACGGAATTCTTGATGCACATCCGGCATCATTAGCAACGTCATTGCGTGTAACAGCTACGAGCGAGTGTTAACGATTCAAAAATACTCACCTAATCGTTGATCGTTGACACGTAGTTAATTTTCAAAATCTCGTTGGTCGTTGTGGATGTAGGTTGTTTGTCGTTCCTGAGGCAGCACACATCGCTACGTGTGACACCCCGGGAACGACGAACAACAGCTTACCTGCGTCCTCCAGCAACGAGGTGGGCGTGTCATTAATGCGGCTTGTCTCTGCCCCTACACTTCTATTGGTCGGCTGCTATGTGACGTCGCTGTGACGGCGCACGAACCTCCCCCTTAGCAAAGAGATTTTTCGCCGCCCACAGCGACGTCGCTAGGAAGGTAAGTACGTGTGACGGGTGTTAGCGATATTGTGCACCACGGGCAGCGATTTGCCCGTGACGCACAAACAGCGGGGGCGGGTACGCGCGCTATCGATATCGCTAGCGATATCGTAGCGTGTAAAGTCCCCTTTAGAGTCATTTTTTCAACCTTACGTTTTTGTCATAAAGCTGATTGGTACTTGTTGTCATATCTGTGATAAGATCCTCAAGATGTGAACAGTCCAGTAAAAATGCATGTGACTGCTGAAGATATTCTTTTACCTGCCTTTGGTAATTAAGGGATGCAAATAATGATCTATTCCATAATGATCTGTCCACAGTGGACAGAATTGAGTCTACCCCCGCAGTGTGTATAATACAGAAATGTCTTGTAGTGTTTCTCTATGGCGTTCTAATCATGTCAGCAAAGCTGGTTAAGGTCAGAGGTGAGTGACCTTCGCAGCAGTAAAAAACGATATAAAGCATTTCAACAAGGCAGCAGTCAGCTGGCACTGGAGAGCGGCGCCTATTGGACTCAATGTATCAGCACTTGTTTAAGCTGTGACTAAAGAGCTGCTATTATCACAGTCATTGTCACGATTAACTTAAAATCTACTTCTTCACATTCCAGGCATCTATCAGGGAAGACCTCAGTCCTGATTATAGCAGAAAAGGTGTCAAGAAGGGGCGGAGGGGGAGGGGAGAAGGCAGGCCCCTGTATAAATTAAACCCGTCTGGCAGAATTTCCATCAGCTTTGTTAATTCTGAATGACATTTATTGATAAGATTGGCTTTACCACCCTATTCCATCAATCAGCTGAACAACATCTCCTCTTGGGTTTTCCTATCTTCTGCCTTTAGTAGAGGTTTGCTTTGTACAAGCTCTTATCATATTATTGGTCATCAGGGATTTAATTATTAGCCTGCAGCCCTTGAAGAAGGCCATCACTGCAAACCAGCCTAATGTCTCATTGTGTATTGCCTAATCCTTCTAAATCCACTAAACAGCTCTCACACATCAACATCTGTAAAGTCGATGGTCAGGACTGGTCTACACGCTGCGTGCCTGGCATCAATGAGCCTCTTTATAATAGTGCTTATTATTAAAATTAAACATTTCCCTCCCATTAGACATAATCATTTTCTTAATTTTCAGTCATATTTTCGAATTTAATTAATAAATAATGGCTACTTGAGAAAATAACGGTTGATTAAAATGATAACAACTATGTTTTCCTGTAAGATTCTATTGCAGACGGTACAATTTAAAAAGCCTTCACATGAAGGAACCACCATATATAAATATTCCACATAATATACAGCTTATGTAGGGTGAAATGATTGTATTTTAAAGCTTATATTTAGAAATTTTCATCCTTAATTTTTTAATGTGACTAGTACAATTTAATCAAAAAATTGAATACTTACGTCCCAGACCGGTGGCACTCCTCTGCTCTGTGCACAGTGTCCTCCATCTACCGTGTTTCCCAGAAAATAAGCCCTACCCCGAAAATAAAGTCAGAATTTTCAGTTTTTTCGGAGTAGTTCTAAAATATAAGCCTTACCCCGAAAATAAACCATTATTGTGGTTCAAGAATGAAGTAACCATGCAGCTAAAAAAGTTAAATAATACAGCAGACAATTCAAGGAAAGCAAACAGCCCCAAAAGAGAAAAGACAGCCCAAAAAGATAGCCAACAGCAACCCCCAAACAAAACAGAACTCAGCTGGCAGGTTTCAATGGCTCTCCCACAGAGATCTGCGTCACTGTCAGGTCTGTTCACACACACACACACACACATCGGGTCCAGGATCCCTCCACTCTCATAAACATACACACACATCCGATCACAGTAACATCACACACACACACACACACACAGTGATACTGTACTATGGAATGCATCGAGGAATTGCTGTGAAATGCATCAAGGACCTGCTGTGAAACACATTGAGGACCTGCTCTGCTGAGAGGACTTTTTGTGCAACACATCAAGGACCTGCTGTGGAACGCATCAAGGTCTGCTCTGCTGGAGGGATCGCTGTGGAACGTATCAAGGACCTGGTCTGCTGGTGGGACCACTGGGGAACGCATCGAGGACCTGCTGGAAGTGCTGTTGTGAAACGCAGAAGGACCTGGGAGCAGTGCAGATGTCCAGAGTCTGGTAAGTGCAATTCTCCTGGGGGGTGTCTGCAGTCTAATTTTCAGGGAAACATGGTATATTGTGACATTACGTCACATGAGAGATGCAGCCAAGGGAACCTGATCCTCATGAAGATGCCCACAGAGAAGAGCTGAGAACCACGCCCCCTTGGTTAACAACACAACTAGATTTACATATGTGGCGCCCCTGAGGCTTCAGTCGCCACAGGGTACTGCACCTCCTTTAAGCTGCAGTATTCATCCCGGTAAGGAGGAGGTTAATGTCTAGAGTTTCTCACTTACACACTTGCACAACACATACAGTCAGGTGCTCCCCACAGGAACTGGGACAAAGGTGGTCACTATAACAACGGGTTTTTCCCAGCCACTGTGGGTCATCAGGAGGGAGGGGGAAGCAATGGGGAAATACAGGAACATTCAAGTTAGAATAGTCTGGGACACTGCAAGAACAAGGTCCCTCGGGAGAGTGCTTAAAGTGAACTAAACATCAGCATTTTCCTATATAGGGTGCAGTACTGGCACTATCAGGCACATTGTGTACATACCATTAGTGGGCAGCTTGGGTGTTTAGGCTGTGAAATTCAACTTTAAAAAAGTTTGAAAATTCATGCACTTTTTGATTGATGTGTGCACCTCGCTGCTAATGTCCGGGCAGGTTATGCACGTGTATCACCGCCCCCCCCCCCCCCCCCGCCGCCTGTTCCTCCCTCTCACTGGCCGTATATAAATTTCTAATCTTCAGTCGGAGTTAGCGCCTGCGCTCATCTCCGGCACCATGTTTCTGAAGCCCACAGTATTATGGTGCATGAGAAGGCGGTGCATGAGGCGCATGCGCCCTCCCTTCTTCAGATCTGTTGTGACCGCGGGAGCGCGCGCGGTTACAACAGGACTGGAGAACAGCTGATCTTACCCTGATTAGCTGCAGCAAACGTCTCCTACGATATCGTCTGCTGCAGCTAATCGGTAAGATCAGCTGTAATAAACTAATAATAGCACAGGTATATAATCGCCAGAACATCAGAGGTACAGAAATACATAATTAGAACCCCCATCAGAACAGAAATATCATCACAACCACCAGCAGTACAGAAATGCCTCACCAGAACCACCAGCAGTACAGCAATACATCCATAAGAAATGTGATACCCTTCAAAATAGCAGAATGACTAGAATACTCCTATATAAAAAAAATCTGCCCGACGCTGGTCGCCTGAATAAATAACTGCCCCTCACTGTGTTCTCTACATAAAATATGACGCACACACTGTCCCTCTAATGGTATATGTACTCCACATTGCCCTCTCCTTTCATACTGGACCCCCTCTTCACACTCATGATATCCCCATGATATCCCCTCTCCATATCCCCTCTACCCAGTCTCTATTTTATGTCCCCTCACATTTTTTTAATCCCATACTGTCTCCTCACTACCTCTGCACTCATTCCCCCTCACTCTCAATGCTGTGTCTGCATACATTTCTTCCTTGCTCCCCATATTGTGTCCACACACATTATACCCTCTTGTTTCCTATATCGTGTACTCAAAATTCCCCCCTTGCTCACATATAATCCTCAAATTCCCTATACTTTGTCCTCAAAATTTCTCACCCTCCCAACATACTGTGTCTGTATATACTGCCTCCCTCACCCTCCCAACATACTGTGTCTGTATATACTTGTGACACCCCACGGAGCTCAAAATAGGAGCTTCGGTCCGTACCTTGTATACCCGTCGCTGGGCCAGTGGTTTGCAGAAGTCGTGGTCTGACCCGGTTCCATAGCCCGGTGGTGCACAGTAAAAGGGGGGTTAACAAAGATTGTTCCTGGATAAGTTGTCACTGGTTACGGTGGTGACTGGGGTCCCGCCCTCCTCCGCTGCAGACCCTTCCTCCGACCTTTCTTCCTCCAGGAGTGGAACGGATGATGTCGACTATGCCACCTGTGGTGTGTGGCCAGGGATAAATAGCAGCTGGGGGTTGGTGGCAGCCGTACCTGCCTGCTGTACCTGGCTAGCACAGAAAGATATGGCGAAGCCCACGTCATTTTGGGGGGGGGGCAAAAAACTCCTGCATACAGTCCTGGATGCAGTATGCTGAGCCTTGTCGTTCTGCAGCTGCTGTCTGCTCTCCTGCATACACTAGTGAATAGAGCATGTTGAAAAAAATTACGTGGGCTTTGCCATGTTTTTGTATGCTAGCCAGGTACAGCAGGCAGCTACGGGCTGCCCCCAAACCCCAGCTGCCTATTTGTACCCGTCTGGGAACCAAAAATATAGGGAAGCCCTTTATTTTAATTATTTCATGAATTTCATGAAATAATTAAAAAACAATGACACGGGCTTCACCCAATTTTTGGTGTCCAGCCAGGTATAACTAGGCAGCTGGGGATTGGAATCCACAGCGCAGGGTGCCCAAGCTTTCTGGGCACCCCTGCTGCAAATTGCAGTCTGCAGTCACCCCAGAAAATGGCGCTTTCATAGAAGCACCATCTTCTGGCACTGTATCCAACTCTTCCAGGTGTCCTGGTGACGGGTGGCTCGCTGGGTAATAATGGGGTTAGGGCTAGCTGTATATTATCAACTGGCCCTAAGCCTGAAATTCATGGTGTCACGCCAATATTAGACATGGCCACCATAAATTTCTAGTAAAGATAAAAAACACAAACACACAGAAAAATATTTTTATTAGAAATAAAACACAATACAATTAGTGACTCCATCTTTATTGAAATAAAGAACCCCCCTCTGCAGTAATCCTGGGTCAAGGGTCCCGCACCGTCCAATCCAGATCCAATATCATCTGATCGGTTTTCTGGAAGGCAAAGCGATCAGATGATGTGTCAGGTTCAAGGGCCTGAATCACATGACACAGCAGCTGATTGTATAAACGGCTTTTATACAATCAGCTGATGCATCAGTGCAAAAAAACAAACTACACACTTCAGTGCAGACTCCTGTCCGACAGCATCAGCTGATAATTTAGCCGGCTCGGCGGTAAAAAGCCGGCCTCACCGCTCGACTTATAGTGTCAGCTGATTCCGTCAGGTGACCGCATCAGCTGATCATCGCCAGGTCTGAGAGAGAGAAAAGAGAGAGAAAAGAATGAGAAAAGAGAAGAGAGAAAGGGAGAGAGAAAAGAGAGACAAAAAAGAAGAGAGGGAGAGAGAGAGAAGAGAGAGAGAAGAGGAGAGAAGAGGAGAAAAAAGAGAAGAGAGAGAGGAGAGAGAAGAGAGACAGAAGAGGAGAGAAGAAAGAGAGAGAAGAGGAGAGAAGAGAGAGAGAAGAGAAGAGGAGAGAAGAGAGAGGAGAGAAAAGAGAGAGGGAGAGAAAAAGAGAAGAGATAGCGAAGAGAGAGAATCGAGAGAAGAGGAGAGAAAAGAGAGAGAAGAGAGAAAGGAGACAGAGAGGAGAGAGAAGAGAGAGAGAAAAGAGAGAGAGAAGAGAGAGAGGGAGAAAGAGAGAAAAAGAGCGAAAAAGAGAGAAAGAGAGAAAAAGAGAGAACGAGAGAGAGAAAGTAAGAGAGAAAAACAGAGAGAAAAAGAGAGAGAGACAGAGAGAGATGAGAGAGAAGAGAGAGAGAAGAGAGGAGAGAGAGAGAGAGAAGAAGAGAAGAGAGAGAGAGGAGAGAGCAATGCAGCCTCATTCCGTGAACTGCTCTGATTTTAGAGGTGTGGCCCGCGGCTCACAGCTGATATCCGGCTCCTCCCCTCAGTGCATAATTAAATTAAATTAAATTATAATTATAAATAAATAATAATTATAATTTAAAATTAAAAATAAATTAAATTATTTACCAGGGCGGTCGGGACTTCAACTCTAACCATTGAGCCACTGCCTCTAATGAGAAACATAGGAAAATTTGTTCATCTTGACCTCTGCATTGCAGAGTGAAGTCTCTGGTGACAGTGCGGCTCACTTCAGGTGCTGCGTGGAGAGAACACAGAGTGCTCGTGTTCTACGGGGCTCCCTGTCATCTTCATGTAGCAGAGCTGAAAGCGTCGTGTGGATTACTTCGGACCTGGATTGTTGTTTGGGGATTAATAAAGAGGTAAATAGGTGTTTTTTTGTCTTTTATTCCAAATAAAGGATTTTTCGCTCTGTGTGTTTCTTTACTTTCACTTACATGTTAATCATGGAAGGTGTCTCGGGGAGACGCTTGTCATGATTAACCCCGTTATTACCCCGATTGCCACCGCACCAGGGCAATTCGGGATGAGCTGGGTAGAGTCCCTGGAGTGCCGCATCTAATGGATGCTGCAATTCCGGGCGGCTGCCTGCTAATATTGTTAGGGTGGTGGACTCCCCATAACGTGGTTCTCTCCATCCTGACAATACCAGCCTCCAGCCGTGTGGCTTTATCCTGGCTGGTATCAAAATTGGGGGGAACCGCATTTTTTTTTTTAAATTATTTATTTATTTTTTTACTGCACGATATAGACCCGCCCACCAGTGGCTGTGGTTGGTTGCCGTGAGACAGCTGTCACTCATCATGGGGGCTTGTCTGACTGCAACCAATCATGAACGCCGGTGGGCGGGGAAGACAGGGAATACCTAATTGAATAATGAAGCGGCAGCCATTTTCAAAAGAGGAAAAGCCGCCAGAGATTTGTGGCAGCCGTGCAGCAAGGCGCCCGTGATCGGTACGTAGGAAAGAGAGAGGGATTGTGCTGGGGACGCAGGACGCATGCAGATACGCAACCTGCGCAAATACTGTGAAAAGCCACGCTTTTGGTGATCGAACCGTTCTCGAACGGTAACTCGAACTGCCGAACTTGAAGCAAAACGTTCGAGTTCGTCGAACGACTCGAACACCTCCCAAAATCACTCGAACTTGAAATTGGCGAACCGTTCAACTCGAACATCGCTCAACTCTAATACTGACCTCTCACCCTCCCAAGATACTGTGATAGTATGTACTTCCCCCTCACCCTCACAACATACTGTGTCTGTATATACGCCTCTGCTATACTATATTCTTTATATAACTAGTCATTAAATAAATGCCATCTCTCTTGAAACATGCATGTGTTCTGTATGGGCGGAAGAAAGTAAGCTGCTGCCAGACCCATTTTGTGGCAATTGATCACTAGGGATGACAAAGGATCGGGCGCTTAAATTCAATGTGCCCAATCTTCTCCTCTGCTATAATTTGTCGAGGGAGGAGAAGAGTCAGGAGACCCGTCACATTAGTTGTTTCTTCGGTCCTGCTAGTATGAGGGTCAGCCAACTTTACTCTGAGTGTGAAGATCTTTACATTTGCTCCAGCCTTTTCTCCATGTGTGGTTAATATTTGAAGTACGTGTCTTCACAGGCTCCAAAGTGCTATAGACTTGAGGAGTGAGGGGTGAAGACGAAAAATGTGTTTTTATTTTTTTTTTTTCCTGCGTGTAAAGGGGATATGAAAAATTCCATTCACTTTTTTTTTGGCTTATGTGAACCAGCAACCCCCAGTATGTCCTTAACATAAGGAGATACTGGAAGTAGTTGTTTCTAGTACTGATGAGATGCATGAAGGATCACAAATAAACATTAAAGCCAGGTACCTTAGAGATGCCATCTTTTATGATTGAAGTTATTCCCATCTCTTTTGTCTTTAACCCTTTTTGCCATAGTACAGACACCATGATGAGATTTCACACCTACCATTCATCTCTCCAAATTTCCTCTTCTCTGGCCTTCTATAACACATTTCAACATGATGCCCTTAAAAATAAAAGTATCATTACACCACCCCATATATAAAAATATTTCCTATGCTATGCCCCTGAATAAAACAAAATGGTAAAAAAGAGAGATCCGGGTTTAATGCTGCGCTAGAAACCACAAGAATCCAAGGACATATGATGAAATCCTTTTTCTTTATTTCTGCAGGTCAACGCGTTTCAAAGACATATCCGTCTTCTTCATCAGGACAAAAAGCAAAAGGAACAATTAAAGACCAAGGAAAAAGTAAAGGAAACTACAGTCCCTGTGTCTTCCAGTTATTGGCTGCATCTTCGGTCCTCCACTCCAACATTAATTCCTCCATCATAGACTATAACGGTTGCCCTGGGGCCCTGCTCCACCTGTGGGGAGCTGTACCATCATTGCTGCATCACCATCTGCCCCAGCAGTCCCATCCAGCAGCGTTGGCCATACATTGCCGAATACCACAGGTGGCATCCCGACTCATCCCCTTATTTAAGCGACACTGCCAGGGTCACAGAGTCAGGCCCTGCCGTCGTGACCTCCCAACAGAACTGGCACGGTTCAGACTGCCCCACGGCCCTGGTGGGCGTGTCATTTACCTGTCTGTTAAAAAACATGTTTTATCTCACATAAAGAATCAACTACGATCCCATGTTGTCCTGTCTGTATACTCTTTTGCTTCCCCATTCCTGCCCATGAACCATGATATGTTCAGATTTTGGGTGTGATCCCCTCCTAATGAATCAGGTTAGTATACTGCAGTGAGTGGTTCATTAAGACTAGCGCACGCTATGCCAGTCTTTATGAATATATAATATTTATAATATTACCTCAGTACAGAAACATTAGGTTTAACACATGCAATCGTGAGAATCCTTTTTATTCCAAGATCTAATAATTACAATTAACTTTGCTCGCGGAACAACCCATTTAAGTGCTTTTGGCACTTTAAGGATTTTTAGTTAATAAAGTTTCTGTCTGCATTAATTTTCAGATTCCTTATTATGCAATTTTCAGCCTGATCCAAGTTTCAAAATTTTATTTTAAGAGAGTATCTCACATAATTATATCTGGATGTGATCTCCATGTGTCTTCAATCGCATTCATGTATCTAATACTGCACTTATTTCCCCATCTATGTCTACACTATATTTTCTGTGCTCTCCATGAAACTTTAGATATTTGTTCTTTCTTTTTTTAAGAACACAATCACAACTTTCACAAAAATCCCCGTGGTTTTTTTGTGTTTCTTGATATTTTTAATAAGATAGCAATTACCAGTATATTGAGTTCAATTACACTGTATTTAGGTTGTTGTGAGCAGCAGCTTCAGGCAAAAATTCTAGTTTACATTTATTGTTAATTGCCCAAAACAGTTTGAACAGATAGCTGTGAGGCAGGTCAAGACATCCCCACAATGGTTTTCATGGCCTGAGAAGAAGAATTCTAACATCTAATCTGGAAGGTGAGATAATTGAGGACATTTTGCTCTATACATATGTTAAGTGATCTGGGAGTGTTTGCATAATCCACTCTGTGCAATGTTTCTACCTGTATCGTATTCAACCCTGAGATCTTTGGTCTGGAGGACAATGATGGCCGCTGTCCTCTGACCATCTCCTGTTTTACATTAAATCTGATATCTTTCTAGATCTGCTTGGAGATGAGAGGTGATGTATCGCTCCAGGAATTTATAACTAGCCCTTAAATAATAAAAAACTAGTTGTGCTCTAACTTTTGTTATATTCATGCATGAAATTCATCTCCAGTATACGAAAGGAGCTACAGCTTTATAGAGCAGAGCTTTGTTACGCTAATTTACGGATATTGAATTATTGGATTGTAGAGATGAATGGATTATGGCAAAATACAAATTTGCCTGTTGGTGCAGATTTTCTCTTAAAATTTGATTTTAGTTATTCTCTGTGAATTGAAGGTCTTTTACTATACTCCAGAGTTTTTTAAGACCACAGAGCATAATAAACGTAAGATGCTAAACATAAAATAAACACTCACCTTACCACTCATATCTCCGACTCCTCCGCTCCTCACCATCCCCTGTCCGGTTCTTGTCTCACCTTCTTATCACTTCAGTGCTAAATTCCTAAAATCTTCATGGACTGGGCTGGTGACATGAGAAGAGGAGGGACCGGAAAGGTGAGGGTTAAGGGCCTGTTACACGCTAAGATATATCTAACGATATGTCGTCGGGTTAACGTCGTTAGTGACGCACATCCGGCATCGTTTGACATATCGTAGCATGTGACAGCTACGAGCGACTGTGAACGAGCAAAAATACTCACCTTATCGTTACTCGTTGACATGTCGCTCATTTTCAAAAAATCGATCTTCCTTCTGCGCGCTGGTTGTTCATCATTCCCGAGGCAGCACACATCGCTCCGTGTGACACCCCGAGAACGATGAACTGCAGCTTACCTGCGGCCGCCGGCAATGTGGAAGGAAGGAGGTGGGCGGGATGTTTCGTCCCGCTCATCTCTGCCCCTCCGCTTCTATTGGGCGGCCGCTGTGTGACGTCACTGTGACGTCGAACGTCCCTCCCCCTTCAGGAAGAGGATGTTCGCCGCCCACAGCGAGGTCGTTCGGGAAGTAAGTACGTGTGACGGGGGTTAACGACTTTGTGCGACATGGGCAACAAATTGCCCGTAACGCACAAACGATGGGGGCGGGTGCGATCGCACATACAAACGCACGATAAATCGACCCATGTAACGTGCCCTTTAGTGTCATGTTCCACAACTTGGGAATTATTTATTGCTTTGCATTGCTGTGTATTGCTTTCTGTTGCTAGGCAGAAGCTTTGACTTTCTTTGTATTTTGTCCCTTACTCCTCCCTGTAACTCTGTGATGTCAGCATTTCCCGCCTTTCGTCTCCATATAGTGTTTGTAGCAGGCATCTTATATGTAACATGCTGTATGCTCTCTGGAGAAAATCAATCTTTTTACCTGCTGCATTATCATCAATACAAGATTTTCAGTTAAAGCATTCCTCTCTTCCTGGAGTCACTTTGCAATGAGATTATGGCCGAGTTAAACTATCTGAACAACTGATATGAACGTGAGTACGGTGAATACAAATAGCCCAGGAAGAAAACGGTCTGTTCAGTTGCCATCACATCCTACTTATCCGTGAGTCAGAATAGTTAGGGTTCGTCATATCTGCGTATAAATACACAGAGTACAGTGAGATGAAAAAATTGCATTGTACTCATACCAATGTTTTCAATGAGCAAGTGCTGATCTGTTAATTTTTCCTCTACTGTTATCTAGAATGTTGCATATGACCGCTTATATTGGTCAAGATTCACCAATGCAAGCCTATGGCTGCGAGAAAAAAAACAACAGACGGCAAACAGGCCATCCGTATTCCATCAGTTTTTTATGGATACATTACCATTACATTATAATAGCCGCTGAGAAAAAAAAAATGTATTGCATACAGATGCAAGGCGAGGAAAAAAGTCGCACATACATAAAGCACTAGTATGACATGGAATACCAAACGGATTTCACTCCCCCCACTTTTCTGGATGAAACTCGGTGCAATTTTTTATAGGCAGATGTGATTGAACCCTTCAGGTGAGTGTAAGCGGCACCAGTGGCTGCCATTTTGTCTAATCTGTGTGGAAGATAATTTAAAAAAAAACAAAACAGAATTTTGTAGAATGTGCTTTATTATAATATTCAAGTAGAATTCAATTCTACTTGAATATATTCACTGATCTCTGGTGGATAAGAGTACTGGATGTTTCCTACATCTAAATCGGAAGACTCCTGATGCAAAGGTAGGCTTCAGTGTAAGAGCCATACAGCAAGCCGCTTGTGTGTATGTATCCACGAGCAGCAATGATGATAACTTTACGGACAGATCAACTTCTAGATTTCCAAAGATAAAATCACTAAAAAAAATTGTGTATTTTTATGTTGAGTTAGATACTTGAATTATCTTTCTCTTACGCTCTGCGTGTCAATAATCTGTCATTATGACTATGGGATAGCGAGGAACCTATGCTATCCCTAACCTCAGAAATACTCCTGATGGTGGAGAGGCCTGAGTCTCCTTCCTCACCCTGCTCCTGACTAGTCCTGATCTGATTCCCCCTTCCCCTCCCCCCAGGGAGGGACAGGACAGGAATGTGATGAAAACAACAGATAAAGATAGACAAGGAAAAATGAAAATTCTGTCACACAGCATGCACACACAAAGATAAAGGCAATAAGAGGTTCAGGAGGAAAAATAAGAGCAGAAAGGAGTCTACAAAAGAATATGGGTAATCTCCACAACCACACCAAGCAAAACACACAACTTTCACTAGTAAGTCTGGAACGCCACACAAACATAAACTATAGCTGGCATGGGAGGAAGGTTTCCACCAACATAAATAGGAGGGGCAGATGTGATATTGTCGCGGGCGGGGAGGGGACGCTGCACTCACCCACTGCTCGGGTCTGGCTGCTGCTGCTGCTGCTCGGTGGCACGAGCGGTGGGCCAGATCCCGGGGACTTGAGCGGCGCTCCTCGCCCGTGAGTGAAAGGGGGTGGTTTGGTTTAGGGATATTGTCCGTGACGCCACCCACGGTTGTGGTGAGGTTGTGGCACCACCGCCGCTCTGGACGGGGATCCCGGGAGCGGTGGCAGGGAGCAGCTTGGATGTTGTTTTCTCCCCTCCGTGGGTAGGGGGGTTGGTTGTCCCGGGGCCCGGTGAGGGAGGCATGGCAGGCGGGTTACGGGGCCTGGTGAGGTGTAGGATCGCGGGGGCAGCGCGGTGCCGAACGGCACGGTGGTACTCACTCAGCCAATGATGAATGCAATCCGGTAAAGCAAACGGCTGGATGGACGGGTCCCACAGACGGCTGCGGTAGTTCTCCCGGTAGGTTGGTGGTGACTGCCTTTCCCTGCACCTGTGTTATGTTCACGGTTCCAATGGCCTCCCACCGGTAACCCGTTCCCCAGTTTCGATGGAGGCTGAGGGAGCCCCTTTTGCCCGCAGGCTCTGGCCCTGGGAACTGTAGCCTTGGCGGTGACTGTATTTCCCTTCACGGTTTGAGCGGTTGCCTTCAATCGGGTCTTGACTGCTGGGAAACCTCGGCGGTTCCCTTCGCTAACGGATTTGACCGGTTTTACGGCGACTCCTAGCCTGGTCGGGGTCCGTAAGCCCTGCCGAATGGTGCTGGCTTCTCTTCGCTCCCCGATCCGGTACCGGCGGGCCACCGCCCGTCCCCGGTCCTTACTGTTTACTTCAATCAGCCTCTCCTGCAGACGGTCACCACCGTCTGCCAACCTTGCTGTATGTGCCCGGTCCACGCACCCGGACACGGTCAGTCTCCTCCACTACCACTTCACTTCACCACTCCTCAAACTCAAAACTCTATCTCTTCTCTGACTTCCTTTTCCCGCCTCCAGGACTGTGAACTCCTCGGTGGGTGGGGCCAACCGCCTGGCTCCACCCCCTGGTGTGGACATCAGCCCCTGGAGGGAGGCAACAAGGATTTTTGTCTGACTTCGGTGTGCCTAGCCAGGGTGTGGGGTGTGTTTTTATAGTACCTGTGACGTCCTGGCTTGTCCAGGGCGCCACAATATGCTTCCCCACAACATGTGTCCAACAGAGTAAGCAGACTAGCAGAGATTAACTCTTGCTAGCCTGCCTATGGACCAGCACACAGCAGGTCAACACCCGAGTCTGCTTGTGTTGATCCCAAACACCAGAGACACCATCGGGCAGAGTGTCAGAATCTGCTATCTGAACAACGTCCAATGCCACCATGACTGTCACCGAAGTTTATGCAACACAACGTGTAACATGATCACAGTAAAAAAGAACAAAATTGACAAGCACCGCCAAGCAAAATAAAGATGAATGTGCTGGTGTTAGTTGCTAGAACTGCAATTTTGCACTGGCATACCAACATACAGATGTAACTTCAGTCGGTAAGGGTATTTAGGAATATTAAATGCATCAATTTTAGTTGCATTACAGCTACATAGGCTATACTTATAAGTTTGAGATACTTATCACACATTCTGATCAAATTATGTGTGTCCATTCACCAGTAACAAGGATACATCTTTAGGTATGAGCCTTTACTAACTGACATACGGTACTTGGGTCTAGATTTAGAAACTTATGGGCAGGTAAAATGTAGCTCTATTTAAAAACAGTTTCGGAAAGAAAGCAGGAATCCTCATGTAATATGGAAGCTATCAATGCCCCCAAATGTATACTACAAAAAAATGCATGCATGCAAAAAAAAAAAAGATAAGGTGCAGGTTGCAAAAAAACCGATGGGACCGCACACTGAGCATGCTAACACATATCTACATGTTTCTGGCAGATGGGCACACACAATTTGATCAAAATCTGTGCTAAGAGAATTGAATATGTAAATACAGTCCTTGTAGTATTGATGCAAATAAAGATTCATATATTTAATGTTTTTATATATATATATATATATATATATATATATATATATATATAAATATATATAGTACGTAGCCCAGGATGACCAGTGACATATAAAGACATAAAAATCGACTTAAGCTGAACATACAGTTATTTGAAACGCATATTGCTCTGAATTTGTAACAAAACCTACAAGACTTCGATATAAATTGGCCTCAGATTTGATCCTATGCATTGCAAAGTGTGAAATCCACGATGAAAATTCACCGCTTAAATTGACGATACCGGATTTGAAATTCTCACTGAGTGTAAATATGATTTACTCATTTGCAACTTGGGTAATACTTTAATACACTGAACATTTTTATAGACGATACGACCTGAAAATCTGCACAAATTCACATCTTGTGAAGATACCTTATGCCTGCAAGTCCTTTACAGTCAACTAATTATATAAAGTAACATCTATAGAAATATGAGTGTTTTTTAACTATAAACACTTGTTGATCTTGTTGTGAAATTGACTATTATATTGAATAAAATGTAAATTGCAGAAGCTTCTATAGGTGCTATTCATGGTGGTCGCACAGTCTAATTACAATGAAGCTTAGAAAATGTTTAGCCGTCTTAGAGGACAGAAGTGAATAAGTAGCTACAGAGATTGACTCCACTGGGACATTCAGGAAGACAGAATTTAATCAAGAGGAGGAGAAGAAGAGGAGAAGAACATCTGCCAACCCATAGAAGTCATCTGCTGTGAATCCCCTCCTCTGACACATGGACACACTCATTCTTGAGCCTTAATTAAAAGAAAGTATCTATTCTGGTTCACAAATGAAAACTATGGAATGTAATAATTGAAAAGGATGATAAATGATAATTCTTTCACTATAGAAAACAGGTAACAGGTTTTTGTGATAACGTTTAAACCAGGAATGAGAAGTTAATTCCAAAAATTTGAATTAAGGTTTCCAAATTTTTCATAGTTGTTATCTAAGAAATAATTACATTTACTTACTTCATCATTAGTTAAGTGTTTACCAGAATATTGTGGAACTTTCTGCACTGCTATATAGCATTGCTATGTATGTAATGGTGGCATCAATGTCATTATCCTCTAGATCTTCATATTCTTTTATATACATTAAATGATCCTAACTTTGTGTAGGACAGGCTGTCTGTATAATTTTAATAATCAGCTTAAATTAATCTATTATAACAAGATTCCTTCTCCACAAATGCAATAAAAGATGCCATTAAGCCAATATCTCAATCTGCATATGTGAAGGAAGGCACAGACGCCCGGCCATACGGGCGCCACTGTCCTTCACTAAGGAGACTCCGTGTATGGGTGTGACTTCAGGTGGGGTGCATGACACTTACTGGTTTCTTCAGTCTGGTCTCAATCACCCTTCTGCCGGTTCTCGTCGTAGATGAAATAATAACCCATGCAACATTAGAATTCACTTGGCAACCACACTTGTTCAGTTTATAGTTTACACCCTTATGGCCTCACTCCTCACGGTTCTGTTTCTACTGTTTCTTGGGTACTACTTCTCAACCTGTCCCCCCGCTATCTTGGAACTCATCCTCAAGCTGCCAGGTCTGTGTCTCCGTTCCCCTCCTCTTCCTTACACCTTTGTCCACTTCTTGGCCCCAACAGCTCTCTAGTTGCATGACTCTCTAAGCCCGTCGAGGTGAGCCATAGGCTCATGACCTCTTGAGGTTACCTCAGGGTTCCCTGACATTGTGGCCTCCTCTACTCTTACTTGAACTCTATCCAGAACTGGCACTCCATGAGGCCCCCACTAGTAGCCAATCCAATTGCCACCTGTCACTTCTCCTCTACCTTAACGTAACCCTGTCCTATCTGATGTCTAATCTAACACTGATTCATCCCACCCGCTGGGTGGCACCTGCTGGTAAACGGCCCCAACATTGCACCTCGAGAACCTACACTTCAGTAGCAGCATTTACATGTTACCAGGCATTGAGTAAGGACCACGAAGGTCAGAAACATGTTCCTTTGCTCCTAGCCTATGCTCTATACCTTGGAGGTATTTTGGGGATGTATTTTATCCATTAAATAAAAGTTTTTGGGATTTTATTCTGGGACAAGTACTACTGTTTTCTATTTCTATTTGCTGGAGACTTTTCCGTGCACTATATGAGTGAGCCGATTCAATTTTTTTTCTTATTAAGATTTATAGTTCTTGTTGCCAGTATCCACTTGTATAGAAGGACCTGATTCATCAAAGTGCTTATGCCAGAAAACTGGTGTAGAACATTTTGTAAAGTAACAACATTTTTGTGTAACGTGAAGTATAATATGAAGATAATCTATATATATAATTGCCTTATTCTGTCTGTCTGTCTGTCTTGCTCCAAAATTGTGTCACCGTGACAGTGTCACCGTGACAGTGTCACCGTGACAGTGTCATTTCAGTGACAACTGTCGGATTAGCCGCTGGGCTCGGCCTGGCCCCGCCCCCCCACGGATTGGCCGCTCGCCTTGGCCTGGCCCCGCCCCCCGCATGGATTAGCCGCTCGCCCCAGTCCTCCGCACGCATTGCCCGCTGCAGCGTACACCGGCTCCCGGTACACATGTGCAGGTACACATACGCTGACGCCTCGCCCGCTCGCCCCCGCTACACGTTGACACACTTGTGATGCTGGGATCGTGACGGAGGCGGTGTACGCTGGTAACCATGATACACATCACGTAACTATAGGAAGCGCTTCCCTTAGTTATACCCGATGTGTATCATGGTTACCAGCGTACACCGGCTCCCGGTACACATGTGCAGGGAGCCGGCATACGCTGATGCCTCTCCCGCTCAGCCCCACCCCCGGCACACGTTGCCACGCTTGGACCCGCCCCCAGCATGGGGGATGGAGCACGATGGGGGGTGTGCAGCATAGAGGATGGAGCACGATAGGGGGTGTGCAGCATGGAGGATGGAGCACGATGGGGGGTGCACAGCATGGAAGATGGAGCACGATGGGGGGGTACGCAGCATAGGAGATGGAGCACGATGGGGGGTACGCAGCATGGGGGATGGAGCACGATGGGGGGTGCGCAGCATGAAGGATGGAGCACAATTGGGGGTATGCAGCATGGAGGATGGAGCATGATGGGGGGTGTGCAGCATGGGGGATGGAGTATGATAGGGGGTGCGCAGCATGGGGGATGGAGCACGATGGGGGGTGCGCAGCATGTCGGATGGAGTACGATGGGGGTGCGCAGCATGTCGGATGGAGCACGATGGGGGGTGCGCAGCATGGGGAATGGAGCACGATGGGGGGTGCGCAGCATGGGGGATGAAGCACGATGGGGGGTGTGCAGCATAGAGGATGGAGCACGATGGGGGGTGTGCAGCATGGAGGATGGAGCACGATGGGGGGTGCGCAGCATGGAAGATGGAGCACGATGGGGGGTATGCAGCATAGGAGATGGAGCACGATGGGGGTACGCAGCATGGAAGATGGAGCACGATGGGGGGTATGCAGCATGGGGGATGGAGCACGATGGAGGGTGCGCAGCATGTCGGATGGAGCACGATGGGGGTGCGCAGCATGTCGGATGGAGCATGATGGGGGGGTGCGCAGCATGGGGAATGGAGCACGATGGGGGGTGCGCAGCATGGGGGATGAAGCACGATGGGGGGTGCGCAGCATGGGGGATGGAGCACGATGGGGGGTGTGCAGCATGGGGAATGGAGCACGATGAGGGTGCGCAGCATGGGGGATGGAACACGATGGGAGGTGCGCAGCATGGGGGATGGAGCACGATGAGGGGTGCGCAGCATGGGGGATGGAGCACGATGAGGGGTGCGCAGCATGGGGGATGGAACACGATGGGAGGTGCGCAGCATGGGGGATGGAGCACGATGAGGGGTGCGCAGCATGGGGGATGGAGCACGATGAGGGGTGCGCAGCATGGGGGATGGAGCACGATGGGGGGTGCGCAGCATGGGGGATGGAGCATGATGGGGGTGCGCAGCATGGGGGATGGAGCACGATGGGGGGTGCGCAGCATGGGGGATGGAGCACGATGGGCATGCGCAGCATGGGGGAAGGAGCACGACGGGGGGTGCACAGCATGGGGGATGGAGCACGATGGGGGTGCACACCTCCCCCCAAAACACACACACACCGCCTCACGCGCACCGCACAACACACACACACACACACACTGGGAACCACAAACACCGCCCTACACAGACACCCACACAGACAACGCCGCACACAAACAACACCCAACACACAAACACCGCGGCATACATAAATATACGCACATACCGCGCAACACACACATTGCACAAAACATACCTCCCCCCAAAACACACACACGCTCTCCACACCCACACAAACCGCGCAACACACACAGCACCACACACACAGAACGCTGCAGACACACAGCGCTCCACAAACAACGCAACACACACAACGCAACACACATACAACACTTCTCTCACACCCCCACACCCATACAACACCCAGAACATTTACAGCACCCTACACAAACACTTGGCAACTACACACAACAACATATATATATATATATATATATATATATATAACAAAAATCATACATTAACTACACAATACGTACATTCTAGAATACCTAATGCGTTAGAATCGGGCCACCTTCTAGTACTACTATAATCTGCTTCATAAACAATGAATGGGCCAGAGATCAAACGTGTGCATCTCTGCTTCATTTAATTGGGGGCTCTGCAGAGCACAGTTCTAGAGCTCCAATGTCCTCTTCTTCACACCCCCATCAATCAGTGAGTTGTCTCCTATCCTAAGTATCACCACACACAAATTGCCGTTACAGCCTCGTAACCCAAATTTCTTTATACTAAACCAAATCTCAGAAATTAAGGAAAATCACCCATTACCTACTTACGAATAGTGAATTGCAAGTTAAGTCATCGACCCCTATGAATAATGACTGTAGCACAATTCTGGAGATTTTTGAAACAAAATCTCTACTATCCACAATTTTGGGATACACAGTAGAGCTGCTCACTTTACAAGTTGACAGCTCTTTACAAGTTGACAGCTGATTGTCCTGTCACCCCAAAATTGGTACATTGATCATAACTCAAAAAACAGTGATAAATGATGTATAACTATGTTATATGATATATCATGCATAAATGTCTTTACCATCCATTAAAATCATTTGCTAATAGCATATTTGGTAAACTACAAGTACCAGCAGAGTGTTGGACTATGTTTTCTGCAACAGACATTGCTTTACACAATCAAATACTAACGTAAATCCTGATATGTAAAGACCTGCGAAATACGTTAGCGCTATATAAAAAATAAAGATTTATATCTTCATGGCCAAAAAATATGCATTCTCCTCACATAAAACAAATATATCATGTATTGAGTGCTTATAAGTAAATATCAGTAAATTACCCATTTATATTCGCTGAGAGGGTAGGGGACTGTTTTTTCTCTTACTTTAGAGATGGATGCTATTGAACAAAGCCTCTTGAAAGCGTGTTTATGATCCTACTCAGCTAAGATGTTGAAGGCTGCTTTAGGTTCTTCTTTTTTCCACCTTGGCAGCTGTTAGATAATCAATGCAGGTAATATGTCAGTCAGTGGTCAGCACTACTGCTAAAACTGTAAGGTACCGTTTTATGGCTGAAATACAAACTGTCAGGCAGTCACTCAGAGACAGTCTCTAGGAAGTTAGCATGAAAAAGAGATGTTGCTTGTGTGTGCCCTTGGGAGATGATAAAAAGGTGGCCTAAAACCACAAAGATCTGTGAATGCAGAGAGCAGAGAATGTTGTCATTCCACAGCAGTAATGTCTGTCCATTAAAGGACAAAGCTTGTACATATAGTATATCATGATATGCAGTCAAAGCCGAAAGTGTTGGCCCCCTTGAAATGGTTTATGAACCTGAAGTATTTCTCCCCGGAAATTATTGCAATTACACGTTTTGTTATACACATGTTTATTTCCTTTATGTGTATTGGAACAACACAAAACAAAATGAGGGGAAAAAAAGCAAATTGGAGATAATTTCACACACAAAAAAAACTCAAAAATGGTCCGGTCAAAATTGCTGGCACCATCATATTAAAATATTTGGTTGCACACCCTTTGGAATAAATAACTACAGTTAATCACTTCCTATACCCATCAACAAGCTTCTTACACCTCTCACCTGGAATTTTGGATAACTCTTCTGTTGCAAACTGATCCAGGTCTCTCATATTAGGTTAAACCTGCAGGGGTGTGTTGGGGGTTAATAAATTGGAGAAAGAGGGTGCTTTTTTGTCTTTTATTTAAAATAAAGGATTTTTTCAGTGTTTGTGTTCATTTCTTTTCACTTACAAACTAATAATGGGGGGTCTCATAGACGCTTCCTATCACTAATCTAGGGCTTAGTGGCAGCTGTGAGCTGACATTAACTCCTTATTACCCCGAATGCCACTGCACCAGGGCAATCGGGAAAAGTCGGGTAAAGCACCGGGACTGTCACATCTAACGGATACGACAATTTTGGGCAGGTGCGGGCTGCTATTTTTAGGCTGGAGTGCGACCCAATAAGCATGGGTCTCCCCAGCCTGAGAATACAAGCCCCCAGCTGTTCGGCTTCATCATGAATGTATATCAAAATTAGGGGGAAAACACCTGTTTTTAAAATTATTGATTTAGATAATTAAAATTTGAAAAGAAGCTACATGCAGTTTCTCTTATTTTGATACACAGCGTAGATAAGCATATGGTTGGGGGCTGCAGCTTGTAACCGTATGATTTATCTGTGCTGGGTATCATAATATTGGGGGACCCTGTGACAAATGTTTTATATTTTTATTTATAGTGACCTGCAGACAACGCCTGTGATAGGTTCCAGTCAGACACTGTCACACAGGCTGGGGGGCACATCTGACTGCAACCAATCACAGATGCCAGTACAGCCAGTGGGTGGGGGAAGCAGTGCATATGGATGAGCAATAATGAATGGCCCCAAAAGTGAATGAGCCGCCATGGGAACAGTTGTAGCTGCTATCCCCCATCCCATCTACCATCATTTTAATCGACGGATTCTAGTCCCAATAAACTTATATGTAGACCGGCATCCAGCCAGATAACCTGGGACCAATCATGGGCCGGAAGCAGGATTTTTTTTTTCTAACCCGGTTAAACCCGCCTGTCTTGGTTATCTGCAAGTCTGCCCACCACTAATCTGGAGTCATTGCTGCCACTTCAGAACTCTCCACAGTACTTTATTTCCATCCATTTCTGGGGGCTTCTTGAAGTATGCTTGGGGTCATTGGACTGTTCGAAGAAACATGACCTAGGATGCGAACCCAGCTTTCTGATACTAGGCACATTCTAGACTATCCTGCGTTGCAACCTTTCATCAATTTTTCTCTGCCATCCTTGTTCAGGGAGATTAGCTACAGTGGCATGGGTTGTAAACTTCTTGATAATGTCACACACCATGAATAAAGGAATATCAAGATCTCTGGAGATTGACTTGTAACCTTGAGATTGGTAATATATTTCAACAATTTTGGTTCTCAAGTCCTCAAAAACTTCCCTTCTCCTCTTTCTGTTCTCCATACTAAGTATGGAAAACACAGACACACAATACAAAGATTGAGTCAACTTCTCCCCTTCGACTTTTTTTTATTTAGTTTCAGGTATTATTTTCATATTTCCCACTCCTGTCACTTCCCACAGGGGAGTTTGAACAAGCATCACATTCTTGAAACAAAATTGTTCACCTACAAATTTGGAAAGGTGTCAATAATTTTGTCCACACCGTTTTGGGAGTTATGTCCAATTTGGGGGTTTTTTTCTCTGTTTTTTTGTGTTGCTCCAATACACACAAAGGAAATAACTATGTGTATAACAAAACGTGTAATTGCAATAATTTTCTTGGAGAAACACTTCAATTTCAAGGGTGCCAACACTTTTGGCTATAACTGTAATATTATTTCATTTATGGCTTGAATAGATTGAGTTTTCAGTACCATCTCTGTGCTGATGACACCCGATTATACATATCGTATACATAACTCAGATCTTTCCTTCACTCCCCAGATCTGATCACTCACTCGCTCATTTCACCTTCACCTCAAAAACATCTCTAGAATTTAACCTTATCTTACCTTTGGCTCTGCTAAAAAATTTTACTGAAAATTTGAATCTTTCTCGCGTGTACTATTTCAATTGTCCCTTCACGACCGACCGATTTTGCGCTTTCCGTTTTTTTTCGGCCATTCTTCTGAGAGACATAACTTTTTTATTTTTCAGTCAATATGATCATGTGAGGGCTCGTTTTTTGTGGAACAAGCTGTACCATATAGTGTACTGGACAACGGCAAAAAAAATCCAAAAGCGGAAAAATTGCAAAAAAAACTATTGTTTTTGAGATATTTTATTCACAGTGTTCGCTATATGGTAAAACTGATGGGTCGGTGTGATGCTTCAGGTTGGTGTGAGTTCATAGACACCAAACATGAATAGGTTTACTTTTATCTAAGGGGTTTAAAAAAATCAGAAGTTTGTCCACAAAAAGTGGCGTACGTTTTGCGCCATTTTCCACGACCCGTAGCATTCTCATTTTTCAGGATCTATGGTTCAGTGATGGCTTATTATTTGCGTTTCGAGCTGAAGTTTTTAACCATACCATTTTTGCACAGATACGTTTTGATCGCCTGTTATTGCATTTTGAACAAAATTTGTGGCGACCAAAATAGGTAATTTTTCGCTTGGAATTTTTTGCCGCTACGCTGTTTACCAATCAATTTAATTGAATTTCTATTTTGATAGATCGGGCATTTCTGAATGCGGCGATACCAAATGTGTGTATATTTTTAATTTTTTTTAACCCTTTAATTTTCAATGGGGATTTGAACTTTCAGGGTTTTTTTATTTTGTAAAACTTTTTTTTATGTTTTCTTTTATTTTACTAGGTCCCCTAGGGGGCTATAAGGGTCAGCAATCTTATCGCTCATTCATTTCTCCCGATCAGAGCACCATTGCTCAGTCCGGGAGAAATGGTCATCTCCTGTAACAGCCAGTACTCGGCTGTTTGCTTACAGGACTTTAGTCGTGTGAGCACAGGAGTCATCACATGACCCTGTGCTATCATGACAATCACCGGACGTTACGTGATCACGTCACGCGACTTTCGGTATCGGGTGGTGAGTACATTTTCAGCGCGATCGTGGTTGTAATGACGCTGTCACTTATTGACAGCACCATTTAAGGGGTTAAAAGGCACGGGCGGAGAACGATTTCGCTCGTGCCTGGCAGGCACACGTAAGCTGTAGAAATCAGCAGAAATGTGCGCCTATCTCCCCCGGCAGCTAGCAGCAGCCGGGGGAGATTAACACTATGACTGCTAGGACATTAAGGGGTTAATCAGTCTCATTCTCACTAAACTTGCCCCTCTCCAACCCATCCTGGATGCAACAGCCATGATCATATTTCTCAACAACCACTACACCAATACCTTTAACCTGTGCCAGCCACTGCACCGGTTGCTCATCTGCTATATTGTCCAGTGTAAAGTTATCACTCTCACCCACAAAGCTCTTCACAGTTCTGCACCGCCCTACGTCTCCTCCCTCCTCTCTGTCTATCACCCTACTCATGCTCTCTGTTTGGCTAATGACCTAAGACGGACATCCTCTATAATCCGGACCTCCGTCTCTTCGTATCTGTTGAATTGTGTTACTCTGTAATGTTTGATATTGCTTGTACATGTTATATATAATCCCTAGTTTTTACATAAGGAAATAGTGGCATGCTCCATGGAGATTCCAAGATTAGGAGGAAGAAGTCCGGTTTAAATTGCCACGCTATTCACCACTCCACAAATTTAGGATTAATGGTTTATGCTACGCATTTCAGGAGTACTCAGTTAATGGTCTACGCATTTCAGAAGTACTCAGCTCCCCTCATCAGGACATCAGGCAAAAAGAACATCAACAAAACATTTGATGTTTTTTCATCAAAAGGATCTTTCATGATCCAAAATCTTTAACATCATTATGCATAGATTACCACCAAATGAGTCTAGCAATAACTTACTGGATAGCTGTGACTCCCAGGTGACCACTCAAAACAGAATCAGGAAATTCCTGCAACAGACGTAATCTCAGGTACACTAGAATAAACAATTTGGACACTCAAGAACTATTTCCAACTCAGAAGATACCACAGAAAGCACAATACCCTGAGGAAGATTTGAGGATGGAGGTACTGAAGGGGAAATGGAATTAAGGCTGTGTGACAAGACGTCAGCTCTCGTGTTCTTAGACCTTGGCCTAAACTTGATGGAAAAATTGATCCTGGAGAAAAATAAGGACCATCTTTCTTGCAGTGGGGTTAACCACTTGCTAGATTCAATATATGATACATTTTTATGATCCGTAAGAACTGTGATTTGATTAATAGCTCCTTCTAAAAAAAAATGTCTCCATTCTTCAAAAGATAATTTGACAGCAAGCCAGTCTCAATTCCCAACATCATACTTTCTCTCAGTAGAAGAGAATTTCCTAGAGGAAAATACACATGCCGATGAGTGGGTCAATGTTTTGGGAACCGGAGACAATACAGCCTCTACCACAATTTCAGAAGCATCCACCTCCACAATAAACGGCTTCTGGAAATTGGGCTGGATAAGAATTGGAGTGGACATGAAACATTTTTTTCAGTTTATTAAAAGCTCCATTAGCATCCAGAGACTAAATCCCAAGATCTGCGTCCTCCTTACGTGTGACATCTGTGAGATGTTTGACGATCTGGGGAAAAAACCCTAATACATTTTCTGCTATAATTGGAGAATAAAAACTGTTGCAAAGCTTTAAGGTCCCAATAATTGAAACCATTCATTTATGGTTTGTACCTTCCCATGAACCAAGTTAAACCCTTCAGCAGATCCAATGAATCCCAGTAACAAAATTTCTTGCACATATAAAGTATATTTCTCCTACTTAGCAAACAAAGAATTTTCTCTAAGCTCTTGTAGGACAAAATGGATATGTATGTTCATAGTGTGATTGTGATTCCAGAACTGGGGAAAAAAGTAGATTATCGTCCAGAAAAACTACAATAAATCTTCCAATACAATCAGAAAAAATATAATTCAAAACTTCAGCAGCTATAGGCGAGGAAGAAGGATGAATATGCCCCTTCTGTAAACTATAGTTTACATATTCTTTCATTGCGATCCATTCAGGACCCAATAGATTTTACAGGCAAACTTTAGGTAACTTGGCATTTGTATTATGATTGATACAGGGGCGTACATAGAAATCATGGGGCCCCATAGCAAAAGTCTGAATGGGGCCCCCCCACGCGATAAAAAAAATACAATAAAATATTAACATAATAAACAGCGCACGTCTGGGGGGACATACAAGTTACTGGGGGGACATATAAGATACTGGGGGCCGGCATGCAAGTTACTAGGGGCGTATACACCGTGTGCAGAATTATTAGGCAAGTTGTATTTTAAAGATTTTTATTTTTTTTTTTTAAATTCTTTATTTAACATTTTAGAATACAACATAGATGGGTAGGGAACCATCATGACACTTTCTTACAAATTATGACAATGTGGATTTTTTTATTATTGATCAACAACTATGTCATCAATCAACCCAAAAGACTCATAAATATCAAAGCTTAATATTTTTGGAAGTTGGAGTGGGTTTTTTTAGATTTGTCTCTTAGGAGGATATCTGTTTGTGCAGGTAATTATTACTGTGCAGAATTATTAGGCAACGTAATAAAAACCAAATATATTCCCATCTCACTTGTTTATTTTCACCAGGTAAACCAATATAACTGCACACAATTTAGTTATAAACATTTCTGACATGCAAAAACAAAACCCAAAAAAATGAGTGCCACCTTTCTTTCTGATGACACTCAGTAGCCGACCATCCATAGATTCTGTCAGATGCTTGATCTGTTTATGATCCACATTGCGTGCAGCAGCCACCACAGCCTCCAGACACTGCTCCCAGAGGTGTACTGTTTTCCCTCCCTGTAAATCTCACATTTATGAGGGACCACAGGTTCTCTATGGGGTTCAGATCAGGTGCACAAGGGGGCCATGTCATTATTTTTTCATCTTTTAGACCTTTACTGGCCCGCCATGCTGTGCAGTAGTTGGATGCATGTGATGGAGCATTGTCCTGCATGAAAATCATGTTTTTCTTGAACGATTCTGACTTCTTCCTGTACCACTGCTTGAAGAAGTTGTCTTCCAGAAACTGGCAGTAGGTCTGGGAGTTGAGCTTCACTCCATCCTCAACCCGAAAAGGTCCCACAAGTTCATCTTTGATGATACCAGCCCATACCAGTACCCCACCTCCACCTTGCTGGCGTCTGAGTCGGAGTGGAGCTCTCTGCCCTTTACTGATCCAGCCTCTGGCCCATCCGTCTGGCCCAACAAGAGTCACTCTCATTTCATCAGTCCATAAAACCTTTTAAAAAATCGGTCTTAAGATATTTCTTGGCCCAGTCTTGACGTTTTATCTTATGTTTCTTGTTCAGAGGTGGTGGTTTTTCCGCCTTCCTTACCTTGGCCATGTCCCTGAGTATGGCACACCTTGTGCTTTTTGATACTCCAGTAACGTTGCAGCTCTGAAATATGGCCAAACTGGTGGCAAATGGCATCTTGGCAGCTTCACGCTTGATTTTCCTCAATTCATGGGCAGTTATTTTGCGCCTTTTTTGCCCAACACGCTTCTTGCGACCCTGTTGGCTATTTGCCATGAAACGCTTGATTGTTCGGTGATCACGCTTCAAAAGCTTGGCAATTTCAAGACTGCTGCATCCCTCTGCAAAACATCTCACAATTTTGGACTTTTCAGAGCCCCTCAAATCTCTCTTCTGACCCATTTTGCCAAAGGAAAGGAAGTTGTCTAATAATTAAGCACACATTATATAGGGTGTTGATGTCATTACACCCCACCTCTCCTCATTACAGAGATGCACATCACCTGATTTACTTAATTGGTAGTTGGCTCTCAGCCTATACAGCTTGGAGTAGGACAACATGTATAAAAAGCATCATGTGATCAAAATACTCATTTGCCTAATAATTCTGCACACAGTGTATACACATTAGGAATTAATCTTTATTTTAGCCAGGATATACATTTACCAGTCCAGTAAGTAGACTATTACCGTGCTGCTGTTTTGACTGTGCCTGATGCGCCCGTTTGAGTCTCTGCCGGGTGCAGACACCGCGCTGAGCCGCCCGTGAGCAGTACAACCACCAATGGCTACCACCTGCCTGCCTGCCTCCAGAGGCGCAACAGAGCAGGAGGAGCCTCTGGGACACTGTAGTGTACGCGACGCACCGGCACTGAGCTTTGGACACTGACAGACTGACACTCAGCCTGGCTGGGAATCAGGGGCTGGCTGGCGAATTTTTCCCTGGGGGTCAAGCACAAAGCAGTGGCGGCTGATAAGTGACCTATACTTATTGGCTCTGATTCATTAAAGAGCTGGTCCAAAACTAAATTTTACTTTACATCTAAATCTGTTATAATCCAATCTTTTTTCTAAAATACGTTAATGAAAAATTCTCTCACTCCTCTGCTTTATTGTTTTACTACTTCCTCTATGATGACACTTTGTTTGAAAATCCCCATTGCACCCTGGGATACTCAAACGTCATTAAGTGGCAGGGACTCTGGTCAATCTGCAGCCTCTGCCCTCTCGCTGAAATAAAGCATCATCAGTGACTTCCATTTCAGGGGCCAGGCTAATCCGTGTTTTACTTTGCATGCACCAGCTGTCAATTCCAACAGATGCTCAGTAGAATCTTACCACTATTCACTATTCTTCTCAGTGTACAATGACAGTGCACTCCTTCGCCAGCTCTGTCCAGAAGTGACGTCACTTGTGGGAATGGCTTTGGTCTCTGCTTGCTCGTTCTTTACTTAGCATGTGCACTAACCATGCGGTCTGCTGCCAGCTTGTCATTTGTAATCAGAGCCGGCGAGGGAGTGCACTGCCATTGTGCACTGAGAAGAATTCTGCACAGTTACAAGATTCCACTGACTATCCGTGGTAATTGACAGCTGGCATATAATCAATAGAGCAGGGACGAGCCCAGCTCCTGAAATGGACCTCACTGATGACAATTCATTTCAGGGAGGGGGCAAAGGCTGCGACAGTGACCACAGCCTCTGTCCCCTGATCATGACTCACTTGAGCTCACCGAGCACCTCAGGGCCTGACCCTTGCTGAGCACCACAGGGCCTGACGCTCGCTCAGCACCGCACTGCCTGACGCTCGCTCAGCACCGCAGGGCCTGACGCTCGCTCAGCACTGCAGGGCCTGACGCTCGCTCAGCACCGCAGGGCCTGACGCTCGCTCAGCACCGCAGGGCCTGACGCTCGCTCAGCACCCCAGGGCCTGACGCTCGCTCAGCACCGCACTGCCTGACGCTCGCTCAGCACCGCAGGGCCTGACGCTCGCTCAGCACCGTACTGCCTGACGCTCGCTCAGCACCGCAGTGCCTGACGCTCGCTCAACACCGCAGGGCCTGACGCTCGCTCAGCACTGCAGGGCCTGACGCTCGCTCAGCACCGCACTGCCTGACACTCGCTCAGCACCTCACTGCCTCACGCTCGCTCAGCACCACACTGCCTGACGCTCGCTCAGCACCGCACTGCTTGACGCTCGCTCAGCACCCACATATCAAAACCAATAACACTAGTATAAATGCAAAATAATGCCACCACACCATGACCAAATATTATCACCACATGGAGTCTGAATATAATAATCATCCTGTTACTGAGGAAAGTCCACTGCACCAAGACCAGTGGGATCTTCTTCTGCTCAGTGTTTTTCATCTTCCTATCTCCCGCGCTGTTCTGAACAAGCTCCGCCCCCTCTCCTGATTGGCTGTTCGCCTCCTGCCATCTCTCACAGCTCTCCATTGGAAGAAAACGCTGCCGGGGACTCCCTCCTCTTCAGCAGATGCTGCGCTGTGTGCAGTGTCTGCATAATGGTGTTGCAGCCAGCGTACAGCTATAGAACAGTGCGGGCCCCCAGCTCCCTTAATCAGCTGCTTGGTAACCTCCCCGGGGCCGCCCGCCCATGCTGGGAATTATGAAAGTGAAAGTGCATTCCGAGCGGGCAGCCGTCACGGGCCCCTTTCAGGTCCCAGGCCCCATACCAGTGGCGTGGCCTGCCAATATGGACGGTACACCACTGGATTGAAGCCACAGTCATAAGGATGATGGGGAGTTAATGTATCTGCCTCTTTTTCTGAGAACACATCTCAGGAGTCTTTCAGGTACTCCAGAAGATCCTGCAGACAAGCCAAGAAAACCTGTACAGAATTAAGACATTTTTTTATAATAGGGACTCCACTTAACAATATCCTTCTGACCCAATCAATGATAGAATGTGAATATTCAACCATGGAAATTCCATTTCCAACAGCGTAGATAAGTTACCGAAAGCATAGCAGGATATGGACTCCTGTGAAGAGTTCCCACTTTAAGGCTATGTTGACACTGGGCATTTTTGCAGCGTTTTTTCTGCGTTTTTTAGTTACAGATTTGCCTTGGTTTTATGCAAATCCATGCTAATAAAGTGTTCCTTTTTACAGTCCCAGCCAAGTCTATGAGATTTTTGAAATCTCATGCACACACACATAAAACACATCCAGGATTTTCCTGATGGTTTTGTGAAATACCTCCATTTTTGCTGTGTTATGAAAAGAATGAACATGTCAATTCTTTTCAACGCTTTTGACACGATTTTTCAATTTAGCAACAGGTGGACTTGCAGATACCCTGGATCGGCAGGTCTAACCGGGTTAATAAAAAAACGGGTTCCAGCCCGGAATTGATCCAGGGTATCTGGCTGGCACTTAAAAATGGTGGTGGGGATAGGGGGATTGGAGCAGGCGCGCTATATTTACAGAATCACTTGCACGTCTGTACGCTCTGCGGCTCCTGTAACTTCGCCACTCATTACCAATTCACTGCTTTCATCTGTTATTGTTTGCAGTCAGACGTGACTCCAGCCTGAGTGACAGCATCTGACTGCAACCAATCACAGACCCTGTCTGCGGGTCTATTGTACAAAGAATGAATCAGCCGCGCGTTCAGCGGTGACCTCACTCAGACTATTTAAGGTCACAGCTGTGACCGGAAATCACCTGAGTTAAGTGGCAGGTGATCACACGGCTCATTCATTCTCTGGAGCTCACAGCGGGCAGTCTTATTCTACGACCGCTCGCTTTGATCTTCAGATGTAGCAGAGCTGAATAGTCTTGGGACCTCTTGCAGATTACATCGGACCTGCAGGGATGTGATTATGGGGTTAATAAAGTGGTGAAAGAGGGACTTTTTGTATTTTATTTCAAATAAAGGATTTTTGCAGTGTTTGTGTTTATTCCTTTTCACTTATTACAGATTGATGATTGGGGTGTCTCATAGATGCCTGCCATTACCAATCTAGGGCTTAGTCGCAGCTATTAACCCCTGATATTACCCCGATTGCCACCGCACCAGGAGAATTTGGGAAGAGCAGGGTAAAGTGTGCTGGGATTGTCGCATCTAATGGATGCTACAATCTTGGGCGGCTGCAGGCTGTCTCCCCAGCCTGACAATACCAGCCCCCAGCTGTGGGCTTTATCATGGCTGGGTATCAAATTTGGAGGGACCGCACAATGGGTTTTTTTAGTTATTTATTTAAATAATTTAAAAAACAGCATGGGATCCCTCTTATTTTGATACACAGCCAAGATAAGTACACAGCTGGGTGCTGCAGCCTTTAGCCATAGGCTTTATCTGTGTTGGGTATCATAATATGGGGGAACCCTACATCAATTTTTTTATTTCTTTATTTATTTTTTACTGTACGATAGAGCCGCAGACCAAGTCTTTGATTGGTTGCAGTCAACAGTGTCACACAGGCTGGGGGTGCATCTGACTACAACCAATCACAGACGCCAGTGGGGGGGAAGCAGTGAATATGCATGAGGCTAATGAGTGGCTCCGGAAGTAGGAGCGGCTGCGGGAATAAGTATGATTGAGCCTAAAATGTATGGGCTCCTTCCAGGTTAGTGAGGGTGACTAGCTGGATTAATGGGTGTGACTGGCTTGGTTCGTGAGCTTGGCGATGCTTTCTCCCTTCCACTATAATCATGCTTCACCCCCCTGCCCCCGTGTGATAGGGACCTGTTGAATAACGTCATACCTGAAAAGAGCCCATACACTGTAGCATCTACCAAGCAGGTACAGCGACGCCGGAGACTGGTATGGGACGCATGCTTTATTTTTCTTTTTTAACTACCCAAGTGCCGGATCCAGATCAATCCTGGCCTGGCCCAGCGGTCAGGTACTTTTGAACCCCTGCTGGTCATGTAAATGTCCATGTTATTCAATCAAAGCAGATGTGAATAATGACTGATCCTGGAAAGATAGTCCCACATTCAGCAGTGCTTTATGTGAGAAGTAAAAAACTACCTGGAAGTGTGCCAGGGCCAGTACATGCTGGCCCCCTGCCGGCACCATCACTGTTAAAGTGCGGAGCTGTGACCCGCTCCCCGCCAGCCCTTCAACACTGACAATGCCATCCGGGGAGTGTGGGGCAGCCCACATCTCCATGCCGATACTGTCACCAGAGTACTTCAAGTCACCAGAGGTCATACCGTGGAAACCCAGGTGTGACCTCCAATAAACTGAGTAATGTCACTGCTGCCAGCCAGGTCCTTCTTGTCAGTGTTTCCCGGAACCTGGAGAGATCGGCCATGTTTTTGGTCTCTCCAGGCTAGGATGCAGCAGAGCCAGGACCGTCGTGGGACCTCGTGGGAATTACATCAGACCTGTGTGTTTTGGGGTTAATAAAGTGGTGAAAGGAGGTGATTTTGTATTTTATTCCAAATAAAGAATTTTTTGGTGTTTGTGTTTATTTACTTTCACTTACAGACTAGTGATGGGCCTTATTGGAAATACCAGGGGTGCTGAGGTAAGATGAGGCTAGTCACTCTGTTGTCCACTCTGTATTCCTGATGATACTGATGCAGTATCAGTGATGCTGAGATATGAAGAGGCTGCTCACTTTCTGTACACCCTGTATTTCTTATCTGATACTGGAGATATCAGGTATTCTGAGATATGAAGTGTCCGCTTACATTGCTGTCCATCCTGTCTATTTGATCTAATACCGGAGGTGCCAGTTATGCCAATGTAAGAAGAGACTGCTCACACTGCCATCCACCCTGTATTTCTGAATTAATACTGGAGATAATAGGATTGCTGAGATAAAAGGAGGCTGCTCCCACAGTTGTTCATCTGTCCTTTTTGATCAAATATTGGAGATAGTAGGGGTGTTGAGGTAAAAAGAGGCTGCTTATATTGTTATCCACCCTCCATTTCTGATGTAATAGTGGAGATACCAGGGGTGCTGAGGTAAAAAGAAGAGGCAGCTCACACTGCTGTACACCCAGTATTTTTAATATAGTACTGGAGATACCAGCCGTGCTAAGGTGGGGAGAAGAAGAGTTATTATTGGCTTAAAAAAAATTGATGACCTATCCTTTGGATGAAATATCAAAATCAAATTTCCTTGCACCCCATTGATCAATTGAAGATTGATTTCCTTTTATTTAACAGACATTGCTTCAAACTTCTCAATAGACACCCAGCAAAGGTCATCAATGTTGTTGTCCCAGAAAACCATTTCGATAGAATCTTCTGTATTTTGCTATGAAAACTATTATCTTTGCGTGAAAACCTTTTCTTATAAATAGGCCCTGAATTTAGTTAACAATTAGGCTTTTCCAGAGAAGTTAAAGAAAAATGGTGTCTTTGGGGTTAACTATTCCTAGACCAATCAAGATGTATCATATTTGATTTGTAATTATGCAAGTATTAAAAATACCCAGACATAAATATTCATGAAAGCTTTTAATCTAAGAATTTTACAAAGCACACAGAAAATAGGAAAATAACTATTCGGGATTATTTCTAGTATGAAATATCAATGAATTTTGGCTAAACTGGCTGCAAACAAGGATATATTTTTAGGCTAAGTTGTCCTTCTTGGATTCTGTTCCATACACCACAATACAGTCATTACAAGCAGATGATAAACTTTCAGGATACAATCAAATCTTTGAAGAACAAGAACTTTAGAAGTGAAGTCACAAATGAGAACATTTGGTAAGAAGACAGATCAATTCAAAGAGAAGCAGATGTCACCAAGGCAGCCTTTGTTTTTAGGACTTGTCAGTCTAAGGTTTAGGAATTAGGTCCATCTCATTATATCTCCTATTGTCATTCATAATGTGTCTGTACAGATTCTCCTCCCCAATTCGAAACCCGATCAGTCACCAGACTGCTCCAACTACACGTGGATAGAAGTCTATCATATAGAGTCATGCAGAGTTTTACTGTTGGCACACTCCTAGAGGTGGTTAAAGATTATATAGTGTACCACATGTCACAGTTCGTATAGTAGGCATCGAATGTATTGAGCATAAAAGAGACGTAACCTTCATACAACCCTACAACCAATGATAATGATACAATTGTCATTATTTCAATGGATATTTTCAAAGATATATATTTGGTATATAAATATATACAGTCATATGTCTTACAAAAACTGCTCATTTATTTTTTTGGCTAAACTGCTAAAAAGTCCATGGATTTACTAAACACCCTTAGTCGTCACAGCATTGTGGGGAGGGTAACAGTTTAGCTTGTTGCAATTTCTTTTAACTATACAAAGTGGGAATCCATCTCAACATTACCAAAAGCGATATGACACTCACTATATATATATATATATATATATATATATATATATATATATATATATATATATATATATATATATATATATATATATATATATATACATACACTGCTGTTCAAACGTTTGGGGTCTCTTAGACATCTCCTTATTTTTGAAAGAAAAGCACATTTGTTTTCAATGAAGCTAACATTAAATTACACAGAAATACACTCTATACATTGTTAATGTGGTAAATAACTATTTTACAACCACCACTCCACTGTTCCAATGGTACATTGTGTTTGCTAACTCTGTTAGAAAGACAAAAGGAAGAAACAACTGTGATCAAATGTTCACAATTATATATTTTATTATTAGATAGAAAGAGGAGTTTAGGCGCCCATGACGAAGGTCTCCGAAATGGCCATAGGGCTGCTGGCTGCGTCCCTGCCTTCTTTGACTGCTCACTCTACTATACCCAGGTGACTAACTATCCTTTATTTGGAGCATTATTGAGCCATTGAGCTCTTTCTGACTCTGACTCCCTGACAATAATTTTAATTGTTTTTTTATGATATTCTCGATAGTCAACTGTTGTGTATGCTCTATTGATGATATTATAATATATACATAAACTTAAGGAAACTTAATATAATCACTGTCTGGTAATATTATAGTGAGATTGGCATAATTTATTTGCCCCCAATTTTGTTTTTTTTTGTTGTGCTATTAATTAAAGATATTTCATTTTGGTTGCTTGACAACTAGCTTGACAACTAATTTTGTGCCAATATTTGCATACCTTAGGGTGTAAATGTTTATAGCTATATGGTGGGCTGTAGCCTGATTTCACCACTAGTTTTATAGTGTTTTTTGTACTAACTATGTTATAAGGCTAATGGATGTTTAGAAATCCCTTGAAAACCCTTGTGCAAGTATATTACCACAGCTGAAAACAGTTTTGCTGATTAGAGAAGCTATAAAACTGACCTTCCTTTGAGCTGAGTTGAGAATCTGGAGCATTATAATTGTTGGTTCCATTAAACTCTCAAAATGGCCAGAAAAAGAAAACGTTTATGTGAAACTCATCAGTCTATTCTTGTTCTTAGAAATGAAGGATATTTCATGAGTGAAATTGCCAAGAAACTATTTCCTACAATGGTGTCTACTACTTACTTCAGAGGAGAGCACAAATAGGCTCTAACCAGAGTAAAAAGAGAAGTGGGAGGCCGCGCTGCACAACTGAGCAACAAGACAAGTACATTAGAGTCTCTAGTTTGAGAAATTGATGCCTCATAGGTCCTCAACTGGCAGCTTCATTAAATATGCTAGCCAAGGATGCTGGCCTTCAGGGCATAGTGGCAAAGAAAAAGGCATATCTGAGACTGGATAATAAAAGGAAAAGATTAATATGGGCAAAAGAACACAGACGTTGGACAGAGGAAGATTGGAAAATAGTGTTATGGACAGACAAATCGAAGTTTGAGGTGTTTGGATCAGACAGAAGAACATTTGTGAGACGCAGAACAACTGAAAAGATACTGGAAGAGGGACTGATGCCATCTTTCAAGCATGGTGGAGGTAATGTGATGGTCTGGGGTTGCTTTGGTGCTGGTAAAGTGGGAAATTTGTACAAGGTTAAAAGGATTTTGAATTAGGAAGGCGATCTCTCCATTTTCAATGCCATGGCATACTCTGTGGACAGCGCTTGATTGGAGCCAATTTCATTCTACAACAGGAAAATGACCCAAAGCACACCTCCAAATTTTGCATGAACTATTTAGGGAAGAAGCAGGCAGCTGGTATTCTATCTGTAATGGAGTGGCAGCCCAGTCACCAGATCTCAACCCTATTTAGCTGTTGTGGGAGCAGCTTGACCGTATGGTACACAAAAGTGCACATCAAGCCAATCCAACTTGTGGGAGGGGATTCTGGAAGCATGGGGGGAAATATCTCCAGATTACCTCAGCAAATTAACAGCTAGAATGCCATAGGTCTGCAAAGCTGTAAGTGCTGCAAAGGAGGATTCTGTGACGAAAGCAAAGTTTGAAGGAGAAAATTATTATTTCAAGTAAAAATCATTATTTCTAACCTAGTCAATGTCTGGACTATATTTTCTATTCATTATGCAACTCATTTGACAAATAAAATTATGATTTTTCATGGAAAAGACAAAATTGTCTAGGTGATCCCAAATTTTTGAACAGTAGTGTATATATATATTGTATATACACAGTATATATATATATATATATATATACATATATATAAATATATATATAGTGTATATACAGTATAATATACAGTATATGCAGTATAAAATTCTGCAAAGTAAGGGTCCATTACTGTTCGACTGACAACACAATACGACCGCCAGTTGGTAAGCTTTTACACAGGTAGACCAAAACAAAAGATACGCACTGACTGTTCTGTACTAGATCTCTCAGTGCACATGGGCTACCATAGTTCTTGGCAGTACAAGTCCATCTTAAAACAAAACGATGCACCACCAAGAACAATGAGCAAGCATTTTACTCCTTCATCGTTGGATGATTGGCAGCCTGTTTACACAGCAAAATATTTCTAAATAAGCGTTTTTAATAACATTCATGATTATTTTTCAGTGTAAATGCCCCTTCCAAATATTTTCAAATAGATATGTTAGTTTGTTTTTGTCAATTAACAGAATACAAAATGAGTGAACAAAATAGAAATTTAGAGTCATGGCCAAACCCGTGAAATTTTTCCAGAAAATGAAATATTTTTTCCAGAAAATTACTGCACTTACACGTTTTTTAAATATTTTTTTTTCCTTTGTGTATATTGGAACAACACAAAAAAACTAAGGTAAAAAAGGTAAATCAGACATAATTTCACTCAAACCCCCCCCCAAAATTGGCCAGACAGAATTGTTGGCACCTTTCAAAAATTATGGGTAAATAACTTTATTTCAAGCATGTGAATTCATTCAAACTCACCCACCGCAAGTATCAGGTATGGGCAATATGAAAATCACACCTGAATCTAGATAAAAAGGGGAGTAGTTGACTTAATCTTTGGTTTGTGTGTCTGTGTGTGTCAAACTAAGCATGGCGAACAGAAAGAGAAGAGAACTGTCTGAGGACTTGAGAACCAAAATTGTTGAAACAAATCAACAATTTCCAAAGATCTTGATCTTCCTTTGTCCACAGTGCAAAACATAATCAAGAAGTTTGCAACCCATGGCAAGGTAGCAAATCTCCCTGGATGTGGATTGCAGAGAAAAAAATTGTTAAAGGTTACATAGTTACATAGTTACTTAGGTTGAAAAAAGACCTAGGTCCATCTAGTTCAACCTTCCTCCACCAGTTCTACATTTAGTCACTAAGTCATTTATAACCAACAATGTTTTGTGTACTGAGGAAATCATCCAGCCCTTTTTTAAAAGCTGTTATAGTATCTGCCATTACTACCTCTTGTGGTAGTGTATTCCACAGTCTGACCGCTCTAACTGTAAAGAACCTTTTCCTATTTAGGTGTCGGAATCGCTTTTCTTCCACTCGCAGTGAGTGCCCCCTGGTCCTTAGTACTGTCTTTGGAAGAAATAAGTCATGTGCCAGTCCTTTATATTGACCACACATGTATTTATACATATAAATGAGATCTCCTCTGAGCCGTCTTTTTTCTAAGCTAAACATATCTAACTTTTTCAACCTGTCATCATATGGGAGGCCTTCCATTCCTTGTAATAGTCTATTTGCCTGCCTTTGAACTGACTCTAACTTCTGAATGTCCTCTTTAAAATGTGGAGCCCAAAACTGGATCCCGTATTCCAGATGTGGCCTTACAAGTGATTTATAGAGGTGTAACAATACGTTGGGATCACGGGATCTAATCTCTCTTTTTATACACCCTAAAATCTTGTTTGCTTTAGCAGCTGCTGCTTGACATTGAGTGCTGCTGCTCAGCTTATTTGTAATGAGAATACCCAAGTCCTTCTCCTGTTCTGTAGTCCCGAGTTTACTTCCATTTAATGTATACGCAGCTATAGGATTACTCCGTCCTAGGTGCATTACTTTACATTTATCAACATTAAATCTCATTTGCCAAGTATCTGCCCATTCTGACATCTTATCCAGATCTTTTTGTAATATTGTACTATCCAGGTCAGTTTTTAATATCCTACATAGTTTGGTGTCATCGGCAAAGACTGACACTGTACTATCAATCCCATCCACAAGGTCATTAATAAAGAGAGTAAAAAGAATCGGTCCAAGCACAGATCCCTGCGGCACCCCACTGCTGACTATAGCCCATTTAGAGAATGTACCATTTATGACTACTCTTTGTTTCCTATCTTTTAGCCAATTCCTTAGGTTGTAACACAGGAAAGGCTGAATGTGAATAAGCAGCCCCAATTAAGTTCCAAAGAAATTCAGGCTTTCCTACAGGCTCAGGGTGCATCAGTGTCAGCGCAAACTATCTGTCAACATTTGAATGAAGTTAAACGCTATGTCAGGAGACCAAGGAAGACCCCACTACTGACACAGTGACACAAAAAAACTAGTCTGCCAAAATGTATGTAAGCCAGACTACTTCTGGGAAAGCATCTTGTGAACATATGAGACTAAGATAGATCGTTTTTGGTAAAATGCATTATTCTACTGCTTACTGAAAACGGAATGAGGCCTACAAAGAAAAGAACACAGTACCTACAGTCAAATATGGTGGCTGTTCAAAGATGTTTTGGAATTCTTTTGTTGCCTCTGGCTCTGGATGTCTTGACTGCCTGCAAGGCATCATAAAATCTGAAAATTACCAAAGGATTTTGCAACCTAGGGGCAGGTGTTAGAGAGCTTGGTTTGCATCCTAGGTTGTTGGGGGTTTTGCATAAAATTACGCCCAATTTGCCTTTCTTTCTCATTTTTGTGTGCTCCAATACACACAAACAAATGCACATGTTTATAATGAAACATGTGTAATTGCAATAATTTTCTGGAAGAAATATTTCATTTTCTGGAGCAATTTCAAAGGGGCCAACGCTTTCTGACATGACTGTAAATCAAACGATATTAGGTGTAACCACCTTTGCCTTCAGAACAGCATCATCTCTTGGTTGATTTGTATACAGTTTTTGATGGAACTCAGCAGATCTTCTCTAATTGCAGGGTTGCACAAATCCTTCAGTCTCTTCATGTAATCCTACACAGACTCAATGAACGATATTAAGATCAGGGTTCTGTTGGGGCCATGTCATTTGTAGGACTTCATGTTGTGCTTTACGTTCTTAACGACACTGGCAGTATGTTTGGGACTGTTGTCCTGCTGCAGAATAAATTTGGAGCTAATCAGACGCCTACCTCTTGATATTGTATATGTATATATATATATAGATAACTTTTGCCTGTATTTCTTTTATACTTTGATGTGGTTTTGATGGCTAGGGGTCATACCTAATAATGATTTTATTTCGATTTCTTATTTGTTCTTTCACTTTGCATTTTGTTAATTGATTAAACAAAATTAACACTTCTATTTTTGAACGTATTTGTTGAAAAAAATGTCCACATCTGCCTAAAACATTTGATGGTGGGGGATCAGCAAAGTGTATTTCATATACATGTCCCCATGGAGCTGTCATAATTAGATAGATGTTAATAAGGTCTGACTTCACAATTTGCCACAATGCCCCAGATTGATGGCTTTCTCTTAGGGGTACTTTGCACGCTGCGACATCGCAGGCCGATGCTGCGATGCCGAATGTGATTGTCCCCGCCCCCGTCGCAGCTGCGATATCCTTGTGATAACTGCCGTAGCGAACATTATCGCTACGGCAGCTTCACATGGACTCACCCGTCCTGCGACCGTCACTCTGGCCGGCGACCCACCTCCTTATTAAGGGGGCGGGTCGTGCGGCATCACTGCGGCGTCACACGGCAGGCGGCCAATCGGAGCGGAGGGGCAGAGATGAGCGGGATGTAAACATCCCGCCCACCTCCTTCCTTCCGCATATCCTACGGAAGCCGCGGTGACGCCGGTAGGAGATGTTCCTCGCTCCTGCGACTTCACACACAGCGATGTGTGCTGCCGCTGGAGCGAGGAACAACATCGGACCGTCGCGTCAGCGTAATTATTATGGATTACGCCGACGCTGCACCGATGATACGATTATGACGCTTTTGCGCTCGTTAATCGTATCATCTAGGCTTTACACACTACGATGTCGCATGCGATGCCAGATGTGCGTCATTTTCAATTTGACCCCACCGACTTCGCACCTGCGATGTCGTAGTGTGCAAAGCCCGCCTTACAGTATGTAATATTAAATTTGGGGGTTTTTATCTACTCTACGCTTTATCACTGGAAAAGTAATTACCATCAGTAACACAAAGTACTGGTTGTCCTTCTGCCATTTTCATGATGACCTAGTACAATTTTGGTTGAAGTTTATATCTTGCGACATTTTATTCAGCTGGACTTGATTGGACCACCCATGGTTGGAGATGTCTTATTCCTCTTTATTCAAGTCCAAAAAGTTGGACAGTAGATCTAAGCAACTCTTCCAGACGGCCATTGAATAAAAGCTGAACAAAGCTTGTTAGTTAAAGCCGAGCCAACAGCTGGAGAAACATTCCCTGAGGAGCAAAGCAATCAATATTTTACAGTAATGTACATGAATATTCCAGCTCTATTGAGCAGAGGAAGCCCCTGCTTTAATGTAAGTGACCATACAAATTTACAGGAAGCCTTTTAGGATTACAGGTCTAAGGACCCTCACTGCTGCCCAAAATAAACAACAAAATAGACAAAATCCTATTGACTTGACAAAGCAAACAGGGAAGCCCTCTGACTTCAATCGCACTGACAAATTCCCTTCCAGAATGAACAGAATGAATAACATCTAACAATAGGAAACACTGAATGTGGCCCTTGTGCACTTTCCAATGCATACAATGAATGAATGAGTGCCAATTTGGTCCAGATAAATTTTTATAGCCCAATATTTGCCAGGTCATTAATACACACAAAACCTACATCAGTAGTTCCCATTGAATGCTTTCTTTTCAATGACTGCATTCTAAAATGCTACTATCCCAATGCAACAATTGTATTCTATTTTTCTGCGAATGGCATCCTTAGATGCCATTGGCATAGGGACACAGCTAATAATGATTCTTCTTGAGTCTTAACATTAATATTAAGTTCTAAAATAAGTAAGAAAAATAGAATACAATTGTTTTGCTTACATTGCCTAAAAATTAGACAAAATTGTATATTAATCTCTCATGAACACAGCCAATTTGTATTTTTTGCATTTTGTTTTGCCTCTCCTCACCAAGAGCCATAACTTTATTATTTTTCCTTCAAAATAGCTGCTTCAGGGCTAGAGTTTTTTGTAAGACAAGTTGTTGTTGTTTTGAATAACACCATTCAGTTTACCATTCAATGTACTGTAAAATGGGGAGAAAAATCCATCTTGAATGAAATGTTGAAAAAAAATTAATTCCACCTTCATTTTTGAGTTTTGATTTTACAGCGTTTAAAAATTAGGTGGTATTAAGATAGTCCAAGTCAGTAGATTTATGGAAATTCCAATCTTGTATAGCTTATTTTTATTTTGGTGAAGAAAAAAAAGTTTCTGAAAACAAATTTGGTTTGTGTCTCCATTTTTCGAGACCCAAAATATTTTTATTTTTCTGTATGAGGGTTTGGCTATGTTGATACCAGATTAGCGTACATACAGCATTTTGAGGGCTTTTTGTGGCATTTTTTTTTAAGTGCTGCAATATTGGCATTTTGATTTTTTTTTTCTCTTTAAGGCTTTTACTGTATATACCAATTTAAAATTTTGATGAAATGTAAAATTTATAGGCAAGGTTATATCAAATATTTTTATTTTTTTTTTATTTTAACTTGTTCATGACCAGGTAAAACCCTTTTCCAGACATGGGGTTTAAAGAGCTGGAAAAAAATTAGTTTGGATATTCAAATATATTAGTCTTTTTCATGATATATAGGGCATATTTTTTGTTATTTTATACTTTTATTTATATTTTTTTGCTGATATTATATCAGTATGAAAATAAAGGAAATGTGTCTGTTTTTTACATTTTTTATTTTGGATTATAGAACCACATTGGACTACAATTATTTAAACAATTATTTAATATATTGGACACTGTTGGGGGGAAGTAGGTCAGTAAAAGCGATTTGGATTGGTCTTGATTTTTTTACATTTCCTGCTTTTTTTATGTATGTCTTTATTTGTCCTTTAATTTGCATATTGTGCCCTGCCTCAGGTCATAAAAGACCTGGCTTGATTGGTTGGATAACAGTTTACAACCCCTTGTCAAACGTACCACTGGATATGTTAGGGACACGAAACGTTTGTTGCAGAACCTACATGATATTAAATGGACTGAATCTTCCTTCTGGGTTATGAGTGATGTCATCTCACTCTACCCGAGTATTCCCCACGATCAGGCATTACAGGCACTATTCTTCCATTTGGAAAAATATAGCTCCTTGGATTGCATCCATAAGGAATTTATTCTCATGCTAACCGTTTTTTTGTTGAAGCGCAATTTTTTTCAGTTTAATGGTATTTTTTATCTTCAAATTTCAGGCTGCCAGATAGGAGCTAGCTTTTCGTGTGTTTTGGCCAATTTATATATGTCTTACTGGGAGGAACATTTTATCCATACAAACAGCAACCCCTTTCTCAAACATATCTGGTGGTACGCAAGGTACATCGATGATCAGATATTCATCTTTGAGGGCCAGAGTGATACAGATCCACAAGATTTGACTTCTGCTCTAAATACATATTTGAATGCCAATCAACTTAATTTATCGTTTTCTATCAGTTATTTTCAAAGCTCTTCACCCTTCCTAGATGTCCTGCTTTTGGGTAATCCCAACACGGGCAAGATAGACACAGCCCTATATCGCAAGGCTATAAATGGCAATACTATTTTGCATGCCAACAGTTGCCATGTCACCCATACATACAGAATTTACCTGTTAGTGAATTCTTGCAGGCCAAGAGGCTTTGCTCTTCTGAAGATTTCTTCACTATGGAAGCTGATAACATCACCAATAGACTTAGGGGTACTTCTCACATAGCGAGATCGCTAGCGAGATCGCTGCTGAGTCACAGGTTTTGTGATGCACCAGTGACCTCATCAGCGATCTCGCTGTGTGTGACACTGAGCAGCGACCTGGCCCCTGCTGTGAAATCGCTGATCTCTACACACTGCTCTGGCTCATTTTTTGCTCATTGCTCTCCCGCTGTGAAGCACACATTGCTGTGTTTGACAGCGAGAGAGCAACGATCTGAATGTGCAGGGAGCAGGGAGCCGGCTTCTGCAGACGCTAGTAACCAAGGTACACATCGGGTAACCAAGCAAAGGCTTTGCTTGGTTACCCGATATTTACCTTGGTTACCAGCATCCGCAGCTGCTAGAAGCCGGCTGCCTGCTCCCTGCACATGTAGCCAAGGTACACATCGGGTAACTAAGCAAAGCGCTTTGCTTAGTAACCCGATGTGTACCCTGGCTACGAGTGCAAGGGAGCCAGCGCTAAGCGGTGTGCGTAACCAGTGTAAATATCGGGTAACCAAGCAAAGCATTTTGCTTAGTTACCCGATATTTACCTTGGTTACCAAGCGCAGCATTGTTTCCACGAGTCGCTGGTGGCTGGTCACTGGTCGCTGGTGAGATCTGCCTGATTGACAGCTCACCAGCGACCATGTAGCGACGCACCAGCGATTCTGACCAGGTCATATAGTGGTCGAAATTGCTGGTACGTCGTTTAGTGAGACGGTACCCTTAGAGAGAGGGGTTATACAGATTCCTCCCTAAGAAGAGCACGTAATATAGCCAACAGCGAACTTCGATTTGATTTATTGAAGGACAAGCCTAAATCACAGGACTATTCAGGGCGTATCACTTTTTCCACTCCATATAGTTCAGATTTTCCTGCTATTAAAAACATTATTTTGAAATGTATTCCTTTTTTACAACAGGATAAAGATGTGGATATGATTCTTTCCCATGGCATTAATTAGTGGCCAAACGAGCGAGAACGGTTGGCAATGTAGTTTCTCCCAGCCTGTACACCTCCAAGAATACAAAACAGACATGGCTTAGTACTACGGGGTCATATCGATGTGGGTCACAAAGATGTGGCCTATGCAGATATATGAGCAACACTCAATTATTTCAAGGAACCAATGGCAATATTTATAAAATAGCATCTTTCATCAATTGCTCCTCCACATATATCATATATAAAGCATCTTGCCACTCCTGCAATAAGGACTATATAGGATGTACTTCTAGGTCACTTAGAATACGCTTATCTGAGCACACGAGGACCACATCTTCAACCCCGTTCACACCATCCACAGAAATTAGGAAGAGACGCTCCCTATTGGTTCTCACCCAACATTTTCTGGACTCGCATGGAGGCGATTTTTCCTCCTTAACGGTAACAGGCATCGAGCATATTTCCAGACCCCCTAGAGGAGGCGACTGGTTTGCTGCCTTATTGCAGGCTGAAGTCAAGTGGATCCTAAAACTGGATACCAGACAGCCAGCTGGTTTCAATTTTCATTCGGATCTACGCTACATAATAAACGTTTTTTCATTCATACATACCTACTACACATTTCTTACATTCCACATATACAATATTCCTTTTAATACAAATACAACATTTATTTATTCATACCATATTAGGATCCTGTATATCAATATCACGGGCATCTATTTCGATCATTTAATATTCACATAAATGAGGTAATCATACATAGATGCTGCGTATTTGATTTACGGTATTTAACCTACTCATTTATTCTTGTATATATTTATATACGTATTTGTCGCGGGCGGGGAGGAGGGTGTCAGCACACCACGCTCACCCCTTCTGCTCGGGTCCGGCGGCTGCTGCTCAGTGGTGGCTCGAGCGGTGGGCCGGATCCCGGGGGTTCTCGAGCGGCACTCCTCGCCCGTGAGTGAAAGGGGGGTGCTGGGTGTGGGGATAGTTTATTGTCCGTGACGCCACCCACGGTTGTGGTGATTTCACCACCGCTGCTCAATATGGGGATCCCGGGGATGATGATGCGGAGCAGCCAGATGTTGCGTTGCCCCTCCATGGGTAGGGGTTGGTGATCTCGGGGCCCGGTGATGAGATGGGGGATGCAGGGCCTGGTGGGCGCAGGGACGCGGGGGCAGCGCTGTGCCTTGCGGCACTGTGGTACTCACTCAGCCTGAGACGTTGACACAGTTTTACGATAAACCACACGGCTGGAAAGACGGTTCCCACGGATGGCTGCACTTGCTCTCCCAGTAGGTGACGGTGATGTCCCTTTTCCTTGCACCTTTGTTTCTGTGTTGGTAGCGATGGGTTCCCACCGGTAACCCGCTCCCCGGTTTCAAGCTGGACCGGAGGAGCTCTACTCTTTGCCCGCAGGCGCTGGCCCTGAGAAACTGGTGCCCTGGCGGTGGCGGTGTTTCTGCTACAATGGTTGGGCTGTTGCCTTCTATCGGGACTTGGTTGTTGGGGGATCTGCGTCCCCTTCACTGACGGATTTGGCAAATTCTGGCAACTCCAAGCCTTGCCGGGGTCCGAGAGGCCCCTGCCCTGGTGCTGACTGTCCTTTGGTACACTGCTCCAGACCGCCGGGCCACTACCCGTCCGCGGTCCTTCCAGGAACTTCCAAACGGTCCCCCTCCAGACAGTCACCGCCGTTGCTGACCTTGCTGACACTGTCCTGCACTTAGCCGGACTAACTTCAGGGCTTTCTAAGCTCACTTTTACTCTCTTCTTCTTTGCTCCACTACTACTTCACTTTCACTTCACTTAGCTCCTCACTCAAGCTCCTCTACCACCTCCTTCTCCTTCCTCCTCCCTAACTGAACTGCCTGGTTCTTCCCACCTCCAGAGCTGTGAACTCCTTGGTGGGTGGAGCCAACTGCCTGGCCCACCCCCTGGTGTGAACATCAGCCCCTGGAGGAAGGCAACAAGGATTTTAGTTTAGCTTTGGTGTTCCTAACTGGGGTGTAGGGTGTGTTGGTGTATAACCTGTGACCCCTGGCTTGCCCAGGGCGTCACATTCCCCCTTAGCAAAATGCAGACCGTCCGCGGGCTGCCCGTCCAACACCGGTTTTATTTTTCTGCAAAATATAACATTGTAAACGGTAACATATATACATTTTTAATGAATCTTCCCATAACGGGAGGCACTTTCACTTAAACGTTTCAAACGGTTTACGGTTACTGTTTCCGCTCTCTCCCACCCAAGCAACCTGGCCCTGATGCTGCCCCTAAAGCCCAGGCAGCACCCCTTGACCCACAGTCCAGCACAAATTACCCGAGCGGGATCTGTCCTTTCCCTCCAGAGGGTAGCCACCGGTTCCTGTGGTGGCTGGGCCCCAACCTGCTCTGCTGAGGGCCCTCCCTCCAACCTGCCTTTCCGGAGGCGGCATTGCGGAAAACGGTAATGGCAAACAACTTATTTACAAGCCACTTAACGTTTGTGGTTGCCCTGCTAGTTCACGGGCTTGTCCATGGATAGTTCCCATGCTAACTTTTTAAACGGTCCCCACGGGGACAACGGTGCCGGCTCCGGCCGGTTGCAAATCACTTTTTGAGATCAGGTGAAGTACACGGTAATCATTTTTCTTATCATTTTCTGTAAACTTTTCCAACTTTCAAACAAACAAACCACTCTTTACATTCCCTGACCCCTTTTACTCACAGGACGGTCTCCCTGTACCTAAGTGGGGGTCTACCTAGGTTGGGACGGGTGGACCTCCGGGGCCCGGTGTCAGTGAGGCTAGACAGTAGGGTAGAAGGAACAATCGGCTCCTCCTCCTCCCTGCTAAAGTGTGAAGCAGGCGGAGGTATAGGGGAGCTGGGTACAGGTTCGTCCCTGGGCACTGGCATTGGTTCTGGCTCACGGTTGACCGCTTCCACTACTTCTTCATCCACGGGTTGTGGGAACAGTATCACTGGAAGAATCACCGCGCCGTTCTGTGTAGGCCAGTTTGCTGGGAAGTCACCCATTACAGTGTGGATTACCTCTGCTGCCTTCTCTGCTGGTGGAGGAACCGGTACTTCAGCCTCGGCCCTCAATGCTGGTGGGCACCTTTTTAGATGGTCCCGGGAAACTGTGGCCAGAGTGCCCCCTTGGTCACGACTGATCTGGTAGGCCTTCCCATCTCCCCATTCTGTGGGTTGTATGACATAAGGAACTTGTTTCCACTGATCATCCAGCTTGTGGGTCTTCCTCTTCCGCTTCAACACTACATCTCCTGGCTGGAAAGGACCCGCGGACGCCTTCTGGTTTAACCGGTGCTCCTGCTGTTCTTGACTTCGACTGAGGTTTTTCTCCACGTACTCCTGGATTTGCCGGTATTGTGCTCTCCTCCGACTTTCCCACTCCGCTGTCAAAGGGAGCGCTTCTGGGGCCTCCAACCCCATCTCCAGATCCACCAGCAGGCGGCCAGGCCGAGCCCTCATCAGATACGCTGGGGTGCACTTCGTCGAGCTAGACGGGATATTATTGTACATGTCGACCAAGTCAGGTAACTTTTCCGGCCACAGGTTCCGTTCTTCCAGGGGTAGCGTCTTGAGGAGCCCCAGGACCAAGTGGTTCATTTTCTCACACATGCCGTTGGTCTGGGCGTGGTAAGGAGTGGTCCGGATCTTCTTGCAGCCGTACAACTGGCAGAATTCGTGGAACACCTCTGCTTCAAAGGCCGGGCCTTGGTCAGTCAGCACCTTTTCCGGGTATCCATGGGGTCGGCAAAAATAAGCCTGGAACGCTCGAGCAGCAGTTCGACCAGTTAGGTCCTTAACGGGGACTACCACCATAAATCTTGAGTAGTGGTCTACAATGGTCAATGCGTAGGTGTACCCACTTCGGCTGGGGGTGAGCTTGACATGGTCTAAGGCGACCAGCTCCAGCGGCTGATGGGTGACTATTGGATGTAAGGGCGCCCTCTGGCTAGTCTCGTCCTTTCTCCTCAGCGTACAAGGACCACACTCTCGGCACCAGGCTTCCACCGATTCACGCATCCGACTCCAATAGAACCGCTCCCTCAACAGCATCTCCAGCTTCTTCCACCCGAAGTGCCCAGCACCATCATGGTATGCCCGCAGGACAGTAGCCACGTCAGCTTGAGGAACGACCAACTGGCATATTTTCTCATGGGTCTTCGGGTTGATCAGCTCACGGTACAGCCTTCCTTGGTGTAGGTAAAGCCGTTTCCGTTCCTTCCACAAGCGTTGGGCTTCGGCTAGAGCGGCAGGGTCTATTCCCACAGCACCCTGTTCCACCAGAGTCTTGACGAGGCAAACAGCCGGCGCCTGGTTCTGAGCTTCCTGCCACTCTTGACTGGGCCGTGGGTCCAGATCCACCCATTGCTGATGTACTTGTACCCTCTCAGTAGGCGGCTGGTGAAACACAGGCAACTCGATCTCCTCGAGGTCGTCATCCTCGCACCCCTCTTCTAACAAATGGGGCATTCGGGAGAGTGCATCAGCATTTATGTTGACACGACCGGCTCGGTACTTTATGGTGAAATCATAGTTGGCTAGCCGGGCTACCCACCGCTGCTCCAGTGCGCCCAACTTGGCCGTGTCCAGGTGAGTCAACGGATTGTTGTCCGTGAACGCGGTGAATTTTGCTGCAGCCAAGTAGTGGCGGAACCGCTCCGTGATAGCCCATACCAACGCCAAGAGCTCGAGCTTGAAGGAGCTGTAGTTCTCAGGGTTCCTTTCAGTCGGCCGGAGTTTTCGGCTAGCATAGGCAATCACCTTCTCCTTTCCATCCTGGACCTGGGATAGGACTGCTCCTAGTCCCACGTTACTGGCGTCTGTGTGGAGGATGAACGGGCGCCCATAATCAGGGTACGCCAGGACCTCTTCTCCGGTCAAGGCCGCCTTCAGCTGGCAAAAGGATTCCTCATGCTTGTCCTCCCACAACAGTGGGGCTCCAACCACCTTTGATCTGTCCCACGAGGAGATCCTGCATGGGGGCAGCCATCTTCGTGTACCCCTTTATAAAGCGCCGGTAGTACCCCACCAGGCCCAGAAACTGCCTTACTTCCCTCACTGTCGTTGGTCTCGGCCAGCTCTGGATGGCAGTAATCTTCTCAGGGTCGGGGGCGACACCGTCTGCACTCACCACGTGCCCTAGGTACTGCACCCTGGGTTTCAGCAGGTGACACTTAGAGGGCTTCAATTTCATCCCGTACTTGGCAAGGGACGCGAACACCTCGGCCAGGTGCTCCAGATGGTCTTCGTACGTCTGGGAATAAACAATCACATCATCCAAGTACAACAGGACGGTCTCGAAGTTTAGATGTCCCAGACAGCACTCCATCAGCCGTTGGAAGGTTCCGGGGGCATTGCACAGCCCGAAAGGCATGCTATTAAATTCGCAGAGCCCCATCGGGGTGGTGAAGATGGTCTTCTCCCGGTCCTCTGGGGCCACGGCCACTTGCCAGTACCCACTGGTGAGATCAAGGGTAGAGAAGTAATTTGCAGTTCTTAGTGCAGCCAAAGACTCTTCGATACGAGGCAGTGGGTAGGCATCTTTATGGGTTATTTGATTAATCTTCCGGTAGTCCACACACATCCGCATGGTACCATCCTTCTTCTTGACCAGTACCAACGGAGCGGCCCAGGGACTACAGCTGTCCCGAATAACCCCTGCCTCCTTCATATTCCTCAACATATCTTTGGCACACTGGTAATGTGCAGGGGGAATAGGTCTATACCTCTCTTTGATAGGGGGATGTTCACCGGTGGGGATGTGGTGTTGGACCCCTTTGATCTGCCCAAAGTCTAGGGGATGCTTACTGAAAACCTGTTCGTACTCTTGCACCACCCTGTATACCCCTGCCCTGTGATGTGGAGGGGTATCATCAGTGCCTACATGTAGCTGTTGGTGCCACTCCTTTGTCTCCCCTTGGGGTGGGGAAGTGCTAGTGGTAGGTGGGAGTGTTGATGGACTGGCTTCATGGATAGTGTGAGGGTCCAGGGTGAGCAGCTTGGCAATGGTGGCATACCGGGGAAGCCTAACTTCTTCCTCTCCACAGTTCAACACCCTCACAGGCACTCTCCCTTTCTTCACATCCACCACCCCTCGGGCGGCCATTACAGTGGGCCAATGCTCAGAGGGTATGGGCTCCATCATGGCCGGGTAATCACGCCCCTGGGGCCCTACTGCTGCCCTACACCAAATCATCATCTCACTCCTAGGGGGCACAGTCAACGGAGCTACATCCATTACTCTCACTCCACCAATCTCCCCTCCTGTTGAGCTTACATGCTGGCGGTACATCAAAGCCCGGATCTCACGCTGCACAGCTCTCTGCCGGCTTCCTGCTGCTGTGGCGGCCAGCTGTTGTAATAGGGTCAACACATCAGTCATACAGTGCTCCATCACATTGGTTCCTAGCACTATCTTCGGGTTATGATCACTGGGTTCATTCATGATCACAATCATACCCTGATGTTGTAGTTCAGCTTGCCCCACAGTCATAGCCACTTGTTTATACCCTACTTGGGTCAATGGAAGTTCATTGGCAGCAATCAGTGTTATACTAGTATCTGGGGGTGCCAGTTCGTCCGTTCCCCAATACCGCTGATACAACGTGTATGGTATGGTGGTTACCTGTGATCCAGTGTCCAAGAGAGCCATCACCGGTATACCGTCCACAGCCACGGGGATGATGGGTCGGGCCCCGATATATCGATCTCGCCAGTCCGGGGGGCCACGATGTTCTACTCCTGAGGATTGGCCCGGGGCCCCAGGGGTTGCTCGTTTAACGGGCACTGTCGGAAGTAGTGACCAGGCTTACGGCACTTGTAGCAGGTTGGAGGTCTGCTCCGCGGGATATTAGTGCTTCTCCGCTGCATCCAGGGGACGTCCTCGGGGCTGTCAGCAAGCTGTATTTGTGCGGGAGGCTGAGATCGGGTCAGAGGTTGGAGTGCAGCAAGGATCTTGGCGAGGTCTCCGTCCATGCGACGGACCTGAGCTGCCAGCTCCTCCACGGTACTGCTTGGGGCTGCAGGTATTGAAGAGGTCAGAGGGGTGGGAGCCACCACAACGGGGGCCGTCTCGACGGGCCACGGGGCTGGCTCCAGGACTTCTGACGCTGGGGGCTGTAGTGTTTTAATAGCCCGTTCCTTTAACACAGCAAAGTCCACATCAGGGTGTTCCAGGGCCCACAGCCGGAGTTGTTTGCGATCCTCGGGGGACTTCATGCCCTGCACAAATTGCTCCACTAACATCTTGTTGCTATCCACCTCATTGATGGGATTCACCCGCTTTAGCGTGCGGAGGGCGGTTTGCAGATGTAAAGCATAGTCCCGAATGCTATCCACAGTCCGTTGCCGGCACTGGTAAAACTGCATCCTCAGCTCAGCCTCAGTCCGGGTCTCAAAGGCAGTCTGTAGCTTCTCAAAGATGGTGGCCACAGAAAGCCGGTCCCCCTCGGCCCAGGTCTCCGCCTCCTGCTCCGCCGCGCCGGTTAACTGGCCTAGCACTACCGCCGCCCGTTGCTTATCAGTCAGGGGGTACAGTTCTAGCAACGGGTTAAGTTTTTTCCGGAAGACCTGTAAAGCGTCAGGTTTCCCGTCATACTGCGGTAGCCAGGTAGCTCTGGGCGCATAGGGCAAGGAGAACGGCATCACCTGAGCAAGTGCGGGGGCCGCGGCACCTCCCGCAAGCGCGACTGGGGCCGGGGCAGGCCCATTCCCATCCACGGGTGCCACCGCGGCTGCGACCGCCGCTCCTCCAGCGGCTCCGTCGGGCGCAGACATCTTGTTTCCGTCCCCCTTAGCTCTTTCCGGCCCCTCCTCTCTCGGGGCGGGGTTTTGGCCTTCGCGCCTCTGCTACTCGAGAAGACGCTCGAGCGGGAACTTTTTGCGCCAAAGATGGCGACTTCTGAAATTTTTCAGCCAGATACCTCCGGCGGTAACAAGGCGCACCTCTACCAAACGGCAGAGCGGTAAGATCCTGTTCGTGACGCCAAGTTGTCGCGGGTGGGGAGGAGGGTGTCAGCACACCACGCTAACCCCTTCTGCTTGGGTCCGGCGGCTGCTGCTCAGTGGTGGCTCGAGAGGTGGGCCGGATCCCGGGGGTTCTCGAGCGGCACTCCTCGCCCGTGAGTGAAAGGGGGGTGCTGGGTGTGGGGATAGTTTATTGTCCGTGACGCCACCCACGGTTGTGGTGATTTCACCACCGCTGCTCAATATGGGGATCCCGGGGATGGTGATGCGGAGCAGCCAGATGTTGCGTTGCCCCTCCGTGGGTAGGGGTTGGTGATCCCGGGGCCCGGTGATGAGATGGGGATGCAGGGCCTGGTGGGCGCAGGGACGCGGGGGCAGCGCTGTGCCTTGCGGCACTGTGGTACTCACTCAGCCTGAGACGTTGACACAGTTTTACGGTAAACCACACGGCTGGAAAGACAGTTCCCACGGACGGCTGCACTTGCTCTCCCAGTAGGTGACGGTGATGTCCCTTTTCCTTGCACCTTTGTTTCTGTGTTGGTAGCGATGGGTTCCCACCGGTAACCCGCTCCCCGGTTTCAAGCTGGACCGGAGGAGCTCTACTCTTTGCCCGCAGGCGCTGGCCCTGAGAAACTGGTGCCCTGGCGGTGGCGGTGTTTCTGCTACAATGGTTGGGCTGTTGCCTTCTATCGGGACTTGGTTGTTGGGGGATCTGCGTCCCCTTCACTGACGGATTTGGCAAATTCTGGCGACTCCAAGCCTTGCCGGGGTCCGAGAGGCCCCTGCCCTGGTGCTGACTGTCCTTTGGTACACTGCTCCAGACCGCCGGGCCACTACCCGTCCGCGGTCCTTCCAGGAACTTCCAAACAGTCCCCCTCCAGACAGTCACCGCCGTTGCTGACCTTGCTGACACTGTCCTGCACTTAGCCGGACTAACTTCAGGGCTTTCTAAGCTCACTTTTACTCTCTTCTTCTTTGCTCCACTACTACTTCACTTTCACTTCACTTAGCTCCTCACTCAAGCTCCTCTACCACCTCCTTCTCCTTCCTCCTCCCTAACTGAACTGCCTGGTTCTTCCCACCTCCAGAGCTGTGAACTCCTCGGTGGGTGGAGCCAACCGCCTGGCCCACCCCCTGGTGTGAACATCAGCCCCTGGAGGAAGGCAACAAGGATTTTAGTTTAGCTTTGGTGTTCCTAACTGGGGTGTAGGGTGTGTTGGTGTATAACCTGTGACCCCTGGCTTGCCCAGGGCGTCACATATTTTCTGGATTTCCTTATTTAATTTCGTTATCATTTTTGTATGATATATCACCCCCTTTTTTTGACCCCCAAGATTTTGATTGTCTCCTCTAGACATCTGTGTTGGTAACACACCCTCCTCCCCCTTGTATTTCCACTCCTATCTTTTGAACAAATATATACTCTGTCTGCGGCCTTGCACGGGTAACTTATGATTAAGGACTCTTTTGCTTTTAATTACTAAGTCCGAAACGCGTAAAGTTTGCCTGTGATGTGATTTTCTACAGTGCGTTTCCTGGCTCATTTTTTAAAGTATACTAATAAAGGATTATATACATTTTTACTGGATTGGTGCTGGGTCCACATCCTTCCTTTTTCCTTCTGCAACTATACCGGTGTGGATTGACCGGCAGACCACGATCACCCTGAGGAATTACATGGTTTTGGATGACAGGTGAGCTGGATATTTTCCTCTTTTCCTGCACCATAAAAGACCTTTGCAGGCAATTTCAACATTTAAGTACTTTTTTTTTTATTTGATTTACCCTGTAACTGGAGCTGGAATATTGACCCCAGTTATAGTGGAAATATAGATTCATGGCTGCATAGTAGAGTTGGCAGGGTCTCCTAGAACACAGATGCTAAATCCCCCTCGCTAGACCCAGCGATCACATGTTCGCTGGATTCGGAGGAAGAAGCGCTGTCAGTGCCTGTTTAGTTCTGTCTATACAGTGATCAGAAAGGTGTAATCATGGGAGCTGTTTTAGGGGTACTTCACACAGCGAGATCGCTACTGAGATCGCTGCTGAGTCACGGCTATTGTGACGCAGCAGTGACCTCATTAGCGATCTCGCTGTGTGTGACACTGAGCAGCGATCTGGCCCCTGCTGTGAGATCGCTGCTCGTTACACACAGCCCTGGTTCGTTTTTTTATTGTTGCTCTCCCGCTGATAAGCACACATCGCTGTGTGTGACAGCGAGAGAGCAACAATCCTGAATGTGCAGGGAGCAGGAGCCGGCGTCTGACAGCCTGTGTTAAGCTGTAACCAAGGTAAACATTGGGTAACCAAGGTGGTTACCCGATATTTACCTTCGTTACCAGCCTCCGCAGCTCTCACGCTGCCAGTGCCGGCTCCTGCTCCCTGCACACGCTAAGCTAAGCGGTGTGCGCTGGTAACTAAGGTAAACATCGGGTAACCATACCCGATGTTTACCTTAGTTACCAGTGTCCGCAGCTTCCAGACGCCGGCTCCGTGCAAGCGCAGCGTCGCTTGCACGTCGCTGGGGGCTGGTCACTGGTCGCTGGTGAGATCTGCCTGTTTGACAGCTCACCAGCGACCATGTAACGACGCAGCAGCGATCCTGACCAGGTCAGATCGCTGGTGGGATCGCTGCTGCGTCGCTAAAGTGTGACGGTACCCTTAGGCTATGTGTGCACTTTTATAGGCACACACTCCACATATTTTGTCTTACCGTAATCAGAATTGCATCTTATTCAACAATGAAACCACTTATATCCTAAGCCAGGAATATATGATGCCGAAATTCCTTAAAAAATACATTTTATTCATGAAACTTTAAGCATAAAAATTGTTATACATACACACAAAGAAGGCACAACAGGGTAGGAAGAAGTACAACTGTGACTCCCATACATTGGGGAGAAGGTGGGTTGGGACCAGCAAAAATCCCTCATAAAAGTACCAATAATGAGTAAATAGGGATTATTGGCCTGTATGACAATAATTATGCTGTACTGCAAGTCATAGTACTGATAGACGAAACGCTCAGAATCCGCACACAGAGTGTGAGGGGAGACTTATGGATCACATCTGACTTCATACATTTATTATCCAAGTAGTTTTAACAAATGACAACAAATAAGTCTCAGCATATTGATCACCAGATCTCCCTGCCGCATACCGCCAGCAGGATTACCCCCATATGCGGGAAAAATGCAATTACACAATTACTGCCTCACTGTGTCACATAATTATAAGTCACAGTGAGAGACATACGGGGGCCCACTCTAGCCATATATCCACCATTTTATAACTAGTAGAGTTCCTCAGCTTCTAGATTGTAATATCTGGGCCAGAAGCTATGTGCAGACCGTTACTCCCCCAAATCTCCTATTGGCCAAGCACTATAGTTTGGTGGGTGCTACACGTCCCCACCCTGAATTAGGGCAGAAAGGCGCACGCCCACCACTCACTAACCTCCGTGATACAGAGACTGAGCAAAGCGTCTACCACACCATACAGCAGTATTAATCATAAGTTACAAATTACATCATAACACCAGCACATAATCCATAATGTTATAGTACAGACCTGAATAGTGGTTGCGGTTCCCACCCACCGCGCCTCACGCGGCAGGGAGATCTGGTGATCAATATGCTGACACTTATTTGTTGTCATTTGTTAAAACTACTTGGATAATAAATGTATGAAGTCAGATGTGATCCATAAGTCTCCCCTCACACTCTGTGTGCGGATTCTGAGCGTTTCGTCTATCAGTACTATGACTTGCAGTACAGCATAATTATTGTCATACAGGCCAATAATCCCTATTTACTCATTATTGGTACTTTTATGAGGGATTTTTGCTGGTCCCAACCCACCTTCTCCCCAATGTATGGGAGTCACAGTTGTACTTCTTCCTACCCTGTTGTGCCTTCTTTGTGTGTATGTATAACAATTTTTATGCTTAAAATTTCATGAATAAAATGTATTTTTTAAGGAATTTCGGCATCATATATTCCTGGCTTAGGATATAAGTGGTTTCATTATGTGTGCACTTTGCATTTTTTCCTGCGTTTCTGCAACATTTTGAGCTGCAGCGTTTTAATGCAAAATTGCTTGCGTTTTGATTTCCAGGCAAAGTCTATGGGAAATAGGGCTTTCTTGTGCACACGATGCATTTACAAAAGTAAACGTTTTAGATGCTTAAAATTTGTCAAAAACTCTGCGTTTGAAGAAGCAGCATGTCAATTGTTTTTGCCATTTTGGCTGCATTCTACACCCATTGAAATCAATGAGTTGTAGAAAATCGCTGCCAAAATGTTAAGCAGTGCGTTTGCATTGCATTATTGTTGCGATCTGCATGTTTTTTTAACATAACAAAGGCAGTTCTTTCGTCTTTCTCTCTCGGTCGCTCTCTCTCTATGTCTATGTCTCTATTTCTCTGTCCATGTCAGTCTCTCCCTCCCACCCCCTCTCTCATACTCACCGATCCACGATCACCGGCGCGGCGCTGCACAGCGTTCACACTATGACGGCTTCTTCTCTTTTGAAAATGCCGGCCGCTCATTAATCCATCACGTATTCCCTGCTTCCCCCGCCCTCCGGCGCCTATGATTGGTTGCAGTCAGGCACGCCCCCACACTGAGTTACAGCTGTCTCACTGCAACCAATCACAGCCGCCGGTGGGCGTGTCTATATCAAGCAGTAAAAAAAAAAAATTGAAAAAAAAACGACGTGCGGTCCCCCCAATTTGGATACCAGCTGGGTAAAGTCCCATGGCTGAAGGCTGGTATTCTCAGGATGGGGAGCTCCACGTTATGGGGAGACCCCCAGCCTAACAATATCAGCCAGCAGCCGCCCGGAATTGCCGCATATATTAGATGCGACAGTCCCGGGACTTTACCCGGCTCATCCCAAATTGCCCTGGTGCGGTGGCAAACGGGGTAATAAGGAGTTAATGGCAGCAGCCCATAGTTGCCACTAAGTCCTAGGTTAATCATGGCAGGCGTCTCCCCGAGATACCTTCCATGATTAACCTGTAAGTTAAAGAAAATAAACACACACATCCAAAAAATCCTTTATTTGGAATGAAAGACAAAAAAACACCCTCTTTCACCACTTTATTAACCCCTCAAAAACAACTCCAGGTCCGACGTAATCCACGCAACGTCCCACGACGCTTTCAGCTCTGCTACATCGGAAGCTGACAGGAGCAGCAGTAGAACACCGCCGCTCCTGTGAGCTCCATGCAGCAACTGAAATGAGTCGCGCTATCAGCTGTGCTGTCACTGTGGTTACTCCCGGCCACCGCTCTCAGGTGGAGGACTGCAGCTGTGGCCGCGATTAACCTGAGTGAAAGCACAGCTGATCGCCCGGCTCACTGCAGTCACTCAGGGGATTTGCGATCACAGGTGAGTCCTTCATGTGTGACCGCAAATCAAGCCGCGGCACATGCACAGAGCCGCACGATCACAATGAAGTCAGGTGAAGTTCATCTGAGTTCATTCTGATCGCGCGGCACTGTCTCGCAGCCAGCCATGCTCTTTTTGACAGTGCGGTCCCACTCGGCTCTGCTGCAAGTCTATGGGGATGCTGCAGAGCTGAGTGGGACCGCACTGTGAAAAATGTGCGTTCTGGATGCTTTTCCCACTCTGTCTATGGCAGAGAAAGCATCCAGAACGCGTGAATTCTCCAGGAATGTGCGCACGTTGCGTTCTGCCGAATGCGTCTCAGGACGCTGCTTTTTCGGCTGCTTTCTGAGACGCACAGGCAGTGACTTACACCCTGCGGAATTGAATGCAAAGTGCACACATAGCCTTAGAACATCACCGCAGAACAGATCGCAAACCACACAAACATTTATTGTCTATTAACAGTCTGGATGTAGTTATCAATTTTTTAGAATTTGTATATTTTTAAAAACTTATTTTTTTTTTACATATATTCTTCTCACAGGGCTTGAATGTGTGACTGCTTATACTACATACTGCAATACCACAGTATGAAAATCGGAGTCTCCTATGAAGTTCTAACTATATACTAGCACAGTACTATAGTATATAGTTAGGTGCAGATATATTTGTACAGTGACCGATTTGAGCTCTGCATGCCACTATTTTATTTATTTATTTATTTTTAAATGAAACAAATGAGATGCAATTGAAGTGTACACTTTCAGGTTTAATTAAAGGGGTTGAACAAAAATATCGTTTGAAACATTTAAGTATTGCAACCATTTCTCCAAAGCTTCCTTATTTCAGGGGATCAAAAATAATTGGACAAAATAAAATTGTCAAATTCAATTTTAATTTTTAATACTTTGTAGAGAATTATTTGCAGATAATGACTACTTGGAGTCTGGAAGCCATGGACATCACAAAACGCTGGATTTCCTCCTTTGTGATGCTCTGCCAAACCTTTACTGTAGCTGACTTCAGTTGTTACTTTTTTTGTGGGTCTTTCTGCCTTAGATTTTGTCTTATCATGGGAAACGCAACTCAATGGTGTTGAGATCTGGTGATTGACTCGACCATTGCAGAATATTGCACTTCTTTGCCTTAAAATTTTCCTGAGTACCTTTCGCAGTATGTTTTGAGTCATTGTCGATCTGTACTATGAACCACTACCCAATTAACCTTGCTACATGTGGTGGAATCTGAGCAGATAGTAAAGCCCTGAACACTTCAGAATTAATCCTGCTGCTTCTGTCTTCAGTCACATCATCAATAAACACTAGTGATCCAGTGCCATTGGAAGCCATTCATGCATGGCCATCAAGCTGCCTCCACCATGTGTTACAGAGTATGAGCTGTGCGTTAAATAATGAGTAGAGATGAGCGAGTACTGAAATATTTGTAATCGCTATACTCGTAACGAGTACTTTGTAATACTCACGTATTCGTTCCAAATGCAAGTCAATGGGAAATGCGAGTTTTTTCTCTTTCTCTCGCTCCCGCCATCGAGAAGTATGAAGCGCGGCCAGCCAATCACAGTGATGCAACAACAACCATGATAGCTGCGGCTTTACTGTACTTGGTTAACAAGCCCAGCATGTTTAGTGGCTGCAAATCAGGTGCCAAACCTGCTGGGTGGGACATACAGATTGATCTTAGTTTTATCTATTTAAAGAATATTTTTCCAGAACTGGGCTGGCTTCTTAGATGTTTTTTGGCAAAGTCTAATCTGACCTTTCTATTTTTAAGGGTGATTAATGGCCACTCCTAACATTTCTGCTTTCAACCTAATGATGATCTGTTTCTTTTCCATTTAGAGCATCTTTGACCACATGTTGTGTGTTCATAGCAACAGTCTCCAAATGCAAATGCCACACCTGGAATCAGCTCCAGATCTTTTACCTGCTTAATTAATGATGGATTAGCAAGACAAACCTTTGATGGTGGTGTTACAATGTGGGCAGGTATGTTTATTCAATACATACCTGCCTGCCTACAAGCCTACAATTTGTTACTGATACAGTATCAAACCTCTACAACTTGAATAACATCCTAATCCAGTTTCTTTGCCTTTACATGAACACCTCAGACCTCATTTCATCTTCATGGATGACAATTCTCCAGTTCACCTAGATTGCATCATAAGGGAATGGCTGCTGAAGATTGGGGTACCTCAAATGGAATGGCCTGCACGTTCTCCAGACCTGGATCCCATAGAAAACCTATAGAACCAGCTCAGTCACCATATAGAGAGTCATATCTCTGTACCCAAAAACCTCAATGACCTGAGGGCCGCTCTTCAAGAAGAGTGAAATGCCATGCCACAGCAGGCAATAACTCGACTTGTGAAGAGCAGGAGACGTCATTGTCAAACTGTAATTGATGCTCAAGGCCACAATAAATTATTGACACAGTGACATTTTTTCTCTTTTGCTTCAATAAATTGTTTGATATGAGAAAATCCTCATTGCATGCTTCTACTTAAAAGCCTGACTTTCATGATTAAATATCACTGTACTTTTATGTTTTACATAAATTTCACCTAAAAGCCAAATATCCCTAACTTTTTAGAAAGATGCAATAGATTGCATTCGGCGCTTACAATATATCCAGTCTTGATAAGGTTGGTCTTGATAGATTATTTTAATAAAAAAATACATGTATGTGTATATAATAAAACAACGCGTTTCGGCTTCACCTTCTTCAGGTTTAAAACATATAAAAAAATGAATAATGTGCCCCTCAGTGCTATACCAAAGTCCACATTTGGGATCTCAACAAGTCTATTTATTCTCTGCTTTCCATCCTGAGGGAGGAGATTGCTGCACATTCAATTACAACGTTATTTACCTCTAACCAATACCAATGGCCTATATGACAAACACGCTTTGGCACCTTTTTTCCTATAACATTGCACATTCCATTTATATATTCTTGTACTGTCATGGTACTGCTTTGTATACTATTACCATTTATTGACTGCATGTCTTGATAAATGATAAGAGGAAGTTGTCCTTGACACTTGGAGCCCCTGGGTGCTATATAGAGATTCCCTGGAGTTTGTACAGTGGATTTTGAGGTGACTTGGTAGATTGGACGGGGATGCTGGGGCATGTCGGGGTTTAACCGCTCTTGCAGGACTTCTCTTTTATTCTTCTGTACTTCCTCTTCCCTACTTTTTTATGTTTTTCTTGTATCTAATCTTGATCTCGTTTTTCTCTTTTGGCCTTCTTTCAGGCTAATTCACCTGTTATGAATGTTTGTTGAATCAAGCCTTTTTGGTATTTTGGCCTTGTAAGGCTCAATCTTAATAAATCAAATGTGATTTTCCAGTTCTTAAGATATCTTTTTGTGTTATCACTTTGTTCATTATGTATCCCAACAAACCAATACCTGATTTGTTTTGTGCATAACTTCAGAAGGTTTGCTTCAGTAATGTTGAATATAATAATAACTACAATAAAATTTGATTTGAAAGAAATGATGAGAGGAAGTTTTGCCAAAATACTGTACCGTTTCCAATATGTAGAGTGGCACTCCGTGGTAGTCATGGGTGAGATGTAATTTTCTTATGTCCCAGCACGTTACATGAAAGATGGTCTCCTGGCTGGGTGTGTGGACTTGTGTCATCGGGGTGGTGTGACCTTGCAGGCTGCATGATGTCGATGGTTTCACCAGTTCTTTAAAAATATTTCTTTACTCAATAGCCATATGACAATTATTTAAATTAATTTCTTCCAAGTTTATTCACCAACACAGATATATCCATAACCAATCTCTCTACTTCAATCTTAGTTGTTCTTGTCATCATCATCACAGTACAGCTCATGAGAGTAATTATTTCCCTCCTGCGGTTCCGCGTCTTATTCTGCTCGGAAAGGAGCTGTATTGCCAATATGCATGGACCTTAGCTTGAAGCTTACTGATGCCTGTGTAACTTCCCCTCTTACTTCGTTTTACCTTCCAATCCATCCTGGCCTATTACCTTTAAAAGTTGTAAACTGCTAAAGGCCATGTTGCTAGGCGTCCTTTGTCAGGACTTGTCTACACTCAGTCCTCGGACCCGTTTTTAATAGATAACTGTGCATTTTAGTCATGTTTCGGTACTCCAGATCATGCTATCTCTAGCTCCAGCCTCTTCTGCTTTACTGACACCCATGTCATGCGGTCTTGTCGACTCAGCAGACCTTAAGTCTCACGCTGGGCCATATCAGGTGCTCCAACAGGAAATAGTCACTGTCACTGCATTCTAGCCACTCCCACTAGCTCATCCCAACTGTTAAATCCATCCTGACCTATCACAGGCAACCACATATAACACTTATCACAATAATGTAAAAACACACTACAAATTATAAATTGCACAACCATATTGCAATTGGTGGCTCCAAGGGTAAGCGGGGCAGCATGTCTATCTCCTTACACATACACCTTCAAAAGAAACGTTCTGTGCTGATGCACTGTGACTTCAGTATGTTGCAGAGCCAGTATTACTGTGAAACCTCGTGTGGATTACGACAGAACTGGGTGTTTTATTTCATTTCAAAGAATGTTTTTTTTTCTGTTTGTGTTTATTTCTTTTCACTTACAGATTAATAATGCTGGGTCTCAAATACCGTCCCCATTACTAATCTAGGGCTTAGTGGCAGCTGTGAGTTGTGATTAACCCCTTATTACCCCGATTGCCATCGCACCAATCCAATCAAGATGAGTTAGGAAAAGGGCCGGGATTGTCACATCTAATGGCTGCGACAATTCTGGGCGGCTGCAGGCTGCTATTTTTAGGTTGGGGGGCCCCTGTAAGCATGGGCCTCCCCAGCCTGAGAATATCAGCCCCCAGCTGTTGGCTTTTCATAGCTGGGTATCAAAACTAGGGGGGACCGCACACTGTTTTTTTAAATTTATATAAATAATTTTTAAAAAAAAAGCTGCATGGGGTTTTTCGTATTTTGATACACAGCCAAGATAAGCACATGGCTTGGGGCTACAGCCTGTAGCCGTATGCTTTATCTGTTCTGGGATTCACAATAAAGGGGGACCCTACACCAATAATGTTTTTTATTTTTACACCATTATAGACATGCATATATCATGTGCGATAGCAAGCAGTCAAACACACTGTCACACAGGGTGGGGGCGCAGTCTGACTGTAACCAATCACAGACGCCAGGACTGCTGATGGGCGGGGTAAGCAGTGCATATACATGAGCTTAATGAGTGGCCCTGGAAGTAGCCTTACAGCAGTGTGGTGACTGGTAAGTATAACGTGCCAGCTCTATTCTTATTTTCTTTCTTTTTCCTTTATTTTATTTTTTTAAATTACCCTAGTGGCCAGATTTGGATAGTTACTCGGAGTTTCCTGAGAACTACAGGCCCAGGATCAGTGCACCGGTACTAGGTTACCCATGTGGATCCGGACTTTTACAGTCCAGGTTTGCCATCACTATTCAGGACAAATATTGATGATCTCTACAGGGGAAAGACCATCAACATCATATCAGTGAAAATCTTTCTCGTGCCACCCCAATGATCAGTTGATATCTGCTCCAGCAGAGCTGGAGGCTGGACATAAACAATGTACAAATCAGGAACATCAGACCAATACTATTCAACTGAATAGGTCAAGTCAGCAATATGTTATTACTGGATAAAGCCCATAATAGAGGCAATACTTCCTTGATAAATCATGTGAGTAAAGGGATTGTTCACTAGTTAAACAACCCTTTCTGATTCCACGTTTCCCCCAGGTAAAATAATAAAGTCTTTACTCACCCGCACCGTTCCAGAGGCTTGCGGTGTCGGGGCTTATGTAGGTTTGTGACATAATGCTAGCCTCACATCCAATCAGCTTTGGCTTCTGTCGACCCGCCTTTGGGCCTGTTGATTAACTCATTTGGTCCGAAGCTGGAGAGACAAAAAGCGATGCTGAATGGACGCAGGGCTCACATGACGTCACAACCCCACTAGAGCCAAGGCAGCATCGCGAACCTGAACACTGCTGGAAGGGCGCCGGTAGATGAGGTGAGTATAAGCTTTATTATTTTAACTGGGGAGAAGCAAATTGAATCAGAACGGTTTGTCCTAGTAGTGCACAGCCGCTTTAAGCTTTAATGATGATTATTATTAATATTATTATTATAATATTAATATAGTCCTGCTGGAGTCTCAAAGAGTGCATAAAGAAGGGAAAAAAAAGTCTTCACTTGATGCTCCTTAAACATATATTTTATTTCTTTCAAAATTACATAGAAAGCAAAGAAATAGTCAATGAATTTTAATCAGAGCTGTACAATATGTTTACAGCCCAAAATAAAATATGTTTATAGCTTATATTTAAAGCTTAAAATTGGAACCTAAGATACAAGTCTTAAAATAATACAGGAAATGACCAACATCGGAATAATTAGCGGTTATTATGTAGAAGTGAGAACTACGCTAGCAATTTCAGAAGGTCATCCATAATTTAAAAAGAATAATGATTCAGTCATAAAACAGCCCAAAACAATCCAAATGTCCAGGGCAGGTCACTTCATGTCTTTTGTTATGTGATATAAATGAAATTTTATCTACATTTAATAAAGTGCGGAGCAGCATCAAAGCCGGAAGCTGTGCAAACTGCAGATAATTATCAATGACAAATAATATGTACAGGATATCAGATCCTATTCCATTTCGTGGAAAGGTGTGTCTAATACAAGTCAATACATCTCCTATGTATACAGTATTACTCCTTTTAACTCTCTTCACCACTTTTCTATAGCAAAAGATATTTAAAGACTCGTCTTATCAAGAAAAAGGGGTTTTTTTTTACTTCCATACCAAACACGTAGTGAGCTGTAACATAATTATGTTAGATATTGACAAATTCTAATATTTGTACTCATAATAAACTAGTTATAGAGCAAGGCAAACCGGAATAAATGAGCTCCAGTCCGAACCTTCTGGAACCCTCTTTTTCTCGATTTTGGACCTTCACAACTACAAGTATGTCTTCTAGATGGGTATTTGCTGGCACAGATATTGTTAGGTTCTCAGTACTAAGAATTGAAACAATAATGGAATGACAGACTTTGTTTCGCATCATGTTGTTAAAGCAACTTAATATTATCATCTGTAGATAATGGTCAAGCTTTTTATTACAATGAGCTGAACCGTACAGTATTACAGCACAGGACACAAAATCAATGAGTGTCAGAACCCTGAAGATAATAAAAAATGACAAACTGGACAAGTCCGATCTCTCAAAGAAGATAATGCCTCTGGATATCCTCACAGAGCTGGCTGAATACTCGCTACTCCTGGGGTCAGCTGAACAATTACAATGTTGTTTGCCTGATCTTGGACTAAATCCAACAACTGCATTAGAGGCCATTTGTATATGCCCTTTATCAAGAGAGCCATCTCCGAAGAATCTTCATTGTGTCAACATTCATGTCTATACCTGTGACAGTGGGAAGCGATTAGCTCAGGTGTTTGATCGTATAAATGCTGTCCGACCTTAGGGGAAATAATTATATCAATCTTTATTTAAAACTATCATCTGATCATGACCAAAACCACCCTAGACCTGCCAAAGGGCACAGGATGAGTCAATGTTTCCATGCCTGTGTACTGTGAGTGTAGCAGAAAAACTGGCCATATTGCCTTCTGTTTGGCCAATTATAATTTTCTTACTAAAATAATAAAGAAGGATATAGCTTAATGGGTGGTAGAGAACATATTAAAGAGGACCGACTACCAGGATTTTCATATATAAACTAAAGCCAGTGCTATACTGGTGCTATCATGCTGATTCTATACATACCTTTAGTTGTGAGATCGGATGTATAGTTTCTGAAATACAGGCAAGTAAAGTTTGTGCAATGCACTGTTATTTGATGATAGGTGCAACATAATATCTAATAAGTGGGTCGGGTTTTGCTAGTTATTCCCGCCCCTGTCTCTGTTATTACAGGGGGGAGGAGGGAGAAAGTACAAGTGGGAGGAAGGACAGAAAGCAGACAGGGGCGGGAATAACTAGTAAAACCCAACCCACCTATTAGATATTCGACTGCACCTCTCATCAAATAACAGGGCATTGCACAAACATTTCTTGCCCATATTTGATAAAGTAAACATCCGATCTCACAACTAAAGGTATGTATAGAATCAGCATGATAGCACCAGTATGGCTCCGCCTTTAGTTTATATATGAAATCCTGGTGGTTGGTCCTTTTTAAAGGGTAACGGACAGATCCATGTCAACTCAACAACTGGCTGCTTCCAAAGAGAAATTTGCATAGTTAACATTTGGATATGAGTTACTTATGTACATCATACTTTTCAGAAGAAGAACTAACTCTTAAATGTACGAGTCCTGAAAAATGTAGGCTTTGTGCAAGACAAGATGAGAGACTTACATGGTACCTATGACCATAGAAAAAAGCCCAATCAAGTTTGAAGTACATGGTAGGTTAGCCAATTTGGCCTTGCTTGGGGTCAGATAGGACACTTTTCAGGGTTACATGTTAATCTAAGGTACATCCGAGTGTTGCAACCTGAATAGTTAGTGAAGGATGTTAAAACTAGGATCATCTAAAATCAATTGTATGTAAAAAAAAAAAAATAATAATAATAAGGTAGAGTCTTTTACTAATTTAGTGTGGTCAATCTGGCATCTGCTCCTTTATGAGTTGCCCAGTATTACCCCGTTTCCACAAAAATTACGCCGACCTCCAAAATAAGCCCTAGTATGATTTTTTTGGGACTTTTTTGGAGTATGCTTAACAAATAAGACCTACTCCAAAAATAAGCCTTAGTTGCAGTTCCATAAGGAAGTGTCCAAACAGCTAAAAAAGTTAAAGAATACAGCAGAACACAACAAAGAAGGCAGACATCAACAAAAGAAAGCAGACTATATAAGACATCCCCTGAAAATAAGCCCTAGCCCATCATTCGGAGCAAAAAAATAATAAACCCTGTCTTATTTTCAGGGAAACATGGTGGTTGCAATACTGTCGCTTGCACAATCATCTCAGCTCGTTGTCCATGTCAGTGGTTTAAAAAAAATCATGTCGTAAAAGAGAAAAATCATTATAATCTGTATACAGTATAGTTACCAAACAATTATTTACAAGATAATGTCCTCATCAAAATGCATAAATTAGAGAATAATAAATATAACCATCTTGTTCTTCAATCAGACAGGTTTAACCAAAAGGGATTTAACATATTCATATACAGTATATTGTATTATATACTACAAGCATCTGAATAATTATAAATTATAATAAGAATAACAACAACATTAACGCTTCATGAACTGTGCTATTATTATATTTGCCCACTTGTTTGTGGGTGTTTTCAAGGGCCATGACTTTCAAATGGTAAAAGGGAAAAAAATATATATATATATTCCACCTTGGTTTTTTTGGGTTTGATTTTACAGAATTCAGTAAATATGACCTGGCAATATGATTTTTCAGGCCAGAATGATTAAGGGTACATGCCCACAGTGAGTGTTCCGTTTTTGACACTGTATCGTGGCTGCATCAAAAACGCAGTGTTTTGCTCAATTGGTGCATCTAATGTGATGCTTCCCTTCTGGGGTGGCTGTGGGCTGGAATTTTTAGACTGGGAAGGGCCCAATAAGTATAGACCTTCCCAGCATCATATCAGCCTACAGCTGTCTGCTTTACCTTTGCGTGTTATCAAGTTTTTACATTATTTATTAGGTTAAACCAGGCTAAATATCCTTTAGTGCCACTAAAGGGTGCAAGTATTTAATATGAAGAAGGGTTGGGAAATTAGATATCTGCAGGATATCTATCTCTCTAATTTATTTATCTCATCAAACTAGCTATATCTTTATTTTATTTTTTGTCTTTGTATATGTGTATAGGGATGTGGGGGTTATAGTGTTTCTTATGAGATGGGGAAGTTATAATTATGAATGATTTTATACCACTATAATCTATAATACTAAATTTACTTTAACAGTTGAACTCTTTACTGATGATTTAAAAGACAAAAATGCATAAAAAAAACACGTCACAAAAAAGGCACACAAAAACACAAGTAAACGAAGGTGCGGAATTAGTGGAGAAATTCTGCTGCGTCAAAAACTCAACAAACACTGATCGTAGGAACGTACCCTTATAATCATAATACCAAATGTATACTTTTCAAAATCGCAGTGATTAAAAACAGGAAAAAATTAGAACTTTTGAAAAATAATTTTGGATTGTGTCACCATTTTCTGAGACCCGGAATTTTTTTACATTTTTCCATCAATGGAGCTGTGTGGGGGCATAATTTTTTTGCACATAGAGTTGCTTTCATTGATACTATTTAGACTACATATGATGTTTTGATAGCTTTTTATGGCTGGCTCTGAGTGCATCAGTTAGGGCTCTTTCAGATGTCCATGATCATCGGTCTGATCTCTGATTGCAATTCTCGCATTGGCCATGCATTCACCAAACCGAGCAGGACAGATACATATATGTCAATGAAGCTGTCACACTTGGGTTGGGAAAGGCACAGCCAGTCGGTGCTAGAGTTGAGTTAGTACCTAACTTTTCATACTCACTATACTCATAACGAGTACTGTCTAATACTTGCGGATTCGTTCTGAATAGCGTCTGCAATACAAGTCAATGGGGAATGTAACAAGTAACTTGAATTCCACACTATTTGCTACTCGCACGAATAGTACGACATTCGGGTTACTCATTACATTGCGAGTATTCCCCATTGACTTGCATTGCACACCCTATTCGTACTGAATACGCGAGTATTAGACAGTATTCTTTATGAGTATAGCGAGTACGAATAGTTAGGTACTCGCTCAACTCTAATTGTGATCCAACATCGGAACGAATTGCACAGACTTGTGAAAGATTGCAGGCTCCTCTCCATATAGCGATTGCAGGTCCTTTAAATGTACAATGCCCATCATTAAAGCTTTAATAATAATAAGGAAATTAAATAAAATGGTCACAGTCTGAATGAGGCAGAGATGAGAGAGAGCGGATGCTTAGATAGCAGTGTGAATCTGCATGTGATATCGGAATTCCTCCATCTCCAGGAAGTTTTGTCCACACATCGTACAGCTGTAGCCTTTCTCCTTAACGTGTGTGCGGCGCACGTGGCTGTCATGCGCAGCATGTGACGCAAAAGCCTTGCCACAATGTTTGCACTTAAAGGGCTTTTCTCCAGAGTGTTGCCGTATGTGGGTGCGGAGGATACTGGAAGCTGTAAATGCCTAATTAAAAGAAAAATTAAAGAGATGATGTGTTGATCAAACAAATCTCAGGTTTTGATCGAAAAGCTGTTTTTATAGCAGCTGGAAACTACTTTGACATAATAATTATGAAAAATGTATACGATATATATCAAAATCACATTTTATATAGAATTAAAAGATTATTCTTCAGGAATAGGAAAAAAATAATAATTAAAGGACATGTCATTATAAATAAATTGATATATTGATATATTCAATCAATTAGAAAATAATTGTTTTGTTTATGGGGGTACTCATTATAGTACGTTAGAATGGGTGCCACCTTGTTACACCAACATAAACCTGTTCTAGAATGTTAATGAAGCCTGTGAGCATGTGCAGTAGAAAGCTCCACTGTTGTGTTCTGGAGATCACTTGTATGTGGTATAGGTTATGTCCTGGAAAGCAGCTGGTCAACATTCAGATATGCAGGGTGTACAGCAGTGTGAGCAGCTTCTTACTTCAGCACTACTGGTATCTCCAGTATTAGATCAGGTAGATCAGGAAGGCAGCAATGTGAGCAGTCTCTTCTTACCTCAACTTCCCTGGAATCTCCAGTTTTAGGTCAGATAGAAAGGATGGACAACACTGTGAACAGCCTCTTCTTACCTCATCTTGCCTGGTATCTCCAGTATTATGTCAGATAGGCAGGATGAACAGCAGTGTGAGCAGCATCTTTTTACCTCAACTTCCCTGATATCTTCAGTATTAGGTCAGCTAGACAGGATGGAGAGCAGTGTGTGCAGCTTCTTCTTATATCAGCAGCCCTAATATCTCTAGTATTAGGTCAGATGGGCAGGGTGGAAAGCAGTGTGAGCAGTCTCTACTTACCTGAGCAATTCTGAAATCTCCATGTATAGCAAGAGATGTTCTCAATTAATATTCTGATCTGATAACTAAAGAGAGGGGGCAAGGATTCCTACTGCACATGCCCACAGGCACTAGTCCTAACATTCTAGGAGAGGTTTCATTCAGTGTAACAATATGAGACTGGTGAAGCTTCATGACAATGAATACCTTTTTAACATCACTTGTCATGAGTAGAAGCATAAGAAAAATATCTGAATGGGACAGATATTTGGACATCCGGCCTAAGGTCTTTCTGCTTTGCTTTGTGTCCATTGTACCTCAATTGATGAGGACAACTCATACAAAACAGCGTCATTTATCGCCAGGCTTTTTCCAAGTCTATTGCAAAACTGATGAACCAGAGGAAAACATGAAATTAAATTTGTTGCATTTTCTTTTATGGCACTTTGAAGGGTCCAGTGCAATAACAGCTCTGCTGAATGAATATGAATGATCCCATAGAAACTATGTAGCACCGGAGGGGAGAAAAAAAAGCCATATGGTTGGATAATTGGTTATGCAGTAGAGTTGAGCGGATTGCTAATAAACCGGGTCTGGCGGATCAGTGGCGGGTTGACAATGAAGTCCGGATCCGATCCGGCCCAATATATGTCAATGAGGAGCGGAATCCGGAGAGAGAGAGAAAGAGAGAGAGAGAGAAAGAGAGAGAGAGCAAGAGAGAGAGAGAAAGAGAGAAAGAGAGGAGAGAGAGAAAGAGAGAAAGAAAGAAAGAGAGAGAGAGAAAGAGAGAGAGAGAAAAAGAGAAAGAGAGAAAGAGAGAGAGAGAAAGAGAGAGAGAGAAAGAGAGAAATAAAGAAAGAGAGAGAGAGAGAAAGAGAGAGAGAGAGAGAGAGAGAGAAAGAAAAGGAAAAAAAAAAATCCGGATCATGCAACCGTAATTCCGCATCCGGGTCGGACCCGGATCTACAGCTGAAACCGCGTGGATCCGGATTTTTCAAGTCCGGGTCCGCTCAACACTATTATGCAGCCATCTATATGGGCAGAGTTGCTCAGCTTAGCTATTGGTTGTAGTGCTGTTGCTGGATGCCACCGAAGCAGCCCATCAACAAAGACAAACAGCATCAATTCAACCTTAGTTTTACTTTTTATACCACTAAACCTACATAACAAAGCTAAATAAAAGGGGACAATAACAATAGGATTTTTCTTTAAATAGTGTTTAAAAATGACAATCTCCGCTCTGTAGTAATAGGTAAGTGTCGTCACCTTGTTGCAGTACACACACTTGTAAGGTCTTTCTCCAGAGTGAACTCTCATGTGCTTGTTGAGGCTGGAGGACTGAGAGAAGCTCTTCCCACACACTGTGCACTGGAACAGAACGGACAGGTGTCAACATTCAGCATTGCTAATGATCAGTAACGGTAGTGACAGATTGTCAGAATACGGACAAAGCAGGATTGAGATTGCTGTATGAAGAGCAGTGGAGTTTGTCATTTGCAACAGTTCATCTTGATACCATAATGTGTTATCTTTGCTTTTTCATATGATTCCAGGTAGATTGAGGAGTAGATTAAAGGGAACCTCTCACCAGATTTTGGCCTTCTAAACTAAAACTAGAACCTTAAGCAGCGCCTGTGCTGCATTCTATAAAAGGTGCATGTTACCCCCTGACTCCCCGTGTAGACCTCAAAAGTACCTTTATAAAATCTCCCACCCTGTATGTAAATTGTCCTCATCTGCGCCTCCTGTCCCTCCTTTCGCCCTCCTCCTGCTCTGACTGACGTGGATGACGTCTTGGATGCCATTCACGTAGGCAGGCAAAATCTCCATATTCCCGGCTCGGGCAGGCGCACTTTGCTTTGCCCTGTTGTGGGCAGAGCCAAAACATAAGTGGTGAACCGGAGAGTTCTCTGCGCAGGTGCGAGATTTTGCCTGGCAATGGTGATGACATCACCTACTTCATCCACATCGCTGGGCAAAATCTACTCATTTCCAACCTGCGCAAGCCAGGAATATGGAAATTTTGCCTGCCTACATGGATGGCATCCAAGGCGTCATCCACGTCAATCAGCACAGAAAGAGGGCGAAAGGAGGGACAGGAGGTGCAGATTAAGACGTCCATTGCACCGGACCAGACATTTTACATATAGGGCGAGAGATTTTATCAAGGTATTTTTGGGGTCTACAGGGGTGGTTAAGGGGTACCGTTCACCTTCATGGGGTGCAGCACAGGTGCTGCTTAAGGTGCTAGTTTTAGTTTAGAAGGCCGAAATCTAGTGACAGGTTCCCTTTAATGCACAGGTAGTAGACATTTTTAAAGGGACACTAACCTTAAAGGATTTAAATTTCCTATATAGTTATATGTGGGTAAGCAGTGACTTTAATTGAAGTGCAAGTATCTGCCTCCATTTCCTTATAACGCCAACATGTTCTTAGATTTAGTGCCCCTTTTATTAAATGTGATCCAAGGTATACTCATTAATCAAATACATATTTGATAACTGTCAGCCCACATCTGCCATCCAGGGAGGATTGGGACCCCCACATATACATTAGCTGGGTGTTTATCTGATGTGTGTAGCCACCTTTATACTATGGGAAAAACATGACAGCAGAAATACAGAGCCGCTCTCCTGTATTATTACATTGTGTTCATGGGTAGCTATGCAGGTGGGTATTTAAGGCCCACTTATGGGCAGGTTCATAGTGTGCACCCAAGTTACCGTGCAAGGGAGGCAAAAACCATCTATTGATCCTAGACACATCTCTAATATTACGCACAATGCATTAGTTCCAAATATGTGTAAAACACTCAAGAAAATCATCGCAGCCAACTGAACTGTTAAATAATGTAAGCTGGCCCGTGAAATGGAAGTGTGTCTCATTGAGCCAGACCTGGATCTATTTCAGTTTACAAGCCTTTCACATCTAAATAAGGGGCCTCCAGCCAAACCCTACTGAGATAATGGCAGCCACCCGTGACTCTGCTTAACCCTTCCTCTACTGGAGAGACAAGGCCATTAATCACTGGAGTATGCTGGATACAAGCTTGGACTGGCTCACAAGGAAACAGGTAAATCACCCGGTGGACGTCTGCTCGGGTCTGGGCCCTCATCCCTCCTACATGAGCAGTATTTGGCACAATACAGTATATATACATGGACAAAAGCAGTATCCCATTATTAATATAACAAACTACCCAGAATATTGATATATGGAAGCATAGACAAATGTGTGAATGCGGGTCAAATAATTTAGTCTCAATGGTAGTGATGGGCCCTTGGCACCCCAGTCCAACATTGGCTGGATGAGTATATTAGGCAATGCTGGGATTGATGATCTGAGAAAAGGAAAATGAAAAACTGGGGCTTGTAGATGTTTTCTAATGAACATCTATTTATATTTTTAAAGACATTTTGGATAATATGAAGTTGTCATATCAGTATTTTTAATTATTTCACGATGGCATCTCCTAGTATTATACCCTCTGACAGATTGGTATAAGGAGCAGAGGGGTGATCAGCTCCTTATTGTTTTGTAGAAGTGTATGTCACCCTGTAAGGCTATGTGCGCACGTTGCATCTTTGTGGTGGGTGACCACAAAGATGCCGCTTTTTTGGCAAAAAGGCATCCAAAAAATGAATGCGTTTTGATGCGCTTTTTGCCGCACTTTTGCCCAATGCATTTTTTAGGTCAAATCTATTGACTGGAAGGGCTCAAAAACGCTTGAAAGAAACGCATAAAGAATTGACATGATGGTCACCACAAAGATGCAGCCAAAAAAATCTGCAACGTGCGCACAGCAAAAATGAAATCTCATAGACTTTGCTGGAGAAGGAAATTCATGCAGTTTTGAGACCAAAACTTCACCCAAAAAAATACACAAAAAAATGCAGCAAAAACCACAGCGTGTGCACATTGCCTTATGGGGTGGGACAAGCCGGAGTGTCTGCTAATGCTTGGCATCTCGAGGTGTGCCCTGCTTTCTCTAGTGGTGTTTTTGGGGGTTTGCCAATCAAGACTATGTAAGTATATGAAAGTTGCTAAATTGGTGCTGTTACTCCAACAGAAGGTAGCATGAGCCTAGGGGTAAGGTACAAGATGCTATTTTATTCAAACATTGTCCTGCTAATAAAATACCAGCTTTTACCTTACCTCCAGATGAAGCTACCTGCTATTGGAGTTATCATCCATCACCAACATACAATCATAGATACACTTCCATGAGCCCGAAGCACACTGGCAGACACAGACAGTAGAGGGCCCTTGTAAAAGAACAATATATGGGCCCTTTAGAGTCAAAAAGATCATCAACATGCACAATTTAACCCGCTTTAGAAGTAGAAATGGCCACCCCTAACCTCCTGGGCTGCACAGGTTGCACCAATGATATATGCACCCCTGCCTAAGCAAACTTATTCATCTTTTTTTTAGGTAACATAAACACGCTGTATACTGCAACACTTTACAATTCAGATTACAATTACGGATCAGTTTCAGATCAAAAGCAAAATGTGATAACACATTGCCAAAGTAGAGCATCGATCTATAGATTTACCAAATGAGCTGCTGTGAATTCACAAACAGAGCAGGTGAAATGCTTTGCATTGCCATATGAGACCACCAGCAGAACGCAGACCCCCTCCAGTAAGAGATCATATTCTGCTCTGGTGAAGCAGACACTGGGTGCCAATTATTGGACGGACATGGTATATCAATATCATACATAACAGTAGGTTCTGCTTTGGAGTGAATGCTTTATGGTCCAATGCATAATCAGAATGCGGAATAAGCAGAATTTACAGAAAAGAGCAAATATAGACTTTAGTGTCCCCTCAAGAAGAAAAAACAAAGTTTTATATATATATATATATATATATATATATTATATATATGTATATATATATATTATATATATATATATATATATATATATTTTATATATATATATATATACACATACATGCACGTATTGCACATATACACAATATATATATATATATATATATATATATACACATACACACACACTCATATAGGCAGATATATACAGAATAGTCAATCAGCCACCACCTTCCACAGACAACTAACAAACATTCATTCACCTGCCATCAGCCACAATAAGGGGCCAAAAAGATAGATCTGGCTCCCAATCTACTGGTTGGGTGGAAGAATAATGGCTGCACTTACTTTGTGGGGTCTGTGCTTTTCATGGACATGCAGGATGTGGATCCTTAGCCTGTCCCTTTTCTCAAAAGACCTCTTACACAGGTGGCAGGGAAATTTTCTGTCCCCTTGGTCCACACAGCGGGTGTATTTAAGGTGCTTGTCCCGGTAATATTTATAGGCAAAGACCTTTCCACATCTTTCACATTTGTAACCTTCTCCAGACTCTAAAGGGGACAAAACAAATACAGGATGACATTCCTAAAGAGACAACACTTCAGCCCTCGCTCCTCTCACATCACACACAGGTGAGGCACATGTTCCTTCATTTCTGATAAGGTGACATCCTTCAGGCCACATGCACTAGTGACTGGAGGGTGTAATGGAAGGATAAGGTGAGTGCTACTTTACAGTAGTTGAATCATTAGCAGTTAATGACTGAGCAGATAATCCTGCTCATCAGAATATGCTAATGTCAATAACAATTACTGGCCGAGTCCCCTGCTCCAGCTGAGCCTGGATCCTCCTAGTGAGGATTACACACGTTTATAAACACATTCCCCGTCAATAGCAGCTCACCCCCTGGTAATGACATCCAGTGCTATATAGAATCCCACTGCACTACATTGTGTGGAAATAATATAGGATATAATATGGGTTATGCTGTTATATAGTAATTAGGATAAAGGATAATTATTGTCATAATATACAATGCTAATATAATGATAGTAAAAAAAAAAAATTGTGCTATAATAAACTAATCTTAGACTAGAATATGTAATAGAAGGAATTTCCCTAAAATAAAAGACTTGGACCAATTAATGTGCAATGAGGCAAAACATTAATACTGACAAAAGTATATAACCTAAAAAAACTGTACTAAATTATCTCATAAGTATATAGTATCTAAAAAAACTGTAAGCTATTAGTCACATTTATTGATAAAAATGACAAAATATAGAAGTAAGGGTATGTGCGCACGTTGCTTTTTACCTGCTTTTTACCTGCTTTTTTGCTGCTTTTTCTTCTGCGCTGTTTAATGCCAAAATGGATGTGTTCTTCTATTCAAGCAAAGTCTATGGGAATTTGGGTTTCTTGTTCACACTATGTTGTTCAAAATGCTGCCTTTTTGAGGCAGAACTTTGGTCAAAAACTCAGCTTTTCAAAGAAGCAACATGTCAATTGTTTTTGCCATTTGGGTTTTGCACTGCAAAGCTGAGTTTTTGACCAAAGTTCTGCCAGAAAAAGGCAGCATTTTGAACAACATAGTGTGAACAAGAAACCCAAATTCCCATAGACTTTGCTTGAATAGAAGAACACATCCATTTTGGCATTAAACAGCGCAGAAGAAAAAGCAGCAAAAAAGCAGGTAAAAAGCAGGTAAAAAGCAACGTGCGCACATACCCTAAAGGTAAAACAAAAGACTAATACACAGATCAGATAAATAGATTGATTGATTGATAGATAGATAGATAGATAGATAGATAATGGATAGATAGATAATAGATAGATAGATAGATAGATAGATAGATAGATAATAGATAGATAGATAGATAGATAATGGATAAATAGATAGATAATAGATAGATAAATAGATAGATAGATAATGGATGGATAGATAGATAGATAGATAGATAGATAGATAGATAGATAGATAGATACTGGAGAGATAGATAGAAAGATAATACATAGATAGATAGACAGATAAATAGATAGATAGATAGATAGATAGATAGATAGATAATGGATAGATAGATAATGGATAGATAGATAATGGATAGATAGATAATGGATAGATAGATGGAAAGATAGATAGATAGATAATGGATAGATAGATAGATAGATAGATAGATAGAAAGATAATAGATAGATAGATAATGGATAGATAGATAATGGATAGATAGATAATGGATAGATAGATAATGGATAGATAGATGGAAAGATAGATAGATAGATAATGGATAGATAGATAGATAGATAGATAGATAGATAGATAGATAGATAGAAAGATAATAGATAGATAATAGATAGATAAATAGTTAGATAGATAGATAGATAGATAGAAGGATAATAGCTAGATAGATAATAGAGAGATAGATAGAGGGATAGATATATAGATAGAAAGATAATAGATAGGTAATAGATAGAGGGATAGATAGATAGATAGATAGATAGATAGATAGATAGATAGATAGATAGAGGGTAGATAGATAGATAGATAGATAGAATAAATACCACTAAGCATTTATCCATGATATGCACATTCCTGGCAGTATGTCATTATTTCTATGTTAATATAGATAATGATATGATGTCAGATTAGCATAAATGAATGTTATAGCGTTACAATCTATAGGAAATATTCTAAAATGGAATTAGTCAGTGTATATAGCCTGTATGATGCTCCTCTGTGCAGAGCAGGCGGTGGTGCTGTTACCTTCTGGCTGCGGGCAGGGCGCTGTGCCCTGGTCTGGGCCCCTCAGGCTGACGGGGATGCCATTGTACAGCTCGTAGCAGTCTCCATACCAGACCAGCAGCTCCTGTCGGGGCGCGATGTCCTCGCAGGTCTCATAGTAAATGTCGCTCTCGCACTGAATCGCGATCAGGTTTTGCTCCTGCTGGAATCGGGCGCAGTTCACAAGCGCCATCCAGTTACCGCACGGGCCCTTCCCATCAATGAAATGACTGAGCCTGCCTTCCTCAAAGATCTGCAGGGGGCACCACAGGGGACAGGGGCACATTATATCAATGATATCACAGCATATAGATTAGACCAGGAATTAGAACGATTATATCATCATATTCGTTTAATATATATTTATAGTAATTTAATATAAACAGTAATAGAATAGTATGAGATGTAATAATTATTTTAGGTAAATAATAAAACAATGTAATTTACTATAATTTTCATATAATTTTAAACATTAATAGTGCACTAATTATGGAAATATAAATGTTAATATTGAAAATATGAAATTAGTAATATAATTGTGATCACTTGATAAGAAATTATTGTGACAATACAATCAGATAGTTAAAAGATTTTTATAAAACAAAAGTTTTATTATACTCATCAGAATTAGACTAGAAAGAAAGAAAGAAGAAAAAAATCAAAACAGAATCCTGTATAAAATAACAGAAGAACGAAATCTAATCTCATCTATGTTGTAACTATAAGTTCTATGTAGGAAGCCTCACGTACAGATAAGTAGAGATGAGCTCTAGACCTAGGTCTCAGCAGACGCAGAGCAGCTCCTCACCTCCCACATCACTGAGTTGTCATCGTAGGTCTTGATCTCGCTGGTGTTCACCACTCTGCCCTGGAAAGGACCGTACTTCACTCCTTTGGGGATCACATTTGTACTGAACACCCCAGATTTGGGTAAATCTCCATATTTCGTTTTCAATATTATCAGTCCTAAAATACACATATTCTGATTAGCATCTATCCTTATCTAACACAGCAGAGATCAATGTAATGATAGTAATGTCATCATGTCATAATGTACCTTCTGGTAATTGTAGGGCTTCTCTATCCAAAACTTGAGGTTCCATTGCTATTTTAAAAGATTAATAAATAGATATGAGATAAGAAAGAAAGAAAGAGAAAGACAGAAAGAAAGAAAAAAAGAAAGGAAGAAAGAAAGAATATAAAGAGGCAGCACTCCCTAAATATAACATGGGGACTTTATTGTGGACTAATAACATCCATATGTTTTATTTATTTATGGAGAGTTGCCTCTTTATATTATACTCATATTTGTGGATCATGGGATTGTTGGTCCAGGAGGCATGCACCGTTTATATTTGGTTACATTAATTTGCATTTTTGTGCTGCTTCATTTTTTTATCTACTGAGATAGGTAGATAGATACATAGATATTTCTAGATAATATATATATATATATATATATATATATATATATATATATTATATATTTATACATATATATAATAGATAGATAGATAAATAATATACTGTATCTAATTGCATATGGTAAATAATACAAGATAATATTGAGGTGATATATAGATAATATATAGATGATCCCACCTATGCAGCTGTCGGGGATGCGGAGCCCAGAGAGCGCATGCGCCGGCCGGTTCTGGCTTCTCGGCTCCTCACACTTGCTGCTGTGCCCGTACAGGACCTTGTGCAGCTCCTCCGCTGTGAATTGGTATGTGGTGCCCGGGCTCATCACCTCTACCCCCGGGGAGCCCATTATGGGGGCCCCTCTGCACTTTCTGGGTTTGGGGCTGTGTGGGGGGTTGTGGAGGGGTCCTGCTCCCAGTGGTTGCCTGATGATATTATTAGTGCAGGGTGCCTCCTTAGTGCTCAGCCCCCCCGGGATCTTACTAAACATGGGGAATGTGGCCGGGCGATAGGGAAAGAAGGCTTCTCCTGTGGGAGAGCTGTGGGCCAGGATGGAGGATATGTCCCGAAAATTGATGGGCCCCAGGGGTGAGGATTTGGTGACAAGTCTTCCCAGAGACTTCAGGGGATCGAACAGGTCCTGGGGGTGGCTGGCCAGGATGCTCATGTACGGGTGACTCTGGGGGACATATGTTGGGATGTAGGCGGCCATGTGTGGGGGCAGCCGGCCAGTGCCCGGGGTGGGGAGGGCGCTGCTGGGCACCGACACCGCCATCCTCAGACACGATCTCGGGGGTATTGTCTGCAAACAAAGCAGAAATAACTATTATCAACTGCTGGAGACTTCACTGCAAAGTGCAAGAAGGAATAACCCCATAACCAATGAATAATGATGGTATATAGCGCCGACATACTCCGCAGCATTGTACACGTTACATAACATAGCCCCAGTCACAGAGGTGAGGAGAATCTCCTGCCATTCCTCTAAATTCGTTAGATTTGATCCGTAAAATTATAAATGGAGCAAATCCGAATCATAATATGGAGATATAATAGTATGTAAGACACAGTCTGCTCCGATATTCTACTAATACATTGCGAGTCCGATTGGAGCGATGTCACACGATATTATCGCTTTATTTCTTGCATTTCGTTTTCCTTAGTATAATTTCTACTAATAATCCAAACTAATTAGCGAAAATCATAATGGATTTTCAATTATCTCTAGAAATCCTCTAAATGTTAATATTTTCATATTAAATAATGTAATAAATAAAAATAGAAAAGATGATGTTTGTGTTTAGTTTTTGCAGTTCTGCAGCAGGATCCTGTCATTCTCCGATCCTGTGATCAGACATTATATACAGCACACATATTCCCACAGCTTTAGCTTGTCTGGTTCATCTAGATTTTCCCCTCATTTTCTGAAATCATCTATACCATTATTTACATCCACATATTTCACAATATTTTTCCTTCATTTTTTTAAATCGTCTATACCATTATTTACATCCACATTTACCTGCACTGCCGCACCTATGTGCTGATAACAAGCAAAAATCATACATTAATATCAACCTCTCTACAGAATGATGGTATCTAGTAACAGACTATATATAAGAGATTAGGGAGACAAAATAAAATCTTGTAAACGAAAAATAGAAAATCCGACATCAGTGACATAAATATAATCCTCCTTCTCAGCCCAGCTCACCCTGTATCATGAGGATTTGCACATTCTGAAATATTCGTTCAAATAATTAATTTAAATTGTAATTAATTGCATTTTAAAGATTTGCATTATTCTCTTTCTTTCTACACAACTGATTTCTGTATATACAACAACTTTGAACATGTATCCATGTTCAAAAAAGAAGTGACAATAAATAGATTAAAAATTAATTTTTATTGAAATATAAATTTAAAATCATGCAAAATATACAATAGAAAAAACAGCAAGAAAAAGTGCAAGATGATAGAAATAATACTAAGGGTCATGGACTGGATATCATATTTGGATATACCATAAGAACTCCATATATACACATTTCATAGGAGCTTTTAAATAAGTCAATAATTACCACCTATATTAAATCTTATATGGCCAAGTAATATCCGGCAAAAATTGTCTCAGAGAGAGATTTTCTCCTAACTGATGCAAATAAAGTGCCAATGTGCTGGAAGGGGGGAGGGAGTAAGAAAGCCAACAAAATAAATAGAATAAATAAGCTTATAAATAATTAGATGTTCATATTAAAATTCAAGCAATACTTTAAGCGGCCATCCTATAAAATACAACACTTCCCACCATAAGTATATACAGACACAAAAAGGCAATTCCTAAGGCATAAATATTAAAGACAATATATTTACCAAGATATATAGGTGGTAAAGTAGACAGTCCACGGCCCCTCACTCCGACACGTGTTTCGCCCTGTTGCTTTATCAACTGATTTCTGCCCTAAAAAAATAATCTCAATTTTCCATTTCCTCTACCCTTTCTTTTTCACTCAATTTGTAACAGTATATATTTACTTTTACTTGTGCTGATTGTTATCCTTTCCCCTAAAAAACGAATACAAATATTTTAAATAGAATACTGATAATTACTCGGTGATTGAGACTTTTACCCGAAGTCGGCCCTAAAAAGATCAACCACTGAGGGACTCACAGCTGTGAAGATTTTTCTGTCTATTTAATAACATGGTGCTAAGATTTTTTTTTTCTCGCACTAAAAAAAAGCACAATTATATAACAAAACCCTGCAAACATCACCCTGTCACAAGCATGAGCAGCGTGGATTGCTGGATTCTGGAGACTATTCCTCCTCCGCAGACACAGGGCTGGGGTCTCTTCAGACTCTGATACATAGACGTGTCTGTGCTCTCGGGTTAACCAGTCTATTAATAAAACCTTCAGTGATGGGGGAACAATGCTGAGCACAGGCAGCTTAAATCTTCATGAATCTGATAGAATGGCCAAATCAATGGCAGCCAATGGGGCAGACAAGACAGGGTCGTGACACTCACATCCAGGAACATGGGGTCAGGGGAAAGGTCACAATAATGAACATCTCTTCACATTAAGGAGGAAGCCCTGACACCCTGAGCCAGCAGCACCAGGGAAGTACCCAACTCTGGTATCTAAGCCGTGGTACTGCAGAAGCCGTATCTAATATTGGGGGGTGAGAGTAACTCCGAGGAGTTTTCTGGGGTCTGTTTTACTCACTGTGATGTGACAGATCCTGATGACTCCAGGAGCACAGAGATGGGTGCTAGTGAGGGGAGACGTCTCCTGGCTTCCCGGCCATCTCCTTGTGCTGGAGCTAGGGTGGGGTCTGGTAAGTGCACAGTGGGGTCTTACTTCTATGTGAATGCAAATGAAAGCAGATGGGTTAAAAGGCAAGAGAGGGAGGGGATAGAAACCAGAGTGGACCACAACTCCTTCCTCAATACCAACCAGTAGCTGCCCCTCCTCCCACCATGCTGACTGTTACCATTGGCTAAAAGCTCTTCATCTCCCCTGACCACTAAATGCTTTACTTACAGGTTGTCTGTACCTAGAGCACAGCCCTACCCTCAGATTTAATATGTAATGGCTTCATTGATGTCCACCCCCCTCAGGCACTTACTGTATATATCCCACAGCCAAATCACTCGTCATGGCTCACTTTATGGGCAAATCTCTGACTACAGACACTGAGGAGTTGTAATAAAGCACCATATACAACCAGGAAAGGGAGAAAGCCATTTACAGCCAGTAAAGGGTTATATATGGTTCTTTACCATATACCATACACAACCAGTAAAGGGAGTGAGTCAGCCATACACAACCAGTAAAGGGTTATATATCGTGCTTTACCATATACCATACACAACCAGTAATGGGAGTGAGCCAGCCATACACAACCAGTAAAGGGAGTCACTATGTTTAACGCCATGTGGACCCCCTCATCCCCTTTAAGAGTTTTATCTCTAATCACATCATTAGACTGAATAGATGACCCCTGGAGAGCATGGAGGTGTCGCTGAAGCTACAAACCATAGAAAGCAGCGATGGTTTTATCTGCATTATAGAAACAATTGTCCCAGGATCTGACGATCAAATACAGATAAACAATTAAAATCTATCGATCCTGATACAGATTAAAGGAATAGTTCAATAGGGTTTATACTACAAATACAATACTACAAATACGTATAGCGACAAAACACTAAGTAACGTCATATAAAGATAATAATAGAATATCATCATGCACATTAAAAGGAGAGAAACAGTCTGACATTTATAGAAGTGATTAAAATCTAATACTGTATAAGGTTTTATAATACGTTTTATTCATGTAAAGTACATACAACTGTGCTATGTTAATTATTCGTGTTCTTTATTATTTTGTTATGTGTATGAGGGGTCAAATCTTTCATTCTGCATGTATTCTGTGTATTCTGAGTATCATAGAATTACTTCATAGCCGTCATTTTTGTAATAACTATTATCTTTATTATGTGTGATATAGATGTTTTTCTTTAGATATTTACAGTACTTAGTTTATGATATCTCATTTATATACTGTGGATATTCTAATTTTATATATATATATATATATATATATATACATTTATCTGTATATATATGTATATTTTTATATATATACACACATTTATCTGTATATATATGTATATTTATATATATATACATATATATATATATATATATATACATTTATCTGTATATATATGTATATTTATATATATATATATATATATATACCCGCGCGCACACATATATATGTATATACACACAATCTATCTTTACACACACGTCAGTTCTGCACATTTTCCTACCGTGTGCACTTAGTTGAACTATTCTGTACTTAGAATATATCCATATGTGGGTGCACAGCTCTCGCCTCTATGTATACTTTCCATATCGGATGTGGTGTATTATCCTCTATACATCCCTCCTTGCTGCTGTGATGTCGGTTGCTACAAAATACATTATATTACTTCTGACATAGCAGTTGTAAAATAAAGTTTATTTATTGGTTCCTGTTCTTATTTCTTCATTTATTTCTTTCCTATCCAGTCCAGGACTCCCTCCGCAGACACATTACACTATTGTAGAAGTATTCCTAGCAGAGTCCCTGTAATCAGCACTGGGACATCAAAGCTGCTCAACAAGGATCAAAGTAAAGTACCTGTAATGCAACTGTAGAATAAGCAGTGGTGACCAGAATTAGTCTCATACCTGGTGAAATAATGGTTGTTGGGGGTTTGGGTGGGATCTGGACTATTATGCCACTGTAGTCAGTACTAATTAGGAGCTTCTCTGGCAGCTTTTGGGTTAGCAACAGTGTTTGTATTGATGACAATATCTAATTATCATGTTTCTAGGTCCACACTGTGCACACCCTGGAGCAGAGGGGCAGACATGGTGCACACAGACCTGAGGCTGCAGCAGAGGAACTGTCATTTCTCCATCATCGGGTATCAGCACAGACAAAGCAGAAAAAGGGGTATCCAACCCAATCCATGCAGTACACTCATCCCAATACAGAACTGTAGTGCTGGAAATACAGGTCCTAGCAGGCAGTGATGATGGTGGGATTTCTGTGTATTGGGTCAGATTAAGGCTTTGTGCAAAGATTTTCTGGAGCATTCTGCTACAAAAAAAATTAACCTCATAAAAAAGGACTTGAAAGACTTTTCTTATTGCGTTCAATGTTAACCTATTTTCTGTTCATAAGTAAACATTTTGTTTTGCACATTTGTTCAAGGTTTCAAAAACATCTGGTGGAAAAAAAGAAAGTGCAGGTCTTTTGTTTGAAAGTGGTCCTGAAGGCAAAGTATCCAAACTAAGCAACATCCAATCAAAAGGCTGAAAAAAGCTTCAAAGAATAAGAAAATCTCTTCCAAAAATGCAAAAATGAAATATTTCCTTCATTTTTTTAAACTTGGAAAAACCTATAATTTTGCACACCTAAGAATATAAATCAAATAACAAACCAAATCCTGTAGAGGCTAGTACATATGTATCAATCTGTTGCAATAAATTTACAGCGAGATGCAGAACCACCTACATTAAAGATGTCATCATTGCGTACATTTTTAAGAAGTTAATTGAGCTTCTGTGACAATTTTGAAATCTGCAGCATGTCAGCTCGTTGTGCAGTATATGCATCGTGGACTTCACGGGTGAAATTCTCAAGAAAGTCCACGTGTAACACGTGCGGATTTGATGCGTAATTGTTTCAGGTCAACCGGTCCCGTTTTCCATTACAAGCAACAGTCAGATGTCTTTCTCCGAGGGGATGAGCTAATGAAAAATCATGGTCTTTATGTCGGCGTAAGGATCAAGCTACACATGCTGGGGAACACAGATCTCAGTGTCATAAAGGAACATCACAATATCCTGCAATTTGGCTGATTTTTTTCAGCAAGATTGCCGTTCTAAAATATTCACACAACAGAAAGTCGCCTACAAGTTGCACAAATATTTTTGGTGACATGATTTTCCAAAGAATTGCTGTTGGACAAATGTACTCAAGCTTAAAAGATGCAACGAACAACAAAAGTGCGAATTAGCATCAGCCTCTCAATCAGTTAACATATTCGCACTGGGCAATAGTTGTAAAGATTTCTATGGCTGATAATTCAGATTTTCTCCATATGTAAAAAAACGTTTGAGCAAAGTTCTCACAATGATTATTTGGTGCGTTTTTTTCCCCACTGTGTATTTTTGTGCACAAAATTAAGTTTACAGATTCTAGCAGTGTTTGGGTTCCAGTCATCGGGTTTGCCGCTGGCGCGGCTTCAATCAACGCTCTAGTGAGCGCTGAGCGGTGGCTGTAACTGCACCCACGGCATTGACTGACAGCTGGCTCTGCATTAGAATCGGCTGTTAGTGTAGTGCCCTGAAGACATCAGGAGCTACAAGGTACTGCATCCTGTCAAAGATGCAGGGCCTATCTCCAGGGACCCAGAAGACCAGTGCCGGTAACACCAAAGCATTCATTCTTTTCCCTGTTTTTCCCTTCCCCAAATACTGGTGACAGACTAGGAGGGGTCAGACAGTCAGTAAGTGGAAGTGAGAGGAGATGGACGTAACCATACTGACAGGAGAGTGTAACGGTGACCTGTGGGCCCAGGCGTGTGGTTGCCGGTGGAGTACGGTGAAGTACTCCTAGAACCATAGCACAGACGGGGTACAGAGCCCTAGGTCAGGCAAACGCTTCAGGCAGACCTGATAAAATCTGTACAGTGAGGAGACCATCCAGGACCTCACTGACCGTAAAGTCTGGGGGCACCAGCAGTGACGGGAGAACCAGGGACCGGAACGGAACACCGACCCTACAGGGTTCAAACTGCCTGAAGTACGGACCAGAGACTGAAAGACTACCAGACGCTCCAAGCCACGGGGACCCAACAACTAGAGACAGGTGCAAGGGAAAGAAGCCACCAAGTCTGGGACTAAGGGGACCAGTGGTGAGGACCAGCCTTCTTCGGGTTGCCAGCCATAACAACGCTGTGAGTAAAGAAACCAATTACACTGCAATCCCTTGTGTGGCCTACCTTCTTTCCACACCTAACTCCATCATCTATCTCCTGGAGCCCCGGCCCTACTTGCAGAGGGCCCAACATTCAGGCTGCCATTAACATCAGCCCCAGTAGTGAGAACTGTCTAGTGGCGGCTCCACTTAAATAGCCGAAACCCACAAGTCGTGTCACAACAAAAACTTTTATTACATCTCCCCTGTAAATAACACCCTTTTAAAGCGACCCTCGGGGTCATGGAACCGGGCAATGGCCACCCAGTGACATATCCCAGTGATACACCACCCAGGACCGAGTACCCCATAGCCCTGGAGCGAGTCATTAGTCAATGCCGGGGGTACGGTTACAGTTTTAGGCTGGATTCACACTTGAGAGTGACTCGTGCGAGTCTCACATCGCATCACCCGACAGGGCCGCACGCTCTCCAAACAGGAGCGGGTTGGCTGCATATATTTCTATGCAGCTGAGATGCTCCTGTCCAGCCTTATTGTGATAGCAATGCAATTCTATGTAATTACAAAGTGATTGCCTTATACCAGCATACACAGGCTGACATATCTCTCCCTTCTACTAATAGATGACAAGTAGACAACACCCCAGAATTAGTGAAGAGCAAGCACTTCTATGTCAGGTGCTCAGTACCCATAACGAGCACATGGACACTCGGACGGGATCAACTTGATTACCTAGTATAATAAAAGTCAATAGAAACCTCAAGCATATTTCCAGAAAAACTTCTAGAAAAATGCTTGCGTTTCCCATTGACTTTCATTATGCCCAATATTGGAGTCAAGGCCGTCTGAACGACCAACTGATCGTTATAAGCACCAAGCACCTGAGCATGGTAGTGCCCGCTCATCACTACCCAGAATGTTTGAGAAATCTTCACAGCTATTAATTATCCCAAAGGCTTACATAATCTATATATATAATTGCCTTATTCTGTCTGTCTGTCTCTGTCTGTCTGTCTGTCTATCTGTCTGTCTGTCTGTCTGTCTTGCTCCAAAATTGTGTCCTTACGGTGACACAAAGCGGATTGGCCGCTGGCCTCGCCATGGCCTCGCCCCCCCGCATGGATTGGTCGCTCGCCCTGGCTCCCCGCCCACACGGATTGGCCGGCCGCTCGCACAGGCTCCGTCCCCCACACGGATTGGCCTCTCGAACCAGCACCCTGCACGTATTGGCAACTCGGCCCCGCCCCGCCCCCCTCACGCAATGCACGCTCGCTCTGGCCCCGCCCCCCGCACGCATCCCCCGAACTGACACGGAGACACGACTCCCAGGTGAGTACTGTACCCCCGGGAGCCTACACCAGCATACGCCGCCAACCCAGCCGACACAAACCCTCGCATTGCTGGGGTTTGCCGCCGTATGCCGGTGTGGGCTCCCGTGCGAGTGGGGGACGGGATGCGCTGGTAACCATGGTAGCATAGTTACCAGCGCATCAAGGTCTTGCAGCGGCGGAACATCCACACGCACACACATAACAACAGACACACACACACACATCAGATCACACTCACTCTCACACACACTTCACACACACATCAGATCGCATCCACACACTCACAGCATCCGGAGATATCGCTTGCTTCTCGGCCGCGATACTGTGCTGCAGTGAGCTTCCAGGACCTGCCGGAGGATCACATGGCCAGAAGCATGTGGTATCTCCGAATGTTGTGAGTGAGCGCGTATGTGCAATATCGTCAATGTGTGTGTGTGTATGCGATCGGGTGTGTGTGAGTGTATGCGATCGGGTGTGTGTGAGTGTATGCGATCGGGTGTGTGTGACTGTATGCGATCGGGTGTGTGTGACTGTATGCGATCGGGTGTGTGTGACTGTATGCGATCGGGTGTGTGTGAGTGTATGCGATCGGGTGGGTGTGAGTGTATGCGATCAGGTGGGTGTGAGTGTATGCGATCGGGTGGGTGTGTGTGTGTGTGTGAGTATGCGATCGGATCTGTGAGTGTCGGCAGAGGAGCACGGCGTGCTGGAGGAGGCTGGGAGGAGAGAGGCTGATCCTGGGGAAGGCTGGGAGGGGGAGGCTGATGTTGGGGGAGGCTGGGAGGGTGTAGGCTGATGCTGGGGGAGGCTGATGCTGGGGGAGGCTGGGAGGAGAGAGGCTGATGCTGGGGGAGGCTGATGCTGGGGGTGGCTGGGATGAGAGAGGCTGATGCTGGGGGAGGCTGATGCTGGGGGTGGCTGGGATGAGAGAGGCTGATGCTGGGGGAGGCTGATGTTGGGGGAGGCTGGGAGGATGTAGGCTGATGCTGGGGGAGGCTGATGCTGGGGGAGGCTGGGAGGAGAGAGGCTGATGCTGGGGGAGGCTGATGCTGGGGGTGGCTGGGAGGAGAGAGGCTGATGCTGGGGGAGGCTGATGCTGGGGGTGGCTGGGATGAGAGAGGCTGATGCTGGGGGAGGCTGATGCTGGGGGTGGCTGGGATGAGAGAGGCTGATGCTGGGGGAGGCTGATGCTGGGGGTGGCTGGGATGAGAGAGGCTGATGCTGGGGGAGGCTGGAAGAAGAGAGGCTGATACTGGGGGAGGCTGGGAGGGGGAGGCTGATGCTGGGGGAGGCTGGGAGGAGAGAGGCTGATGCTGGGGGAGGCTGATGCTGGGGGAGGCTGGAAGGAGAGAGGCTGATGCTGGGGGAGGCTGATGCTGGGGGAGGCTGGGAGGGGGAGGCTGATGCTAGGGGAGGCTGGGAGGAGAGAGGCTGATGCTGGAGGAGGCTGGGAGGAGAGAGGCTGATGCTGGGGGAGGCTGGGAGGAGAGAGGCTGATGCTGGGGGAGGCTGAGGCTGGGAGGAGAGAGGCTGATGCTGGGGACAGAGAGGATGATGCTGGGAGGAGAGAGGCTGATGCTGGGAGGAGAGAGGCTGATGCTGGGAGGAGAGAGGCTGATGCTGGGGGCAGAGAGGCTGATGCTGGTGCAGCATGGGGGATGGAGCACGATGGGGAGTGCGCAGCATGGGGGATGGAGCACGTTTGGGAGTGCGCAGCATGGCGGATGGAGCACGTTTGGGAGTGCGCAGCATGGCGGATGGACCACGTTTGGGAGTGCGCAGCATGGCGGATGGAGCATGTTTGGGAGTGCGCAGCATGGCGGATGGAGCATGTTTGGGAGTGCGTAGCATGGCGGATGGACCACGTTTGGGAGTGCGCAGCATGGCGGATGGAGCACGTTTGGGAGTGCGCAGCATGGCGGATAGAGTACGTTTGGGAGTGCGCAGCATGGCGGATGGAGCACGATGGGGGGTGCGCAGCATGGGGGATGGAGCATGATGGGAGGTGCACACCTCCCCCCAACACACACACACACACAACACACCACACACACACTGGGAACCACAAACACCGCCCTACACAGACACCCACACACACAGACAACGCTGCACACACACAACACCCAACACACAAACACCGCGGCATACATAAATATATGCACATACCACGCAACACACACACATTACACAAAACATACCTCCCCCCAAAACACACCACACCCACACAAACCGCGCAACACACACACACACAACGCTACAGACACACAGCGCTCCACAAACAATGCAACACACGAAACACACATACAACAACGCTCTCACCCCCCGCCACACCCAGACAACACCCAGGACATGTACACAAACACTTGGTAACTACACACAACAACATCTATAACAAAAATCATACATTAACTACACAATACGTAAATTCTAGAATACCCGATGCGTAGAATCGGGCCACCTTCTAGTCCTTTATAACCCTCCTGGACAACTTCGTGAGATATATGTCACATCCATGGGGTTTTTATACAGTATATTACATTGGATTCCTGGGCATGTACAGGACTTCTATTAACCTATGAGATCCAAGTCCACATATCTGTCAGAACTGATAACCATTTCCCACTGTGGATTACAGCATTATTACCACTAAACGACAAATTTCCGAAAAACATTGGAGCCAAACCGAAATATCATTTCTAGTTCTTGACTAAATTATGTTCATTTAAGGCCGCTGTATTTGTGACATTGAACATAAGAAAAACAATTGGACAAGTGCACAGGCCCATAGGATATCATAAGTCCAAGTGAGATCATTAATGATGGATAGCATGCGAATGTGAAAATTGTCTTTGTGCAGTAGCCTATCACCATGCACTTCAGTTCCCGCAATAGACCCTTCAAGGATCTGGATCAGTAAACGCTGCCCATTTTTGCAGTAGAATCCTCCCTGACACCGATGCAGTCTTGCATCAGTTGTCATTAGCCAAGGGATATGAAAACTGATCTTGAAGAATCAGATAGTGAAAACCTAGTATAACCCATTTGCATTAACTACGTAGTATGCTGCAGACAAGTGTACACTGATATTTGGATAAAAGAATTTTTAATCTCACACCAAAATAGAGCATAACTAACATTTCTTGCACATAATTCTGTTTGGCCCCAAAGCTGAGAAGTGCGCCTTTCAATATAAGTGCATCTCAATAAATTAGAATATTATCAAAAAATTTATTTTATTTCAGTAATTCAATACAAAAAGGGAAACGCATCTATTATATAGAGTCATTATACACAGAATGATTTATTTCAAGTGTTAATTTCTGTTAATGTTGATGATTATGGCTTACAGCCAATGAAAACCAAAAAGTCATTATCTCAGAAAATTAGAATAATTACCACAAAAGGAAAAGTGAAAGGTTTCCTAAGTGTTTACAATGGTTCCTTAGTCTGGTTCAGTAGGCTACACAATCATAGGGAAGACTGTAGACTTGACAGATGTCCAGAAGGCAGTCATTGACACACTCCACAAGGCAGGTAAGCCACAAAAGGTCATTGCTAAAGAAGCTGGCTGTTCACAGAGTGCTCTATCCAAGTATATTAATGCAAAGTTGAGTGGAAGGAAAAAGTGTGGTAGAAAAAGGTGCACAAACAACCGGGATAACCGCAGCCTTGATAGGATTGTTAAGAAAAGGCCATTCAAAAATTTGGGGGAGAGTCACAAGGAGTGGACTGCTGCTGGAGTCAGTGCTTCAAGAGCCACCGCACACAGATGTATCCAGGACATGGGCTACAACTGTCACATTCCATGTGTCAAGCCACTCATGACCAATAGACAATGCCAGAAGCGTCTTACCTGGGCCAAGGAGAAAAAGAACAGGACTGCTGCTCAGTGGTCCAAGGTGTTGTTTTCAGATGAAAGTAAATTTTGCATATAATTTGGAACTCAAGGTCCGAGAGTCTGGAGGAAGAGTGGAGAGGCCACAATCCAAGCTGCTTGAGGTCTAGTGTGAAGTTTCCACAATCAGTGATGGTTTGGGGAGCCATGTCATCTGCTAGTGTAGGTCCACTGTGTTTTTATGAAAACCAAAGTCAGTGCAGCCATCTACCAGGAAATTTTAGAGCACTTCATGCTTCCGTCTGCCGACAAGCTTTTTGGAGGTGGAAATTTTATTTTCCAGCAGAACCTGGCACCTTTCCACACTGCCAAAAGTACCAATACCTGGTTTAATAACCACAGTATCACTGTGCTTGATTGGCCAGCAAACTCGCCTAACCTAAACCCCATAGAGGAAGATGAGAGACACAGGACCCAACAATGCAGATGAGCTGAAAGCTGTTATCAAAGCAACCTGGGCTTCCATAACACCTCAGCAGTGCCACAGGCTGATCGCCTCCATGCCACGCTGCATTGATGCAGTAATTCATGCAAAAGGAGCCCCGACCAAGTATTGAGGCATTTACTGTACAGACTTTTCAGTAGGCGCCAACATTTCTGAGTTTAAAATCATTTTTTCAGTTGGTCTTATATAATATTCTAATTTTCTGAGATAATGACTTTTTTGGTTTTCATTGGCTGTAAGCCATAATCAACATTAACAGAAATAATAATGACTATATAAATAATATTGAATTACTGAAATAAATTAACTTTTTTGTTGATGTTTATTGAGATGCACTTGTAAACAGAGTAATAAATGTACATATGCCCCCGACCACAGAATACGCTTTCATGATCTTGGCATTGAAGTTTTGTACTTGGGCAACACATTGTCTTTAAAGACAAAGGAGCACACAATTTATGAGATAATCTGACAATTAAGAGCCTAAAATTAATCTCTGATTCCTCATCAGTTGGAGATTTTATCACTTCTATGACAATCTTTAAAAAAGGACCTGTCAGTGTTATGGGTCTGTATTTGGTTTGGGGATCGAGTTGAAAATGCAATTCTTTCCTGAGAGTTCATTAAAGGCTACTTTACACACTGCGATATCGGTCCCGATATCGCTAGTGTGGGTACCCGCCCCCATCTGTTGCGCGACACGGGCATATCGCTGCCCGTGCCGCACAACATCGCCCAGAGCCGTCACACATACTTACCTGTCCGGCGACGTCGCTGTGACCGGCGAACCGCCTCCTTTCTAAGGGGGCGGTCCGTGCGGCGTCACAGCGACGTCACTGAACCGCCGCCCAATCGCAGCGGAGGGGCGGAGATGAGCGGGACGTAACATCCCGCCCACCTCCTTCCTTCCGCATAGCGGCCGGGAGGCAGGTAGGGAGAGCTTCCTCGTTCCTGCGGTGTCACATGGAGCGATGTGTGCTGCCGCAGGAACGAGGAACAACTTCGTTACTGCTGAAGTAACGATAATTGAGAATGGACCCCCGTGTCGCCGATTAGCGATTTTGCACTGTTTTGCAACGATGCAAAATCGCTTATCGGTGTCACACGCAACAGCATCGCTAATGCGGCCGGATGTGCGTCACAAAATCCGTGACCCCTACGACTCCGCATTAGCGATGTCGCAGCGTGTAAAGCCCGCTTAAGGCTATGTGCCCACGGGACAACGTACCCGTGGATTTTGCCGCGGAAACCCCGTGGATTTATCTGGATTTTCCAGATAAATCAGCAAGTTTACGCAATTACAGACACTCCCCATGTTATCCTATGGGATTTGGGGAGTGCTGTATCAACGCTGTGGTATGTGCGGCTGTGGAATATGCTGCGGATTTCCTGCAGCTGCACGTAACTGCATGTTAATTATTCATGCGGAAATAGCTGCGGATGTCCCACCTTTCCACTATGGAGATAGAGGACGGGACGTCCGCAGGTATTTACGCACTTGTCCCGCAGGTTTACCGCAACAAAAATGCTCGAATCCCGCAGTTCACCTTTACTTCATTATATTACGAGGCGCTTGTCAGATTTGTTTTTCTTTATAGTATACTGGTCATTGTGACTGCCTCCATATTTAGCTGAGAAATCCTCCCATCAATCTAAAGGGTGCTATGTGTGACGCCGCAGGAACGACGAACATCTCCCTACCTGCGTCCACCGGTAATGAGGAAGGAAGGAGGTGGGCGGCATGTTCCGGCCGCTCATCTCCGCCCCATCTCTGCTATTGGGCAGCCCCTCAGTGACACCGCAGTGACGTCGCTATGACGCCGAACGCAACTCCCCTTTGAAGGAGGGATTGTTCGGCGGTCACAGCGACGCCGCTGAACAGGTTTGTGCGTGTGACGCTGCCGTAGCGATATTGTTCGCTACGGCAGCGATCACCAAATGTCGCACGAACGACGGGGGGGCGGGTGCAATCGCGCACAAAATCTCTAGCTATCGCTAGCGATGTCGTAGCGCATAAAGCACCTTTAAGGGTATGTGTACACAATCAGGACCCGCTGTGTCCTGGACACTTTGGGTCCTGACCTGTGCGGCCACGAGTCTCTTCCGCAAGAGACTGCAGCTGCTCTTGTCCATGATCAGGATTCGGGCACTTGCGATCTCTTGCTGTGTTCTCCCTGTGGAGAACACATGGTTCTTCGCAGCAAAGAATTGACATGTTGTGGCATGTTGTCGGGAAGCCGCACCGCAGGTCAGTTTACGCTGCACGACAAACCACCACAGTGGGCACGGGATTTCTATAAATCCATCCACTGTGCTTCTACTGTACAACACAGCTTTTTGAACACAGCGAAAATACAATGTGTCCAAAACGCTGTGAACCCTGATCAAGGGCACACCATTTCAGCAAAGATTTATAGAACTCTCCTGCCTACTGTGCTTCTTTTTTACTAGTCGTAAACTGATCTGCAGAGCATTTCTCAAGTTCGCAGCATGTCAATTTCTGTTGTGGTTACACAGATTCTCCTGTGCAGATTTTCCCCATAAACTTGCATAAAATGCATAAAATCCACAGGTTAAAAACGCACATGTCAAATTGCATGTAGTGCGCCTACAAATGTCAATAAAGTTTTGTCAAAGCCCAATACCAGGAAGTTTGAAAAAACAAAGCAGTTTTATTTCAAGTATAACCTACCAACAAGAGACAAAAATCTGCAGTCAAAAACGCAATAAAAACGAAGCATACAAAAACGCAATGAAAAAACACAAGTTATCTAATTTACACAATAGGTGCAGAAATGGTGCAACATCAAAAACTCATCAAATACTGAACGTGGGGACGTAGGCTAAAGTTGTATTCTTTAGCTACATCGAAGTGAAAAGAAAGTTGGGGTCATATCAAATAAATGTACACCTTTATGTGACTTTGGACACACAATAATTAATTAATGTATGAGCTAGGTATCCCAATTTTAACCCCTCAATTACTTTGTCCGTCATAATCCATCTCCGTGCCTTTCATGTGGGCTCGCATGCCAAGCCCACATCTTTGCCGGCAGATGATGGCTGGATTATTTAGCAATCTCTTGCCTCTAACAGCCACTGGTGGAGCGGAGTAGAGCTCTGTCCGTCGCTGTTAACCCGTTAAGTGCTGCTGTCAATTTCTTACAGCTGCATATAATATGCCTGGGGGATACGCTGTTCTAACTTTTCATTGGCGGTCCCATGACGTGATTTTGGGACACTGATGGGTTGTCATGACAGCCAGGGGTCTGCTGAAGCGACCTGTGCCTGTCATCACAGTTCTCCTGTGAAAAATAACCTGTGGCCGGCGTTCATAGGAGACTGTGATTTCTGCTATGTACAGCAATGCTGTGGAATCATTGTATATAGACCAAGTGTTCAGAAGATTGCAGGATCAAGTATTAAATACAGTGAATAGTAGAAAAGAAAGTTTAAAAGAAATATAAAAAAGTTCACATAACCCCTTAAAATTAAGAAATAATGTAAAAAAATACACATATTTGGTATCTCTGCATTGGTAGAAGTCTGGTCTATCAAAATCTAAAATAGATTAATCCTATCACTAAACAGTGTAACGAGAAATAAAAAATCAAACTGCCACAATTGTGGTTTTTTTTCGGCCATTGCAACAACAGAAAAAAATGTGATAACAGGCGATCAAAATATCATATATACACCAAAGTGATATCAATAAAAACATTGTCTCGAGATACAAAAACAAGCCCTCACAAAGCTTCATATCTCAAAAATTTAAAGTGTCACGGCTCTTGGAAAGTCGCCAGACAAGTAAAAAAAAAAAAAAAACAGTTTTCTTACAAATTAATGTAGTTTTTTTTCACTTCTTAAATCAAACAAAAACTATACTATATGTTTGGTATCTCCGTAATCATACTGACCTGGAGAATCATACTGCCAGGGTAGCTTTCTGGTAAAATATTTGCAGAAGTGCATGTTTTTGCTATTTAGCAGACTTGGACTTTTTTTTCCCCCTGCCTTCCATTACATTATATGGTAAAATAGATGGTGTCATTCAAAAGTACAGCCCATCCCACAATAAACAAGCCGTCACATGGCTATATAGACTGATGAATAAAAAAGTTATGGCTGTTAGAATAAGGGGAGGAAAAAATGAAAGTGCCAAAAAGGAAAAATCGCTTGGTCCTTAATGGGTTAAAAATATAATCTATATGTCAGTAATGCAGCATAAAATTCAAATATGGAATATTTGCATAGAATTTGACACTTGTGGCCTCCTGCTGCAATCTGTGCTATGGCTGTATTGTAATGACGGCACCTCAAACCTGTTCTCATTTGATTCATTCTGTTGGGAGCTGCTTGCTAGAATTTTTTTAAAGATAGAAAATAACCCAAGTGTTCTTGGCTGAAACATCTCCATTGTCACCATCCATTATCCATATATTTGGCACTTTTACATGGGTCCGTGATCAGGTGGCTAGACAAAAATGAATTGTTCCCAAACACCAGCGCATATATTCCAATCAATCGCGGGATATTTTATGCGAACAATAAAATTGTTTGTAAGTAGTGCGTCACTCCGTGGACGGGATTGAGCTGCCAACATTAATGAAAGTGTATGTGCACAATTGAGATCGCTGACAATTATTTGGTCACACACAATCAGGAGGATTTCTTATGTTCACACAATCCGATCGCAATGCATTTTTGTCATGATTTTCCAAAATTTTGTTAAACATTTGACAATTTTACTGAGATTTTGGAAAATAATGGCAACAAAAAGGCAGTGATTGTATCTTGTGAATATAATCTAAATGGAGCTAAACAAGTGCCCACCAACCACTGTATATACCAATGTGGACAGACCCTTAGGCGGGCTTTGCACACTACGACGTCGCAGGTGCGATGTCGGTGGGGTCAAATTGAAAATGACGTACTTCCGGCATCGCATGCGACATCATAGTGTGTAAAGGCTTGATGATACGATTAACGAGCGCAAAAGCGTCGTAATCGTATCATCGGTGCAGCGTTGGCGTAATCCATAATTACGCTGACGCGACGGTCCGATGTTGTTCCTCGCTCCTGCGGCAGCACACATCGCTGTGTGTGAAGCCGCAGGAGCGAGGAACATCTCCTACCGGCGTCACCGCGGCTTCCGTAGGATATGCGGAAGGAAGGAGGTGGGCGGGATGTTTACATCCCGCTCATCTCCGCCCCTCCGCTCCTATTGGCCGCCTGCCGTGTGACGTCGCAGTGACGCCGCACGACCTGCCCCCTTAATAAAGAGGCGGGTCGCCGGCCAGAGCGACGGTCGCAGGACAGGTGAGTGCATGTGAATCTGCCGTAGCGATAAAGTTCGCTACGGCAGCTATCACAAGGATATCGCTGCTGCGACGGGGGCGGGGACTATCGCGTGCGACATCGCAGCATCGGCTTGCGATGTCGCAACGTGCAAAGCCGGCCTTAGGATTGGACCCTGGACTGAAAACCACCTGACAGAGCACTAATGAGATGCTTAACGCTAAGTTCCCACAATGAGCTGTTGATATTTCAGAATTTCCTCACCATTTCTGCACCTATTATGTAAATCAGGTTACTAGATGTGTTTTTCATTGCATTTTTTTACATGTGTTTTTGTGTTCCAGAAATTTTTATTAAATTTTAAAGGGGAAATAATACAGGAAATAGAAGGAATCATTAGCAGATGAATTAAAGCAAAACAATTCTTTCCATAGCAGATTCCTAAGGAAGGAATGGGTTTTACATGTGTTTTTGACGCTGTGGTTTCTGTCTTTTCGGTATGTGATACTTCCTAATATTTGGCTTTTACAAAACGTTATGTGCATATTAGATAAGGTTTTAGTACACTTCCACTGTGAAAACGCATGCACATTTTTTTGTTAACCTGTTTTTCTTGTGCATCTAATAGAATTCTAAGGGGGAAATGTGCACAAAAAGCTCAGCGTACCCGCAAGAGAAATTGACATGTTGCGGATTGAAACTCGCACCGCAGGAGGGTTTGCGCGGAATAAAAAAGATGCACAAACGGCAGGAGATTTCTATAAATCTATCCACTGTGCAGGAACTAAAAATCTTGCTTTATTCCATGTGGCACAGTTCATGCTACTTGGTGAAGCCCTCCATAAGCTGCAAACTTGTAACAATCATAATAAATAATAATAATCTTTATTTCTATAACGCCAACATATTCCGCAGCGCTTTACAATTCAAGAGGATCATATACAAACAAGTAACAGTTATAGAAAATACATTATTTGGAGGGAAAAAAAGACAACCCTGCTCGTAAGAGCTTACAATCTACAATGAGATATGGGGGGGGGCAAGGTACAAGTGGTTATTTACAATGACAATCCAGCCATCTCACAGAAATTGGGGATAGATAATGGTTTCCTGGACCGGTTGGCCAGAACCTTGAGATGCATTTGGGTGCCATGGAGTTTGATGTGGAGTTATGTTGTGAGAAGTTGTAGAGGGACTATGTGAATCAAATCTGATTAGGGAGTGTGATAGGCTGCCCTAAAATATGTGTCTTTAGGGTGCGTCTGAAGCTGAGTAAGTTGTGATTTGTCCTAACTTCTTGGGGTACAGCGTTCCAGAGGGTTGGTGCAGCTCGGAAGAAGTCTTGGATTTGGGAGTGGGAGATTCTAATTAGTTTGGATGTTAGTCGAAAGTCATTTGCGGAGCGTAGAGAACGGGTGGGGTGATAGACAGAGAGGAGGGTGGAGATGAAGGGGGGTGCCGCATTGTGGAGAGCTTTGTGGGTGAGAACAAGCAGTTTGAATTGGATCCTGTGATATATGGGCAGCCAGTGCAATGACTGGCACAGAGCAGAAGCATCCGAGTAGCGGTTAGCCAGATAGGTGACCCTGGGTGCTGCATTAAGGATGGACTATAGAGGAGAGAGTCTAGTTAGGGGGAGACCAATTAATAGATAGTTACAGTAGTCAAGGCGAGAGTGGATCAGGGCCACAGTGAGGGTTTTTGTCGTTTCCATTGTGAGAAAGAGGCGGATTCTAGAGATGTTCTTGAGGTGCAAGCGGCAGGAGCGGGCAAGAGATTGTATGTGGGAGGTGAAGGAGAGATATCAGTGTCAAGTATAACACCCAGACAGCGGGCTTGCTGCCTAGGACTTATCGTTGTGCCACACACAGAGAGGGAGATGTCAGATTTAGGGAGGTTGGAAGACGGAGGAAAAAGAAGAAGTTCAGTTTTTGAAAGGTTAAGTTTCAGATAGAGAGCAGACATGATATTGCAAACTGCAGTCAGGCAGTCGCCTGTGTTCTGTAGTACAGCGGGGGTGAGCTCAGGGGATGAGGTGTATAGCTGTGTGTCATCAGCATAAAGATGGTAGTGGAAGCCAAATCTGCTGATGGTCATTCCAATTGGAGCAGTGTACAGGGAGAAAAGAAGAGGGCCAAGGACTGAACCTTGAGGGACCCCAACAGTGAGAGGAAGAGGAGAAGATGTGGAGCCAGCAAATGATACACTGAATGAGCGGCCAGAAAGATAGGAAGAGAACCAGGAAATAACAGTGTCCTTTAGGCCAATAGAATGGAGCATAGAGAGAAGGAGATGGTGGTCAACAGTGTCGAAGGCGGCAGAGAGGTCAATAAGGATAAGTAGAGAGTGGTCACCATTACGTTTTGCTGTCAAAAGGTCATTGGTCACTTTGACAAGGGCAGTTTCTGTTGAGTGTCAAGGGCGGAAGCCAGACTGTAAAGGATCTAGAAGAGAGTGAGCGGAAAGGTAGCAGGTGAGGCGAGAGTAGACCAGGTGCTCCAAGAGTTTGGAGATGAAGGGGAGATTGGAGACTGGTCTGTAGTTGCTTGTGCAGGACGGATCAAGGGAAGTTTTTTTTTAATAATGGAGTAATAATAGAGTGTTTGAGGGAGGAAGGGAAGATACCAGAAGAGAGAGAGAGATTGAAGATTTTAGTTAGATGAGTGGTGACAACCGGAGAGAGGGACTGAAGTAGAGGTGAGGGAAAGGGATCAGTAGGGCAAGTGGTAGGATGAGAAGAGGATAGGAGCCTGGAGACTTCCTCCTCTGTGATTGGGTCAAAGGTGGAAAGTGAGCTGTATGGGATGTGGGAAGGGATGGGATTCACAACGCTTGGTGGCTGGTAGCTGATCTCTCGGCGGATGTTTTCTATTTTCTCTGTGAAATACGAGGCCAGGTCGTCAGCATGAAGGGCTGTGATGGGGGGTCTGTACTTTGGGACTGAGGAGGAAGTGAAAGGTGTCAAAGAGCTTTTTTGGATTGTTGGCTAAGGAGGAAATAAGGGTGGTGAAGTAGGTCTGTTTGGCAAGGTGAAGGGAAGAGTTGTAGGTCCTTAACATGAACTTGTAGTGGATGAAGTTTTCTGGTGTGCGGGTTTTCCTCCATAGGTGTTTGGCACTCCTGGGGCATCGCTGAAGAAATAGCGTTTGGGATGTGAGCCAGGGCTGTTTTACTCTGTGTTTGGTCTTTCTGAAGGTGAGGGGCGCTACTTGGTCTAGGGTACTCCTGAGTGTGTCATTGTAGTGCTTTACAGCCAGATCAGGACAGGAAAGTGAGAAGATAGGGGACAGTGATGAGTGTAGAGAGTCTGTAAGTGTTTGAGAGTCAATGGCCTGTAGGTTTCTCAATGTGTGATAGGTGGGAGTGTGCTGGGGTGGGCGAGGGTTTGTGAGCTTGAAGGAGAGGATGTTGTGGTCAGAGAGGGGAAGGGGTGAGTTGTCAAAGTGAGAGATTGAGCAAAGGCTGATAAAGACCAGGTCAAGGGTGTTACCATCTTTATGTGTCTCAGAGGATGAGAGCTGTGAGAAGCCAAGGGAGGTGGTGAGAGATAGAAGCTGGGATACAAATGGGGAGGAGGGGCTGTTCATGGGGATATTGAAGTCTCCTAGGAGAAGGGTTGGTAATTCTGAAGACATGAAGTGTGGCAGCCAGGCTGAAAAGTGGTCAAGGAACTGGGTGGGTGAGCCTGGTGGACAGTATATGACCGCCACTCTGAAGGAGAGGGGATGGAAGAGCCTGATGGTGTGGACCTCAAAGGATGGGAATGAGAGTGATGGAGCTGGGGGGGATGATCTGGAAAGTGCATTGTGGGGACAGGAGTAAACCGATTCCACCACCATGTCTGTTTTCAGGTCTTGGTGAATGGGAAAAGTGTAAGCCACTGTGAGAGATAGCAGTGTCAGAATCCTGAATCCAGGTTTCAGTGAGGGCTAGTAGGTTAAGAGAGTTATTGAGAAAGTAGTTGTGGATGTAAGGAAGCTTGTTACATTCAGACTGTGGATTCCAGAGAGCACAATTAAAAGAAGGAAGAGAGGGTGTACAACTAATGTTAATAAGGTTAGCAGGGTTTCTATGGGAAGTGGGGGAGGAGGTAAAGTTAGCATGGGGTGGACCGGGATTAGGTGAGATATCACCTGAAAGAAGTAGGAGTAGAAGGAGAAATATCAGATGGTTTTTGGACTTGTGGCATGGCTTTTTGTGTAAGACCCTAGAGCATGAAGGATTGAGATTAATCAGATAGGTGAAAAGAGCCTGGGAGCTGTACATGGGAGAGGGGAGGAGAGAGGGGCTGATGTGGATGAGTGGTGATGGAGGGGGGACGGGACGGTGAAAGTGGGCAGTAAAGGTACATAGGATGATAGAGAAAGGAATAATAGTCATGGTGGAAACAGAAAGTGTCAAAGAGTAGATTACCTGACTCCTGCCTTGCCTAACTGCCATTGAAATAACTGCCCAGCACTTAGCAATGATGGCACTTTGCATAAGATGGCACACATACAGGCACCTCACACGCGTGCATTCCTTAAGTAAGCCCCAGATATATAGGGAAATCTAGAGGAATAGGTAAGGGGGACTGTGGAAGGCCAGCTTGTTAAGGGAAATTAACAAAAGGTAATCACACCAGGGAATAATTAGTGAATCAAAGGGAACAGGACAATCTACATCCAGCCTGACTCCAGACTGCACAATCACACCTTCCACCATCAGATAACATTTTCAAAGAGGAAAATAGTCATACATCAGTGAGTATAAAACTTAATGTAAATGTGACATAGCAGGAGATACAGAAAAGTGCCAGAAAAGAGGGTTCAGCAGAGATATTATGCAGTACACATGGAGATACAGCAAGCAGGATTATAGTATATAGTATATAACATGAAGATATCCAAGGCACCGAAACGCCTTCTCTATTTAAGCAAAAACTGTATTGGTTCCAACATACACTGAGGAAAAATATGAAAAAGCAATGTTTCGGCCAACGCAGGGCCTTTCTTAAGGAGTTTTGGTGCCTTGGATATCTTCATGATTGTTCACTGTACTAGATGCTGCATTTTTGATGCAGTAGAAATACACAGGTTTAAAAAATCATCATGGGTACACAGCCTAAATTTCCAAAGACATGAAGTGGTTAAAAGAAGAGGCATTTAGAAGTCAATGGGAAGGCTCAGAAGACACCTGGGCATCTTTTTGAATGCTTTGCCCGCATTGTTACTTGATAAATTGCTAGTGATTTTTGCACAGCTGAATGGAGTTTAACAAAAAGTAAATAAATATAACAAAAAACTCCAGTTCCGGTTCAGAAGATTCTCCAAAAACCATGGAAAAACAAGAATAAAAAATGTGGCCAGCACATTTGGTGGTCATGCTCCACAACCCCCCCCCCCAAGATCCTTTTGGGAGAGTATTTTCCAGTTATATAATAAATTATCCTTAAGGCCGGTTTCAGATGTCCGTGTCTACTCTGGTACAAGCCACATGCATGGGTATGGTCATACGTGTGTCACACGTGTGACATCTGTGTTTGCATACGTGTGACACATACTGGAGGAAACACACGTCATTTTAATAAAAAGATTTTCTATATTCATCTGTATCCAGTGCTGCGGTGTTCGGCTTTGCTGTCTCCTGCTTCTGACCCCCGCTTATTATACTCATTGAATATTCACTGCACCTTGGACCTGGAAGCAGGAGCATCGTGGGGACAGCATCGCCAGTGACAGGTGAGTATCCAGCAAGCAGTGTGTGTGCATTGACGTCCAGAAGGTCATCCAAGTTCCCAATGAACTCTGATGCCCTCCTGATGACACACCCACGACACCCGTGCTACAGCGGGTGTCACGACGGTGACTTCATCTCACAGTTCTTTGGGAACTTGGATCACCTCCTGGACATCTCTGCACACACACTGCTTGCTGTCTCCGGTCATGCTGTCCCCAGTGATGCTGTCCCCGACTATGCTGTCCCTGGCTATGCTGTCCTTGGCTATACTGTCCCAGGTGATGCTGTCCCCGGCAATACTGTCTTTGGCGCTGTCGTCGGCGATGCTCCTGCTTCCAGGTCTGAGGTGCAGTGAATATTCTATGAGCATAATTAGCAGGGGTCAAAAGCAGGAAACAGCAAAGCCGAAGAAAACAGCGCTGGATACAGGTGAATATACAAAATCTTTTTATTTCACAGACATGTGTTTTCTGCAGTATGTGTCACACCAATGTCACAACGATCATATCAGTGTACAATTCGTATGACACCCATGATGCTGGAGAAAAAAACAGACATGTCTTCGTGTGTGCGTGCGGGGCCACGTTGGGTCACACGGTCTGTGTGAAAAATGCAGACGTGTGTGTAACTCCAAAGAATAACATGGGTACGTGTGGCATCCGTGTTAAAAACGGATGTCAAACGTACCTAAAACATGGACATCTGAAATCGATCTAAAGCAGATACAACCCACAAAAGAACTAGCGCTCTTGTCTCCTGGGTACATTTATGTCTCAGGGTGTAAGAAAGATTTATTGAAACACTTTTTGACAGCAACCAGGAATCTAATTCCAAGATATTGGAAGCAAACCAGAACCCTGTTAAAAGACAAATTTATAGTGAAGTGTAACGAAATACTTAGGATGGAGACCCTGACAAGTCAGACACTTGGTAACAAGAATAAATTGGACGCCACGTAGGCTCCATGGATTATGTTCAGGGACTCACTGGACATGGGTTTGTGGATTCATGGGAGGCAGGCCGGAAAGAAATTCTCTTTTATTTTTCTGTCATGGTATATATAAGGTTAATCTTGGAAATGTGTTTTTTAGAGAGGAGGTATTTCCTACCAGATGAGCACTCCCACTCCTATCTGCACCTTTCCCCTTATACTCTATTCTTTTCCATCCGTGCTGTCCTCATTCCATTCTCATCTTTCTTTTACTTCTCTTTCTTTTCTTCTCTTTGTATTCTTCATTCCACTTTAATGATAATTTGTTATATTTGGTCACCAGTGACACTTGCTTAGAGATTGAGTTGTGGTTCCTTTGCGTCTGGTTCAGGATGTATTCTTTCGTCAGCGCACTGTGTAAATGTTTGGATTTTTTTTCTGCTATTCAAATAAAATTTGATTTGAACCGAAAATGTGGCCAGAAAAAAAAGTCAAAAAAGTGCTCAGAGAACAACAAAAAATGCTTAAAAAAGGCTTTTCAGGGGGAAAAAAACCCAACTATTTCATGTCGCCTTCCTCTTCAATAACTTGTGAGCTTCACCCACCTGAAAAACTCGTTGTGTGCACAAATCCTTAAGTTAAGGCTACATGGCACCATGTCATGTGACACTGAAATTGCAGGTTGCATTTTATTTATTCTTTGATCAAAGAAGAAAACCTTTATCTGGTCAATGAAAATTACTTAAACTAATTTCCCGAGTAATTGCCAAAGAAATCCTAATACCCCTCAGTAATTACGTTCTGCTCTTTCAGATGCTCGAGTCTCAGCCTTTGTAGACACAAGAGACACATTGGACAGTAAGACTTTACAAGCACTTAAGGGTCTGCAGGGAGTGTGCCCTATATAAACAGATCCATAGTGGACCTGATGTCACTCTTCCTTCACTCGCCAAGGATCCTCCAGGCAAAGGAGCTCAGTAACTAAATATTCAGATGACAACTGAATGTAGGCAATTGGCTTTGAAGAACTATATAGAGGAAAATTCCACAGGAGAGAAGTCAAAGTCCCAGATATTCTTGATTATGGGGCATTTTTAGGGTTATAAAAGGAGGTTTTAGGTAAATGCGCTAGAATTCTGATTTAATATGTGCCGAAACCCAGCTTTCATCATTTGCACCATATTTATACAGTGTTAGAAACTTTGACCCTTATTCATCACACATTTTTTGCCTAAATTCTGGCATAAAAGAGTTTGAAATGTTACAAATTAGTTGCACAAAAGTTTTGTGACTAGGGATGATTGAATACCTCAAATATTCGGCTTCATGAATATTTGCCGAATAGGTCGCCGCTATTCGATTCGCGAATATTCGATGCGCAATGTAAGTCTATGGGAAACCCAAATAACAAATATTCGGAACTATTTGGGCTTCCCATAGACTTACATTGCACATCAAATATTCACATAGTGGCGACCTATTCATCGGATATTCGCGAAGCCGAATATTTGAGGTATTTGATCATCCCCATTTGTGACTTTTGGAATTTTTACGCCAATCCTAGCCAACTCCGTCTTCTTTTGAAAAGCGGCCAAAACTTTGCTGGAAAGGGACGTAACTGAGGGTGTTCGTCAAATTCATCATTTATGCCAAAAAAGTGGTGTAAATTACAACAAAAAATGTATTGCAGTTCTTGACTGGAGTAACATTTCTGGCGATGATGAACGGTATCTGAAAGATGGACAAAGTCATTGAGATGCAAACTGTTACAGAATTTGTCTCGTCTTTCTCCAACGAACCTTTTATTAAGACTACAGAAAAAGCAAAACATAGTAATATGATTAAGACGATTAGTCAAAACGCGTAGTCCCATGCTACTGCGTACAAACAATTCCTGTGACATCTATTGCTGTATACCGGATTTACATATTTTTAATGGAATATCAATAAACATGGAGTTTTCAATTTTCTGAGGTCTGCGCTGGATTTCCTTTTCTTTTCTTCTTTATTAAGACTGGTCAGCTAAATACTTGTCTTCATGAATTGGAGTCTTTCTGCCCCGTCTGCCCAGGGTGTATGGCTTTGTGCATATAGTGTATATATATTTGTGGATTTGCTGAATGGATTTTCTAGTGGCAAATCCACACTGTAACAATAATGTACATGAGATCAAACAAATCTCATCTCGGGACTGTAGATATTTCCTTTATGTAAACTGACTAGCGATGCAGATTTTCAAATGCGAATTATTTCTTCAATTCAATGAGTAAAGTTTGCCACAATTCTAGAACAAAGTCTGTGACAAGACCCACATTTATGTAATTTCAGGGGAAATTCATGACGACTTGCACGGTGTATATCGGATGTAACAGGTAATGGCTGTGTGCTACATCTAGAACCTGCCGCTAATAATCACGGGTGGAATGGAGCTCTGCCCGCAATGAACCTGTTAATTCCTGCTATCAAACTCTGACAGCGTGATTTAACAAGCGCCAGCATGGGGGAGCCCCATTTTAAGTGTATATTGGCGTGAGAAGGTTTTGTCCAGCAGTTGCAAAAATAGAAAAATCCACTATATCTTTAAAATTAATTTTAAAGAAGAAGACAGTGGATTTATCTATTTTTGCAACTGCTGGACAAAACTTTCTCACTTACGGTATCCTGTCTTCAATTGACCTGGGAACCGGCCCATGGAGTGGTCCGTTCATTGCTGAAGAAAATGAGTCTGGGATAATATCCGCCTGGTTGTGGTGAGCTGAATAACATAGCTTCCTTCTTGTACATTGGTGTACCTGTGAAATGATTGAGGGTTGCCGATGCGTTGCTATGTAGCAGGGGGTCTGCTGAAGACCTCTGTACTTGTTAGAGCCCTTTTCCACTTGCGATTTGCATGTGCGATCCGATAAAACATCAAATCGCACTCGCACCAGTGTTAATTAATGAGGCAGAGTCCTCCTTCCTTTTATTTCTCAACACGAATCGTGCTCTTGGTGCAATTGCAGCATGTTGCGTATTGCAGCGACTCTCGGCTCACGCACCCCCATACAAGCCTATGGGAGTGTATGAAACATGGTACTACACTCGCATGTTATGCGACTGCAGTGTGATGTACACAGAGACAGACAGCGGAGGAGATGAGGAGAAAGTGCTCCCTCCAGTTTCTCTGAAGCTGTGATACGATCGCAAGATCGCATCACAGTCACATGACCCTCGGCTGACACCCGCAACAGAGGGTCATTAGCATATCGCTTCTGATGCTCTCGCATCGGAAGAGGTACGCAAGTGGTAAAGAGCTCTTGGGCCGGAGTCACACTTGCGAGTGACTTGCGCGAGTCTCGCATTGGCATCACCCGGCACGGCCGCACACTCTCCGGACAGGAGCGTCTCGGCTGCTATAAAATATATGCAGCTGACCTCTTCCTGTCGGTAGTGTGTGCAGCCGTGCCGGGTGATGCCAATGTGAGTCACTCGCAAGTGTGACTCCAGCCTTATAGTGGTGCTCCTCTGGAACCTGCCTGTGGCCGGGCTACATAACAGACAGTGAGTTCTACTATATACAAAAATGCTGTGGCATTGCTGTATGTAGCACAGGTGATCAGATGATCACAACTTAAACTAAAACTGAAAAGTAAAATAAAAGTTTTTTTGTTTTTTTTTTTTTAAATATGAAAAATAAAAAAACAAAAACATAAAAGTTCCAATTACCTCCCTTTTGCCCCATTAAAAATAGATAATTTTTATGATTCAATAATTTTATTAGATTTTCAAATTTTGTAAATAAAACAATAACAAAAAAAATAAAACACATTGTATAGCATTACATCATGCCATATCAAACACAAATAATAAAGATATTCAGAAAAGTCTGATCTATAAAACTAATTAACATGATTGCTAAACAAAATTCAAGAACACCAAAATTACGTTTTTTTTGGTCGCTGTAGTACCATAAAAAAATTAGATCAAAACATCATCTATCCCAAAATGGTATCAGTAAAAATATCGTCTCACCGCAAAAAATAAGCCATCATATGGCTCCATTAACTGAAAAATGATAACATTATGAGTCTTGGAAAATGGCAACACAACCCCCAAAATGTATTCTTTGCAAATTTGTTTTTTTGTTTTGTTTTTGTTTACCACTAACATAATAATAATAATAATAATAATAATAATAAAACACTGGACATGTTTGGTATCGCCATAATCATGCCGATAAGGAGAATCTTATTGTGAGGTCATTTTTACCACAAAATGTACAACGTAAAAGCAATTACTAAAAAACCCTGTCAGAATTGTGTTTGTTTTTTTTCCACAATTTTTCCAGATTTGAAATTTATTCCCGATTTTACAGTAATGTATGGGGTAAAATCAATGGTGTCATTCAAAAGTACAACTCGTCCTGAAAAAAACAAGCCATCATATGTCTATGTGGATAGTAAAAATAAAAAGTTATGGCTCTGGAAACAATGGCATGAAAAAAAAAAAAACAAAAATGAAAATTGGCTGCGTGGCGAAGTGGTGAATACTTATTAAAAACTAAGGATGTTGGGATTTCTATTGTCACGAACTGAAGTACATTCTTTACAGATAATTTCTTTGTGTAAACCTTATATTATTGTATTTGAACCTAGAAATTTCAGGTTACTGTAGACTGAATTGGAGTTTGTGATTCTGAGTGGAGCAGGAGGACCATTACTACTTACCGGAGCGGTGGAGATGGTGACGTCCCTATGCACAATGCAGATTGCAAAATGAAATAGATTCAATATTTGGGTTGAAGGTCAAATTACAAAAACGGTATAATTATTGATTCACAGTAAGTGGACTTCTCTATTTTTTAATAATATCTAATATATTATTATAACATAATATAATAATTATAAAGAATACCAATACAGTGAAACTTTATGGCGATTCCATCTAAAATGTAGTCATTGTTTAGTAAATCAGAAGTAAAGCAAAAGAAAAGTCTATTTGCGTCATCTTCATTTAGATATCAGTGCTTGGACATGGAAACTATCCTTGTGCTGGCAGGGATTTTTCGTGAACCATAGACTTGTATGGGTAATTTTGATCCGTGGCTCAAATAAAAAAATAGACATGTCTGCGTAATTTCTTTTGTGGGGACTTCTGTCTGCAACAAAACAGTCATGTGAACAGTCCTATTGATTACAATGGATACAGGTTCGATCTGTTAAAAACACAGAATATGCAGGTGAAAAATGGATGTCTGAATGAGGCCTTATGGGGATAATGGTTTTTCTTTATGTGGTCGGGGCAGCCAGTTTTGTTTGTGATATCTGGAGTGCAGCCGTGTTGGTTGTCTGGTTTGAAGAATGATCAACTGTTATTTCTCAGCATGTTCTTCTATTAGCATAGTTACGAGAGTTGAGCAAAAAAGATTTGCAAGCCCTTGGTCTGGCATCTATACCAGTACTCTATGGCAAATGGACCAAGGCAGTGCGAACTCCTCTTGTGATTACTAAGACACCATTGTTATGACGTTGTGGGCCCTAAAAATCATGAGGTGCCTAGCATACCGGCATTCGAGTGCCGGTGGAAGAGGTTTTCACTGCCTTGATCTGACTGCAGTGGAGTACTGACATGGACGCCATGTGGTCCTTGAAATTTTTTGCATGAATCATTTTGCTCAACTCTAAAGGGTACTTTACACACTGGGATATCGGTACTCATATCACTAGCGAGCGTACCCGCCCCCGTCGGTTGTGCGACACGGGCAAATCGCTGCCCGTGGTGCACAACATCGCTAACACCCGTCACACGGACTTACCTGTCCTGCGACGTCGCTATGGCCGGCAATCTGCCTCCTTTTTAAGGGGGCAGTTTGTGCGGCGTCACAGCGACGTCACACGGCAGCCGTCCAATAGCAGAGGAGGGGCGGAGATGAGCGGCTGGAACATGCCGCCCACATCCTTCCTTCCTCATTGCTGGTGGAGGCAGGTAAGGAGATGTTCGTCTCTCCTTCGGTGTCACACATAGCGATGTGTGCTGCCGCAGGAATGACGAACAACATCGTACCTGCAGCAGCAACGATATTAAGGAAATGAACAACGTGTCAACGAGCAACGATTTTTCACGTTTTTGTGCTCGTTAATCGTCGCTCATTGGTGTCACACACTGCGATGACAGTAACGGTGCTGAATGTGCGTCACTAACGACGTGACCCTGACGATATATCGTTACCGATATCGCAGCGTGTAAAGCACCCTTAAGGGTGCGTGCTCGCGATCAGTGTTTGCAGCGTTTTGGATGCAGCGTGTTTGTACAGTACAAGCAGAGTTGATGGGATTTATAGAAGTCCCATGCCACTGTGCGTGCGTGTACTGCCCACAGCAAAAATTTACCTGCAGTGCAGCTTTCTGAACCACAAGCATGTCAAGCTTTGCTGCAAAGTTACAAGCGTCCTCCGTAGGGAGAGCACAAGCGAGAGACTGCAGCGCCCCAAACCCTGATCATGGGCAAGAGCAGCTGCGGTCTTCTGCAGAGGAGACTCGTGGCCCCGCATGTCAGGACTTGCCGCCGCGTCCAGGACGCAGTGGGTCCAGATCATGGGCTCATACTCTAATACACCCATACCATCAGTTCTCAGAAGAATAATACAATGACAAAGTGGCTGCACGGCTTCCTAGTAACTATTTTTTACGAAAATGTCGTGTCACAGCTTATTACATACAGGACAATAAGATACCACGATATGAGAACATTGTAGGTACATTTTAATTTCTTCGGAAAAAAAATGAACATTTACATGAAAATGTATTTTTTCGTAGTAATTGAAGGAAAATACATTTTCAAAATTTTATACAATATTTCTTAACTCAAGGTTATTCTGAAATATGTGGCTCTACTGCTTCATTAAACTCTCAGTGGCGGTCCGGGCATTCTGGGAGCGGTAGTGTCACAACAGACAATGAACCACATGTTGGAGCCTATTAGTCGGCAGAATATGGCCATTGTTTTTAACAATTAGATAAAATTTGTAAGCAGAAAATTCTGTTAATTTGGGAGCACGTGATTTTTTTTTCATTGAAGATTTTTCAACATGATTTTTCAAACATAAAAAATGAATTGAAAGGAAACTCAAAAGGCAGTGTAGAAAGAAGCAGTCACACAAGTAGGAGGCATTGGTAGTCCAAGTATTTATTTGTATGATAATCCTATGTAATATATATCTCATGGAATAGTCCTGTGTGAGGTTATTGTAGTTTTCTTTCTGGTCCATTCTAAAAAAAAATAAAATTGTTTTGGGGAATTCTGTCAGTTGAGTGTCTAATTTCTTAATTAACTCACAGTGATTGCTTACGACGTGACAATACAATAAGTAATAAACACAGGAAAAACTCTACAGATGAACTTGATATTTTGACTTTATCAAACCATGCAGTTCCAATTGATGTCCACCAGGTGGCGCTTTTTATGGCATGAACAAGAATGGTTTGATCAACAATAATTAATAATAATAATAATAATAATAATAATAATAATAATTTTATTCATTTATATAGCGCTATTAATTCCACAGCGCTTTAGATACATTGGCACAACACACAGGATTCCTGAAATATAACTGATGTTTAGTAACATTAAAGATTGTTTTCAGTGTCATTGACATTTATGTTAAGAACAACATTGTGTCAAAACTAAATATTCATATTACAGAATACCAGTGCTTTATAGATAATAACAAATGTCTAATTATTTAACAGATTCATAAAAAATCTGAAAGTATGTGTTTTGCCACAGGAGCCAGAATTGTTCCTCTGTATTTTTTACTGAACGAATTTTCCAGGCTTCAAGTAAATTTCTGCAATCACTTTATACAACCGCCGGCCACAATGATGCAAATCGCATACTAACGATCATGTGACTATCCAAATCAGAGTGGAATACGGACAGTGTGTACATTGCTCACTGTCAGGATTCAGCAATCTGGAGTGACTGCAGAAAATTAACTGAAAACTGGAAATGTACACTTGTTAAATGCATTATCCGATCTCTTCCGGCTCAGAGCAGTCACGGACCGCTCCTGCCGGAAATTCCCCTGCTTATGGTGATGCCAACAGAGAAGCATCTTTGCTCTGTTCTGTTGACAGGGCGTATCTGTTGATGTACTTCTGACTGACATTTGGCTAAGGCTATGTGCGCACTTTGCGTTTTTTTTAATGCGTTTCCGCAGCGTTTTCAACTGCAGCGTTTTAATGCCAAAATGCATGCGTTTTGATTCTCCAGGAAAGTCTATGGGAAATAGGGCTTTCTTGTGCGCACAACGCTGTTAAAAAAGCAGCGTTTTAGATGCTGAAAATTTGTCAAATTCTCTGCGTTCAAAGAAGCAGCATGTCAATTGTTTTTGCCATTTTGGCAGCGTTTTGTTAGCATTAGAGTCAATGAGAAGTTGCAAAACGCATCCTAAATCAAAATTCTAGCGTTTAACATGCTTTTTTGACAAAATAAAAGCATGCGGTTTTAACATTATATTAGGGGCATGATAAGTCCCTTTACACACATAGTCCGACAATTAAATTAATAAAAATCAATAAATTAACGTTATTTTATACATAAATATTAGAACCCAGTTATCATTTTAATAAAAATAGCTATTTTGTATAAGATTTTAATCATGATATTTGTAATCATTTTATCTTTTTTTCATAGTGTTTGAGTGTTTAAACTTTATTTAGAAGTGTATTTGTATTCAAAACGCATATATGACTTAAAGTAATGAAAAAGCATGTAAATCGCGGTAAAAATGTGTCCAAAACGCGGTAAGAACGCAAGCGTATTTTTAGCGTTTTTGTGGTCAAAACCAAATTTGTCAAAGACAATTTCTGCCAGAGGATGCGTTTAGACCTGCAACTAACTCAACACAAAGTGCGCACATGGCCTAACTGTGGGGAGCCAGTAGTCAATAAGCATGCCGTCTGCTATGATCCCCCACTGACGGAGCAGAGCGGATGAGAAAGAGCTGCTCTGTTGACAATAGATGAAATGAAGCAGTGAAATCACCGGCTGAGCCTGCAGCGATCATCTCTGTGCAGAACAGGCAGCTATTTAGTAACTACCTGCTTATTAGTTCCTATTCCTATACAGAAAAATAACAAAAGTACCGGATAAACCCTTTAATTTTTTTTTTACTTGGAATAGGGACAGCAATATGTAAGCCCCTGAAAACACCACTGAACAGATAAATACATAATGTCAAAGTACAGAGATCCTAAACTCAATGATGCCCCAAAACAAAGAAAATACACAGTGATGTCACAAAACAAAGTTACACACAGTGATGTCACAAAACAAAGAAAATACACAGTGATGTCACAAAACAAAGAAAATACACAGTGATGTCACAAAACAAAGATACACACAGTGATGTCATAAAACAAAGAAAATACACAGTGATGTCACAAAACAAAGATACACACAGTGATGTCATAAAACAAAGAAAATACACAGTGATGTCACAAAACAAAGATACACACAGTGATGTCATAAAACAAAGAAAATACACAGTGATGTCACAAAACAAAGATACACACAGTGATGTCACAAAACAAAGAAAATACACAGTGATGTCACAAAACAAAGAAAATACACAGTGATGTCACAAAACAAAGATACACACAGTGATGTCATAAAACAAAGAAAATACACAGTGATGTCACAAAACAAAGATACACACAGTGATGTCATAAAACAAAGAAAATACACAGTGATGTCACAAAACAAAGATACACACAGTGATGTCATAAAACAAAGAAAATACAGTGATGTCACAGTACAGGGATAATACACACAGGGATGTCATAAAACAAAGAAAATACACACAGTGATGTCACAGTACAGGGATAATAAACAGTGATGTCATAAAACAAAGATTATACACAGTGATGTCACAGCAAATAATTACAAATACAACATTACAATACAAAGAAAAGTCAGCGATCAATTATCCTGGATAAATGTGAATGTAGATATTTCACCACTGTGTGGCACAAAAGAATTGGCCTTTAATATCCGATATTCATTTTACAAAAGAAGATTTTGAAACGGCGGCACGGTGGCTCAGTGGTTAGCACTGCAGTCTTGCAGCGCTGGGATCCTGGGTTCAATTCCCACCAAAGACACCATCTGCAGGAGTTTGTATGTTCTCCCAGTGTTTGTGTGGGTTTCCTCCAGGTTCTCTGGTTTCCTCCCACACTTCAAAGACATACTGATAGAGACTTTAGATTGTGAGACCCAATGGGGACAGTGTTCCTGATGTATGTAAAGCGCTGCGGAATAGTTTAGCGCTATATAAAGATTTGATTTGAAACCAATGTAGAAGTTGAAAACCTCTTGAGACAGAATGCTTTTGTATAAAGGGAACATCCTGAGAATTTCATACCTAAAACTAGTGGCATGTATGTGCAAGTGCTTACATGCTGATTAAATCCTTACCTTGATTGTAGAAATCCAGTGTTGAAACTGTATGCAAATAAGCTGCAAGTGCTCTGCAAAGGGGACATTGCACTTGCAGCTCTTTTGCCCTCCCTTTTTCTGCCTGCCTCCTGTCACTTGTTTCAGGGATCTGGTTTATCTACTGAGATCTCTTGCTGTCAGTGCCTGGGTTGAAGTATTTGCAGGTTGACTTGGTCTTGTGACATCATGGGACCTTACTATATATGCACAACACCAGGCACACCAACACCAGTTTCATCTGCTGGAAAAAGTGTAACTCTTTGAGGGATGTATGCATCCATTATTTATCAGCTTCTGCTTCAAAACTGGTGAATCAGATAAAAAAAAAAAATATATACTTATAGCTTTCGAAGATCCAGCTCCTTGATGAGGCAAACTTTAGAACCGATGTGCCAGATTAATGTGAACAATTACATAGTAGCCATTTCTAGTGAAATCACACATTTTCATCATCTAATATGAATGGCCACTTTTATTATGTGTTTAAATAAAGCAATTCCCTTCCATACGCATGAATGAGGCAGTACCTGGTACATGGATGTCTGCTCGCTCGCCACAATCTTATGTGTAAGACTGGTACAAGAATTTCTGGTGCAAATGTTGCTGGCAGGGGACAGACCACAGCAGTGGGGCTGCTCGAGACACTCGGATCCGGGGCCGTGGCGGTGGCTCGAGGGGAAGCCGGACCTGGGCCTGAGCACCCGTCCGTCACCCACAAGTGAAAAAGGGGATTTGTTATATAGGGGAGGTTTTGTCAGTGACGCCACCCGTGGGTTGCGGTGATTGTTGGTGACACCGCCGCTGCCTTGGTATGGGGTGCCCAGGGCTGAGGGAGTGGGCCAGCAGGATGGTATTCCCTCCACGGGTAGGGGAGGTGTTGTCCCGGGGCCCAGGTGTCGGTGAGATAGAGTGATCACGCACAGTCTGCGGGGATGGACCTGATGATACCAGTGTACTCACTGTTTGGAATAAAATCACACAGAGTCCAGATAGTAAACCAACTGCCGGTAACCGGTAGCCTCCGGAGGGGTGTGCTCGGGTCCTGCACACCAGTGGAACGAACAGGGGCCCTTCCTCCTGCACTTTAGGTTGGTGTCTTGTGTGTTGACTAGTCTGCATGAAACGGGGATGTCCACTCCCGATGACTTTTCCGTGGGAGCTGTGGCCCGCGAGAACTGACCTGTGGGATCTTAGCAGGCACTTGCAGATGCCCTACCCCCCTCGTTGGGCTTCCGTCTCGCTCTATCTGGGCTGTTAGTGGGACAAGACTTGGAATCTTGTCCCCTGCTGGTTAATTGGAAAGGCGCTTGCAGCTGTCCTCGACCTAGGGTCCAGGTACCCCGACTGTGCACGGCCTCCGGACCAGATTCCCACTGTCGGCACCGGTGGGCTACAACCCTGCCCCGGTCCACTTAAGGTCTCCCGCGACTGGATCTCCGTCGCCTGTGGCCCTGCTCTGCCGTCTGCCACCTAGTCAGCTCAAGTAGTCCGGGAGCTACAACCCCCGACTACCACTTCACTCCTCTCACTTTCTCCTCTAAACTCCTTTGCTCAACTGTCTTGTTCCCTCCCCTTGACACCTCAGAACCCCTAGGTGGGCGTCATCATCTGCCTGGCCCCGCCCACTGGTGTGTCCTTATTGTCCTGGGGGGGTGACTAGGCTTTTGTGGCTGGTGTTATGTAAGTGTGTGGGGTTGTGTTGGAAGGCCAAGGAGGAGAGAATCGTGCACCAGGAAGATGGATGCAGTTTTCTGTGACAACCTGATTTTGTAAGAGCGTCACACAAATCTCTCACAATATAACCTACCCGAGAATGTGATATGGAGTGAAATAAATTTCTCAGCATATTTTAGAAAAAATGCATTGAAAAAATGATCGCAAAGTGATTGAGTTGTGAAAGCTCAATGCTCCCTGTATTCACGGTCACAATGTTGTTTCTACATACCTACTCACTATGCTCCGCTCTATCGGGCTCAAGGACACAGTTCTTTCCTGGTTCTCCTCTTACCTCTCTGACCGCTCATTCACTGTATCCTTTGCTGGCTCCTCTTCCCCTTATGGTCGGGGTTCCTCAGGGTTCAGTCCTAGGCCCCCTCCTGTTCTCTCTATACACAGCCCCTATTGGACAAACAATCAGCAGATTTGGTTTCCAGTACCATCTCTATGCTGATGACACCCAACTGTACACATCTTCTCCTGACATCACCCCTGCACTATTACAAAATACTACCGATGGTCTGTCCGCTGTCTCCAACATCATGTCCTCCCTCTAAAACTGAACCTGTCCAAAAACTGAACTTTTCCTGTTTCCTCCCTCTCCTAACCTTCCGAAACCCAATATTACCATTTCTGTGTGTGGTTCTACCATTACGCCCCAGCAGCACGCCCGCTGTCTTGGGGTTATATTTGACTCCGATCTTTCCTTCACTCCCCACATTCGTTCACTTGCTCGTTCTTGTCACTTCCACCTCAAAACATCTCAAGAATTCACCTTTTCTTACCGTTGACTCTGCAAAAACCCTTACTGTCGCTCTCATTCATTCTCTCTCCCCTCTCCAATCCATTCTGAATTCCGCAGCCAGGATCATTTTCCTCTGCAACCGCTTCACTGATGCATTTGCTCTTTGCCAGTCATTGCACTGGTTGCCCATCCGCTACAGAATCCAATATAAACTTATCACTCTCACTTACAAAGCTCTCCACAGTTCTGCACCACCCTACATCTCCTCCCTCATCTCTGTCTATCACCCCACCCGTGCCCTACACTCTGCTAATGACTTAAGACTGACATCCTCAACAATTCGAACCTCCCACTCCCGTCTTCAAGATTTCTCACGAGCTGCGCCTATGCTCTGGAACACACTACCAAGAGAAATCCGATTAATTCCCAACAGCCACACCTTTAAGCGGGCCCTAAAAACGCATTTCTTTAAACTAGCCTATCACCTCACTGCCCTGATCTAATCTAGTCCCTTTCTGCCCTTCAAAAAATTTACTTCCAGTTCTCGTCCCCTGTACCTGTATAAATTCTCACCGACGGGTTCATGCAGCTGCTTTTGAATCCCCTATTAAATCGATGGCTGAACCAAATATAACAAGCTTTTCTCCCCCCCATTCACCTTTTGTGTCTACCCCCATTTCTTCATAGACTGTAAGCTTACAAGCAGGGCCCTCACTCCTCCTGGTATCTTAATTTTATTTTGTATTGTCTCATATTGTCTGTACATGTCCCCTCTTAATTGTAAAGCGCTGCGGAATATGTTGGCGCTATAGAAATAAAACTTATTATTATTATTATTATTACTGTTTGCTACCTCAATGTCTTTATTTTGTCAGTAGCCAGGAAATGTGTCAGACTTATGTTAGATTAGCTGTAGTACACGGCATTGCCTGGGATAGTAACTAGGTTTTTCTTTCTGTCTCTATCCCACTCTCCCACTCACCCTCTCACCCTCTCTAGCCGTCTCCTACACACTCTTTCTCTCATTGTTTCTCTCCTACTCCCTCACTCCCACCACCGAAATCATATTCACATAAGCTGTCTTATACTAAGAATATCCTACGTTCCCTATAGCAGCCAATCCTAATAATTATCTGTAGCAAAATAGAAGCAGAGCTGTGATTGGTTGCCATAGGCCTCCTGATAAATATTCAGGTTAACTATCAAAACAGCCAATATATTACCGTAAACATGTAGTGTGTGTGTGTGTGTGTGTGTGTGTGTGTGTATGTATGTGTGTGTGTGTGTGTGTGTGTGTGTATGTCTCTTTATGTGTCTGTCTTTCGGTGTATGTCTTTCTGTGTGTCTTTACGTATGTGTGGGTCTCACGCTGTGTCTCCTTCTTTGTCCATAATAGGAGTCTATAATAACAGATTTATTCCCAGCTCCATTGACTTTAATGTAAGCAGGTTTTTTGTCGAATAACTAAAGCGGTTACATTTTCCCTTCAAAACATAGTTATGACGTTCCCAGAGTCAAACGAGGTGTCTGTAGAAAATATCGAGATTAGAAATGAGACGGTGCAGATTCCTTTAGCAGACATGCACACATACCTACATACATACATACACACTATATGTAATCTAATATATAAAGCTAAAATACCCGAATAAAAAGTTGGACATAAATGGTTAATTCCTACTTATTGTGAAGCACGAAAGGGTCCATGCAGTAAACCCTGCAATGTGTAACAGGTTGTATGTACTAAATGACTGGGAACAGGCTTGTAAAAATGATTCATCATGCATTTTTCTAACTTACAGGGGTTAAATAAATTAAAGAAGACAAATCAACAAGACCACATACAGGCGGCCTGCCTCTTCTCATTCGCCATAGTGAAGTAACAAGAATCAAGTTGTGCAGTCTTCAGACCATTCTCCACTTTTACTAACATCTGCCCATAGAAGTAGGAGTAGGAGGCTCACAGCAGTCACTTAAAGTCAGCTCAAATGAATGGACATCAGTCACTGCTGTAAATGAGCACAAGTCACAAGATTTATTGCACCGTGGTATTATATACAAGGATTAGGCGGCATGCTGGAGGGACACGGGCTCTTAATAGCCATCATCATATGGAATCTTTAGCACAAAAATCATAAATTATCACTGAATTCATATATGAATTTGACATCAACATGGACACCTTTATTTTGTATTTAATGTAAATACAATTATTGCATTTAATTTCATCCTTTTCTCAAAGCACATACATTTATACTGCACGATTATGGTGAACGAGTGTTCTTAGGAAGGCTTGTTTCACAATAATTGTGCAGTCTAAATAGGCTGCTGATCACCCCGCGAACAAACAAAACACTAGTTCATCAGGTGAAGTATATTTTGTGCTGCACAATAGATCATCATTCTCGGCAGCACATTGTCTTATGCAAACTGCACTTGTGCTGCTGAGATCAATGGCAGCCTCTGCGCACTGAACAAGATCACAGGTCAATCATTGCATATCTGAAGTTGGAATCATCCTGTGTAAACAGGCTACGCTGTTCTACATACAGTATGTTCAAACGTTGTCAGGTTTAGTTATGAAATGAACCATTTCTTAATGAATTTGGTCTCCTGAATTCAAATCTGACAATGAAAATTTTTAGGTGGCTCCTGTTTCTATGATATCAGTTTTCCTATTGTTGCTACTTTACATATAACGATGCATAAAAGTTTCAGTACTTTGAAACATTGTTATTTTTGCAAATATAAAGATGCAGAATATTTTGTCAATTTTCTGATATTTATTTAGAGGAAACCTAGCAACAATTTAAATAACTAAAATATGTCTAAACACGATTGCGAATTATAAACAGTTACAGAAATTTCACTACAGTTGGTCCAAATTCAGTGACAACTTTTTTGCACTTGTCTCTTGTTTTCCTGCATTGGATCATCTCTTACAATTGTCCATCAGTAATCTACAAGCATTTATGGATTCCACTTTTCTTGATATCTTTGATCCATACCCACAACATCTTGGTGAAATCTCTCTAGTCTCGTCACTCACTGCTCTGCAGTTTGGTGAAAAAAGTCTAGATGCAACAATGCAACTGTAATAAATAAATCTTTAAGGACATTTTACAACCAAGATCCTTATAGGTTTTGAGATTTTCCACCATTTCTTCATTGTTACCTGCTCTTGAGTTTTCCAAAAGATTAGTTAACAATAATGTGAATGCTACCCTTGCAGCTCTGTCTTTGCCCTGCAACAAACAGAGAAATTCCTCATTTTGAAGGCGCTTCCGAATAGGAGGTCCAATAAAGACTCTTTTCTTTATCTATGTGTCACTCAACCTTGGAAATTTATCAATGAGATAATTTGGAATTTTGATCCATTGCCTTTAAAAAGTTCTTCATTACACCCAACTTGATATGCAATGGTGGTAACAAAAACTTATGTGGCTCAACAAGTTCTAGTTGTAGGACATTTTTACTCCCTGGCTGAAGTAAATGTCGGAGGCCAGTTTCTTTTATTGCAGTGATATGCTCTTGCACCACTCACATAGAAAGCAGCAGTGCCTTGTCTATCCACAATGGAGACCAAGTAAGAGGGCAACAACTTTAAGTCACCACAGAGGGGCCATAAGTGTTGGGCATAGTTCAGGCACCTCAACAGCTTCTTCATGTTGTCAAAGTTTTCTTTCATGTGGACTGAATAGCCAACGGGAAGTGAAGGTAGTGCATTGCATAATGATGATAAAAAAAAGATGCAATTTTTCTATAAGCCTGCATGAAAGGTATCATAAGTAATTACAACCACCTCTGAATCTTGAGAATTAGAAAATTTAAGCATCATATTGTCAGATTCCCTCAAAGTTCTGTCTTGGGACCCCTACTCTTCAATATCTACACCTTTGGCCTGGGACAACTCAAAGTCCCATGGCTTCCAGTACCATCTATATGCTGATGACACTCAGATCTATCTCCCTGGCCCAGACATCAACTCTCTGCTGTCCGAAGTGTATCAGCCAAAAGCTCCTACTTCTCCTGCCTCCCTTTTCCTAAGGCTCAAAACTGAACTCATCATCTTTCCTCCATCTCACCTATCTTCCCTACTTGATCTTTCACAATAAATAACATCACGCTCTCCCCAGTACCTGAAGTCCACTTCATCGGAGTAACATTTGACTCTGCTTTATCCTTCAATTCACACATCCAAGCTGTCACCACCTCCTGCCACCTTCAACTAAAAAAAAAATTCCAGAATTTGTCCTTTCCTCAACCCTTAACCCACTAAAATGCCAGTGCACCTCATCTTAACTACTGCAATAGCCTCCTCTGTGGCCTCCCTGCTAACACTTTCACCCCTTTCCAGTCCGACTAATTCACCTCGACCCTATACAAATTCCTCAATTGGCTCCCAATTTCCCAACATATCCAATTTAACTACTGACCTACAGAGCTGTCCATAATCTGTCTCCCCATAGATCTCTGAACTAATCTGCTGTTATATTCCAAAATGTAATCTTGGGCCCTTCTCAAGATCTCCTCCACATTCGTATATTCCTCACCCAGTCACCTAGAAGACTTCTCCCGAGTATCCCCCATCCTCTGGAATTCTCTACCCTAAGAAGTACAATTATCCACCACATTTGGAATTTTCAGGCCAAACTTGAAAACCTCTCTTCAGAAAAGCTCAAAGCCTACAATGACCACGCTGCCACCTCACCACCCCCGAAGCTGCTGAAACCCCCAACCTAGTCTCCTTCCCCATTACCCTGTAGGATGTAAGCCCACAAAGGGCAAGGCTCTCTCCCCTCTGTACCACTATAAGTTTGTTTGTTCATTATAATTTATATGAGTTTTGTATGTAACCCCTTCTCATGTACCGCACCATAGAATTAATGGTGCTCTAAAAAGAAATAATAATGATATGTTTTAAGCACCAAAAAATTAGTTGAGTTCAAAATGTGTTTCTCTCTAAACCAGTTTGGCTTTAGAATAATGCTATAAATGATTACCGACTAACAAACACGTTCTCAGTCCACAGATGTTTAAAGTTGTATATTGTGCAATGTAAAAGGATCCTGACATTTTATTAGTTTATTTCAAGGAGAGATATGTAAATCCAACCTGTCCAGCATCAGGGCAGGTGGAAGGAATGTCTAAAATCTAAAATAACCCCTTTAATCTGGGATCTGCAACAGATCCCCACACCTCAGTGATCATCTACAATATTATACACAGCATACAGTTAGGTCCAGAAATATTTGGACAGTGACACAATTTTCGCGAGTTGGGCTCTGCATGCCACCACATTGGATTTGAAATGAAACCTCTACAACAGAATTCAAGTGCAGATTGTAACGTTTAATTTGAAGGTTTGAACAAAAATATCTGATAGAAATTGTAGGAATTGTACACATTTCTTTACAAACACTCCACATTTTAGGAGGTCAAAAGTAATTGGACAAATAAACCAAACCCAAACAAAATATTTTTATTTTCAATATTTTGTTGCGAATCCTTTGGAGGCAATCACTGCCTTAAGTCTGGAACCCATGGACATCACCAAACGCTGGGTTTCCTCCTTCTTAATGCTTTGCCAGGCCTTTACAGCCGCAGCCTTCAGGTCTTGCTTGTTTGTGGGTCTTTCCGTCTTAAGTCTGGATTTGAGCAAGTGAAATGCATGCTCAATTGGGTTAAGATCTGGTGATTGACTTGGCCATTGCAGAATGTTCCACTTTTTTGCACTCATGAACTCCTGGGTAGCTTTGGCTGTATGCTTGGGGTCATTGTCCATCTGTACTATGAAGCACCATCCGATCAACTTTGCGGCATTTGGCTGAATCTGGGCTGAAAGTATATCCCGGTACACTTCAGAATTCATCCGGCTACTCTTGTCTGCTGTTATGTCATCAATAAACACAAGTGACCCAGTGCCATTGAAAGCCATGCATGCCCATGCCATCACGTTGCCTCCACCATGTTTTACAGAGGATGTGGTGTGCCTTGGATCATCTGCCATTCCCTTTCTTCTCCAAACTTTTTTCTTCCCATCATTCTGGTACAGGTTGATCTTTGTCTCATCTGTCTATAGAATACTTTTCCAGAACTGAGCTGGCTTCATGAGGTGTTTTTCAGCAAATTTAACTCTGGCCTGTCTATTTTTGGAATTGATGAATGGTTTGCATCTAGATGTGAACCCTTTGTATTTACTTTCATGGAGTCTTCTCTTTACTGTTGACTTAAAGACAGATACACCTACTTCACTGAGAGTGTTCTGGACTTCAGTTGATGTTGTGAACGGGTTCTTCTTCACCAAAGAAAGTATGCGGTGATCATCCACCACTGTTGTCATCCGTGGACGCCCAGGCCTTTTTGAGTTCCCAAGCTCACCAGTCAATTCCTTTTTTCTCAGAATGTACCCGACTGTTGATTTTGCTACTCCAAGCATGTCTGCTATCTCTCTGATGGATTTTTTCTTTTTTTTCAGCCTCAGGATGTTCTGCTTCACCTCAATTGAGAGTTCCTTAGACCGCATGTTGTCTGGTCACAGCAACAGCTTCCAAATGCAAAACCACACACCTGTAATCAACCCCAGACCTTTTAACTACTTCATTGATTACAGGTTAACGATGGAGACGCCTTCAGAGTTAATTGCAGCCCTTAGAATCCCTTGTCCAATTACTTTTGGTCCCTTGAAAAAGAGGAGGCTATGCATTACAGAGCTATGATTCCTAAACCCTTTCTCCGATTTGGATGTGAAAACTCTCATATTGCAGCTGGGAGTGTGCACTTTCAGCCCATATTATATATATAATTGTATTTCTGAACATGTTTTTGTAAACAGCTAAAATAACAAAACTTGTGTCACTGTCCAAATATTTCTGGACCTAACTGTAAGTAGTACTACATGCACAGGCTGTCAGCCTACGGAGAAACCTCCACCTACAGTAGGCAGATAAAAAGCGATGGAAGAATGTAGAGCCTCATCTATAATATATACCGTAAATGCTGTAGTAGGGCATATGGATCGAGTTTGTTCTGATAGGACAATCCCTTTAAGATAATATACAAAGTTGTTTTTTTTTTTGTTTTTGTTTTTTTTACAAGATTGCCCAATAACAAATTCATATCTATCCTAGGATATACAAAAGATATACACAGATTACCCTTGATATTTAAACCACTGCTTTATATTATATAAATTCCCTACATGCCACAAATACAGGTCTGACACCAGGATAGTAGCAGCAGATTATTTTAATTCTTTAAAAGGGACTGTCAGCACAGAATGACTGTTCAAACCAAGTACAGGTGCTCAGTGCGTCATAGCATGGCCAAACATTTAACTACACCTTCCCACCATTTGTTTTCCCTCCATCTCCACACCCCTCTTTTGGATTGACAGCTCTGGCTTTATAGAACCAGAGAAAGGTGGAGATTGATGCGAAACAAGCAGGTACGAAAGTGTAGAAAAATGTTAGACCACACTATGGTGCACCGAGCGCCTATACTTGGTCTGGACAGTCATTCAGCTCCCTTTAGGCTATGTGCGCACGTGTGCGCTCTGCACCGCACACAAAAGGTCCGCTTCAGAGCGCAGCTGAAAAGCTCCGTTCTGAAGCACCTGGTGCCTGCAGAATTTGTGCGCTCTGCATGCTGCCTCTACCTATAGACAGCATGCAAAGCGCACGAAAGAAGTGACATGTCACTTCTTAGAACGCATGCTTCGGGCAGCAGCCGAATCGCTGTGCTCTAATACGCCACGTGCGCACGGCTCATGCACAATCTTCATAGATTGTGGTGGGGACGCAGGACGCATGCAGTTACGCTGCGGTGCAGAACGCAGCGTAACTGCATGCAATACGCACACGTGCGCACAAAGCCTTAAACTGTGAGTGGAAACTCCATGGCTCAGATTTTTTTCATTCTTCCCCAGATGCTCGATCAGATTGTGATCTGAGGAAGTTGGCGGCCAAGAAAATACCGCAAAATCTTCGTCATGTTCCACTATCGATTCTTAAACAATTATTGTAGCAGTGTGAATCATTCTGCTGAAAGTAACCACTGCCATTGGGGAACACAATTGCTGGAAGAGGGAATACTTTGCAATAATGTTTAGATGGATAGTATGTAACAAAGTAACATCATGCGATTGCCAGGGCCTACAATTTCCCAGCAGAATATTGCTCACAGCGTCATTATGCAACCACTGGCTTGCAATGTTTTGACAGTGTGTCCTGATGCCACAAAAAACACAGCTGACCATGTAATTTATAACCAGTTTTTTTTTTTTTTATCAAAACTGGCAGCCTTCTTCCATTGCTCCATTTTTTTTTTAATTTATTTCTGATGGTGTTGTGTCCAATGTTGGTGATTATGGCAGTATACTGTTCTGTAACCATGGAACCCTAAGCGCAGCCACAAGCCGTTGCTTAGCTCACACTTGCGCTAGCCTCGCATCGCATCACCTGGCATGGCCTGCCGCTCTCTGGACACGAGCGTCTCAGCTGCATAGAAATACATGCAGCTGACCAGGAGAGTGTACAGCCTTGCCAGGTGATGCGCTGCGAGACTCTCGCAAGTGTGACTCTGGCCTTAACCATTGATTGGCTAAGCAACATTTTTTGGGTGCAGAGACTGGGCCAGGAAATTGGAACCAACAAAATGGGAACCCAAGTAACAGGGAAAACTTAGTAATCAGTGAGATTATTTTTTTTTCTTAGCCCATTTTGAGCCATTGGTAATACATTTTTACTCCCCAATAAGGAATTTATTAAAAAAAAAAAAAAAAAATGGAATTTGAGAAAAAGGAATTTGAGAGACTTAAATTAATTCCTTCACTAGTCAGGGAAAACAATCACATTTCCTCTCCATTCTAATGTGTGCATTGGACTCTATAGACTACTGTAATGATTTAGGCTTGCAGTTGGCATAATTGGCATCCGACTTTTTTTTGTTCCATGTCATAAAACCACCTACCCCTAAATGTAGCCAAAAATGAAGATTTGATCTTTAACTCCTTAGTGACAGAGCCAATTTTAAGCTTGATGATCAATACGACAATCGATTTTGGGGTGTTTTTCTGCCAGGAGCGGCAGATTTTCTGCAACCAAATATTCGTGTGCACATAGCCTAAGTCAATAAACAATCCACCACTGAATTCACCTGAGGTGAGTTTGTAGAGTTCACCTGAGGTCACAGCTGGTGTATCGTGGGAACAGACAGTTGTGATCTCAGATTATCTCAACGACGTCACCGCTCCAAGCTACAGCTTAGTCAGTGTGTCCCGCAGGATGCAGTGATCGGTCACATTTTTTTTAACTGCAACCTCAGATTTAGCAGAGACGGGATCATTGTGCATCGTGTGACGTTGTGTTTGTGGATTGTGTTGGACCAGCAGGGGTATTTTGGGGGTTAATATAGCGAAGAAAGAGGATTCTTTTTTTTTTTTTCTTTTTTAAAAATAAAAGATTTTTCTGTGTTTTGTGTTTATTTCTTTTTACTTACACTATTCGTTATGGTAGGGCTCATAGAACCTTAACCCATTACTATCCTCAGGCTTGATGGCAGCTATGATTTTTTGACCACATAAAATTACAGAACAGGAGCACCAAGTGATGAAGCACTTTGTGCATAAAATTGCCAATGCTCTTCTAACTGCAGCTCTACAAACCTCCTCTGGTTTTTATATTAGCACAAAAATTCATTCACTGGTCAAGCAGCTGCGTGCAACCATTACATCACCAAGCATAGTGACAAGTTTCAAATGGAGTGATGTAAAACAGAACACTACTGGGCTCTGGAGCAGTGGAAACGTCTTATGTTGCGTGAGGATTACTGTATTTTTCAGACTATAAGTAGAACTTTTTTCCCAAAAATTTGTGAGGAAAGAGGAGGATGTGTCTTCTAGTCTGGACATACCTGGCTTACTTTGGGGAGGAGGGCAGAGTTGGTGGTGGAGCGGGTCATAGGAGGCTGAAGCAGGGTCGACGTAGCAGTAAGTCAGTAGCTGGGGCGAGCAGGTGCCTGCTATTAATAACAAAATTAATATTCACTGCTTCCAACGCTCATAATCATGCCCACCTCTTAGCACTGAAACTGGTGTCAAGAGGTGGGCGGGATTATGGGCATGGGTAGCAGTGAATACTCATTTGCTCTATAGTGGACACACTGATAGCGCCAGCCGCTGGCTTACTGCAGCGACTGGGACGATTACGCGTCTTCACTATTAAAGAAATTGAACATTTATTACTTCCCACACCCATAATCCTGTGTAACTGGGGGCACATGCCAATGACGTTTTGTGCGGCCCGTCGCTTACACCCCTAAGTCAGTTGCCGGCATCATAAAAAGACGACACACATCGGGGGGAGCGGATGGAAGGCGAGTAGAATTGTTTATTTTTTTGTGTGCGGCATAACGGAAGACATATATACCAGGATGGGCCCATGATGGGGGAAATATATACAAACCCTGGCAAAAATTATGGAATCACTTAGCTCTGAGTATGTTCATTCAGTTGTTTATTCAGAAAAAGGGAGGAATTCCAGGGCACTACTCAGTATTCAACAAGCCTATTTGTCCATTACAAAGAAAGTCCTGTATTCAGAGGCTGGAAGCAAACACCGGGGTGCTTATATCAATAGATAACAAATCTTGCAATGCAAAGTAGAAAAAGTATAGCACTCACCGGTTAAATTGCTGTGCAGAAAAACTGTTTATTTAAACAGCGGAGGTTACATGTGCGGAGAGGGCTGGTGGGGAGAGGGAGTGTGCGCTGTAGCAGACGACGGCCGTTTCGCACCTGTCCGGTGCTTCAGCCAGCTGAAGCACCGGACAGGTGCGAAACGGCCGTCGTCTGCTACAGCGCACACTCCCTCTCCCCACCAGCCCTCTCCGCACATGTAACCTCCGCTGTTTAAATAAACAGTTTTTCTGCACAGCAATTTAACCGGTGAGTGCTATACTTTTTCTACTTTGCATTGCAATGTTCATTCAGTTGTTTAGTTTTGTGCCAGGTCGGTGATCTGCTTTTTTTTGTTTTTTTTTTTTAAACAAAAGTAAAGTCATTTCAAATGGCAACTTTCTGGCTTTAAGAAACACTAAAAAAAAAACCAAAAAACCATAAACACAATGTGCTAGCCAGTAACTGTTACTTTCAAGACCAAACAGGGGGAAGAATTATGGAATCACTCAATTAAGAGGAAAAAATTATGAAAACATGAAAAACAAACAAACAAAAGAACACTCCAATACATTACTAGTATTTTGTTGCACCACCTCTGGCTTCAATAACAGCTTGCAGTCTCTGAGGCATGGACTTAATGAGTGACAAGCAGTACTCTTCCTCAATCTGGCTCCAACTTTCTGATTGCTGTTGCCAGATCAGCTTTGCAGGTTGGAGCCTTGTCATGGACCATTTTCTTCAACTTCCACCAAAGATTTTCAATTGGATTGAGATCCGGACTATTTGCAGGCCATGACATTGACCTTATGTGTCTTCTTTCAATGAATGTTTTCACAGTTTTTGCTCTATGGCAGTATGCATTATCATCTTGATAAATGATTTCATCATCCTCAAACATCCTTTCAATTGATGAAAGAAGTGTGTCCAAAATTTTAATGTAAACTTGGGCATTTATTGAAAATGTAATGACAGCCATCTCCCCAGTGCCTTTACCTGACATGCAGCCCCATATCATCAATGACTGTGGAAATTTACATGTTCTCTTCAGGCAGTCATCTTTTTATTGTTTAACTTTTTCTGTATGTAAATCCCATTTCCTTTAGGTGGTTTCTTACAGTTCGGTCACAGACATTGACTTCAGTTGCCTCCCATTCATTATTCATTTGTTTTGGAGACGTATTGCTTTAACTTTCCTGTCTTGACGCTTTGATGACTTCCTTGGTCTACCAGTAGGTTTGCCTTTAACAACCTTCCCATGTGGTTTGTATTTCGTCCAGATTTTAGACACAGCTGACTGAAAAACCAACATCTTTTGGAACATTGTGTGATGATTTACCCTCTTTTAAGAGTTTGATAATCCTCTCCTTTGTTTCAATTGACATCTCTCGTGTTGGAGCCATGATTCATGTCAGTCCACTTGCAACAGCTCTCCAAGGTGTGATCACTCCTTTTTAGATGCAGACTAACGAGTAGATCTTATTTGATGCAGATCTTAGTTTTGGAAATTAAAATTTACAGGGTGATTCCATAATTTTTTCCTCATAATTGAGTGATTCCATAATTTGTCCACCTGTTTGGTCTTGAAAATTAACAGTTACTGGCTAGCACATTATGTTTTCATGATTTTTTTAGTGTTTCTTAAACCCAGAAAGTTGCCATTTGAAATTACTTTAGTTTTGTGCCATGTTTGTGATCTTTTTTTTTTTTTTTTTAAACAAAAGTAAACAACTGAATGAACATCCCCAGAGCCAGGTGATTCCATAATTTTTGCCAGGGGTTGTACTAGGATGGGGATCATCTATACCAGGAGGGCCCATAATGGGCAACATTAATAAAGAATTAGGGGATATTATCCCCCATAACAGTATCAACAGCAGAACCCACCCCATAACAGTGCATCATGACATTTGTTTAAAAAAAACAAAAACAAAAAGCTAGCTAGCGCACATGCATAGATGCAATGCACAAAGTTCCGGATAGATCTCACAGATTGCCTGGAGGTGTTCGCACGGAAAGAATGGGAGCTCACCACATTTGAAACACAAAATGGAGCAAAATCCAGCACCAATCCTCCAAACCAGGGGTCAGTAACACATGAATTTTATTCAATCAGTTAAAAATTAAGTAATATAAAGAAACTGGCAGTGTGAACATACAGTCTGTAGCTAGACTAGGCATTTTGGCTAAATTAAGCCTTCCATCACTTTTAACTGATGGAATAAAAATCAACTTTTACTAACCCTGGATTGTCGCTGGATTTTGCTCTATTTCCTTATGCCTTTTTTTTGTTTCAAATTTATTTTTGCTATTTTCCCCCTCTAAAACCTAGGTGCGTGTTATGGTCCGATGCGTCTTATAGTCTGAAAAATATGGTACACTTCTCAGTCAGTATGAAGGACCAGTTTGGGTTTTGCGAATGCCAGGAGAATGCAACCTGCCTGACTATTGTTCCAATTGTATAGTGTGTTGGAGAAGGGAAAAAGCTTTGTTTTTTATGTTGCTCCAGTGGGAATGTACTCCAATGTAGAAAGCAAAGTCCATAGTGGAAGAGATTGGGCGAGAGTGGTGTAAAAGCTAGTTTAGCTGCAAAGGGAGGGACAGATATCATATTAACGCCCAACGATTTGCAAAATGATGTCATAAAAGCTCCAGTAAGTGTAATATGTGGGTGTCCCAATACTTTTGTCCTAGTATTTGTTCATATGAGCGAAACATGCATGATAATGGCTGGATATAATAAGTTTTTTTGGACTGTTATAAGAAGACTCCACGTACTGTATAAACCCAAAAGGCATTAAAATTTATTAATTGATGCAGTAACAATTCTTTATTTACAGTAGCATTATTTGACATCAAATACGCAAATAAGCATCAGCAAAGCAATATTAACTTGCATAAGTGTATTTAAATTCTTTCTAAATAGATCTACCTTTGCATAAACTGCTCACACTATAGAAATAGACATCAATGCAGGTGAGACAAAGAGCGATTAAGAGGAAACTCAACTATCCAAAGGAAGCGAAGAAAGAGTCAAGACCTGCAATACTGTAAGCTTTCTCCTGAAGAACCATATTTTATATATTGCTTTATTTTTTACCCTTGTATACGTCTTTTACGCAATGTAAATGCACACACGCACACACACGATTTTTGTAGAGGAGTTCAGCTGTACAAATAAAATTCACAACCAACAGGAAAAATAGGTAGATGGCGGAAAATACAATTAAAAGGATTTTGGAAAGAGGTCCATCTTGACTGATTCAAACAAAGATCTGAGATGGAGTCGCTGTTCCAAAATGTACATGATATACTATACAAATATTATACATCAAACAGCTATGTAGGAATATACAATACTTAAAAACAGATCTAAGGCATTATGCTATTTTTATTAGCATTTTGAGGTTCTTGCACGTAGCTTTTTTTTTTTGTTTTTCTTTTTATTCACCTGTAGTAAGAAACTTAAATAATTAGTTTTAGTCTCTAAAGAAAGAAGTGTCAGAAACAAAGACACAAATTTTGTGGTACACTTTGTGAGCGCTGGGTATTCTCGACCCGGCTGATGGTTTAGAATGTAGAAATTTATCGAAGAGGTATCAGCGCTGACAAAGTATTCTAAAAAGAACGGGGAGCGTAAGGAAGGCCGGTTACACCAAAGGTTGTGCAGACAAAATTTGCTCTGTATATAGGCAGCAATCCACATTACAAAGGCTACAAAAACGTCAAAATCTTACTTACAGTTCATGGCTTATGTTTAGTTTCAGAACGGATAGTGAATCTTTGGGATCTATAAAGTGGAGTTAAGCCACTGGTATTAATTTATCAAAAAAAAAAAAAAGCCATGTCCACACCCAAAACTGTACATTATACAAACTTACAAGTTAAAATAAGTTAAAATCTTCAAAACATTGGTGTCAATGCAGGTTGGTGAGGCTGTGTGTGGGGTAAGGGAGGTGGTCAATCATTCAAAGAGTTAAAAGAGACATTTATAGACTTCAGGAGGGAAGTACCAAAGCTCGACAGGAGAGGTTAGCATCATTAGATCAGACTGGATGGTGGGAGCTCTACTGCACCATCCCTACATATCCAATGAGCAGTTGTGGGCAGGGGTAGAGAACAAGTAGTAACTAGTCCTCAATATGATGAATTCAAAATATGAGTATGACAAAAATAAAAATGGGAGGCGATGTTTTTGATGGATACCATTACTGGATGTTACTGCTATGGTTTATAAAGAAATGGTGGTCATAGACATTGCAGCACCTGGTCGTAAACTGAAGAGTTGACAACTGTACAATCTCTTACATTGTGCCGGTAGGCGTAATGGGTGTCAGAACCCACCAATCGGATATTGATGACCTATCTTAAGATAAGTACAATAATATTGATGACCTAACTCTTTACACCTTACTGCCTTGGTACAATAAGCATATAATTCTCGGGGCACGCTACAGAGATGGCAAGTTCTCGGAGCTGGTACATTGGTTGTGTGGTTTGCATTTCAAAACAGAAAAAAAAATCACCATCAGGAACTATAAAAGGCAGCAAGCCCTAGAACTAGGAAGCAATAACAGATTTTGTAATTTTTATTCTGCTTTTTCTGGAGCGGGTAACGTGTTCAATTTGCAAAGCAGAGAAAAAAAAAAAAAAGTCGCATGATATCCATCCGCTCTGCAGTTATGTGATTAGTAATAATTTCTCTGTTCAAAGGACAATTTGTTCCTTGATCAATGCCCATCCAAAGGAGCCTTAAGCAAGTTTAAAAGTCAAGCTCGCAACAATACGTAATAATACGTAAAAGAGGACATGTGCTGCTGATAACATGATGTTCTATGTGCACATATTCACGATCGCTCCATGCTCAGAGAAGCCTGCATGTAGTGATCAGTCTACATGGGTCACTAGATGTGGTGGAAATGAAATCTCCCGCTACTGTATTTTTTTATGCATACGGAAGCTGGAGATTTCTTTTCTAGTCCCTGCACCAGCAACGCTGCTATCCGTGCTTCCAAGTGGGGAGATGTTCCCATACAGGTGAGTTGGCCATCCCTCTCAACTAGATGTGGAGGGCCGTCTACATGGATCACTAGATCTGGAGGGCCGTCTACATGGATCACTAGATGAGGAGGGCCGTCTACATGGGTCACTAGATGTGGAGGGCCGTCTACATGGATCACTAGATCTGGAGGGCCGTCTACATGGATCACTAGATGAGGAGGGCCGTCTACATGGATCACTAGATGAGGAGGGCCGTCTACATGGGCCACTAGATGTGGAGGGCCGTCTACATGGATCACTAGATCTGGAGGGCCGTCTACATGGATCACTAGATGAGGAGGGCCGTCTACATGGGTCACTAGATGTGGAGGGCCGTCTACATGGATCACTAGATGTGGAGGGCCGTCTACATGGATCACTAGATGTGGTGGGCCGTCTACATGGGTCACTAGATGTGGAGGGCCGTCTACATGGGTCACTAGATGTGGAGGGCCGTCTACATGGGTCACTAGATGTGGAGGGCCGTTTACATGGGTCGCTAGATGTGGAGGGCCGTCTACATGGGTCACTAGATGTGTAGGGCCGTTTACATGGGTCACTAGATGTGGAGGGCCGTCTACATGGGTCACTAGATGTGGAGGGCCGTTTACATGGGTCGCTAGATGTGGAGGGCCGTCTACATGGGTCACTAGATGTGGAGGGCCGTTTACATGGGTCGCTAGATGTGGAGGGCCGTCTACATGGGTCACTAGATGTGGAGGGTCATCTACATGGGTCACTAGATGTGGAGGGCTGTCTACATGGGTCACTAGATGTGGTTCTGCAAAGTCCTACAGTGTACCAGCTACAAGTGGATCCCAGTAGAGTACACTGCCTCTCTGACATCCACATACCCTAACAGGACAATATAGAAAGTGCCCATGACACAATCACTTACAAGATTCAGTTACCATTATTTTTTGGGAACCAAACTGCAAAAAGACCAGGTTTGAGCTTTTTGCTAAATTGAGGTTTCTTATAAAGGACCATTATATACAGGCTGTCTGGTGGAAGCCCTGTATTAATTAAATACAGAATTTTTAAACAATTATTGAAATAATCGTTATGTAATGTTAGGAAAAAATCTACAGTTGGGTAAACCTGGGTCATCAGACCTAAATTATATATGGCTCAAAAAGCTAGAGAGATTTCACATTATTTGCCTTTCACATTTATCGGTTAGCATCAAATAAAAGCAAAAGAAAAAAAGTCTTTATGAGTAAGGTATGCACATTACATGTAGGAGGGTAGACCTAAACCACCGATTCATCAAGAGTGCTAATTTATACATCGGTCTTCATGAAGGATCTTGTTGGAGAAAAATGCATCAAATTCATTGATGAATTTTATGCATCTGTCAGCTGCTTTGAGCCAGCGTAAGAAAGAATTTTATTTTTTGGGCATAAATTATTATGAATTTATCAGGCCGGGTTACTCTCCACAAATCTCCAAACACTTTTCAAAATGTTAATGGTATTGGCGGGAAGAAAGAAGGTTTACAAAATGTCTAACAGATTTCTGGCACAGACTGATGAATCAGGGCCGCTCTCTCTATACCTGGTGAATGCACAATAGATGTTGGAAGGAAGAACGAAAAGTCACACTTCAGCCAGAATACACATTGAATGAAGACCACACAATTCCAGAAAAATTTTAATTGTGTAACAAATTAATTAATTTGCATAATGGGAAAAGAACAGGCCTGTACAATAAACCTTTTGGATGTGGATTTACAGCTCCTCTTAAAATAGTATCATGGTGTGGCTTGTGATTTGCCAAAATTTGACTAATAATGTGGGGAAATGAAAAAATTAAATCATTTACATTACATCCATGTCCAAAGTGCAAATTCTTGCAGATCCACGCGCCTGGACACACTTATCAAACTTCAGTACTTGGTGGTTCAGAACAGGAGCATGGTTCTCTTTGTGAATTAGCCAAGTGAGGTATACATGTGTGAAAGCATATGAATAGGAGCAGGACTGGGAGATGCACAGCACCGTCAACGGGGGCAACGGGAACGATGATTATGGGTATGGGACAAATTCACCCATTGGGAGTAATCAAAATTCTACCAAAACATGGGAACTGCGAGGTATGGGGGAAATAAATGTAAGATTGTGAGGTCAATTCTCCTTTACACTGAATCGCCATGCTTTGATGCCATGTTGTTTTTAGGTCCAACATTTGGTGCGGATAAGGTGCCAATATATTATTATAGGGGTTCAATCTGCTGAAGAGCGGCCAAGATCAATCTTGTGGTAGCAGCCAGAATACAAGTATGTAGAGGTATAAATTAACAGGGGTCTGAGGGTCTTGCTCTAGAAAAACAAAGCTCTGACCTGTATAAAAGCATAACAATTGAATCCGCACAGAATATTGAACCGATTTGCAATGAGAGAAAGTGGTATCATGGTATCAAAAGAATAGACAGTCACTAATTAATAATGAAATAAACATTTAAAATGTTAGCTAAGTCACTTGTTCAGAAGAGTTCAGTAGCCAGTAAATGACTTCTTCCTTCAGGGTGGCATGGCAGGAACATCTTGTGCCAATTTAACATGTCTGTATAAACAATTGATCAATCTGGGACATAAAATATGTTCGAGACTAAGTGAAAAGTGGCATCTACATAACATACTTTAACATCTGCAGAGAGGACTTCGGTCACATTGCTTTACAGGATATTTATACATTTTATACAATAGTAAAACAAGCAAAGTGACCTAAAGTTCTTAAAGGTGTTCTCAGAGGCGTTCGGTTTTACCGAGACGTGTCCATTACTGATCAGATAGTGTGCCTGTTATGGCTACCTGGATCAGGTATTTCATTGATTTTTTTCTTTTTGAGTGCTCACTTTAATACACATTATTAGGCCCTCTTCATGCTTCTGGCATTCACAGTCTGAGCATGGCTCGTGTTGTCCAGATCCTCCTGACCGGACCTCATCTACCTTGTTTATGCCTTGGAGGCTATTGGGTTAAAGACAGGAGACTTGCATCCGTCAGGACATAAAAGTCAGTACTCGGATTGTGAATGTTGGAAGCGTAAAATTGGCCTTGGCTCCTAAGAAACCATTTAAGTGCATGTGTTCAAAAAAAGTGTAATTTTGAAAATGAATCCGATAAATAGCACCTTTTCTTGATACAATGAAGGAACTCAAAAGAATTCAGTATCGCTGACAATCACAACTCAATTTTTAGTAGAGCTTTGGGCACAAACGTAACTGGTCATCAGTTTTCACTACCACCCCAGTGCCTATTCCCAGCAACCCAATACCAGTGCCACTGTATGCAGGAGCCGATGGGGGGTTCTCATTAATGATATACGACAGCAGGGTGAGCTCCTCCAAAAACAGTTTTCATTTTCTAGAGTTAAAAAAAAAAAAATGTACAAAAATTGTCGACGCGTTTTAGACTAGTACACCTCGGATTATACAGAAGGTCAAGCAAGACGTTGACTTTAGAAAGGGTTATGCCTACAAACTAGTTCTATCAAAAGCATTGTGACCATGAAAGCCACGCAGCGGCCACAGTTCAGAAATTACCTATTTAATACTGAAGTACCTTTTTATTTGTTTTTTTTTTTTTTAATTTATTTTTTTCAAATCGACAACACAATATTTTCTTGTCTTTTTTTTTTTCTTTTTGTTTTTTTTCTACAAAACAAAAAACGTTTTACAAATAAAAACCTCTTTTTCAACTTAAATTATTGCTCGGTTACACAGAAGCTATTATTTATGTACCATAATAAAAATCCACCCTGTTCTAGTAAAATTAAACCTGAAGAGTTTGGAGGGGGAGGGGGGGAGATGTCAGATTTCATGAGTTGATATTACATATTTCAGTAACGGCAGGGGGGGTGGGGGGTGGGGGACACGACGATGAAGAGATGAGGAGGCTATCCGCAGATTAACCCCTTCTTGGCCATAATATTTGATTAAAACAGCTACCGCGTGTAGAAGTGGCATCAATGACAGCAACCGTGACATGCTTGTTTTCTGATGAACGATAAAAAAAAGGAGGATTTGCAAACAAGTGTAAAAAGTATTTGCACCCCACATTTCGATTTAAGAAAATTCACATTCAGCTATACGCAATTATAATGCAAAGCAAAGCACTGATAGAAACGGCAGAAGGTCGTTCCACAAATTACTCATATAATATAGATTTCCGTTAATTGTACACTCCCTGTTACAATTGACTAGTCTCAGAAAAAAAACAAACACCTAAAAGAGTAGTCAAAAATAAAAACCTGGCTACTAAAACCATTCTTTTCTATGAAATACCCAGTTTGTGTAGAAGAGGACTCTCCACAGTGCCTTTACATTAATTTAGTCATGCTTTGCCGGGGTGCATTTTACTAATAACCTGGCTTTCACCCAGAAATGTATGCCTTCCCACCCACAAATAAAAAATATACAATTTTCCAAAAACTCAAGGGAAAAAAGGGGGGGAAAGCCTTCATCTGGTAGCAAAAGTATCTTAATGGGCTAAAAGCCCACGAAAAGGAAAATTAGAAACCAGTGTCAAAAACTTGAGAAGAGAGGAAAATGAAAAACATAAACAAAAAAAAGCATAGTTTTCCTTAAATACATATAATTAAATACATTCATTTCAAATAGTCCAATGAAATTTGCCTGTCCATAATAATGACTCCACAGCAGGTATCTAAGTCGCACTAAGGTGAATGCAGTGAACAGACGGCCACCTGTCTGTATTGTAGCTCCTGCCTGGTGAAGAGGCTGCATCACGGAAAACACAACTTCAGCTTTGTATCTGGAGACGGTCCGGTCACCCCAACAAGGGCCTGCGAGCTGGCGTCTCCCACCAGTCTATAGGAACACAACCAAGGTGACGAGACTTTTCCAGTTCGGAGAAAGGTCAGCAGAAAGACAAACACATCCCCGGCATCTTCAGGGTCAGCAGTATTTCTGGAGCAAAAAGATAAAAAAAAAACAAAAAAACAATTAGTTAAAATGATCATAATCAAAGCAAACTGCTCATAAATTGCCATGGTCTCTATGGGATGCTATAGGCCAGTTTCACACATCTGGCATTTCGCGGCTTTGCAGGATCCGTCACACTCCAGTACAGTGCAATACAGTACAATGCCATCACGGCAAGCTCCGGTCACATGCGGTCATGTGACCGGAGCATGTGACTGGAGCTTGACGCAATACCATTGTACTGTATTGCACTGTACTGGAGTGTAACGGATCTGGCAAAGCGGCGAAATGCCAGATGTGTGAAACCAGCCTTAGGCTTGGTCTCCAGCTCTCACGGCAGCTATATGTCGCTGATAGACTGACTTTATCAATATATGACGAATGCGTTAATATGATTTCGGATTAGACAAACAGTGTCCCCCGTGTTCGCAGGGTGTGTGAGATATGGCAACTTAAACACAATGATTTCAAAAGAAGCTGATCTGTAATATGACAGACCATGGACCGGTGTGGCACTGTTTCTACAAGAAGGCGGCCATGTTTTCCTAGTCCTGGACAGCTCATCTGATTCAAAACAGTTTCAAAATCCAAAAACTCTGCTTAAAGGGAACCTGTCAGGTCCTGTATGCACCCAGAACCACGAGCAGTTCTGGGTGCATATTGCTAATCCCTGCCTAATCGGCCCTGTATCTTGTAGCATAGATAAAGAGATCTTTAGAAAAAGTATTCCTAAAGATCCTTCATTTTATGCTCATGAGGCCAGCGACTAGTCGCAAGTTGCCTTAGATAGTTGGCTACCATAGCATGTAAGCAAACCCCTGTGGGTGTGCTAACATGCTAATGAATGCACAGAGTCAAAGGCATGGTCGCGCTCACCTCTGCTACCATTACACACGGCGCTGGATTTCGGCTCAGTTAGCATGATCACTGGATTTGAGGTCATACACACTATGAAGCCGGGTGTACATGTCCCGATTTCAAACTGGTATAGTGCGCATGACCGGAAGTGCCTGGACTTCTGATCATGCGAATAACGCCCTTGCGACTAGTCGCAGGCCTCATTAGCATCTCATAAAGGTTCTTTAGAAATACTTTTTCTATGCTACTAGATACAGGGACGGTTAGGCAGGGATTAGTAATATGCATCCAGAACTGCTCGTTATTCTGGGAGCATGCTGCATCTGACAGGCTTCCTTTAAGGAAAAACAAAATTGGTAACAGCATTAAACTGTGAGGTTGTGCAAGTTATCATATATCTTCAGGATGGGTGATAACTTGTAGATCGGTGCGGGCCAACTGCTAGGACTGGCACCGGTTGGCATAAAGGAGACCTTTTATCCCCAGCTGCAGTCCCATGCTCGACAAACACTTCATTGATTACGGGGCTGAGGAGCGCTGCGCGTTACCTTTATTCTGGCAGCACCATAAAGATGAGCCATTTTGTATTGGGGATAAAAGTTTCCGGTCTGAAAAATAAATTCCCCCTACCAATTGAGACAGGTCCCAATGATGCAACACCCAAATATCAGCAAATTATCACAGATTCTATGGATAAGTGACCAGACAACCCCTTTTAGTGTCTGCCTATCTCAAAATCAGAATAAGATGGCAGTGGTGACGTGAATGCCCACTCGGGTGCCCTTCGTTCTGTGCATGCAATGATTGCCTGAAGCTTTTGTGTGAATACATGCACCAACTCTTGTATCAGTGCAAGCGCTGGGGTCAATTTATATCTCCCCACTTAGCCATTCAAATGTATTGACGGGTCAGTTACACCAAAAAGGGAGTCAATATTACATAGGTTCAGGTTCAAGTGGATAAACAGGGCACATAGGAAAGGATCTTCGCTATACTATTGGCTTTACCAGTGAAAGGAAAGACAAAATGCCTGTGATTATGGCATGTAATGACAATATCCCACTACACCATGGGGGAAAAACAAATGTACTCCCTACATAAAGTTACACACACGTAAGAGGACCGGCTCTTAATGGGAACGACTATAGTTACGTATCAGGGAGTGACTAATGGGGACAGGTTATACATTTTTAATTCGGCTCATTTTAAAAGACAGGTTAGAACAATAAATCAAGCCCAACGTCACATAAAAAAGACGGCTTAGGAAAATTAAACTATTACTTAAACAAAAAAAATGTTCTCATTAAATATTAATGCAGGCCAAATAAAGTCACGATCACCACTGAGAAGACAAACCTGAAAAGCCTGCAGGCCTTCAAGGGGTTTCCCACCTTTGGAGACTTTTTTTTTTTTTTTTTAAAAAAACATAAGTACATGTAAATTGGGGCTAAAACTATATTTACAATTCAGTTTCATTCAAAATTCTGTGGCATTTGCCTTTATAGCGTTTGTGTTGCACCGTCCATTGCGGGTGGATGGTGAGTAGGTGACCTGTCTGTCTTTCTGGGCTTCTCAGCTGATTTATAGCCTTACTCCACATCAAAGCTGAATGTAAAAGAAACCAAAGAGCTTGTAAAAGTCAAATGGTGCAACATTTTTAATTAAACCCATTTGAAGAAAAAAGGATTTTTAGCCTTAAAAGGAGTATTTTGCTGTCAAAGATCAATATTTAGTAGGTGTAATAATAATATTAGCAAATGCCTCCAATTTGAAATGTAGTATAGATCTGATATAGTCATGTCTCTTACCTCATGTGCAGGGCATTGCAGCTTAGGTATTCATTGACAGTTAGTTGCACGTGGTCGTAACCATGGATGCCTAAGCTGTAACACCCTGCACATGAGGTAAGCGACATGGCTTTATGAGAACTATAGTACATTTCTAATTGGAGGTAAATGCTGATATTATTTACACCGACTACGTATTGGGATAGGGTCCTTGAGATGGGAATACCCCTTTAAATACATGCATATAAGGAAAAAAAAAATATTCCCAAAATGTGGACACCTCCTTTAACCCCTTCAGCCCCCGTGCACTTTCCGTTTTTGCGTGTTTGTTTTTTGCACCCCTTCTTCCGAGTCGTAACTTTTTTATTATTCCATCAATCTTGCTATGTAAGGGCTTGTTTTTTGCGGGACGAGTTGTACTTTTAAATGAAACCATAAGTTTTACCATATAGTGTACTGGAAAACGGCAAAAAAAATCCAAGTGCGGAAAAATTGCAAAAAAAGTGCGATCGTACAATAGTTTTTGGGATATTTTATTCACTGTGTTCACTATATGGTAAATCTGATGTATTCATGTGATGCCTCAGGTCAGTGCGAGTTTGTAGACACCAAACATGTATAGGTTTACTTGTGTCTAAGGGGTTAAAAAAAATTCACAAGGTTGTCCAAAAAAAGTGGCGCATGTTTTGCGCCATGTTCCAAAACCTGCAGCGTTCTCATTTTTCGGGATCTATGGCTCAGTGACGGCTTATTTTTTGCGTCTCGAGCTGTCGTTTCTAATGGTACCATTTTTGCACAGATGCTACGTTTTGATCGCCTGTTATTGCATTTTGCGCAAAATTTGCGGCGACCAAAAAACTTAATTTTGGCATTTGGAATTTTTTTGCCGCTACGCCATTTACTGATCAGATTAATTGATTTTATATTTTGATAGATCGGGCATTTCTGAATGCGGCGATACCAAATATGTGTATATTTTTTTAACCGTTTAATTTTCAAGGGGGGGGGAAAGGGGGTGATTTGAACTTTTAGGTTTTTTAATTTTTTTTTTAATTTTTTAAAACTTTTTTTTTTTACTTTTTTTTTTTTTATTTTACTAATCCCCCTAGGGGGCTATAGCGATCAGCAATCCGATCGCTTTGCACTATCTGTAGATCTCAGCTACACAGCTGAGAACTGCAGATTTGGTGCTTTACTTTCAATGCCGGCTGTATTCCGGCATTGAGAGGAAGTGAGTCATGTTAGCTACAGGCGTCATCACATGACCCTGTGCTACCATGGCAACCACCGAAAGTCACGTGATCATGTCATGTGACTTCCGGTGGGGGCGGGGTAAGTGACTGTCATGGCGGCGCATATATACATATCGCTGCCAGATTTTGGCAGCGATATGTAAGGGGTTAATGGCCGCGGGTGGAAGCGATTCCACCTGCGGCTAGCAGGCACACGTCAGCTGTTGAAAACAGCTGATATGTGCGCGGATCGCCGCCGCCTGCCTGCGGCAGGGGGCGGGGCTTAACGGCACACTATCCATGACGTACCCAGTACGTCATGGGTCGTTAAGGGGTTAAGACATGAGGATCCCAAATCATTAGAACTTAGATGCCTTTCTAAGGCTTGGGTTGCAGCGGTTAGCAATCCATGACAGATCCAGCAAAAATACTTTCCAATTCTTTAGTGAAAACCTTTTCAGAAACACAATTCCCAATTATTCCAGGTCGTAAATGACCCTGTGTAAAGAACTTTGAGTTAAGGTCCTAAAGTCAGAATATCTTCCATTTAAGGGTTATTCTCAATTTCTTTGTTCCTGCTCGCTTGGGGCAGTGCGCTCCTGAATGATAGTTTGGTCCTGCGGCATTATCACACGGCAGTGCCAAACTGTGCGCACTCTGATCCTGCAAACACAGGCAATCCAGTCAGTTTCAGGGCAGCACTTGCAAGCTTTGCAGCAAAGAGCTTGCATGCGCTCTTTGCCTCAGAAATCAACCACCACTGATAAACCACAGTGGTGCCTGGTAACCAAGGCAACGGGCAGTAAACAACAGAATTTAAAAAAAAAAAAAAAAAAAAGCAAATCCATTTTTGAGAACATAGTACTTTAGTAAAAGGTATATTGCAAAGTTTGTTATTGTTTTTACAAGCAATATGATATTTTATCCATTTAGAAATATAAAAAAAAAAACCTCTCAAAAAAAGCCCCTCTGGAGTCTGGCATCATGCAGCAGTGATGGGCTACTGCAGCTGGTGGCCAGAGGTTGGCGGGCTCTCTGGACGTAATGATACCTGGCACCTTCAGATAGTGTGGCGGACTTGCTGCCTTAGATCAGCATGGTTTATTTTTCTATCTAGGCAAGTAAGAGGGACTCATCATTTGCTCCCTGACAATTCTGTTCTTCTTGCAGCTGTAATATGACGGGCAGAACACATGCCACTTGCAAATTAAGTGATGTAACTAATTTAACAAAAAGAAGTACACCTGCGTCTAAGTTAAAAATTGAAAAATCCCCCGGGCCAGAAGGCATTCATCCATGGATACTAAGGGACTTGAGCTTAGTAATTTACAGACCGCTGTATCTCATCTTCTTAGACTCGCTTGTTACAGGGTTGGTGCCTCAGGAGCAGCTGATGTGATTTATTTGGACTTTGCAAAGGCATTTGATACAGTACCACATAATAGCCTTATACTGAATCTCCAGAAGAAAGGACTAGGGGAAACTATATGCAACTGGGTAAGGAATTGGCTAAAAGATAGGAAACAAAGAGTAGTCATGAATGATGGTACATTCTCTAATTGGGCTATAGTCTGCAGTGGGATGCCGCAGGGATCTGTGCTAGGACCCATTCTTTTCAATCTCTGCCTTGTTGATGGGATTAATAGTAAAGTGTCAGTCTTTGCTGACAACACCAAACTATGTAGGATATTAAAAACGGACCTTGATAGTAGAATATTACAAAATGAACTGGATAAGATGTCAAAATGGGCAGACACTTGGCAAATTATATTTAATGTTGGTAAATGTAAAGCAATGCATAAATGCATAATGTATAAAAAGAGAGATTAGATTCCGTGATCCCAACGTATTGTTACCCCTCTATAAGTCACTTGTAAGGCCACATGTAGAGTATGGGATCCAGTTTTGGGCTCCACATTTTAAAAGGGACATTCAGAAGTTAAGAGTCAGTTCAAAGGCTATTGCAAGGGATGGAGACCTCCCATATGATGAGAGGTTGAAAAAGTTGGATTTGTTTAGCTTACAAAAAAGATGTCTCAGAGGAGAACTCATTTCTATGTATAAATGCATGTGTGGTCAATATAAAGGACTGGTACATGACTTATTCCTTTGAAAGACAATACCAAGGACCAGGGGGCACTCACTGCGAGTGGAAGAAAAGAGATTATAGCAGCTAAATAAGGAAAGGGTTCTTTACAGTTAGAGCAGTCAGATTGTGAATGCCCTACCACAAGAAATATTAATGGCAAAAGGACTGGATGATTTCCTCAGTACACACAATATTCTGGGTTATAAATGACTTAATGACTAAATGTATAATTGGTGGAAGATGGATGAACTAGATGGACCTAGGTCTTTTTTCAACCTATGTAACTGGTGCCAGTAAGGCACAATATGGCAACTAACACTGCAAGTTACCAAAATGAGTATTTTGTTAGTATCGAATGATGCAGTTACTGCAAAATATGTAAAAAGCCCAGGCGCACAGATGACCTCATAATAGCTGAACCCCAGTAAACATGGCGTTGCTTTTACTACTAAGCCCAAGAGGAGAAGGCCGCACAGACCGGCCATATACTTCAGGTTAATTGATTGTAGTGCAAGTTTAAAGTTTGTGAAGTCATCTCATGGCCATTACTCTTACTAGCAAAATATTCAATTATTCATAGAAGTTCTGCCATTTGTTAAATGCAAGTAAATGTGTGGGCAGGGGACAAGGGGGACTTTTGTAGTTACAGGCAAAGGACACATGAATCATGCACTCTAGAAGCTGCCAAGAACCAGCAAAACAGTCCCAAGAAACGTTTACCATGGTGGTCCCATAAAGTAAATGTACGAGCCAAGAACCTAAGTAAGCAGCGACTGTTCATCTTATCACTTCTGCACGCTGATAATCCTGGACAGACATCACTTACACAACAAACAGCAATGCATTGTATGACCATTCATGTTATAATGCATCACTATAGGGTCACAGCACCTTCACATTGAGCATCCAATCCCAATCTACATTAGAGGGGTTTTCTGCACAAACAGTTAATTTAAAAGTTCATTGGATTGGTTTAAAAAAAAAAAAAAAAAAAAAAAAAAGTCTGTGCTGAGATATTCTTATATATGTGCCCCTGCTATGTGCTGTGTAATGGCTGTGTCTGACCGTACAGGGACATGGTTTAATCATACCACAGCTCTAATGCTAGGGAAAAAAGTAAATACTGTTTTTTTCGTATTATAAGACGCACCTTTCCTCCCACAAATATAAGGGTGCGTCTTATATTCCCATTGTATCTTACCGGGAGGTGGTGAAGAGGGGTCACAGGAAGTAGCGAATGCTGCAGGCTGTGCTGCAGCTCGCTGTGCTTGTGCTCGCTGTAGGTGGTGAAGCAGGGGCCATCCTGAAAATGTCGGCAGTGTGGGCTTCAAATAATGGTGCTCAGAGTCGGCGCAAGCGCAGATGGGGCTCTTGGCTCAAGATCTTAACTGTGCACACGCCGCCTCCAGCCACTTATCTCCCAGCAGTAGACTTAAGTGGCACCTGGAGATGGCACGTGCACAGATAAGATGTTGGCTTGTCATCGAGCAGATAGCACAATCTGTGCACGCTCCAACTCCAGGCGCCATTTGTTTGAAGTCCACATCGTCGACAGTTTCTGGATGTTGCCCGCCTCACAATGCCCGCAGCGAGGATCTGGGACACCCCCTGCACCATCGCTTTATGGTGGTGCCGCACATAGCGACGCAGCAGCGATGACAACCAGCGATCTGACCTTATCAGGATCGCTGCTGCGTTGTTACATGGTCGCTGGTGAGCTGTCAAACAGGCAGATCTCACCAGCGACCAGTGACCAGCCCCCAGTTAGCAGTAACCCGTGGAAGCGTAACTAAGGTAAATATTGGGTAACCAAGGAAAGCACTTCTCTTGGTTACCCGATATTTACCTTAGTTACTAGCGTCCGCCGCTCTCACGCTGCCAGTGCCGGCTCCCTGTTCCCTGCACTCCTAGCCAGAGTACACATCGAGTTAATTACCCGATGCGTACTCCAGCTACATATGCAGGGAGCCGGCACTGGCAGCGTGAGAGCGGCGGACGCTAGTAACTAAGGTAAATATCGGGTAACCAAGGAAAGGGCTTCTTGGTTACCCGCTGTTTACCGTGGTTACAGCTTACCGCAGGCTGCCAGACGCCAGCTCCCTGTTCGCACCAGTTCCTCGCTCTCTCGCTGTCACACACAGCGATGTGTGCTTCACAGCGGGAGAGCAACGTCCAAAAAATGAAGCAGGACGCTCAGCAACGACCGACGACCTCACAGCAGGGGCCAGGTCGTTGCTGGATGCCACACACAGCGACAGCGACAGGACGTTGCTGCTAGGTCACAGAGAATGGTGACTTAGCAGCGACGTCGTTGTCGTCGTCGCTATGTGTGACACCACCTTAAAGGGAACCAAACATCAGGATTTTCGTGTATAAGCTGCAGCCAGTGCAGTACTGGCACTATCAGGCACAGTGTGTACATACCATCAGGGGGCAGCTCAGGTGTTTAGTCAGTGAAATCCAACTTTATAAAGTTTGAAATTTCGTGCACTTTTTGATTGACGTGTGCACCTCTCTGTTAATGTCCGGGCGGGTTATGCAAGAGTTCCCCGCCTCCCCACCAGCCTGTTCCTCCCTCTCTCCTGATGTCCGGGCGGGTTATGCACGTGTTCCCCGCCCCCCCGCGCTGCCTGTTCCTCCCTCCCTCCGGCTGTATGTAAATATCTAATCTTCAGAAACATGGCGCCGGAGTGGGCCTCTGCGCATAGCGCTCATCTCCGGCGCCATGTTTCTAAAGCCCGCATTACACAGCTTGGTGTCTGCAGACTGCAGAACAGCTGATCGGAGGACGCGATATCACTACCGTGACCGGGTCTCGCAGCACTGCCGTCACGGGGTCATGTGAGTCCATTGTGAACTTACCTCACCTGACCCCCGATGTCGCTGGCAAGCTCCTGTCCTGGCCCGGTGTCCTGAGGCGGCACGTCATCATAGCTACAGCTGATCGCGTCCTCCGATCAGCTGTTCTGCAGTCTGCAGACACCAAGCTGTGTAATGCGGGCTTCAGAAACATGGCGCCGGAGATAAGCGCTATGCGCAGAGGCCCACTCCGGCGCCATGTTTCTGAAGATTAGATATTTACATACAGCCGGAGGGAGGAACAGGCAGCGCGGGGGGGCGGGGAACACGTGCATAACCCGCCCGGACATCAGGAGAGAGGGAGGAACAGGCTGGTGGGGGGGCGGGGAACTCCTGCATAACCCGCCCGGACATTAACAGAGAGGTGCACACGTCAATCAAAAAGTGCACGAAATTTCAAACTTTATAAAGTTGGATTTCACTGCCTAAACACCCGAGCTGCACCCTAATGCACTGTAATGGTATGTACACACTGTGCCTGATAGTGCCAGTACTGCACTGGCTGCAGCTTATACACGAAAATCCTGATGTTTGGTTCCCTTTAACTCTAACATTGCCTCTGGCTCCTGTGACCCCGCTCCACCATCGCTGCCGCCCTGTCCCCCCGTAAAACACCACCGGATCATAAATAAAACACCATTTTTTTCCCTTTAAATTTGGGGTGTGTCTTATAATCCAGTGCGTCTTATAAACCAAAAAATACAGTAAGTATATAGACATTAGAGCATGGGATCATAGCTGATTCTTTCAGTGAGGTAAAGCATTTCCCAGCCTGTTTAAAAATGTTTTTAAAACTCAAAGAAAAAATTATTTGTGATCCCGTGCTGTAATATCTTTAGCGTCCTCCCCTGCGCAGGAAATGTGGTATGATCCAACTATGTCCCTGTATGGTCAGACACGGCCATTACACAGTACATAGTAGGGACACATATATAAGATTATCTAAGCACAGGCACTTTTTTTTTTTTTTTTTTTTAAAAACACATCCAAATGTGTCAATTATTATTATTCAAAGATCTATTCATTAAAATGAATTTTATTCATAGCACAACCTCTTTAACTCAAAGAAGCCATACTGTCTTGCTACCATGGTCTTTATTAAGATGGGTTGTACATCTGACTGAGGCTACGTTTACATTTCCGTTTTTTTTTTTATTGCATCAGTCACCTGCGTTGCTTGACGCTTGTGACTGATGTGTTGTCCAACGGGTTACAAGAATTGTCATGAGACAGCGGATTCCGTTGGTGAAATGCTTTCAGTATAAAAACGAGAGTGAGAGTGATCGGCTAATCGCTCTCAAAAGCCGGTGAGAGCGAGAGAGTACGAGTGAGAGAGCGAGCGAGAGCACGAGCGCGAGAGAGAGAGTGTGCGAGAGAGAGCAAGAGCCCGCCAGAGCGAGAGCGCGCTAAAGCGACATAGCGCGAAAGCGAGAGCGCGCGAGTGTGAGTGAAAGAGCGCACGAGAAAGAGAGCGAGAGCGCGCACGAGAGAGAGCGAGCGAGTGCGCAAGAGAGAAAGAGAGAGAAAGAGCGAGAGAGAGAAAGAGCGCGCGAAAGAGCGCGCGCGAAAGAGAGCGCGCGAGAAGAAGGGAATTTTGTTTACTTACCGGAAATTCCTTTTCTTCTAGCTCCAATTGGGAGACCCAGACAATTGGGTGTATAGCTTCTGCCTCCGGAGGCCACACAAAGTATTACACTTAAAAGAGTAAAGCCCCTCCCTTCTGCCTATACACCCCCCGTGCATCACGGGTTCCTCAGTTTTAGTGCAAAAGCAAGAAGGAGGAAAGCTAATAAAGTGGTTTAAAGTAACTTCAATCCGAATAAATTTCGGAGAACTGAAACCATTCAAAATGAACAACATGTGTACACGAAAAAACAACAGCCCGAAGGGAACAGGGCGGGTGCTGGGTCTCCCAATTGGAGCTAGAAGAAAAGGAATTTACGGTAAGTAAACAAAATTCCCTTCTTCTTTGTCGCTCCATTGGGAGACCCAGACAATTGGGACGTCCAAAAGCTGTCCCTGGGTGGGTAAAATAATACCTCGTAATAGAGCCGTAAAACGGCCCTTTCCTACAGGTGGGCAACCGCCGCCTGCAGGACTCGCCTACCTAGGCTGGCCTCCGCCGAAGCATAGGTATGCACCTGATAGTGTTTGGTGAAAGTGTGCAGGCTCGACCAGGTAGCCGCCTGGCACTCCTGCTGAGCCGTAGCCTGGTGCCGCAAAGCCCAGGACGCACCCACGGCTCTGGTAGAATGGGCCTTCAGCCCTGAGGGAACCGGAAGTCCAGAAGAACGGTAGGCTTCGAGAATTGGTTCCTTGATCCACCGAGCCAGGGTGGATTTGGAAGCCTGTGACCCCTTACGCTGACCAGCGACAAGGACAAAGAGTGCCTCCGAGCGGCGCAGGGGCGCCGTACGGGAAATGTAGATTCTGAGCGCTCTCACCAGATCTAACAAATGCAAATCCCTTTCACATTGATGAACTGGATGAGGACAAAAAGAGGGTAAGGAGATATCCTGATTGAGATGAAAGGTGGATACCACCTTAGGAAGAAATTCCGGAACCGGGCGCAGCACCACCTTGTCCTGGTGAAACACCAGGAAAGGAGCCTTGCATGACAGCGCTGCTAGCTCAGACACTCTCCGAAGTGATGTGACTGCTACTAGGAAGACCACCTTCTGCGAAAGGCGAGAAAGAGAAATATCCTTCAACGGCTCGAAAGGTGGCTTCTGAAGGGCCATCAGAACCTTGTTCAGATCCCAGGGTTCTAACGGCCGCCTGTAAGGAGGGACTATGTGACAAACCCCCTGCAGGAACGTGCGTACCTGAGAAAGCCTGGCAAGACGCTTCTGAAAGAACACAGAGAGCGCTGAGACTTGTCCCTTAAGGGAGCCGAGCGACAAACCTTTTTCCAATCCTGATTGAAGAAAGGAAAGAAAAGTGGGCAAGGCAAATGGCCAGGGAGAAAACCCCTGATCAGAGCACCAAGATAAGAATATCTTCCACGTCCTGTGGTAGATCTTGGCAGACGTTGGTTTCCTGGCCTGTCTCATAGTGGCAATGACCTCTTGAGATAACCCTGAAGACGCTAGGATCCAGGACTCAATGGCCACACAGTCAGGTTGAGGGCCGCAGAATTCAGATGGAAAAACGGCCCTTGAGACAGCAAGTCTGGTCGGTCTGGTAGTGCCCACGGTTGGCCCACCGTGAGATGCCACAGATCCGGGTACCACAACCTCCTCGGCCAGTCTGGAGCGACGAGAATGGCGCGGCGGCAGTCTGACCTGATCTTGCGTAACACTCTGGGCAACAGTGCCAGAGGTGGAAACACATAAGGGAGTTGAAACTGCGACCAATCCTGAACTAAGGCGTCTGCCGCCAGAGCTCTGTGATCGTGAGATATTGCCATGAATGCCGGGACCTTGTTGTTGTGCCGGGACGCCATTAGGTCGACGTCCGGCATCCCCCAGCGGCAACAGATCTCCTGAAACACGTCCGGGTGAAGGGACCATTCCCCTGCGTCCATGCCCTGGCGACTGAGAAAGTCTGCTTCCCAGTTTTCTACGCCCGGGATGTGAACTGCGGATATGGTGGAGGCCATGGCTTCCACTCACAACAAAATCCGCTGGACTTCCTGGAAGGCTTGCCGACTGCGTGTTCCGCCTTGGTGGTTGATGTAAGCCACCGCTGTGGAGTTGTCCGACTGAATTCAGATCTGCTTGCCTTCCAGCCACTGCTGGAACGCTTTTAGGGCAAGATACACTGCCCTGATCTCCAGAACATTGATCTGAAGGGAGGACTCTTGCTGAGTCCACGTACCCTGAGCCCTGTGGTGGAGAAAGACTGCTCCCCACCCTGACAGACTCGCGTCCGTCGTGACCACCGCCCAGGATGGGGGTAGGAAGGATTTCCCCTTCGACAATGAAGTGGGAAGAAGCCACCACCGAAGGGAAGCTTTGGCTGCCTGAGAGAGGGACACGTTCCTGTCGAGGGACGTCGACTTCCTGTCCCATTTGCGTAGGATGTCCCATTGAAGAGGACGCAGGTGAAACTGCGCGAAAGGGACTGCCTCCATTGCTGCGACCATCTTCCCTAGGAAGTGCATGAGGCGCCTCAAGGGGTGTGACTGACCTTGAAGGAGAGATTGCAACCCTGTCTGCAGTGACCGCTGTTTGTTCAGCGGAAGCATCACCATCGCTGAGAGGGTATGAAACTCCATGCCAAGATATGTCAGCGATTGGGCCGGTGTCAGATTTGACTTTGGAAAATTGATGATCCACCCGAAACTCTGGAGAGTCTCCAGAGTAGCGTTGAGGCTGTGTTGGCATGCCTCTTGAGAGGGTGCCTTGACAAGCAGATCGTCTAAGTAAGGGATCACCGAGTGTCCCTGAGAGTGGAGGACCGCTACTACTGTAGCCATGACCTTGGTGAAAACCCGTGGGGCTGTCGCCAGGCCGAAAGGCAGTGCCACGAACTGAAGGTGTTCGTCTCCTATGGCGAAGCGCAGGAAGCGCTGATGCTCTGGAGCAATCGGTACGTGGAGATAAGCATCTTTGATATCGATCGATGCAAGGAAATCTCCTTGGGACATTGAGGCGATGACGGAGCGGAGGGATTCCATCCCGAACCGCCTGGTCTTTACGTGTTTGTTGAGCAGTTTTAGGTCCAGGACAGGACGGAAAGACCCGTCCTTCTTTGGAACCACAAACAAGTTGGAGTAAAAACCGTGACCCTGTTGCTGAAGAGGAACCGGGACCACCACTCCTTCTGCCTTCAGAGTGCCTACCGCCTGCAGAAGAGCATCGGCTCGCTCGGGAGGCGGAGATGTTCTGAAGAATCGAGTCGGAGGACGAGAGCTGAACTCTATCCTGTAACCGTGAGACAGAATGTCTCTCACCCAACGGTCTTTTACCTGTGGCAGCCAGGTGTCGCCAAAGCGGGAGAGCCTGCCACCGACCGAGGATGCGGTGTGAGGAGGCCGAAAGTCATGAGGAAGCCGCCTTGGTAGCGGTACCTCCGGCGGTCTTTTTAGGACGTGACTTAGACCGCCATGAATCGGAGTTCCTCTGATCCTTCTGAGGCCTTTTGGACGAGGAGAATTGGGACCTGCCCGCGCCCCGAAAGGACCGAAACCTCGACTGACCCCTCCTCTGTTGGGGTATGTTTGGTTTGGCCTGGGGTAAGGATGTATCCTTTCCCTTGGATTGTTTGATGATTTCATCCAATCGCTCACCAAACAAGCGGTCGCTTGAAAATGGCAAACTGGTTAAGCACTTTTTGGAAGCCGAATCTGCCTTCCATTCCCGTAGCCACAAGGCCCTGCGTATTGCCACCGAATTGGCGGATGCAACCGCCGTACGGCTCGCAGAGTCCAGGACAGCATTAATAGCGCAGGACGCAAATGCCGACGTCTGAGAGGTTAAGGACGCCACTTGCGGCGCAGACGTACGTGTGACTGCGTCAATTTGCGCTTGACCCGCTGAGATAGCTTGGAGTGCCCATACGGCTGCGAATGCTGGAGCAAAAGACGCGCCGATAGCTTCATAGATGGATTTCAACCAGAGCTCCATCTGTCTGTCAGTGGCATCTTTGAGTGAAGACCCATCTTCCACTGCAACTATGGATCTAGCCGCCAGTCTGGAGATTGGAGGATCCACCTTGGGACACTGAGCCCAGCCCTTGACCACGTCAGGGGGGAAGGGATAACGTGTATCCTTAAGGCGCTTGGAAAAACGCTTATCTGGACAAGCTCGGTGTTTCTGGACTGCCTCTCTGAAGTCAGAGTGGTCCAGAAACATACTCGTTGTACGCTTGGGGAACCTGAAACGGAATTTCTCCTGCTGAGAAGCTGACTCCTCCACTGGAGGAGCTGAGGGAGAAATATCCAACATTTGATTGATGGACGCCATAAGATCATTCACTATGGCGTCCCCATCAGGAGTATCTAGGTTGAGAGCGGCCTCAGGTTCAGAATCCTGATCAGCTACCTCCGCTTCATCATACAGAGAGTCCTCCCGCTGAGACCCTGAACAATGTGATGATGTCGAGGGAATTTCCCAGCGAGCTCGCTTAGGCGGTCTGGGGCTGCGGTCCGTGTCAGAGACCTCACCCTGGGATCTATGAGACACCCCGGGAGCACATTGTTGTTCCAACTGAGGGGGACCAGGGTGCAATGATTCAACAGTGCCCATGGTCTGAGATACCGGTCTGGACTGCAAGGCTTCTAGTATCCTAGCCATAGTCTCAGAAAGTCTATCAGTAAAAACTGCAAACTCCGTCCCCGTCACCTGGACAGTGTTAACAGGTGGTTCCCCCTGGGCCACCCTTAGCAGAGGCTCCGGCTGAGAAAGTGCCACAGGGGCCGAGCATTGCACACAATGAGGGTCGGTGGCACCTGCCGGTAGTATAGCCGTACATGCGGCGCAGGCAGCATAGTAAGCCTGTGCTTTGGCACCCTTGCTTTTTGCGGACGACATGCTGTTGTCTCCTCTGAGCAATCCAGGAGGGTATATAGCCAAAAATCAACCGTGCGACCATACAGTGTAAAGTATAGCCTATAAGCATATAAATCTATATGTACACTACTGCACTAGTGGGGCCAGCACCTCAGGTGCTGCTTACCGCCCGCTCAAAGCGGTTGTGTGATCACCAGAATCCCTGCCTGGGTCTCCCAGAGCTTGTCTCCCCTCTCCAGCGTCAGAAGAGCTGACAGGAATGGCTGCCGGCGTCCTGTGGAGAGGAGGGGGCCGTGGGCGTGCCCTAGAAAGTGCGGGAATCTGGCGTCCCACTGTGCTCAGTGAGGGGGGTGGAGTATGCAAAGCATGTTCCAGCCCTCAGCGCTGACGTCCTGTGCAGCGTCCCGCCCTTCCCCTGACTGGCAGGCCTGGGGGCGGGAAAAAAGTGAGACAAGGCCGCAAAAGCCGGGGACTAAAGTTATAAGCGCGGCCGGCGTATAAGCGCGGTCGGCCCCGGCGCACTAACACTCCCAGCCGCGCTGCAGTGTGAAATGGCAGCGCGCGGTCAGCGCGGTAGTCCCCAATAAACTAACACACCCAGCCACGCTGCAGTGTGTGATGGCACAAGCGCGGTCAGCGCTGCGGTCCCCGGCGCACTAACACACCCAGCAATGCTGCAGTGTTTCTGTGCGCGGTCCCCACGGGGACACAGAGTACCTCAAAGTAGCAGGGCCTTGTCCCTGACGATACTCGGCTCCTTGTCCAGCAGAGTCCCCAGGGGCTGCGGATGGAGCACGGTCTCAGTGCCTGGAGACCGATTAGGATCCCACTTCACCCAGAGCCCTAAAGGGATGGGGAAGGAAAACAGCATGTGGGCTCCAGCCTCCGTACCCGCAATGGGTACCTCAACCTTAACAGCACCGCCGACAAGAGTGGGGTGAGAAGGGAGCATGCCGGGGGCCCTGTTATGGGCCCTCTTTTCTTCCATCCGACATAGTCAGCAGCTGCTGCTGACTAAGATGTGGAGCTATGCGTGCATGTCAGCCTCCTTCGCACAAAGCATGTAAACTGAGGAACCCGTGATGCACGGGGGGTGTATAGGCAGAAGGGAGGGGCTTTACACTTTTAAGTGTAATACTTTGTGTGGCCTCCGGAGGCAGAAGCTATACACCCAATTGTCTGGGTCTCCCAATGGAGCGACAAAGAAAGAGAGCGCGCGAGAAAGAGCGCGCGAGAAAGAGCGCGCGCGAAAAAGAGCACGCGAGAGAGAGCGCGCACGAGAGAGAGCGCGCGCGAGAGAGAGAGCGCGCGAGAGAGAGAGCGCGCGAGAGAGAGAGCGCGCGAGAGAGAGCGCGCGCGAGAGAGAGCGCGCGCGAGAGAGAGCGCGCGAGAGAGAGCGCGAGAGAGAGAGCGCGCGAGAGAGAGCGCGAGAGAGAGAGCGCGAGAGAGAGAGCGCGAGAGAGAGAGCGCGAGAGAGAGAGAGCGCGAGAGAGAGAGCGCGCGCGAGAGAGAGAGCGCGCGAGAGAGAGCGCGAGAGAGAGAGCGCGAGAGAGAGAGCGCGAGAGAGAGAGCGCGAGAGAGAGAGCGCGAGAGAGAGAGCGCGAGAGAGAGAGCGCGAGAGAGAGAGCGCGAGAGAGAGAGCGCGAGAGAGAGAGCGCGAGAGAGAGAGCGCGAGAGAGAGAGCGCGAGAGAGAGAGCGCGAGAGAGAGAGCGCGAGAGAGAGAGACACATTGATTTGAATGATTAAACCCAAGAGCTGAGCATGCAGAGGAAAACAAAAGGATTCCGCTGCTCAAAAACCGTTACATGCTGCGTCCCTGACGCTCCTCGGTCAGTTGTTCCACGACTGATCAGTCGGGTGGCGGATGCAACGCAAGGGCATCAGTCGCAATCCGCTGCTCATACAAGTCTATGAGAACAACGGAATCCACTAAACAGATTGCGTTGTTTATCAGAGCGGTGGATTGTGACTGATCCTAAACAATGGAAATGTGAACATAGCCTGAGGCTCCTAAATGGCAGCCCAATGAAATGCATTGTACTCACCTGCTCTGGACCCATAGAGGATAGCCCTGATGTAGGCACAGAGGTCACTGAAGTCATATTGATCTGTCCAGCCATCTGATTCATGCTATTCATCACATTGCCATTGGATGCCATAGACACATTGATGTTCATATTGGTATTATACATGCCAGCACTAGCTTGTTGACCGAAGTGTGGTGGAGATGGTTGTGAAAACATGCTAAAAAGATAAAAAGAGCAATATAAAGCTACTAAAACTCCACAGTATCACATGGAACATATCTTGATATTTAGATTTAATATTAACACAAACATGAACACCTGGAAAGTAAATGTGAATTAAAAAGTGTAAGTATCCTGACTTTATACCTGTTTCCTCCATTATTTGTCTGTGCCCATCCGTTCATGTCCGCTGACTGGTACGCTGGGTTGGCTTGTGACTGCTGCATCATGGGACTCTGGGTATGGGCCATTCTGGGTGACATAATTGGGCTTTGTGGCGTAGTTGCCCCAGTGAATCCAGGGTCTGACTGCTGGCTCATTCCTAAGGAACATGTTCATTTAGACTTGAGTGAATTTTCACACAGCAGGAAACACATCAAATAATAAGACAAGCACAGTACAGCACCCGCTAATGCCAACCAGAGGGATGCGAGACCCGAAGCACAGCAGAGGCAGGGAGAGATGAATGCACACCCATAGCCAACGGGTGAAGAGTAATGTCACCCTCTGTTACTCCTGTAAGGTAAAATAACTAACAGGGAGGGCTCCTGTCCACAGATACGAGCAGCCAAACTGAGCCGAATCCTACAATCCTATTATAAGGGGATGGGTCACTGGGATTTCACAATATACATTATTAAATACACGACTTAGACCTGATGAGAATGGTGTACTTACTGCATTGTCACGAAGAACGGACAATGGGTTTTCAAAGGATCCCTTCCTAATATTAAAATGAGCATTTTATAAGCCCGGACACATACAATGCTCTTTTTAATAATGAGAATATATAGGAATTCTGAAGGGGATTTTCAAAGTAAGTACATCAGTGTCATCCAGTTTAAGATCTAGTTAATAATATATGTAACTTGTGTTTTGAAATCTGATAAAAATTTTTTTTAAATATTTACAACGCTCCTCATGGGACAGTAGGAAAAAATAAAACCGCTAACATGCCTCATCCATGCGTTTAAATTAGCAGGCGAGACTCTTCTGAAAATCTGAAGGGTATTGAATCTTCTGCTGTAAATCCTCTTGAGGTTTTTACTGGTGTAACTAGTTGTGTGCATCATCAATGTGTCCTGCGCTGTGGAGCAGGAGCGGCCACGTCATCAGAGGGGAAAGTGTACGGAGGCTCCACAGATGCACACTTCAGGCTCTAGGAAGGGATACCGGATACCTGTCTGCTAATCTGTGTGTGCTGCCCAATCATTAAGCTTCAGAGAGAGTCTGTCAGCACCTTACCACCTCCTCGTTTTTCTTCTATGGGCACCCCCAATCATCTTTGATTGACAGCTCTGGCTTTAGTGAGGCAGGGGGCAATAGAGGGAAAACAAGCAGGTGGGAAGATGCAGTTAAATGGTTGGTCCATTGTCTGACTGTACCTGGTTTGGACAGTCCCTTTAAACCAGACATACCAAGGCCGGTGTTTGGGTGGGCTCATATCAACTGGTACGTATATTCCTATAATGCGGGCGTCACACGAGATGATCTATCGTGCGATATGTCGTCGGGGTCACGGTTTTCGTGACGCACATCCGGCATCGTTGCGTGTGACACCTCCGAGCGACTCTGAACGTTCGCAAATCGGTTACAAATCGTGTATCGTTGACACGTCGCTCATTTTAAAAAGTCGTTTATTTTTCTTTGCGCCGGTTGTTCGTCGTACCCGGGGTAGCACACGTCGCTCCGGGTGACACCCTGGGAACGATGAACACAGCTTACCTGCGTCCCGCCAGCAATGCAGAAGGAAGCAGGTGGGCGGGATGTTTACGTCCCGCTCATCTCCACCCCTCCGCTTCTATTGGCCGGCCGCTGTGTGACGTCGCTGAGACGCCGAACGTCCCACACCCTTCAGGAAGTGGATGTTCGCCGTCCACAGCGACGTCGCTCAGCAGGTAAGTACGTGTGACGGGGGTTTAACGACTTTGTGCGCCACGGGCAAGTAATTGCCCGTGACGCACAAACGACGGGGGCGGGTGCGATCGCTCGTGCAATCTCACAATAGATAGTCTCGTGTGAAGCTCGCATTAGACCAAAAGTTTGGACACACCTTCTCATTCAAGGAGTTTTCTTTATTTTCATGACTCTAAAAATTGTAGATTCACGTTGAAGGCATCAAAACTATGAATTAAAACATGTGGAATGAAATACTTAAAGTGTGAAACAACTCTGAAAATATGTCTTATATTCTAGGTTCTTCAGAGTAGCCACCTTTTGCTTTGATTATTGCTTTGCACATTCTTGGCATTCTCTTGATGAACTTCAAGAGGTAGTCACCAGAAATGGTTTTCCAACAGTCTTGAAGGCGTTCCCAGAGATGCTTAGCACTTATTGGCCCTTTTGCCTTTACTCTGCGGTCCAGCTCACCCCAAACTATCTCGATTGGGTTCAGGTCTGGTGATTGTGGAGACCAGGTCATCTGGTGTAGCACCCCATAACTCTCCTTCTTAGTGAAATAGCCCTTACACAGCCTGGAGGTGTGTTTGCGGTCATTGTCCTGTTGAAAAATAAATGATGGTCCAACTAAACGCAAACCAGATGGAATAGCATGCCGCTGCAAGATGCTGTGGTAGCCATGCTGGTTCTGTATGCCTTCAAATTTGAATAAATCCCCAACAGTGTCACCAGCAAAGCACCCCCACACAATCACACCTCCTCCTCCATGCTTCACGGTGGGAACCAGCCATGTAGAGTCCATCCGTTCACCTTTTCTTAAAAGACACGGTGGTTGGATCCAAAGATCTCAAATTTGGACTCATCAGCCCAAAACACAGATTTCCACTAGACTAATTCCTTGTGTTCTTTAGCCCCAACAAGTCTCTTCTGATAGTCTGTCCTTAGCAGTGGTTTCCTAGCAGCTATTTTACCATGAAGGCCTGCTGCACAAAGTCCCCTCTTAATAGTTGTTCTAGAAATGAGAAGGTGTGTCCAAACTTTTGGTCTGTACTGTACATCATTCATCTGGGAGTGCCAAAGACCATCCGAATGCGGCGCTCAGCTATCTCTCCTATGAAGAATTAATGGAGCGCAGGTGTGCATGATTGAGCACCACTCCATTCACATGGGGCTACTCAGAGCGCAGGGTCTCAGGATCGGTCACTGGCTGATAACTTTCAAATTTGAAAATACCCCTTTACGTTCCTGGCTACTCAATCAAAATTAGTGACAAGCTGTACAACTATGGCGGAAGGTGCACTGTGCCGTATACAGGTCACACAGCCCGGGTACAGATGTAACCTATAGGTATATTACCAGCTGTATGCAGCCCTCTCTATTAGCTATTGCTCTATGTCAGTCCTGATATGATAAGTGGTGACTAGAGTTGAGCGGATAGTGAAGAATCCGGGTCCGGCGGCTACCCGGCCGGTTGAAAAAGAAGTCCGGATCCGATCCGGAGTTCGGCCCCATATATGTCAATGGAGAGTGGAAGAGAGAGAGAGAGAGTCAATGGGGAGTGAGAGAGAGAGTCAATGGGGAGTGAGAGAGAGAGTCAATGGGGAGTGAGAGAGAGAGTCAATGGGGAGTGAGAGAGAGAGTCAATGGGGAGTGAGAGAGAGAGTCAATGGGGAGTGAGAGAGAGAGTCAATGGGGAGAGAGAGAGAGAGTCAATGGGGAGAGAGAGAGAGAGAGTCAATGGGGGGAGAGAGAGAGAGAGTCAATGGGGAGAGAGAGAGAGAGAGAGAGAGAGTCAATGGGGAGTGAGAGAGAGAGTCAATGGGGAGTGAGAGAGAGAGTCAATGGGGAGTGAGAGAGAGAGAGTCAATGGGGAGAGAGAGAGAGAGAGAGAGAGAAAAAAAAAAAAATAATAACATCCGGATCGTGCAGCCGGATTCCCGGGTCAGACCCGGATCGGATGCTGAAACTGCGCGGATCCGGATTTTCACAGTTCGTGTCCGCTCAACACTAGTGGTAACATTATATCCCATCATAACAACATGAAACATTAACAATGGAAAATGAAGCACACAGGAAAAAGCCAAGCCAAAAAAAAAGACGTATACAAAGATGTAGACATGATCTAAGCACAGGAAGGTCAACACCAGTAACGTAGCAGTAGAAAGCCTTATACAAGCACAGGAATGACAAAGCTAATTCATGTTTATAGGCTTGGCAAATTCGGTGTACTGGCCTAGTATTTACAGGTTACAATAAATCTAGGAGGAGATGTATTAGAACGGTCAATGGATGTTAATGACATGTTAGTAATCACATGCAAATATTTCAACATCTCAGATATTTGGAACCGTACTTTAGTTGCAGGGATCAAGAGAATAATTAGATTTATTTTTACGATTTTCACTCTTGTAAATGCCAAAAGTAAATCCACTGCCTATGTCAAGTGGTTTATTCTGTAGGAAAAAAAATATTATAAAAGCAGATAGGATTTATTTAATGGGATCCAGAGGTATCAAGATTATAAAGCAGGTTCAGTCTGTAAGGACCAAAACCGATTCTAGCACATATAAGAGTGAAAAGACTGTTGTGCAAAGACTGGTTCTTTTGTTTGCCGCCCAGTCACTTCCAAGAACTCGTCAAGCCTATGAAGACTGCGGATACTTGAAAACCCATCATAGTAGGGGGCTGGACTGCAATGTACTGCTTTGCAATAGGTTGCAGGCCTAGCGACACTAAAGATGTTAAGCAAAACCTGCACTTAAAAGTGGAAGGTGGTACCTGAGCTGGCAAACTGGAAGGCATTGTGCTGAATTGGGGGATTCAAGACAGGCCCATACTGTCCTCCCATACTCCCCATGATCCCTTGGTTAGCCAGATTCATCTGGGAGCCATGCAAAGAGCTGTGAGAGAGCGACTGTGACCCAGGGCTGGGGGGCACTGGGGAGAAAGGACTGGTGAAAGGTGGTGGGGATGGAATTCCAGTACCGTAGTTTGGAGGAAATGGAAACTGCTGTGCATTGGCTTGTGGAATTCGAGGACTGCTTATTGATCCTGACATTGCTGCAGAAGCCACCATGTTTGGCGGCATAGACAGTCCTTGTCCTCTCATCATCATGGCCCTGTGCTGCACTTGCTGTTGTTGTTGAAGTTGCCTTTGCCGTAAGTGCTGACTCAAGATTTCTCTTTGCCTTTGAGCCATCATTTGTGCATTGATGGGCCCCTGCAAATACAATAGGCAGAAATTACAAAACTGTATTTTATGCACAAAAAAAATGTACATTACTTGATATCAAATTATTAAACGGTAGTAATTATATGATGCAGGTACTTTATACTAACTCCATGTAACTCAAGAAAAACACTCCTTTCCAACAAGTAAACAATATACATCCTTATAAGATACACAATGCTCTCCTAATCATGTACTACAAGAGGTTGCACGTAAAGGTCAAACATAGACTTGTATCACGAGCAATATTACATGCTGCTACAGACAGGCAGAAAGTGAGACCGCGTGACCCTACAATGTGCGCTGCGTTACCTGCTCCCTCATCTGTGCTGGTACTCCTGGCCTCATAGGCATATTCATGTTGGAGACGTTATTCATAGGATTCATTAGTGGTTGCCGATTCTAAGAAATAAAGAATTTCTGGAGTCAGAAACAATTTCAATGCAAATGTCAGTTTCAGGGGATTATACTGTTAAAAGGGATTTACCTTCTCTAACGTGGGAATAATGAAAAATAAAATATCATATTTTTTGTTTTATAAGACACACCCCAAATTTAGAGGAGGAAAATAGGCAGAAACACTTTTTAATGTTAAAATGAGAGTCAATCTACAATCCTAGTGTGGCTTAGACTATCTCACCAGGGAGATTGGTGGTGGTGATGCGGCCCAGTAGGGTCACAGGAGGCAGGAACCGCGATGCTGCGGGCTCAGAGGAGGGGGTGTCGCGGCTCAGTGGACAGAGGGTCGGCAATACTGCGAGCTTGGGGGTGTTGCGGAGGCAGGTACCATTGATCTGCCGGCGGACTTTCCATTCAATTACCCGCAGTTGACAAAATTGACTTCAAGAAAATGTGTGTGCCTAGATAGGACTCTGCAGCCGTTTTCTTGAAGTCCATCGCATCAATCTGCACATACGCCACCTCCGTGGCCATTTTTCTTGAAGTCCATCGCGTCAACCGCAGGTAATTCATTGGAGCCCGCAGCCCACTGTCAGATCAATGGTGCCCACCGCATCGCCAACCCTCCGTCTAGTGAAACCTCCTGAGCCATTCCATTGCAGTAACACCCCCTTCTCCCAGCCCTCAGCATCGCCGACCCTGCCTCCTGTGACCCCGCTCCACCACCGCCGCTCCAGTAAGCCATATCCGGATTATAAGAAAAAGCAAAACACTGAGTGCACAGCCCAGTTACATGTCAATCAAATATAACAATCAATATTAGATCAAAAAATTGGCGTGCTACCCAAAAGGAGAACCCTGAGATATCCGGATTATAAGACGCACCCCATTTTACCCCTAGTGAAAAAATTGAGTTTTATAATCCGGAAGATAAGGTATATACTCCCTTATTAAGTCACCTACAGCATTAGTGGTCCACGCCGGTTATTGTTTACTTTGCTGCAGTGACCACGTGCCATACATCCATGTGATTGCTGCAGCCTGTGCGCAGCAGCTTCAGTTATACATACAGGAATCACTGCGGAGGCCAATGTGATTACTGCGGCCAGGTAAACATCAAGCTCAAGGAAAGCGCCAGAGCAGCAGGGAAGAACTGTGAATTATTTATTTTTTTTGGGAGGAGGTAAAGTATATGATTGTTGTTATCCTTCTTATGGTGTTACATTTATTTTTTTTTTAATTTAACCCCTTTAAACTTACTGACACTCTAGATAAGAGAAAACAACACAAATTCATACTAAAAAAAAAAAAACAACAAAAAAAACCTGGTACCTGCTGCGCCTGTTGGAGCCGATGTTGTAGCTGGAGCCGTAACTGGTTTGGTTGGTTTTGTACCATTCCGGTAGGCCTCAGCCCTGGCCGCGTTTGCATGCGCAGCATTCCATAGTTTGGACGCTGTCCCATAGGGTGGAAGTTTGGATCCGGCATTTGAGCATAACTATTCTGAGCCATCTGCCCTTGAGCAGTGTACGCGTGGTTAAAGAGAGGCGCTTTCTGCTCCATGATCAAGTTTGAGTCTTGACTAACGAACGGCGACTCTGCATCAACACTCTGACTCTGAGGGGAAAACCACAAGAAAACAAGGTCTGTTTCACTACAATCAGCAAACACACATCTATACTGAAGGGAAAAGGGAAGGGAAAGGGGAAGGGAAAGGGAAAGGGAAAGGGAAAGGGGAAGGGGAAGGGAAAGGGGAAGGGGAAGGGGAAGGGAAAGGGGAAGGGAAAGGGGAAGGGAAAGGGAAAGGGAAAGGGGAAGGGGAAGGGGAAGGGGAAGGGAAAGGGGAAGGGGAAGGGGAAGGGGAAGGGGAAGGGGAAGGGAAAGGGGAAGGGAAAGGGGAAGGGGAAGGGGAAAGGGGAAGGGGAAGGGGAAGGGGAAGGGGAAGGGGAAGGGAAAGGGGAAGGGAAAGGGGAAGGGAAAGGGGAAGGGAAAGGGGAAGGGAAAGGGGAAGGGAAAGGGGAAGGGAAAGGGGAAGGGAAAGGGGAAGGGGAAAGGGGAAGGGAAAGGGGAAGGGAAAGGGGAAGGGGAAGGGGAAGGGGAAGGGGAAGGGAAAGGGGAAGGGAAAGGGGAAGGGAAAGGGGAAGGGAAAGGGGAAGGGAAAGGGGAAGGGAAAGGGGAAGGGAAAGGGGAAGGGAAAGGGGAAGGGAAAGGGGAAGGGAAAGGGGAAGGGAAAGGGGAAGGGAAAGGGAAAAGGGAAGGGAAAGGGGAAGGGGAAGGGGAAGGGGAAGGGGAAAGGGGAAAGGGGAAAGGGGAAAGGGGAAAGGGGAAAGGGGAAAGGGGAAAGGGAAAGGGGAAGGGGAAGGGGAAGGGGAAGGGAAGGGGAAGGGGAAGGGGAAGGGAAAGGGAAAGGGGAAGGGGAAGGGGAAGGGGAAGGGGAAGGGAAAGGGGAAGGGAAAAGGGAAGGGAAAGGGAAAGGGAAAGGGGAAGGGGAAGGGAAAGGGGAAGGGAAAGGGGAAGGGGAAGGGAAAGGGGAAGGGAAAGGGGAAGGGGAAGGGAAAGGGAAAGGGAAAGGGAAAGGGAAAGGGAAAGGGAAAGGGAAAGGGAAAGGGAAAGGGAAAGGGAAAGGGGAAGGGGAAGGGAAAGGGAAAGGGAAAGGGGAAGGGGAAGGGAAAGGGGAAGGGAAAGGGGAAGGGAAAGGGGAAGGGAAAGGGGAAGGGAAAGGGAAAGAGGAAGGGAAAGAGGAAGGGAAAGAGGAAGGGAAAGGGGAAGGGAAAGGGGAAGGGAAAGAACAAAATAAAGGAAAGAAAAAAGAAAAAGAAAGAAAAAGAAAGAAAGAAAAAGAAAGAAAGAAAGAAAAAGTAATAAAGTATGTACCTGACTGACTAGTTCTGGTATGCCAAGTGCTTTGTCAATCTCCTCCAAACCATCAAAATTTCGCAAAGCCAAATAAAGCTGATCAAGGAGGTTCCCCTCTTCATTTGGAGACTCTGATGGAGGCGGTCGACAAAGTAAATCTTCTGATGAGCTGAACTGCGGCCTGAAAATAACAAAACTGAAGACATCACATTCCAAGTAGAAAAATAATTACAATCAATCATATTTCTTTTCTGGGCCCCCTCCCCAGGTAACATTCTAGCCACAACTGGATGTTGGTAGAAACCTACCTATTATGATTGTTGAAACTTTGATCAATAGGCAAAATACTATCCGGCCATGGAGCGGTTTGGTTCGGAGGCGCCTGCTGCTGGGTGTATGGTGCTCCAGACAGGTTCATGTCAAGATCAGAAGTTCCTTAAGTGAAAAAAATAAATTTGTATGGTTTTGTAACTGTGTCTTTTTGATAAATGTTAGATTTGCTGTCCAACATTAGTAAGTAGCGTAACCATAAAAAACAATACAGCTTGTGGTTCTAGGACCTGAAATGATCAGCATATTTTATCTAGAATATTAACGTGCATGAATGCTACTCTACAGTGGTGACACTTACCCATACTCATAACAGGGGACTGCATTATTGGCCTCGGACATGCCTGGCTGGTGGGCCTCATTGGAATATTTGAGGTTGGACTGCGAATCATGCCTGGCATCGGCCTGCCCATGGCGTTGCCAGTTGTTGGACATGTTGTCCGCACAGGATTTGCTGTCTGTGAACTCCACTCAGGCGACTGTAAAGCTGGCCTGGGGCCATTTCCACCCATCATTCCTGAAAAAAATCCAAAACGTTTAGTAATTTTTTCTTTTTAAGTCTCACATGGAAATGTACACCTTATGGGAAGGCTCCGAAGAGGATTGTACCACTTGATCAAAGCTTTGTGTTCACTTTGGGGTTTCAGTGGGACACCACCACTCTGACACTAGACACTTAAGAAATGTATGTCTTTAGAAATACCAAAAATTTGAGTTTGAGAGAATTGTATACATATGGTTACATCTTTACCAATGACAGATTTTTGTAGGGCAAAAAGACACCCGGACTGTCGGCGTGAGGACTGGTGACTGCTCCCAGCCATACATCATGTGTGTCAGCCCGCTGTTAACTCTCAATGCAGCCAGACTATTCATACCTCTACCGCTGATGGGTTTTATAGTTCACATATAACATTCATGTGCTCTCTTATATTTAGAGTGTGCACAGGCATGATCTGCATATATGGAAGACTGTTTTAAAAGGTTTTTCCACTATAATTATTAAAGTGAAGGACATCAATTCCAGATTGGAAGGGTGTGACACCACACAAGCAAAGCCTTCAGCTTTTTTTTTTTTTTTTAAATAAACATATATTTTTAAATATTTATTTATATATTTCTTTATTAAAAAAAATAAATAAAAAAATGATGATCACTTTGCTTGTGTGGTGTCGCACCCCTCCAGTCTGGAATTGATGGCCTACACTATAATCACTATCATTATAGTGGAAAAACCATTTAAAACAGTCTGATTATATATATTAGCTGTCCTTCATTTGTCAGCCTTGGCCACTAAACCGTGTGATGGTGCGGTGGCAGTCCCCTCCGTACACTGCTCACACCCGTTTAGTCGGAGTGTCAGGTGTCGGACCCCCATCTGGGTATTGGTCACCTATTTTAACAATAGGTCGTCATTACCATTTTAGTAGAAAATCCCTGCAATACAAGCACAGATACATAAGCAGCTTTTATATTCCTGACACAAAAGAATACATGTTTTTCTATTCAAAAGAAGTGAAAAACTGAGCAACAAAATAAAAAAAAACCCCAACAAAACAGTAAGTTTTGGGAACGTAACCAGGAGCTGCACGGAATGCTGTACAGTCAATAGCGCCTCCTAGTGGACATTACCAACATTTGTTAAACTATATTCCCTCTCCAATAAATTACACTGCATAGTTTACATTTTTTTGGGATGTAACATTGTACAAGGAATGCATGCACCTACCAGGACTACTGGTGCCCACTGCACCCTGCCCTCCCATCATTCCCTGACTGCTGATCATTCCAGACGGTGGCATGGTGGAGAAGGGGCTAGTATTCCTCATCGGCTGGAAGGATCCAGCGGGGGTCTGGCTTTGTAAACCGATATCCATTGGTACATTCTGGTTTGGTAAAAGTCTTCCAAGCTGAAGCTGTGCGGCGTGGGGATTATTGAACACTGCATAGACAGAAAATGAAAAGAATTCTCGCACATGTGACCACGAAGAGGATATACATTTCACAGAAAGTCCATAGGGAAGGACTGCAATGTGTACAATAAATTGTTCTATACCAAGACCCTTACGATGGGAAATAGATGCGATATTAGACAAGCTATAAAGAGACTTTTGTAATGTATAAGTCAATAACTAATTTTTCGGCACATGCCAAGGTTATCCAGTCAAACATTGTCCCATGTAACTGGGCCAATCAGTAGGACACATGCATTTCTCTTAGGCCCATACATTTAAGACGTCCCTGCGTGCATCTCCAGCAGTCAGCAGCAGGGGGCGCTGCTCGTTTACAAACAATATTCCTTAGGCAAAACAAAGAAAACAAGTGGCCGCAGGAGAGGAAGAGGAAATGCTAGGTCAGGGTGGGAGACTTACTGCTCTGCTGCATCTGGAGCACCCTCTGACGCTGCACGCTGGGAGGGAGGGCCGAGCTGTTATCACCGGCAATCTGCATCAGATCATTGATGATCGCCTGCTTATCCGCAGAGTTACCATCAGGCCGGGTGTCGGCGTAAACCTGGTTCAGTTGACTGTTCTGTAAATCATCCAGGATTTCATCCAGGTTGTCCAAATCAGAGCTGGTCGGTAAAAGCTTTGGAGAGGATAAAAAAAAAAAAAGCAACAATCTGTTTAACATCACAGCAAGGGTTAATGCACCATCCCTTTGATCAGACATCCATTAGTTCAGAATGATAATCCGGAATATGGGACCTCATAAAACCAGAGCGATCAGAGAAATCAGGACCCCCTGATTAAACCTGTTATACCTGCCTGGAGGCGGCTCATTTAATTACTTATATAGCGCCATTAACTCCATAGCGCTGTACAGACGTGATCACGGTCCCCATCGAGGCTCACAATATAAATTCCATATTAATAGGTCTTTAGAGTGTGGGAAGAAAGTGGAGGAAATCCACACAAACACAGGGGGAACATACAAACTCCTGGCGGTGGGATTTGATCACAGGATCCCAGCTCCTCAAGACTGCAGTGCGAATCGCTGAACCACTGAGCCGCCCGTCTATAGCTAATTCTATAATCATGGGATAATTCACAATATCTGACAATATGGCAGTCAGGGTCCAATAGGTGAGAATGGAGGAATATTTCTGAATTAGTGCCCAGGTAGTTCTCATCTCTAATACATTTTTATTTGTTAAAAAGTGACAAACTAAGAGTGCCACCACCACGTGTCTTAGGCCTATGCCACACGGCGAGAAAATCGGTGCGAGTGGAGTGTGATAAAACAGTGCATTCCACTCGGACCAATTCTAGCCTGTGTGACAGCGCACGAGAGCGATTATTTTCTCAGCCCTAATCGGACCGAGAAAACAATCGCAGCATGCTGCGACTGTAATGCGAGACTCTTTTCTCTCGCACCCATTCAAGTGAATGGGGCGAGAGAAAAATCGCACTGCACTCACGGCACACCGGTGTACTGTGAGTGCAGGGCGAGGATGGCAATAGCCAGCTACGGAGGAGAGAGGGAGATAAATCCCTCCCTCCCTTCCTCCGTGCCAGCCCGCCCCTCCTGAGAGCCGGCCCGCCCCCCGCAGCTGAGGTCCGCTCGCACAGTCGACCGCATTCACAGGGATACTAGCATGACACTCGGCTCCTGCTGTACTGCCAGCGCAAGCCGAGTGTCATGCGAGCATCGCAGTAGTGCCCCGTGTGGCCCCAGCCTTAATACCATTCTTCCCGGTCCATGAACGCACCTTATAACTAGGCAGATGTGCCACAGAAGAATCTGGGAGAGCCGGGCGATGACCTGGGGCGAGCTGTAATGGAAGAAAACAGTAGAAGGCCTCGCTCACAAGCGTGTATATCGGACGAGGGCAATCTGATAAAGAACGGGATTGCACTCAGACCCATGATATAGAACGCGGCAGAGCAGATCTGTGATTTTCTTTCTCAGTTATAATCGGCCTGGAGTAAAAGTATCACAGCATGCTGCGATATGACTCCCAAATCGGTACTGTGGAAGAAACAAACGGAACGCCATACGGACAATTCGTACGGCACACAATTTTTATGGATACATTATAATTCTGTAGGATGGGAAACTCTAAATGGTCCTGTGATTAATAGCGGAACAAAAAAAAATGGACAGCACACGGATGACAGGTGAGAAAAAAAATCATCCAATATTTTTGGATGAGCACCGATATATATTTTTTTAAGACGCGCATGTGACCCCAGCCGAAAAGTAAAGATTCTGGCCTCATTACCTTTAACTTCTCGGTGACCATGGGGCACATGTCCATCACTGTGATTACAGACACATAAGCTGCGCCAGTCTCTGCATACATCTGTCTGTGATGGGCAGGCAGCGCCCATTGTACCAGCCAGGAGTGGAGAGCCGGGTCTGAGGATGGGCTTCAGTATAAGGCCGGGCTCAGAAAAGCAGTGACCCTGGTAGCCATGTGCTAGTCTACATGGTGGGCGATGCAGGAGCTGCCTATTCACATGCACCAGTCTGGTCAGTGAGGAAATCAGTCTGTGTGCTAGCACATAGGCCAACAGTGCTCCATGTACAATGCAATGCCTTGAAAAAGAGTATTCACACCCCCATGAAGTTTTCCACAATTATTGACGCTACACTCACAAACTTAAAGGGGTTGTCCACCACTAGGACAACCTCTTCTGATTCTACTTTTTCCCCCAGTTAAAAAAAAGAACCGTGTACTCACCTCCCCTACTGACGCTGTTCCAGCGCTGCCGGTAATCACGGTTCGGGGCTCACGTGACATTGTGATATCAAGCAAGCCCCACATCCAATCAGTGGCGGCTTCTCTCTCCCCGCCTTTGGACCAAATGAGAACTCAACAGGAAGCGAGTGGCAGCTAGAGTCACTTCCTGCTGATTAACTCATTTAGCTTAAAGGAGGGGAGACAGAAGCCGACGGGTGATTGGACGTGGAGCTCGCACGATGTCACTATGTCATGTGAGCCCCGAACCGTGATTACAGACAGCACTGGAACGGTGTCAGTGCGGGAGGTGAGTACAGGGTTTATTTTATTTTACTTGGGGGAAATAGGTGCAATCACAAGTGGTTGTCCTAGTGGTAGACAAAACCTTTAAGTTAGTGAGTGTAATGTGGAGAAAATGTGGAAAAGTTCTTAGGGGTGGGAATACCTAGTAATGGACAAACCCTTTACATGTATTTTATTAGTGTTAATATTTCACATAAAATCCTAAGTAGCAAGTATTTGTAAAGTATAAAGGAAATGACACACGTTTTTCTTATATTAAATATATAAATCCTACAATTGTAAGGTGTATTTGTATTCAGGCCCTAGTCCATACTTAGCAGGACCACCTTTTCCTACAATTACTGCTGAAAGTCTTTTTGGGTCTGTCTCTATCAGCTTTACACATCTAGAGGCAAATCCTTCACAAATACTTGCTACTTAGTATTGATATATCACATTAAATACCAATAAAATACATTCAAGTTAGTGGGTGCAACATGGAAAAATATAATAGAAGAATTCACAGGGTATGAACAGCATTACAAGGCACAGTATGGACCAAAAATACACGGCATGGACTTAGCCCAATACTAACAGCATAAATGCTTTGAGATAAATTTGCTTTACGTTCCCAAGCCTAGGGGAACACGAGTGTCTGAAAAGTGATCAAATAAAAAAATGTTTTCATCTTTATTTAGTTAGGCTGCTTTCACACTACGCTTTTTTAACATGCATCATGAACTTTTTTTAACGCAAAAACGGATCCAGTGCAAATGAGTTTTCATTTCAATGCATTTGCAATGGACTCGCGTCAACATGCATTTGCGTGCGTTATAGTGAGGATCCAGCGAATTGCAGTTTTTTAACTTTTTTCAAAAACGCTACTTGTAGTGTTTTTGAGCTGCATCCAAATACTGCAAATCACTGGATCCTGACTATACTGCATGCAAACGTATGTGAACGCTGGCATGCTGATAGACAGGATCCTGCTTGCTCTACTGAGCATGCCCAGAAACCAGTCTGGTGTGATCAGTCTCTCTCACCCCCTCCCTGTCCCCCACCTGAGAGCAGCGGATGCTCGTAACCAAGGTAAATATCGGGTAACCAAGCAATGCGCTTCGCTTAGTTACCTGATGTTTACCTTGGTTACGTGTGCAGGGAGCAGGCAGCCCAACTTCTAGCAGCTGCGGACGCTCGTAACCAAGGTAAATATCGGGTATCCAAGCAAAGCACTTCGCTTAGTTACCCGAGGTTTACCTTGGTTACCAGCGTCCGCAGCTGTCAGATGCCGGCTCCCAGTGTATCACGTTCAGTTCCCCTCACTCCCGATCACATGACTTCAATGCCCGCCCATAAACTTCAAGTGACAGGATCCTGCAAAATAACACATGCGTTTTTCTTTGTAAAAACAGGATCCACTTTTACAGCAAAAAAACGTTCATGACGCATGTTAAAAAAATGTAGTGTGAAAGCAGCCTTACAGGTCACCAGAAATACACATATTTGGTTCTGCCATAAGTGTAGGAACATGTACAAAGTAACTATTGATATCATAGCTTGGTAATAAAAAAAACAAACAAAACAAAACTGCAGTGTTATTTTTTTTCTGCCCTATAAAATTGAACAGAAAACGAATCAATAAGTGGCTCAAAATGACGGCATTGAGAACCAGACCTAGTACGGTGGGAAGCGCAGGTTGTTTTATTCTCTCTGAAGAGCGGAGAGGAATTTCTCCATCAGAGGGAAGTGACTACAGACGGGGACATGACGGCTGTGGTGGTGAGGGGCAGGGACAGCATTTTCTGTTCATTGTGCCATATTATGTGCCACACACTATAGTGCCGGGGCCGTCAATGATGCTGTACTGGGCACAGTGGCATCCTTTGTTTTTTTTACTACAAGCCCAGACCAAAAAAGCCGCTCATCCTCCTGCTGTGATGTTTCTAGCATCAATCTCAAGATTTAGAGATGACAAAAATCTCTGAACTGTAAAGTGCCAAGGAAATGGCAGCGCGCACCGGCCGCTCCTGGTGAGAACACGCTCAGCATCTGCAATGTTGGGATGTGCAGCATCTAGGTCATCCAGGGACAGGTAACCAACCACCGGGCACAATGGACGAGGGCACATCAGAGACGGGGCTGACACTCATAATGGAGAGGAATGGAAGCGCAGGCACCCGGCTGAAATGTGGCAGCACAGGAAGTGTTAACAGCGGCAATCTGCCTCCGTGTCAGCTTTTCTTGGCTCTGCCCTTGTACAAACACTGAACCTGCTACCCAGCAAGAAGCCTTTCTAAAGCATAAGCAGCTGTAATCTGGGCCGCCCCGTCCAAGTAATGGCTCGCAATTAAACAACAGACGCGCAAGTCCCAGAATACTTTATGAAAAGCCAAGAAACAGCCAAGCGGTCCAGATGGAATTGCTACCCCCGGATCACCCAAATAGTATTTTTGTCACATAAGGAGAGAGAATCATTACAGCTTAATCACACAAAACATAAAAAACAACAATGCTCATAGCTAAAGGGGAAAAAATACTAATGGATGATGCACAGAACGGGGCAGGGATCGCAGTGCCGAGGACTCATCCAGGACAACGCCAAATACCAAAAATGGTGACAAACATTAGCACCATAAGGGGGTTCTAGGATTGTCACTTTATATGGAGAATTCTGTAGGAAAAGGAACAAAATCCACAATTCTGTGTTAATAATAAAATCTGCGAGAGAAATAGAAATAAAAAGTAAAAACATCAGAAACAGGAGAAATTAAATCACACAAAGAAAACCGGGGTGGAGAGGTTCACTAACACAATGTGAGGCTTTATATGAAGACACAGGCAGTAATAAAACCGGGGGCCACTGGCCCAGAAGCCTGGCCCGGATGTGTATACAGCAGCAGCACTTTCCTGGCTGCTAGGATATTGAGCACATGTCATGCAGTTTTCGCTGATCACTAAATACAAGAAATGAGCACGTGAGATATGTGAGAGATGGGGCAAGGCGTGTGCTGCTTCACTGCCCTGTCTGCAGAAACGCAAGAGGAAAATCAACGCTGCTTTAGCTGCCGAATCCTGCAACACTGCGGCTCTCCAGGTCTCGCAGGCTGGCCACGTCTGCTGACAGATTAGCTCCACTCATTTCTTTTAGAGGTGAAGTGATGCTTTGTCTGTAAGTTGTGCACTGAATGTGCTGGAAAATCATCACATTACTGGGAGAAGCTGCCCTGCTTACATGGGGAAGGACTGCTGCTCAGTGTGTGTGTGTGTGTGTGTGTGTGTGTGTGTGTGTGTACACGTGTGTGTGTGTGTGTGTGTGTGTGTACACGTCTGTGTGTGTGTGTGTGTGTGTGCACGCATTTGTATATGTTTGTGCTTGTCTCAGTGTATATGTATGTGTTTGTATATATGTGGGAGTCGAAATGTGGGTAGGTATAAAGGCGTGTATGCGTGCGTGTGTGTGTGTATATATATATATATATATATATATGTGAGTGTGTGTGTGTGTGCACACGCATTTGTATATGTTTGCGCATGTCTCAGTGTATATGTTTTTGTCTGTCGAGGTGTGGGTAGGCATAAAGGCGTGTGTGTGTGTATACATATGTATATTATATATACATGTGTGTGTGTATATACATATGTATATTATATATATATATGTGTGTGTGTGTGTGTATATATACATATGTATATTATATATATATGTCTGTGCGCACATTTGTATATGTGTGTGCATGTCTCAGTGTATATGTATGTGTTTGTGTATGTCGATGTGTGGGTAGGCATAAAGGCGTGTGTGTGTGTGTATATACATATGTATATTATATAAATATATGCGTGTGTGTGTGTGTGTGTGTGTGTGTGTGCGCATTTGTATATATGTGTGTGCATGTCTCAGTGTATATGTATGTGTTTGTGTATGTCGAGGCGTGGGTAGGCATAAAGGTGTGTGTGTGTGTGTGTGTGTGTGTGTATATACATATGTATATTATATATATATATATATACACATATGCGTGAGTGTGCATTTGTATATGTGTGCATGTCTCAGTGTATATGTATGTGTGAATCGTGGTGTGGGTAGGTATATAAGCCTATAAGGCTTATAGGGGTGTGTGTGTGTGTATGTATATATATATATATATATATATATATATATATATATATATATATATATATACACACATGCTTAGAAACCATAGTCAGGGTTGTCACATTACGGTGCTGGACTATATGGCAGTCTAGCACGTGGCACGTCCATTTTCCCAGATAACGGCAGCAGCCGGCAACATCCAAGACGTGTTCACTCAATAATTAGAGGGGAAGCAGAAGAGTCATTTAGCCTCATTAGAGAAATGTCAGCCATCCTGGAAGAAGAACAGACACTGCTCGCTTCTTTTCTTTTGCATGAAAAGCCGAACAATTTGTATGCAGGTGACACATGTAAAATTTCTGTGGACAATCCTCAGTAATAACCAGCATTCAATGCTGCAATATGCCAGAACTAAAGCGCAGAAAGCACAAAGAAATACGGAGCACAGACCGAGAGGAGATCAGTTCTCTCTCAGCTCTGTGGGACCTCAGTATGGAGATACGGTAGGGGTCATGCCCCATAGCTGCCCCATCGCAGCCGTATACACTCCTCCTGGGATTTATCAACTCTCTGGTCCTGAGCTTCCTGGATTAGGAGCCCCCTCTGTAGTGCTTCATCTCCACCATAAGGACGAATGTGGTGCAAGCAATGGCAAAAGTAAATATACATATTAAGCTCTGTCTATCATCAGGAGTATTCCAGACTAATGCCATGGATTTCTGAATGTGGCACAATGTATAGAAAACCCCTGCACTTTCCCATACAGTAAGAAAATACCAGCGTATACCCCCTCAAAGGATGCAGAAAGCACGCTCTCCGGGCCCTGACAGGTGAATAGGAGCTCAGTGATACACTCAGACTATATGTGCCAGGAGTGTGAACACAGCCTTACTAATGTAGAAAATTCCCATTGCATCCCAGGTCAGCACACTTTATGTAGATCATGTACAGAAGTGTCCGGAGCTGGGATTAACCTTTTTTTTTAATCCAATTAGTTTTTTATTGAAAACACGGCAGATACAAAATCATACATGGTAATTTAAGAGAACAATTGTCAACTGCCCGCACATGAGGGCTCCATACATTAATATACTCCGAGACAATCCAGTTACAATTCCTCTGCCTTACACTTTAACCACACAACAACATGGGGAGGGAGGAGAGGGGAGGAAAGATGGGGACTTCATTCAAGTAAGGGGGAACAAGAACAAAGGGGGAGGGGAAGAAGGTAGGGTTGGGGGGGAAGTGGGGGGGGGGGGGGGGGTTAGATGCCTGCCTGCATTACCAACCCCAGTCCACCAGCCGGGGCCATCAACTCCTCCTAGATTTCTCTCATAAACTGCTGCCTCAGTCAGGGTCTCAATGCTTTAGCCCCCTGGCTAGCCGAGCCAGGGCTATAATTCCATCGGCTCTATCTCAACTAGGTGCTCTTTGCCCGGGGAATAGTTGTGTAATAGGTGTTGCATGGCTGGATGACAGCCAGGGTTCCCATATTGTAAGAATTCTAGTTTTTTGTTTTAGGGAGTGGGCAAGGCTGGAGCTGGGATTAACCTCGAGGAAGGAGAAGACTCTGGTGCTAAGAAACTGGCCGGGATGTGATTGTGCTGCTGTTCTGTCTCCAGCCGAGCTGTTGAGTCTGGCATTGACCGTATACAAACAAATCTATATAGTGTGTGTGTATATTATATTATATTATATATATATATATATATATATATATATATATATATATATATATATATATTATATTATATATATATAATTCAGATACAGTAAGACTCTAGGTATCTACCGTGGTACCTGCAGTCTACTAATGTCATCAAACAAGCATATTTCTAAAATTAGACGTAAGCATGGCCCTGGTACAGGTAAGAAATGCGGCGGGGGAATTGGTAGAGACGACACATTCCCCGCTCATTGGTGGTTCCAGTCCCAGAGGTCGGCCCATCCCGGAGAGGAAGGAGCAGGGCGGCTCTGTGCAGACACTGATCCAGCAGGGAGTGATCCCAGCATCCGCCATCGGCAGAAGTGTGAATGCTGAGCTGGATAACAATGGGCTATAATTACACGATTCACACCTCTTATATAGATTCATTCTATATTTAGACTAATATGTAGATGACGGGTGAACATACACCCATGGATTACCTCTTACATCGCCTAGTGTTCCTGCCTAAATTGCAGACCTTCCCACATTAATCCTGTGGGGTTTGGAACAAGCACCCTTGAACGCTCCACACCACAAGCCATGTCATACAAGCAAAATATTTAGGGCTGTCAGAGTTATTTCCAAGTCACAAATAAAACATTTTACCCACAAACAGCCGGATCTTATTCTACGGACGCAACCAGATAAAGGAGGAGGTTAGTGATCTGAGGCACAAATATTGCTCCGGACTGCGCAGGGTAACCCCTAATAAATGTTTCCATTCATGGGAAACCCTTAATGCTATTCCTGCCTCATAGAGGCTTGGTGTATGGGGTTAATGTATATTAGTGACAGATCTTATTGTTGTATTAGGGGTCCAAAGACCCCAGAACTACTGAGAACAGACACCCTACATACCATACATGTACTACACCACACCAGAACAAGACCGCACAGTAGTAGTGATGGGCGAATAATAACTATTCGTGTTCGGGTTATTCATAACGAATCCCAAAGTAGTATTCCGGTATTCGTCACGAATAGGAAATCTAATACAAGTCAATGGGGAACCCGAGCATTTTTCTTGTTGTGATGAATACTGGCATAGTACTTGGTATTCGGTAACATTATCCAAACACGAATAGTTACTATTCACCCATCACTACACAGTAGGGGAGATCCACAGCTATATGTATCACAGCAGCGGGCTATAGGGTAGTACCAGTTACGGTGGGCTCTTCAAGAATCTGATGATCAACTACAGACTTTTGTGTACAGTTATACATACTACGCCATGTGGAATGGCTGCAGGGCACTAAGGAGGCCACACTATGGATGCAGGGCACTAAGGAGGCCGCACTATGGCTGCAGGGCACTAAGGAGGCCGCACTATGGATGCAGGGCACTAAGGAGGCCGCACTATGGATGCAGGGCACTAAGGAGGCCGCACAATGGATGCAGGGCACTAAGGAGGCCGCACTATGGATGCAGGGTACTAAGGATACAGGGCACTAAGGAGGCCGCACTATGGATGCAGGGCACTAAGGAGGCCGCACTATGGATGCAGGGCACTAAGGAGGCCACACTAAGGATACAGGGCACTAAGGAGGCCGCACTAAGGATACAGGGCACTAAGGAGGCCACACTATGATGACCAGGGAAGAGAAGGAAAGGGAACGTGATACGTTATCTCATACGAAGCCGATGATACACAGGGTGGAGTAACACTCACTGATCGGCCTAAAGTGAAACTGCCCAGAATGAGTAATAACAATATGATAATATGTCATAAGCAGGGCACAAACAAAAAGCAGATTGTATATTACATGACACCCACTGAAAACTGATACATCCAAACCTCGGCTCTCGATAGTGTTTTCCCAGTCCACCTGGTTTCCAGGGATATTTAGTGCAATCTCAGCTGTGGTAATAAATGATGGGATTAATATGACTGATCGAACACTGAGAACGCTTACTCCATGGTGAGAAGTTTTTCTCTTTGACTCATTACCACAAACAATTCATGACACTGTGCATGGATGACTGCAAAGTTATATAATGTTTTATATGGAAGAAACTAGTCAGTGTTTTCTGGGCTGCAGCATAAAGTAAGTGAACTGACCATATTTCACCAAACCTAAAATTGACAATATCAGCCGCTCGCCCAACTACTGTCCCCGGGGAGTAAGCACTAGATTTACATAAGAACCTTGTCCGTGCCTTAAGGTCGTCCAAATACAACAGTCCCAGCACAGACAGAGGGTCTGCTGACCCAAACTCAACCGTCTCAGGCATAGTTGAGAATACTGGGTTTGGATCCAGAGACCTGCGGTCAGTCCGTACTCAGTCTGCGATATATTGACCTCTGAATTTGGCTGTGGCTTCTGTGCAGATAATACACTACCTGACACCATGCTGATGTGAATATTGTACATTGGAGCACAAGTCCTAATCTTTGCATACGGCGAAGTTCAGACTAATTAAAAATCCAGCCACATTTCACTTTCTCTTACCTGATCAGATGGAAATCCAGGTTCCTCTTTTTCAATTTTTATAGATGTCGCCTTGGTGCAATTTGCAGAGTCCATCTTGTTATCCATGCGCTCCAGCTTGGGCGTGATGTCCGCTAGATTATCCTTACTATCGTCCTTATCTAACAAGTAACGAAGTAGTGCATTTTCTTTCTTTTTGGGGCTCACTGGTTCCTGCTTTATAGTAACATCAGAGCCGGGGCCTGTGCTATTGGACTCCTGATTCAGTTCTTTGCCAGTGGCCTCTGCGGTGAGCTTGGCCAGGTCAACCGGTGAGCTGCTGTCCTGAAGAAGTCTGTGCAAAATTTTATGCTTCTCTTTCAGTGAGGTTCCATGTGCTGAGGCAGACATACTGTTGGCTGCAAAATGTCCCAAGGAGTCTTTGTTGTTTGTATCTCCCAAAGAGTTAAGTGGCGAGGGCTCCATCTGGTCAGATTTGGTGGTAAGTAACTGCAATAGTTTTGTCTGGCCTTGCCGGTCCATCAGTCTGCTCTGACCATCTATTTTATCACCAGCAGGAGCCATGCCATCACTACAATCCTTCTGGTCCGATGAGCGGCAGTTAGTCTCTGCTTGCCCAGTCCCACCCTCAGGCTGCTCCCCATAAAGACCAAATGAATCTTTAGCATCCAAGCTCCCCATTTTCCTTAGCTGGGGTGGGTTCATGCTGCCTGGCGAATTTTGTACATTCCCACTTTTCAGGTCAGGCGATGCCATGGGTGGGGCAAGAGGAACCCCATGGCCTTCACTAAGAGCCTGAAGTGCATTCAGAGAGCTATTGGCAAAACTATGGCTATTTCCTGTGCTACTACAAACGGGGGAATGCAAGCTTCCTGCGGGGGAGAACTGACTGGGTGCAATACGAGGACTTCCTGCCACTCCCGGGCTTACACGATGCCTTGGGGAAAGCATAGAGTTCGGTTGCCCCTGGACCATGCCAGGACTTCCCTGTGAAGGGCTATTCATTTTGAGTGCATAGTTATTACCCTGAGGAGTGGTAGCTTGCATGCTGGAGACATGGTTCATCCCTCCCATGCCAACATATCTGCCAGCGGACAAGCCCATTTGTTCCTTTGGGCCATTTATGGCATAATTCATATTGCTACTTATGGTCATGTCCTGACCAGGGTTCCCGCCGCACACTGCTTGATGAGCCGGGCTGCTGGAAACAACTGGGTCTATCGTCTTACCCATGTTTTGTCCAGTCATGTCTTGACTGTTTAATCCACATAGATTCTGCTCTCTGGAAGGCAAAGGAAACGGTGTTAATGTGATGGTTACGGGGAAAACCGAAGAAATAATCTTTGTGGTCTAAGTACAGCGGCACATGTCTTTTTGATCGTTTGCTACAATGTATATGTTCAGGCAGCACAACTCGCCAAGCATTACCTAGACTACAATTAAAGAGCGGGCCTAGCTATGAAGAGCATACTCATTCACTTGGGAGAAAGTGGTATTGAAAAAGACAGGCCTGGATTCATCTAAGCTTGTAGGTCAGGATTCTGGCACAAAAAACTTTGGAAATAAAAAAAAAAAAAAGTTGAAAAATTTTGGCAAAACATGAGGATACGCTAAACGTTAGCGATTTTTGGCGCTCGCATACAATTTCTGCCGGAAGTAAGATTTGTGGATTTGTGGCGAGGAGCACGGCACTTTTCAAACCCGCCGGACTTAAGACTTGTGCGTCTTTTAATGAATCAGGAACATGTGACTTGAGCATAGCGCCTCATCAAGACAGGCGGTAAAAAAAAAAAGTTTGTCTTGATTAATCAAGCCCAAGTATTATAGAACGTTTTAAATAATTTTAATTTACATAGTATATATACATAATTTACACAAAACTGGAAATTCACCTATTAAAAGTGCTGAATTTAGTGTGAATGGTCGCAGAAAAACAAGACACTGCACAGAACAATAAGGCCAGTACAAAAGTCTAATGGTCGCGATGACAATGTGAGGCCGCCGGCTAACTATAGATTCACAGCTACAACTTTGCACCTGTTTTGCAACTGCTGTAACTTAAGACCTCTGCATAGTAATTCTTCACAGACAGCCTCGAGTCCTAAAAGCTTACGCAAATAAATAAGCAGGGTACTGTGGTCTCTATCCCAATCCTTCAGATCCATCTGTAACTCATGGCAATCACACTGTCAGTCATGAGAATGGGCAATTAGGTATTCCTGTATGAATATACAGTGACTATACTTTCCCCGGTCCTGGAAATCTGCGCACCAGTGATTCAACCCTCCCAAAACACAAGCGGTTCCTGTACCATAGCAATAAAAGCGGTTTGACTGCTTCTGAAACGCCCGTGACAATGGTCCTTACCTGTGAAGCATATGTACGGATACTACAGCTTGAGGTTCGTTTGTGTTCTGAAAGCGGACGAGCTTGCTCCTCGTTTGGGCAGCAACAATTGTGCCGTCAGACAATGAAAATCGGTACGTAGGACTTAATGAAAATCCTACCCTGAGAGCTGAAGAAAGAAGAGATGCAGGCGATATTAACAGTCATTAAATTAATTAATTGGTATATTGTGTGTACATTTTTTTTTAAAGGGACCCAAACATCAGGATTTTCGTGTATAAGGTGCAGCCAGTGCAGTACTGGCACTATCAGGCACATTGTGTACATACCATTAGTGAGCAGCTCGGGTGTTTAGGCAGTGAAATCCAACTTTATAAAGTTTGAAAATTCGTGCACTTTTTGATTGACGTGTGCACCTCGCTGCTAATGTCTGGGTGTGTTATGCACTTGTATCCCTGCCCCCCCACCGCCTGTTCCTCCCTCTCTCTGGTTGTTTGCAAATTTCTCTCTTCGGAAACATGGCGCCGCAGTTGGCACCTGCGCATAGCGCTTATCTCCGGCGTCATCTTTCTGAAGCCCGCAGTACTTAGTATTTTGCAGGAGAGGGCGGCGCATGCGCCCTCGCTTCTTCAGATCCCGTTGTGACCGCGGGAGCGCGCGTGGTCACAACAGGACTGCAGAACAGCTGATGGGAGGACGCGATTACCTCCTCCTCCTCCTCCAAACATACCTGCGGAACAGTGAGAAGAATCCTGCTGTCGGCTTTTTCCTGTGGCGTCCCGGTGTCCTCGGTGGCTGCTGTGCTGGCACGGCATCGTAGCTGCAGGTAATCGCGTCCTCCCATCAGCTGTTCTGCAGTCCTGTTGTGACCACGCGCGCTCCCGCGGTCACAACGGATTCTGAAGAAGCGAGGGCGCATGTGCCACCCTCTCCTGCAAAATACTGAGTACTGCGGGCTTCAGAAATATGGCGCCGGAGATAAGCGCTATGCGCAGGTGCCAACTCCGGCGCCATGTTTCTGGGGGGGGATACAAGTGCATAACACGTCCGGACATTAGCAGCGAGGTGCATACGTCAATCAAAAAGTGCATGAATTTTCAAACTTTATAAAGTTGGATTTCACTGACTAAACACCCGAGCTGCACTGTAATGGTATGTACACACTGTGCCTCATAGTGCCAGTACTGCACTGGCTGCACCTTATACACGAAAATCCTGATGTTTGGTTCCCTTTAAGACCATTTAGTAACACCAAGGTAAAGCCAACATGCTCTGGAGGACTTCATTTGCACGATTAATTTTAAAATTCCTGTAAGTATAAAAATATTAAACAAGAGAGCGATGAAAAATACATATATAGCTATGATAGTGGTTAAACACTGAAAAACAGGAGTGCTTCCTCTGCTGAGGAGTCATCAGTGCTGGGAGGAAAGGCTGCGCTGGATGAATGGCTCACTTCAGCAGCCAAGCCAGCCCCCTTGAGATGCCGGGAACCCCGGGGCAGACGCTGCTATCCGATCAATGGGTCATGCTTGTAAATATAAGTATATCAGTAAGATTTCTAACATGTCAACACATTTTTTTTTCCATGTGCGCCTGTTGACCGTGAAAATAGGCGGCACGGTGGCTCAGTGGTTAGCACTGCAGTCTTGCAGCGCTGGTGTCCTGGGTGCAAATCCCACCAAGGACACTATCTGCAGGAGTTTGTATGTTCTCCCCGTGTTTGCGTGGGTTTCCTCCCACACTCCAAAGACATACAGATAGGGACTCTAGATTGTGAGCCCCAATGGGGACAGTATTGCCAATGTATGTAAAGCGCTGTGGAATTAATAGCGCTATATAAATGAATTAAATTATTTTATTATTATTATTATTATTATTATTATTATTATTATTAATAGGGAGGTGAATATTCTAAGCATTTAATACAGGGTAATTGTTACAAATGTATCACCATTTTCAGAAAAATACTGATATGCATAAGCTTTGATTGGTGAGAGTCTGTGTGCCAAGACCGCCATCAATCAAATTAGAGGATCTCAGCTGAGTGCCATGCCCCTTTGTCTGTTTTCGGCTCAGCCTGGCTGTCCTTAGACACATAAGCAGAGCAATGTATAGACTCGTACACATTTATGTGCCTGAACACTTCTAATCCATCTTTACGAGGAAGGATCTCTTTTGCCACATCATTTCGGCAAGTGGTCAGGGTCTCAGCATGCAGGACCCCACTCATGAAGATGCCAGACATGTCCATTTACCAGATCAAAATTTTTTAGCACACTGTAGGTACACAAAGTAAACATAAAAAAAATGTGCCATCATTTTCTAAGCTTTCATAATGACACAGTTACCTTCTTGGTGATGCCTTTTGCTGAGCGACAATTCGCCATCATGAGGATGATGAAATTTTTGAATAGACCGCCGCACTAAATCCTCCCAGCCTGGTCTCATCAGCGCCCTCATGGTGCTCGTGTCCAAGGAGGTTATTTTACCTGAAAGGACAACAAAAATATACTGCGTCTATCAACAAATTAAAACTTGCGGGAATAGACTTTTGAGAATGTTACCCACCAGTTTAAGTATTGATAAATGCATATAATTTGACTTCAAATGTGCTGTATGTGTAAATATTTCAAAATCTCACATTGTTGTTTCGGGACGGTAGTGGAAGGGTTAATGCCACACTTATGAATGAGAGGAAACTCCCAAGAAAATGATTGTGATTAACATAACGCGTTTCGGAGATCTGATCTCCATCAGGTCAAAATCAGAATGTGATTTTGACCTGATGAAGGCAATGAGATCTCCGAAACGCGTTGGTAAGGAGATCACCATCAATTTTTCTTGGGAGTTTCCGCTGATTCATGGCAGCGCGGCGTTAACCATTCCACTACCATCCTGAATTTTACTTTCACATGGGGCTGCAGCAGCTGTGTTCTACGCATTTAATGTCTATAGTATGGTGGGATACATCAGGAGTCAATGAGCGGAGTCATAGGACATCATGGGCTGCATATACAGGAGCCACACAACACACACCCAGAACAGGTTTGTGTGGACCAGCCTTAACACTGCTTTGTGCAAACCATGGACTTAACTGCTGTAAAATACCAAAAAAATGCTTGAACTTTTGCAGACTACCCAAACAGAATCACGTCTACTACTGATCATTTGTTGCAACTCTGCAAATAGTTTCCTAAAACGCTGCAATATGCTAACTCTAGTGATACTGACAGGTAATGACAGGATGGGGGATGATTACCTTGCAAGTCCTGACGAGTTGTGAATGTTTCGGAGGGAGGAGGAGGTCTTTCTTTCATCGGAACTCTTCTGGCCACACATATCAAGCAAGACTGTAAATCTTCAAAGGAGGGAAACAATTATTTCATACAAGAATGAGGAGTTCACACCAAACAATCAAATAAAATGGGATGATTGCTTTGTTTACAGGTGATCAATCGACTACAATGAAAAAGTGAATGACCCCAGTGAAGGTGAAGTCAATTGGACATGTTTAAGCACAGTATATGACGTTCCACCTTAAGAGTAGAAGCTGGAAGCCTCCTACATGGTTCCGCAATAATCCTACCTTCTCCTTCTTCCTTAATGGACTTTGGTTGGGATACTGCAAAGCACTGCATAGTTTCATATTTCTGGTGTGTTTCCCGGCTGTCATGCGTTTCCTCTTCACACTCTGCTGTTGGCTTCACCAGCATACGGCAATTAAAGGTATGGCTATTACGTCTAGGTCCCCCATTAACTGCGGAGAAAATATATGAAAAACACCTGAGTTACAAAGTTCAGTTTCCAGCAAGCAGTAAAGGAGAATTAGAACAAGATGGTGGATTTTACCTAAAGACTTTGGCAGCAGGTTTTTGATGAACTCTGTGTGATCTCCCACATGTAATATGTTATATACACTGGTATTCATTAGCTCTTCCTGGTTGTACCGGAGATACTGAGTCACATTCTCAGAGACAAACACTACATTCCCTTCACGGTTCACCACGAAAAAGAACCCATCCAAAGCCTAAAGAAAGAAAATAATGTTAAATTGTCTACATGTAGGGCCTGATCCCACAGGCAATTCTGCCGTCGTCAGTTTGTATAGATGAGGGGCGACACTTGCACCCCCTCTGGACAAAGCATAGCAAGGAAAAAAGTGACGGTGCAGCAGACATCCATGTTCTCCCAGTATATTCAGCGGCTCAGGTCTATAAACCTACAAAAGGCTGAGCGTTTGTACAGTGGAACCTTGGTTAACGAGAGCAATCCGTTCTGGGACTATGCTTGTTAACCAAGTTACTCGTTCAGCAAAGCAAGATTTCCCATAGGAAATCATTGCAATGCAGACAATTCGTTCCACAACTTGCTCAATGTCCCATCCTGGTCCCCTATTGTGTCATTACACACATGCACAAACACGTACAAACACGTACAAACACGTACAAACACGTACAAACACGTACAAACACACACACAAACCACACACAACACACACCACACACACACAACACACACACAACACACACAACACACAAACACAGACAACACACAACACAGACACAACACACACACACACCACACACACACAATACACAACACACACCACACACACACACACAACACACACACAACACACACACAACACACACAACACACACACACAACACACACACACACAACACACAACACACACCACACACAACACAACACACACACGCACGCACGCACATATTATGCTCACCTTACCTTCCGTTCCCTCGCCGGTCTCCTGGGACTTGCTGTTCTCCGGTACGGGCTGTGTTTCGGGTTACCATAATGACGAGGGAGATACTTCTGCTGCCAGAACGCTGACGTCAAAGGCAGGAGACGCTTGCCTCTGATTGGCCAGCGCGCTGCCTTTGAGTAGCATCTGACAGGGGAAGTTTCTGCTTCGTCGCAATGGTTGCCGATGCACAGCCTGGAGTGGAGTGGCGAACTACAGGACCCAGGAGACCAGCGATGGAACTGAAGGTACACATATTATGCTCACCTTACCTTCCTTTTCATCGCTGGCCTCCTGGGTCTTGTAGTTTGCCGCGAGGACGTCGCGATGAACCGGCGGTGAAACTAAAGGTAAGGTGAGCATAATACTGTATGTATGTATGTGTGTGCGTGTGTGTTTGTGCGTGCTTGTGTGTGTTTGTGTGGACTGCAAGTGTGGGTCAGAGCGCGGTGGATGTACGGAACCGGAAGCGTGTGCGGTGAGGATTTTGCTCGTACAGTAAAGCTTTCTCGTAAACAGAGTTACAAATTTACAGAAAGCTTTGCTTGTTAAGCGAAATTCTCGTTAAGTGGGTTCCACTGTACCTCAGTCACAACTGCTAATTTCTGCACCAATCCTGACGGCCCCAGGTTTGCATGGAGCGGTTGTCGAGCATGCACACTACCACTAGCATATAACATATAACCAATAACATGCTCGACCGCTGCTCCATTCAACCAGGGGACTCTGACTCCCCTTTCTTGTGATAGTTGGAAGCCTAGTGATTCTGTGGATTGGTGAAAAAGGTGCAATCTGCATATATCACTATAAAATGGCTCATAAGCTGTTATGCATGCTGTTGAGTTCAGGTCAGGATATCCATAGCCAATCCAAGATTTGTGGTCCGCATACTCAGACATGGACGTCTGAATTGAGCTCACCTGCCGGCTATGTGCTATCGCAATGATATAGTGTTAAAGATCAAGTGGACATTAGCTTTAAGGTAAGCAGCCGTCCACCTTATCTTCCAACTTTATAAAACGAGCAATTACCCATGAAAACAATTCCAATAATAAGACTGCAGGCCAAACATAATACATGAATTACTTGCCAGGATGCGCAAATGGGTTTAGTTTCATGATTCATCTGTTTACTGATCTACACCGAGGATGCATGAGACTGAGCAGCCCACACCTACACAGGAATGACTAACGCAGGGGCAAGAGCGAAGACGGAGGATAGTGACAAAGGTACAGCCACACAACAAAGTGCTGCAGGAATTGTGAGAAGCCGGCAGATCCGCGGAGAGCGAGCACTAAATGTCATTTTCGAGTGTCATACAGCTTGGTTTTGTGTGGATGTCCCTTAGTTATAGCCGCCTTTACAGCAGCAAGGTGCCAACTATTATGGCCACAAGTACAGCTCTACAGCATGTCATATTTCCTAGAAAAAACAGAATAGCAACTCTTCCTTTACAATGAGCAAGAAGAGAGAAGGAGGTGGCCATAATCTTATATATGTGTCCCTACTATGTATAAAGCAAGACCAAACAATCACTGATTTCGGGGAGACCAGCCAGAGAAAACACTGCCAGCAGCCAGCAAAGGCGCTCAACACAGTGAAATCCTAGGTGCATTGCCCGCTGAAAGCATGCAAATCAAATCTGTGGATGGATACCTGGCCTTGGTATTTCCCTTGTCATATCTTTAAACTCGTCAAGAGTTGGATATTGACTCAAAGGGCCACTTAATATGGTGGTTTTGGTGGTCTCCAAAAAAAGAGCCACTCCTTGGCTAGGTCCTTCCCGGAGGGATATCTGGCTATTTTCCGTGTTGAGACTCCTAACAGAGGCTCCACGGACCTTTTTGATTTGCTATGTATAAAGATAATGTGGTGTTGAGATGGACTTTCTTTTTTCTTGTCCCTGCTATATACTGTGTAATGGCTGTGTCTGACCGTACAGGAACATGGTCTGATCATATCACATCTCCTGCGCGGTGACGTTAGAGCACAAGATTATAGCTGATTCTTTGTGAGGTAAAGCATTTCCCTGTCTGTTTTGAAAAAATGTTTTACCTCAAAGCATTAATTATTTGTGATCCCGTGCTGTAATGTCTGTATACTTTTTTTTACTACTTCCCCTGCCCAGGAGCTGTGGTATGATCAGACCATGTCCCTGTACAGTCAGACACGGCCATTACACAGTACATAGCAGGGGCACATATATATGATAATACGAGCACAGGATTTTTTTTATTTATTTTTAAACAAATCCAATTGTGGAAATTATTATTATTATTATTATTATTATTATTATTATTATTATTACTACTACAAGATCTATTGATTAAAATCAATGTTTGTGGGAAAACCCCTTTAAGATTTAACTAAACCTAGGTTGTGAGCAGGAATCGCTTTCAGCTGATATTAGGGCCGCAACATACTATTACGGAGTAACGAAGCCGAAGCACGGAGGACGCGGAGCGTGCATCTCAGCACAGTCATGTGATGTTTACTCCTCTGAAGGAAACTGCAATTCCTGCTCGGTTGCCTAGAGACGGCCATATACTTATGACATGCAAACGCAGACATTTCAAGAAACAATAAGAAACAGATGCTTCCTTATTGAAAGTGCTCCTGCTCCTGTGTAGAAGCAGCACATACAGCGGCAGCATAATACCGCAGATACTGCACACATATATATAAAGGCTATCAGGTGTCTACAATACAGGAGAACATCTGTCTACACAACTAGCTGATTCATGGCACAAGAAAAAAAACAATCAGGCGAGGGAACGGGCATGATAAATTCTTGCAGGGATCTATCAGAGAGGTGTCTTGTTTATTACAAAGCTTCTCACTACAGAGAGTGGTAGACATAATGCAGAACGCAGAGGAACAAGTGCAGAAAGGAGAAACTGAAGGCAGCTGCTACTGCGAGGAGGAAGAGCCGGCTACTGGGAAACTGCGGCCACCAGGAAACGTGTCATACACCCAGCACCGAGCATCTGATACATCCCCACCTAGGACCGAGGCAGGATAGTGTACCGGCCATCAGAGGCAGGCAGTCCTGAAATTCACTGCCTATGTATATGTATATATATATATATTTATATTTATATATTTATATATATTTATATTATATACACACACATACACATATATATATATACACACACACACACACAGATATACACACACACACAGATATATATACACACAGATATATATATACACACATATACACACACATACATATAACCACACACATACATACACACACACACACACATATAACCACACACACACATACACGTATACACACATATACACACACATATACACACATATACACACACATACATATAACCACACACACACATACATATAAATAAACACACACACACACACACACACACATCTGATTTTCAATTCAAATTTACAGAATATCATATAACGAAACTCAGAAGAAGGGAATTTTGTTTACTTACCGTAAATTCCTTTTCTTCTAGCTCCAATTGGGAGACCCAGACACTTGGGTGTATAGCTTCTGCCTCCGGAGGCCACACAAAGTATTACACTAAAAAGTGTAACCCCTCCCCTCTGCCTATACACCCCCCGTGCATCACGGGCTCCTCAGTTTTGGTGCAAAAGCAAGAAGGAGGAAAAGTTATAAATTGGTTTAAAGTAAATTCAATCCGAAGGAATATCGGAAACTGAAAACCATTCAACATGAACAACATGTGTACACAAAGAACAACAGCCCGAAGGGAACAGGGGCGGGTGCTGGGTCTCCCAATTGGAGCTAGAAGAAAAGGAATTTACGGTAAGTAAACAAAATTCCCTTCTTCTTTGTCGCTCCATTGGGAGACCCAGACAATTGGGACGTCCAAAAGCAGTCCCTGGGTGGGTAAATAATACCTCATAATAGAGCCGTAAACGGCTCCGTCCTACAGGTGGGCAACCGCCGCCTGAAGGACTCGCCTACCTAGGCTGGCATCTGCCGAAGCATAGGTATGCACCTGATAGTGTTTCGTGAAAGTGTGCAGGCTCGACCAGGTAGCCGCCTGACACACCTGCTGAGCCGTAGCCTGGTGCCGCAAGGCCCAGGACGCCCCCACGGCCCTGGTAGAATGGGCCTTCAGCCCTGAGGGAACCGGAAGCCCCGAGGAACGATAAGCTTCGAGAATTGGTTCCTTGATCCACCGAGCCAGGGTTGATTTGGAAGCTTGTGACCCTTTACGCTGGCCAGCGACAAGGACAAAGAGTGCATCCGAGCGGCGCAGGGGCGCCGTACGAGAAATGTAGAATCTGAGTGCTCTCACCAGATCTAACAAGTGCAAATCCTTTTCACATTGGTGAACTGGATGAGGACAAAAAGAGGGTAAGGAGATATCCTGATTGAGATGAAAGGGGGATACCACCTTAGGGAGAAATTCCGGAACCGGACGCAGAACCACCTTGTCCTGGTGAAACACCAGGAAAGGGGCTTTGCACGACAACGCTGCTAGCTCAGACACTCTCCGAAGTGAAGTGACTGCTACTAGGAAGACCACTTTCTGCGAAAGGCGTGAGAGAGAAATATCCCTCATTGGCTCGAACGGTGGTTTCGGAAGAGCCATCAGCACCCTGTTCAGATCCCAGGGTTCTAACGGACGCTTGTAAGGAGGGACGATGTGACAAACCCCCTGCAGGAACGTGCGTACCTGTGGAAGTCTGGCTAGGCGCTTCTGAAAAAACACAGAGAGCGCAGAGACTTGTCCCTTAAGGGAGCCGAGCGACAAACCCTTTTCCAATCCGGATTGAAGGAAGGACAGAAAAGTGGGCAAGGTAAATGGCCAGGGAGAAAAACCCTGAGCAGAGCACCACGACAGGAATATCTTCCACGTCCTGTGGTAGATCTTGGCGGACGTTGGTTTCCTAGCCTGTCTCATAGTGGCAATGACCTCTTGGGATAGAAAAACCGCTCCCCACCCTGACAGGCTCGCGTCCGTCGTGACCACCGCCCAGGATGGGGGCAGGAAGGATTTCCCCTTCGACAGAGAAGTGGGGAGAAGCCACCACTGAAGGGAAGCCTTGGCTGCCCGCGAAAGGGAGACGTTCCTGTCGAGGGACGTCGACTTCCTGTCCCATTTGCGGAGAATGTCCCATTGAAGTGGGCACAGATGAAACTGCGCAAAAGGAACTGCCTCCATTGCTGCTACCATCTTCCCTAGGAAGTGCATGAGGCGCCTCAGGGGGTGTGACTGGCCTTGAAGGAGAGATTGCACCCCTGTCTGTAGTGAACGCTGTTTGTTCAGTGGAAGCTTCACTATCGCTGAGAGAGTATGAAACTCCATGCCAAGATATGTCAGTGATTGGGCCGGTGTTAGATTTGACTTTGGAAAATTGATGATCCACCCGAAACTCTGGAGAGTCTCCAGAGCAATGTTCAGGCTGTGTTGGCATGCCCCTTGAGAGGGTGCCTTGACAAGAAGATCGTCTAAGTAAGGGATCACCGAGTGTCCCTGAGAGTGTAGGATTGCCACCACTGTTGCCATAACCTTGGTGAAGACCCGTGGGGCTGTCGCCAGGCCAAAAGGCAGTGCTACGAACTGAAGGTGTTCGTCCCCTATGGCGAAACGCAGGAAGCGCTGATGCTCTGGTGCAATCGGTACGTGGAGATAAGCATCTTTGATGTCGATTGATGCCAGGAAATCTCCTTGGGACATTGAGGCGATGACGGAGCGGAGCGATTCCATCCGGAACCGCCTGGTTTTCACATGCTTGTTGAGCAGTTTTAGGTCCAGAACAGGACGGAAGGATCCGTCCTTTTTTGGCACCACGAACAAGTTGGAGTAAAAACCGTGACCCTGTTGCTGAAGAGGAACAGGGATCACCACTCCTTCCGCCTTCAGAGTGCACACCGCCTGCAGAAGAGCATCGGCTCTTTCGGGGGGCGGAGATGTTCTGAAGAAACGAGTCGGAGGACGAGAGCTGAACTCTATCCTGTAACCTTGAGATAGAATGTCTCTCACCCATCGGTCTTTTACCTGTGGCAGCCAGGCGTCGCAAAAGCGGGAGAGCCTGCCACCGACCGAGGATGCGGTTTGAGGAGGCCGAAAGTCATGAGGATGCAGCTTTGGGAGCGGTTCCTCCGGCGGTCTTTTTAGGACGTGACTTAGACCGCCATGAATCGGAGTTCCTCTGATCTTTCTGAGGCCTTTTGGACGAGGAGAATTGAGACCTGCCCGCGGTCCGAAAGGACCGAAACCTCGATTGTACCTTCCGTGGTTGAGGTCTGTTTGGTTTGGACTGGGGTAAGGATGAGTCCTTTCCCTTGGATTGTTTAATGATTTCATCCAATCGCTCACCAAACAAGCGGTCGCCAGACAATGGCAAACCGGTTAAGAACTTTTTGGAAGCAGAGTCTGCCTTCCATTCACGTAGCCACATGGCCCTGCGGACTACCACCGAATTGGCGGATGCTACCGCCGTACGGCTCGCAGAGTCCAGGATAGCATTAATGGCGTAGGACGCAAACGCCGACGCCTGAGAGGTTAAGGACACCACTTGCGGGGCAGATGTACGTGTGACTGTATTAATCTGCGCGTGACAAGCTGAGATAGCTTGGAGTGCCCATACGGCTGCGAATGCTGGAGCAAAAGACGCGCCGATAGCTTCATAGATGGATTTCAACCATAGTTCCATCTGTCTGTCAGTGGCATCTTTGAGCGAAGCCCCATCTTCCACTGCAACTATGGATCTAGCCACCAGTCTGGAGATTGGAGGATCCACCTTAGGACACTGAGTCCAGCCCTTGACAACATCAGGGGGGAAGGGATAACGTGTATCCTTAAGGCGCTTGGAGAAACGCTTGTCTGGACAGTCTCGGTTTTTCTGGACTGCCTCTCTGAAGTCAGAGTGATCCAGAAACGTACTCAATGTACGCTTGGGAAACCTGAAACGGAATTTCTCCTGAGAAGCTGACTCCTCAATTGTAGGACCTGGGGGAGAAATATCCAACACCTGATTGATGGTCGCTATAAGATCATTCACTACGGCGTCACCTTCAGGTGTATCAAGGTTGAGAGCGGCTTCAGGATCAGAATCCTGATCTGTTACCTCCGCTTCATCCTCCAGAGAGTCGTCCTGCTGAGACCCTGAACAGTGTGATGAGGTGGAGGGAATTTCCCAGCGAGCCCGCTTGGGCGGCCTGGGACTGCGGTCCATGTCAGAGATCTCACCCTGGGACCTATGGGTCACCCCAGGGGCACTTTGCTGTTCCAATTGAGGGGGACCAGGGGTCAACGATTGAACAGTGCCCGGGGCCTGGATCACCGGTCTGGACTGTAAGGCTTCTAGTATTTTAGCAGACCATTTATCCATACTCTCAGACAGTTTGTCAGCAAAAGCTGCAAACTCCGTCCCTGTCACCTGGACAGTGGTAGCAGGTGGTTCCACCTGGGCCACCAGTAGCAGAGGCTCCGGCTGAGTAAGTGCCACAGGGGCCGAGCATTGCACACAATGAGGGTCAGTGGAACCTGCCGGTAGTATAGCTGCACATGAGGTACAGGTTGCAAAGTACGCCTGTGCTTTGGCACCCTTGCTTTTTGCGGACGACATGCTGTTGTCTCCTCTGAGAACAATCCAGGAGGGTATATAGCCAAAAATCAACAGAGCGACCGTACAGTGCAAATGTATAGCCTATAAGCCTATATATATATATATATATACACACTTCGGCACTCAGTGGGGCCAGCACCACAGGTGCTGCTTACCGACCGCTCAGAGCGGTTGTGTGATCACCAGATTCCCTGCCTGGGTCTCCCTGTGTTGTCTCTCCTCTCCAGCGTCTGAATCACTGACAGGAATGGCTGCCGGCGTTCTGTGGGGAGGAGGGGACCGTGGGCGTGCCCAAGAAAGTGCGGGAATCTAGTGACCCAGTGTACTGAGTGAGGGGGGAGGAGGATACTAATGTATGCTCCAGCCCTCAGCGCTGACGATCTGTGCAGCGTCCCGCCCTTCCCCTGACTGGCAGGCCTGTGGGCGGGAATATGCGATACTAGGCCGCAAAAGCCGGGGACTAAAGTTATAAGCGCGGCCGGCAATAAGCGCGGCCGCGCGGTAGTCCCCGGCGCACTAACACACCCAGCAGTGCTGCAATGTGTATGGCACAAGCGCTCCATGCGCGGTCCCCACGGGGACACAGAGTACCTCACAGTAGCAGGGCCTTGTCCCTGACGATATCCAGCTCCTATCCAGCAGATTCCCAGGGGCTGCGGAGGGAGCACGGTCCCAGTGCCTGGAGACCGATTAGGATCCCACTTCACCCAGAGCCCCTTAAGGGATGGGGAAGGAAAACAGCATGTGGCTCCTGCCTGTGTACCCGCAATGGGTACCTCAACCTTAACAACACCGCCGACAAAGTGGGGTGAGAAGGGAGCATGCTGGGGGCCCTGTTATGGGCCCTCTTTTCTTCCATCCGACCTAGTCAGCAGCTGCTGCTGACTAAGCTGTGAAGCTATGCGTGGATGTCAGCCTCCTTCGCACAAAGCATAAAAACTGAGGAGCCAGTGATGCACGGGGGGTGTATAGGCAGAAGGGGAGGGGCTTTACACTTTTAGTGTAATACTTTGTGTGGCCTCCGGAGGCATAAGCTATACACCCAAGTGTCTGGGTCTCCCAATGGAGCGACAAAGAAATTGCTTTTTAATTTGGGGTTCAATAGAAAAGTAAAATGAAAACTAATGAAAATGGTGTGGACAAAAATGATGGTACCCCCTAGAAAAAATTAAAAATGATTTGATGAAAGGAAAATATGTCAAACTAGGGTGTGTACTATGAACAGCATCCCAGATACATGCAAATTTATAATTAGTCCGTCTGTCTGTCTATTTGAGAGGTGAAAAGTAGTCAGTCATTCTGCTGTTTGGAATCATAGTGTGTACACTAAACATGAAGCAAAAAAAAAAAAACACTAAGGCTATGTGCGCACAGTGCGTTTTTCACTGCGTTTTTCGGGTGCGTTTTTGGCCTCAAAACTGCAGGACTTTGCTTCCCCAGCAAAGTCTATGAGTTTTCATTTTTGCTGTCCGCACACAACTTTTTTTTTAAGCTGCATTTCTGAGCTTGAAAAAAAAAAAATGGACATGTCAATTCTTTCCTGCGTTTTCCACCCATGCAATGCATTGGAAAAACGCAGCAAAACGCAGAGATCAAAAACGCAGCAAAACGCAGCCAAAAACGCACCAAATCGCGGTAAAACACATGCGTTTTTTGACGCGGGTGCGTTTTTGTGCATTTTTAGCAGCCAAAAACGTTGCGTCAAAAAAACGCAGTGTGTGAACTTAGCCTAAGGAGGGAGTTGACTCAAGAAATAAGAAAATATAAACAAACATGGTAAAGAAAGGCTAAAATAGCATCTCCAAACAGCTTGGTGTTCCTGTTACTACAGTTGCACATATGCAGACGTTTAAAGGGAACCCGTCACCAGTTTTATGGCGTATAAGCTGCGCAGGACCTCAGTGCCGGCGAGTGTGTATGACGTGGACAGTTCATGCACACAGGCTTCAGAAGACGAAGGAGCAAGATGGTCGAGAGAGGAGACGCCGGTCCCGGAGAACAGCGCCACCCACCGGGCCAACCAGCACCACAGCGACCAGTTTAGGCGAGTATTATAAAGTGTTTTTTATGTTCTCACAGCGGCCTGCTCTCTTATATACAGCATGTTAGAATTCTGTATATAAGAACCCACTGGTGGTGGCCGCAGCTTATAGGCCATAAAACTGGTGACAGGATCTCTTTAAGGTCTATGGGACTGTAGCCAACCTCCCAGGACGTGGCCGCAAGAGGAAAACTGATGACAAATTGAAGGGACAGATAATACAAATAGTAAACAAAGAGCCCAAATACTTCCAAGGAGATTAGAGGTGAACGCCAAATATCAATAGTACATCAGTATCAGATCACATCATCTATCACTGTCTTGGTCAAAGTGGACTTCATAGAATGACAGAGGAGGAAACCGCATTGAAAGCAAAACATAAAAAAGCCAGCCTGGAATTTGCCAAAATGCATACTCACAAGCCACAAAGCTTCTAGGAAAAATGTGCTTATGATAGATGAGATAAAACTGGAGCTTTTCTGGCAAGTCACATCATCTCTATGTTCACAGACACAAATATGAAGCATACAAGGGAGAACATTATGCCTAAAGTGAAACATGGAGGAGGCTCAAATAGGCTTTGGCGCTGCTCTGCTGCATCTGGCACAGGGTGTCTTGAATCAGTGAAGAGTACAATGAAATCTCAAGACTATCTCAAGACTATCAAAACATTCTTGAGTGAAATGTGCTGCTTAGTGTCAGAACGCTTGGTCTGAGTTGTAGGTCATGGATCCTCCAACATAATGAACCAAAACACACAGCTAAGAATATCCAAGAATGGCCAAGTTCAAAGCATTGGACTATTCTGAAAAGGATTCTATGAGCCCTGATATAAAACCTATTGAATGTCACTGGCAGGAACTGAAACCTGCAGTCTGGAGATGACATGCAGACAAATTTGATGCAGTGAGCGGCATATGATCAAATCCGACACTACAGATGCGACGTTTACCTCGAGCATCATCGGTCCCAGTGCATCCTTGTCTATGACACTTTGGCCTGTTGAGGACACATCCGCTTTCTGAACTTCATCCTCATTTGAAGCTGCTGCTTTTTCTGCATAAAAAAAAAAGAGGAAAGAATAATTAGTAACTCAGAATAACTAAAATTCATTGAATAGTTAATAGTGCACTTAAAACACAAAAGCTGCTCCTTTAGGATGGCCATACACATCAATTATATGGCTGTAGGCCAATTGTTTGGCCGACAGCAACCTCAGCTGACTGTCCCGTACATTGGTTTATCAGAGTGCTCCTGTATTCTCTATGAGAAAGCCACTGATCGACACGACGGTCAGTGGCTTATCTCCAGGAGGACAAAGTGATCTTCAATCCGAAATCGGATGAATGCATTCAACATCTTCCTTGATCAGTTGGCCAGCACCCCCAAACACAGATTGTCGGTGAGCCCTTAAATAATAGCGGATTTGGCGAACATTGGCGTCATGTGTATGGAGGCTTTCACAGTACCATGTATACAAGGCAGATTTATTGCATATTATGGGTACCACCAGTAGGCTTGTGTTTAGGGTTTAGGGAACATTCATCTGCTGTGTATTTTGTAAGCCCTCAGCATGACGTTAAAGGGAACCTGTCAGCAGAAATTTCGCCCAAAACCTAAAAGATTCCCCCTCTGCAGCTCCTGTGCTGCATTCTAGCAATGTTCCTGTTGTTATTGTGCCCCACGTGAGACCAAAATAAAGACTTTATAAAGTCTTACCTTTTTGTATGGCAATCTTTTTTTATAGTCATGGGGGCGGGCTTTCTGGCGTCCGTTATTTTCCCTCCTGGTCCTTTATGCCGACCCCCATCGCTCCTTTCCATACCTGATGACGCCGCCCAGTGTTCCAGCGGTCCCCGCGCATGCTCAGTGCCAGTCTCACGGGACTGAGCACTGAGCACAGTGTGACCGCTGGTGACGTGTTGCGCGGGCACGAGATTATGGGCGGGTACTTGCTGATGACAATCTCAGCGCCGCCCATAATCTCTTGGCTACGCAACACGTCACCAGCGGTCACAATGTGCTCAGTCCCATGAGACTGGCACTGAGCATGTGCGGGGACCACTGGAGCACTGGGCGGCGTCATCAGGTATGGAAAGGAGCGATGGGGGACGGCATAAAGGACCAGGAGGGAGAATAACGGATGCCAGAAAGCCCGCCCCCGTGACTATAAAAAAAGATTGCCATACAAAAAGGTAAGACTTTATAAAGTCTTTATTTTGGTCTCACATGGGGCACAATAGAAACAGGAACCTTGCTAGAATGCAGCACAGGAGCTGCAGAGGGGGAATCTTATAGGTTTTGGGCGAAATTTCTGCTGACACGTTCCCTTTAATGTTGCAAGGCTGCCTCATAGTCTACCACGTGCACTGCAAAGGGTGAAATCCACAGCAAAATCCACATCAACAATAAAACAGATTTTGCTGTGGATGGGTTTTCTCCCCAGTCTTCTAATCAGCCCTATTATCATTTCCTAAATAATAACTGAGCTACCAAAAATAAGGACAATACTAGGCAAAATAATCAATGCTTTAATTCATTTGTGGAATGCTAGTTTGTAGATTTAGACTCCTCATCATAAGCGAGGAATCCCCACAACATACAGAGCCAATAGACAGCAGCCTTGGCTAATTTGGAAAGCTCTCCAAATTGAGAGGTCCTGTCCATCTGCATTCCACAAATAGCTCCTATTCCCCACATCAATGTGAACTTCTTCTGGAAGGCAGAGGGAAGACGGACGCTCGGCTGGGTTTACAGCTCACACATGAAAAATGCACTTTAATCTGGCACATGTAAGAGCAAACAGACATTTCCTACTGCTCTCTAGTAAAATCAGCATCAGGGGATTTCTGGGGTTTAATTTGAATCTTGTCCCAGATTTCAAACTCAATCCGACCTTTTATGAAAAGGAGCGGGCTACGCTAATGTAGCCGTGCAGAAACGTCCGCTCACATTGGGGCTTTGTAGCACCCTTCAAAAAGCCTCAGCAAATAAAGTAATTTCCAGTATGTGGCAAACGCATTTCAACTGGGCTTTCTTCACTGCGCGATGATATGACGAAACAGTGGTGAGCTCTACAGACGGGAACGTTTCACTCTCATCCAAGTGTTGGTAAATCTAGGGTTAACTGAGCCCCACAACGATCAAGTATTACATTTTTCAATAGAGGAAAAGACTGAGGTGCCATCCCCAGAACTATTATTACCGGATGTCCCCCACAAATATCTAATGCCTCACATTGTTCCCACCAGAAGGATCAAAACAAAACAAAAAAAAGAAAAAGGAGTCGACAAAAGCTACAGCTCAGCTTCTAAAAAGATGCCATCAATTTCAAGGCTTTTTTTTGTGTTTAGGGCTGGGAGGGTTTGTTTATATTGTAAAATTCGGAACATGCATTTATTCTGACACTTTTCAAGTCCTAAATAGAAAAATATGGGAGAAAAAAAACCCAAACAAAAACACACAAAAATTCATACCGAACTATATACTTGAGATCAAATATCATCTGATTTTATACAGAATGTGAGAAAGATTCTGAAAACCCAATGCAGTAACTTATCCACTCACACTGACGGAAATAATATAACAAAAGGATCCAACAGCAATACACTTTTTGATACTTTTTAGAGCATCAGTTTTCCATCAGTTTGAAGCTGATACAGTTGTTTTACTTACTGAATCTGTTATAAACGGATGATTACTGTATAGTGCCAGCAGCATTGGCACTGCCATTAAAGAGGTGGTTCACTACTCTGTAATAGTGGCCACATCTCTGTAAAACTGATAGGGAAGGCTTTTTCTAAATACCTTACTCAGCCAATTCAGCCTCTGGGCGGCGCTACTGCGGTCCGCTCATCCCCATGAAGTGACACCCTACCCCCCCCCCCCCCCGCCCGGGGTTCGAGACCTATGAGATCCGGTGATGTCACATCAACTTACAGTTGACCTGACATCACAGCGGCCAGCCCCAGTCTTCCTGAGTGACTGGGCTGTGTGTGGAGTTTCACCGCTCATCACAGCCCAGCATCGCTCCTGCTTGTGGCGCTCTGCAGCGAAGGAGGGAGCATGACATGCTGTGCTGTGATGAGCGGTGAAACTCTGCCCGCAGCCCAGTCACTCAGGAAGACTGGGGCCTGCCGCCGTGTTGTCAGGTCAACTGGAAGATGATGCGACATCACCGGATCTCAGCCCGAGGGGGTCACTTCATGGGGATGAGCGGTCTGCAATAGCGCTGCCCAGAGGCTGAATTGGCTGAACAAGGTATTTAGAAAAAGCCTTCCCTATCAGTTTTACAGGGATGTGGCCACTAATGCAGAGTAGTGTACAACCCCTTTAAGCATGAGTGGAGCGAAGGTGCACATAATGGACCACAAGTCTTATCAATAGCCCAGGTACTGACAATTGATGGGGGTCCCAGCAGTCTGACCTCCAGCAATCAGCAAGTTATTCCCTATCCTTTGGGTAAGGCTAGGTTCACATTTCCGTTGTTTTTCATCAGTCACATGCGTTGCTTGACGCTTGTGACTGATGCGTTGTACAACGGATGACGAGAATAGAATTCATTGTCGGACCCCGTTGTAAAAGAGAGCGATCAGCTGATCGTTCACATTAGCCGGCCGGTTTTTGAGAGCGAACAGATGATCTCCCAGCGGCTGGCTAATGAGAGCGATCAGCTGATTGCCCACAGCAGCCGGGTGATCAGCTGATCGCCCACAACAGCCGGCCGCCGGGTGATCAGCAGATCACTCACAGCAGCCGGCCGCCGGGTGATCAGCAGATCACTCACAGCAGCCGGCCGCCGGGTGATCAGCCGATCGCTCACAGCAGCCGGCTGCCGAGTGATCAGCTGATCGTTCGGCTGCCGAGAATGTGTGCGAGGGGCGGAATGTAGGGTGGGTGGAGCCGAGCGGGGCCATGGCGCTGAGGACGTCAGGTGAGTGTGTGTGTGAGTGTGTGTCTGTGCGTGTGTACATGCTGAGTGCGGGAGGGGGCGGAGCCGAGCGGGGAAGTGTCGGGCTCCCTGCACACGTAGCCAGGGTAAATATCGGGTAACTAAGCAAAGCGCATTGCTTAGTAACCCGATGTGTACCATGGTTACGTGTGCAGGGAGCCAGAGAGAGCATGCGCAGCGAAATCCTACGGATTGCGCTGCTCAAAAAACGTTACAGGCTGCATTCCTGCTGCCCGGCGGTCAGTCGTTCCACGACTGATCAGTCGGGCGGAGGATGCAACGCAGCATCATCAGTCACATTCCGCCGCTCATACAAGTCTAGGGGAACGACGGAATCCGCCAAACGTATTCCGTTGTTTACCAGAGCCGTGGATTGTGACTGATACAAATTGAAATGTGAACCTAGCCTTAGGGATAACTTTGAGATTTGGTAAATTCTTTTTAACACCAGGCCTGTATAGTTCCCAAGGTGGAAAGACTGAGCAGAAGTGAATCAGAATATGACTCAGATTTAGTGCAGTGCACAGATCGGGGTTATGACTGCTATAATGAGACGTTGTTGATTTGAAGAATACGTTTCATTGTATTATGTAGGAAACCCAGATATTACCACTAAGGTCTAAACACCGGAGCCCTGTGTGTTACAGAGCAGACTGACAAGGAAGTACAGAAATCCATCCCAGAACAACAGGCCTATGCTGGATCAGTAATACAATTTCCAGATTATTACTGAATAAGAAGATTGGGCAGACAATGAGCCCCTATTAATGGGAGGACCATTCGGAGACACCGTCAGCGATTATATTACAGGGCTTCTCCCTTAGTGAAGACATGTAAGACAATGTAGGCCTCTCGGGAATTAAGGACATGTTGCTGCTCAGGAAAGCTTTAGGAGGTAAGCAAGTGAGACAATTATACATCTGCACAATACTAAAATTAGAAAAGCTGCCATATGGCTTGGTGAAGCCGGCATCACATTCGTATTCATTAGGAAGCATTCTGCCAGGAGAAAAACACAAGGCCCTTCCTGCATCTCCGAATCTGTTTATCTTTTCACCAATAATCCACCATATATCATCTGCTGATGAAAACTCCCACAGTGACGGGAGAAAAAAAAAATGCAATGGGCGCAGCTGCACGCCTTCTCACCAGGAGCGCCCGCAGCACATCACACAATCACGTCCCTTTTCTCTCATATACACTTCACTCTCATTAGCAAAAATCACAGTTTCCCCAGAAAACATATCACTGGTCCAGGCGTAATTCCGGTTTTCCCTTCTTAGCTGAGAAAGTGAGACTTTGACGCGCTGTCAGCTATGCCAGGAATTGTTTTGTGAAGCGCGTGACAAGATGACTAAGCACAGAGAGGACCAAAGAGCGGAGAACACTCTTGGTTAAAGTATTGTAAAGTTATCACATACACTTGCATTTCACCATATGGGTCCCAAACCTGCAAATCACACAGTGCTTAGTAAGGATATGTGCACACTAAGTAATTGTCGCACCAAAAATGAGTCTTCTCCCCCGGTCATTAGAATGTGTCAAAACCTCTGCAAAAACACTGAAGATTGACATCCTGCGATATGAGCTGCTTCACATCTGCAGGGAAAAAAGTAACGTGAGCCTAAGGCTGTGTTCACACACTGCGTTTTTTACCTGCGTTTTTGGTGCATTTTTGCTGCAGAAATTTCTTGAGAAATTCTTGTAACCTTTCTGCAGACATTCCCCAGCCAAACCTATGGCAAAAAGAAGGGAATTTTGTTTACTTACCGTAAATTCCTTTTCTTCTAGCTCCAATTGGGAGACCCAGACAATTGGGTGTATAGCTATTGCCTCCGGAGGCCACACAAAGTATTACACTTAAAAGTGTAAGGCCCCTCCCCTTCTGGCTATACACCCCCAGTGGGATCACTGGCTCACCAGTTTTAGTGCCAAAGCAAGAAGGAGGAAAGCCAATAACTGGTTTAAAGACCAATTCAATCCGAGGAAACATCGGAGAACTGAACCATACCACATGAACAACATGTGTACCCGAAAAAACAGAAAAACCCCGAGAAAACAGGGCGGGTGCTGGGTCTCCCAATTGGAGCTAGAAGAAAAGGAATTTACGGTAAGTAAACAAAATTCCCTTCTTCTTTTTCGCTCCTAATTGGGAGACCCAGACAATTGGGACGTCCAAAAGCAGTCCCTGGGTGGGTAAAAGAATACCTCGTGATAGGGCCGTCAAACAGCCCTTTCCTACAGGTGGGCAATCGCCGCCTGAAGGACTTATCTACCTAGGCTGGCGTCTGCCGAAGCGTAGGTATGCACCTGAAAATGCTTGGTAAAAGTATGCAGACTCAATCAGGTAGGTGCCTGACACACCTGCTGAGCCGTAGCCTGGTGCCGTAATGCCCAGGATGCACCCACGGCTCTGGTAGAATGGGCCTTCAGCCTTGAGAGAACCAGAAGCCCAGTAGAACTGTAGGTTTCAAGAATTGGTTCCTCGATCCCCCGAGCCAGGGTGGATTCAGAAGCTTGCGACTGTTTACGCCGACCAGCGACAAGGACAAAGAGTGCATCCGGGTGGCGCAGGAGCGCCATGCGGGAAGTAGAACCTGAGTGCTCTCACCAGAACCAACAGATGCAAATCCTTCTGAAATTGATGGACTGGACGAGGACACAAAGAAGGTGAGGTGATATCCTGATTGATATGAAAGTGGGATACCACCTTAGGGAGAAATTCCGGAATCGGACGCAGAACTACCCTGTCCTGGTGAAGGACCAGGAAGGGAGATTTGTATGAGAGCGTTGCTAGCTCGGAAACTCTCCTAAGAGACGAGACCGTTACTAGAAGGCCACTTCCCGAGAAAAGCGGGAAGGGAGACCTCTTTCAAAGGCTCGAAAGGCGGCATCTGGAGAGCAATTAGAACCTTGTTCAGATCCCAGGGCTCTAACGGCCGCTTGTACGGAGTGCTGAGACGACAAACTCCCCGTAGGAACGTGCGTACCTGAGGAAGTCGTTTCTGAAAAAATACAGATAGCGCTGAGACTTGTCCCTAAAGGGAACTGAGCGACAACCCTTTTTCCAACCTAGATTGCAGGAAGGAAGGAAACATAGACGATGCAACCGTCCAGGGAGAAACACCCTGCGCCGAGCACCGAGATAAGAATATCTTCCACGTCCTGTGGTCAATCTTGGCGGACGTTGGTATGCTAGCCTGTCTCATGGTGGCAACCACGTCCTGAGGTAATCCTGACGACACTAGGTTCCAGGACTCAATGCCACACCATCAGGCTGAGGGCCGTAGAATTCAAATGGAAGAATGGCCCTTGAGACAGCCAGTCTGATTGGTCTGGTAGTGCCCCCGGTTAGCCTACCGTGAGGCACCACAGAACCGGGAACCACAACATCCTCGGCCAATCTGTAGCGACGAGGATGGCGCGGCCGCAGTCGGTCCTGATCTAGCGCAGCCCTCTGGGCAACAATGCCAGAGGTGGCACATAAGGTAGCTGGAACTGCGACCAATGCTGAACTAAGGCGTCTGCCGCCAGAGCTCGATGATTGTGAAACCGTGCCATGAAGCTGGCACATTGTTGTTGTGCCGTGACGCCATTAGATCGACGTCCGGCCTCTGTCAGCGGCGCCAGATCTCCTGAAACCCGTCCGGGTGAAGAGACCATACCCTTTCGGCCACACCCCGGCGACTTAGGAAGTCAGCTTCCTAGTTTTCCACGCCTGGGATGTGAACTGTGGATATGGTGGATGCCGTGTCTTCCACCCACATCAGAACCTGCCGGACTTCCTGGAAGGCTTGCCGGTTGCGCGTTCTTCCTTGGTGGTTGATGTATGCCACCGCTGTGGAGTTGTCCGACTGAAGTCGGATTTGCTTGCTGTCCAGCTGCTGTTGGAAGGTTTGTAGGGCAAGATACACTGCTCTGTGTTCAAGAACATTGATCTGAAGGGTGGACTCTTGCTGAGTCCACGTACCCTGAGCGCTGTGGTGGAGAAAAACTGCTCCCCACCCTGATAGACTCGCGTCTGTCGTAACTATCGCCCAGGATGGGGATAGGAAGGACCTTCTTTTTGACCATGAGGTGGGAAGAAGCCACCACCGTAGAGATTCCTTGGCCGCCTGAGAAAGAAAGACGACTCTGTTGAGGGAGGTCGACTCCCCGTCCCATTGGCGGAGAATGTCACATTGTAGTGGACGCAGATGAAACTGCGCGAAAAGAACTGCCTCCATTGCTACCATCTTACGTAGGAAGTGCATGAGGCGTCTCAATGTGTGCGACTGGTTCTTAAAGAAGAGATTGCAGCCCGTAGTGAATGCTGTTTGTCTAGCGGACGCTTCACTATCGCTGAGAGAGTATGAAACTCCATGCCTAGATATGTTAGCGATAGGGTCGGGGTCGGATCTGACTTCAAAAAGTTGATGATCCACCCAAAACTCTAGAGAGTCTCCAGCGCAACGTTCGGGCAGTGTCGGCATGTTTCCTAAGAGAGTGCCTTGACAAGTAGATCGTCTAAATATGGGATCACAGAGTGACCCTGAGAGTGCAGGACTGTGACTACTGCTGCCCTGACCTTGGCGAAGACCAGTGGGACTGTCGCTAGCCGGAAGGTAGAGCTACGAACAGAAGGTGTTCGTCTGCTATAACGAAGCGTAGAAACGCTAGTGCTCTGGATCAATCGGCACGTGTGGATAAGCATCCTTGATGCCTAATGATGCTAGGAAATCTCCTTGGGACATTGAGGCGATGACATGGCGGAGGGATTCCATCCGGAACCGCCTGGTGTCCACGAGCTTGCTGAGCAGTTTTAGATCCAGAACGGGACGGAACGGCCCGTTCTTATAGGCACCGCAAATAATTTGGGGTAAAAACCGTGACCTTGTTCCTGAAGAGGAACGGGGGTCATCACTCTTTCTGCCTATAGAGTGCACCCTGTTTGCAGAAGAGCAGCGGCTCGGCCGGGAGGTGGAGAAGTTCTGAAGAATCGAGTTGGAGGACGAGAAGTGAGCTCTATCCTGTACCCGTGAGACAGAATGTCTCACACCCAACGGTCATTGACCTATGGCAGCTAAATATCGCCAAGGCGGGTGAGCCTGCTACCGACCGAGGATGCGGAGAGAGGAGGCCGCAAGTCATGAGGAAGCCGCCTTGGAAGCGGGTTTTCAGACTGTCTCTTTTTTGGGCGTGACTGAGCCCGCCAAGAATCTGAGCTCCTCTGATCCTTTTGAGTCCACATTGGACGAGGAAAAATGGGACCTGCCCGAGCCTCGAAAAGACCGAAACCACGACTGCCTCCTGCTCTGTTGGGGTTTGTTGTGTCCGGGCTGAGGAAAGGATGAATCCTTACCCCTGGACTGTTTAATGGTTACATCCAAACGCTCACCAAACAGTCGGTCAGCAGAAAAAGGCAACTGGTTAAGCAACCTTTTTTGGAAGCAGAATCTGCCTTCCATTCACTTAACGAGCAGACCAGGCTCTGCTTAAAAACACGGAGCAGCGTAGGCTACTGCCGTACGGTTCGCAGAGTCTAGGGCAACCTGAATCGCGTAAGAAACAAATGCAGACATTTGAGAGGTTAAGGATGCCACCTGCGGCACAGATGTACGTGTAACCGTGTCAATCTGTGTAAGACAAGCTGAAATAGCTTGGAGTGCCCCAAGGGTGAGAATGCTGGGGCCAACGGTGCGCCGACAGTCTCATAGATGGATTTAGACCAGAGATCCATCTGTCTGTCAGTGGCATCTGTAAGTGCAGCTCCATCTCCCACTGCAACTATGGATCTAGCTACAAGCCTGGAGATTGGAGGATGCCGCTTGGGACACTGGGTCCAGTCCTTGACCACGTCAGGGGGCAGGGATAACGTGTATCCTAAGCCGTTTGGAGAAGCGCATATCTGGATAAGTGTGGTGTTCCTGGACTGCCTCTCTGAAGGCAGAGTGGTCCAGAAAAATACGTGAAGCTGACTCCTCCACTGGAGGAGCTGTGAGAAATAACCAACATTCTATTGATGGACGCTATAAGATTATTCACTATGGCGTCACCATTAGGTGTATCCAGATTGAGAGCGGTCTCAGGATCAGAATCCTGAGCCGCTACTTCCGCCTCATTACACAGAGAGTCCTTCTGCTAGGACCCTGATGAAACCGAGGGCCGCTCATAGTGAGCCCGCTTAGGCTATCTGGGACTGACGTCTGTGCAGAGCCGTGACTCTGGGATGCGTGTGACATTCCCGGAGCTGTTAGTTGTTCACACTGAGGGGGGCCATGGATCAATGATTCAACAGTGCCCATGTTGTGAGAGACATGTCCGGACTGCTAGGCTTCTAGTATCATAGCCATAGTCTCAGAAAATCTGTCAGTAAATACTGCAGACACCGTCCTCATCCTCTGGCCTTAGCAGAGACTCCGGCTGAGTTAGACATAATGGGGGTCTATGTAACCTGCCGGCCGTATAGCCGTACATGCTGTACCGGCTGCATAGAAAAACATGTGGTTCTGCACCTTTGTTTTACACAGAGAATATGCTGATAACTCCTCCGCACAATCCAGGAGGGTATATACAACGTGCGACCAAACAGTGCAATGTATATAGTACAAGCATATCTATAAGTGCACTTCTGCACTAGTGGGGTTAGCACCACAGGTGCTGCTTAACGCCTGTTGCAGCGATTGTGTGACTATCAGAATGCCAGGGTCTTCCACACTTGTCTCTGTATCGTACAGAAACTGACACTAATGGCTGCCGGCGTCCTTGTAGAGAAGGAAGCCGTGGGCGTGCCTGAGAAAGTGCGGGAATCCGGTTTCACAGTGCACACAGTGAGAGGGGTGGAGTATGCAAAACATACTCCAGCTCTCAGCGCTGCTGTGCTATGCAGCGTCACGCCCCTACCCTGACTGTCAGGCCTGTGGGCGGTAACGAAGGGAGACTAGGCCCAGAAGCCGGGGACTCGAGTTAATAAGCGCGGCCGGCATATCAGTGCTGGCCGGCGCGGAAGTCCCCGGCGCACCACAAATCCCAGCGGCGCCTTAAATAAAAGTGGCAGCGGCGGTTAGCGCAGTAGTCACCCAATACACTAACACACCCAGCAACGCTGTGGTGTGCGATGGCACTAGTGCGGACAGCGCCGCTGTCCCTGGCGCACTAACACACCCAGCAGTGCTGCCGTGTGTCTGCGCGGTCCCCACAGGGACACAGAGTACCTCCATGTAGCAGGGCCATGTCCCTGAAGATACTCCGCTCCATGTCCAGCAGATACCAGGGGCTGTGGATGGAGCACGGTCTCAGTGCCTGGAGACCGATAGAATCCCACTTCACCCAGAGCCCTGTAAAAAGGGATGGGGAAGGAAGCAGCATGTGGGCTCCAGCCTCCGTACCCGCAATGGGTACCTCAACCTTAACAAACACCTCCGACATGAAGTGGGGTGAGAAGGGAGCATGCTGGGAGCCCTGTATGGGCCCTCTTTTCTTCCATCCGACATAGTCAGCAGCTGCTGCTGACTAAACAGTGGAGCTATGCGTGGATGTGTTGCCTCCTTCGCACAAAGCACAAAAACTGGTGAGCCAGTGATCCCACTGGGGGTGTATAGCCAGAAGGGGAGGGGCCTTACACTTTTAAGTGTAATACTTTGTGTGGCCTCCGGAGGCAATAGCTATACACCCAATTGTCTGGGTCTCCCAATTAGGAGCGAAAAAGAAAAATTAGCTGTGCGCACACTGCGTTTTTTTCTTAAGAAAATTCTTTCTGTAGATTTTCTTAAGAAAAAAAATGAGCATGTCACTTCTTTTCTGCAGCTAACTGCGTTAGTTACCATAGATAATGGCACAATAACGCAGGGAGCAACCAGCGGTAAAAACGCACCAAAAACGCACCGGAAACCAGGGCTGTGGAGTCGGTAAGCCAAACCTTCGACTCCGACTCCGACTCCTCAAATTCTCTTGCACCGACTCCGACTCCGGCTCCGGCTCCGACTCCGACTCCGGCTCCGACTCCGACTCCTACATATATTGCTTATAGTTAGGTGAAAAATTTATTGTAGTACATGAATATGTGTATGTGAACATTAGACATTTAATAATTTTTATGATACAATAATCAAGATATTTGGATAGAACATAAAATATATTTATTGGATACAACTTTAGAACACAAAAAACTGTAATAAATTGTAAATATGTAATATATATGTAATCTACTGTATATTACATAGTGTATCTTGTGTGTGTATATACACTGTGTATATATATATATAATATTACATATTTACAATTTATTAGTTTTTTGTGTTCTAAAGTTGTATCCAATAAATATTTTATGTTCTATCCAAATATCTTGATTATTGTATCATAAAAACAATTAAATGTCTGATGTTCACATTATACTACAATAAATTTTTCACTTAAATATAAGCATTATACTAAATGTTATTATTTAGTAAAATATTCAGCACATTCTGCATTGCACTCCTGTCCCCAATTTATTATATATTTTAGGAGTCGGAGTCGGTGCATTTTATACCGACTCCAACTCCGACTCCGACTCCACCAAAATGAGCTCCGACTCCGACTCCACGACTCCGACTCCACAGCCCTGCCGGAAACGCACCAAAAACGCACCAAATCGCGGTAAAAACGCAGGTGCGTTTTCGATGCGTTTTTTGTAACGCAGGTGCGCTAATCCTTCACTCTCAAGACATTTTCTTAAATTTCTTAAGAAAAATTCTTTTTCTAGTGTGCACAAAGCCTTAAGCTTCAGGAATCTCATCAATTGTGCTAGAACTAGGAAAGGATTCACGTTTTGTGACAAAACTGTGCACAAAAATGCAACAAATAGATGGTAAATAACTAAAATGTGCATATACCCTTATTAGACAGGAAAACCTTCCCCTGCCTGCTTACTATAGGAAGAACACCTAGATAATGGTACAGGGGATTTCCCCATCTTTACTTTATTTGAGCCTTGTGTGGAATTTTGTTTACACACACAAATTATATATATATATATATATATATATATATATTATATATATACATATGTGTGTGTATATATGTATGTAAGCATGTATATAGATAGAGATGTATGTATATATATATATATATATATATATATATATATATATATATATATATATATATATATATATATATAAATAAATAAATAAAACAAATTCACTGCCTATATATATAAATAAATATATATACATACACATATATATATATATATATATTATATATATAAATAAAGCAAACAAACACACACACACCAGAAAATAGGACAGGGTCTTTTCAGGGGATGTCATTTTTTTTCCCATGAAGAACGATCCACATTCATTCCTGAATGGAAAAAAAAGTCTCACATTTGTTCAAATTCTGGAACATCAACATAGCTCCCCAAACCCTGTGTGTAATGTGTGTGTATCTATATATCTGTCTATCTATACACAATCCAGCCTGTCTCCTCGTCCTTTACACTCCAGCAATTAAGAAACCTTTGGTCACGTAACGAAATTTCACAAAGGTCTTTAAAGTGAACTTGTCAGGTGCAATATGCAGCCAGAACCACGAGCAGTTCTGGGTGTATATTGCTAATCCCTGCCTAAATGGCCCTGTATACACTAGCATAGATAAAGAGATCTTTACAAAACGTATTTGTAAAGATCTTTTACCATATGCTAATGAGCGCAGGGACTAGTCCACTGGGCGTTAGTTCCTTGGGCAGTCGCCCCCATTAGCATGTTAGTGCAACCCTGTGGGTGTGCTATCATGCTAATGAATATGCAGTGTCACAGGAAGGATGATCTCACTCACTCCTCCACCGCCATCACGTCCGAAGGGGGATTTCGGCTCAGTGCGCATGACCCCGGAGTTTCGGTCGTGAGTACTACTTCAGTTTGAAGCCAGGACGCGTACACCCGGCCTCATGCGCACTGAGCCGAAATCCAGCATCAGGTGGCGGAGAGGTGAGTGAGATCATTCTGTGATGCTGCGTATTGATTAGCATGTGAGCACACCCACAGGCGCATACTAAGGCTATGTGTCCACGGTAGAATGTACCTGCGGATTTTTCTGCATGAAAATCCGCGACTTTCGCGGCAAATCCGCACCTTATTTTTGCCGCGGATTTGCCGCGGATTTTGATGCGGATTTTTTTTTTTTCCCCCCATTCTATACCCAAAATCTGCACCAAAATCCGCAACAATAATTGACATGCTGCAGATTTTTCCGGATCAAAATCCGCGGCAAATCCGCCGCGGAAAAATCCGCAGCATGGGCACAGCATTTCCAAAATGCCATTGAAATGGCTTGGAAGTGCCGCTGCTGCAGATTTTCAGAAAATCTGCGGTAAATCCGCGGCAAAATCCGCGGTAAATCCGCAGCGTGGGCACATAGCCTTACATGTATAATGGGGCCGACTATCAAGGGAACTAACACCCTAATGACTAGTCCCCTCGCTCATTAGCATACACTAAAAGATCTTCAGAAATACTTTTTCTAAAGATCTCTTTATCTATGCTAGTGTATACAGGGACGGATAGGCAGGGATTAGTAATATGCACCCAGAACTGCTCGTGGATCTGGGTGCATATGGGACCTGACAGGTTCCTTTTAAACATGAGGTAAGCTTGAGGTGTCCACCCTCCCCCTCGGGCTTACACATACATACACACACTGGGTGAAATACCTTTTGACCACATCACTAATTTTCAAAGTAAATAGATTACTAAAGGTGGTGTTGTCACATATTTCTCACTAGATATCAGTAACAACCCATCCAGTCCACACAGGCAAAGAAATCAAACCATAGATATCCATAAATTAAGCTAAGTTATGTGATAATGATGAGAAATGACACAGGGAAATAGTTTTGGACCACTTATTGAAATAAGCTATTGCGTAGTTAATGACAGCTTCAAAACACCTCCTGTATGGAGAAACTAGTCGCATGCAGCAGACTGGTCAATAAGTAGCAAAAATATCAGCAGCAGTTTGGTTTCAGATGAATTTAGGGGGGTCTGACACATTATGGATGCGAGGCCCGGCCTAAAACCCATACTGACGGTTCCATAGATCCACAATACGGGAGCACAGCTGCTCTCGGATCACACTCCTCTGAAACTGGTCTGCTCTAAATTTCCGAGGACATATTCTAAAGAAAAGACTGTTTACGGGAAACACACAAACAGTGAATGTAAAAGTGAAACCTAAAATGCAGAAGTGAAAAACATGAGAGAAAAAAGGGGGATCAAGACTCACAAGTACAGCCAACATAAGCGAAACCATCGCAAAGACAGGGAGGCTGAACGTAATGGATGAAAAAAATATCTGAAACTATATGTAAAACTGAAGATCGCTGTGTAATGCATCTAGCATTTTCCTAAGCAGCTTTGAGGAGGCTGCAGGGTCGTTATATTTTAGCAGGCAAAACCCACGGCCGTCAAAGGGGGCGTCTCATGATAAAACACCCAAACCTTGGTACACTGCAATATTAGATATGCGACAGTATGACAGAACAGGGGCTGATCTGCACCTGTGGCCCTGGATGGACACAAGCAGTCTAGAGGTCAATGCTGCTAACGTTCTACCCCTGGATCCCCCCTAGCAAAAATCAGCTGTTCGATGACCTCTGAGACAACCTAGGATCTGCCACCGAATATCACATCACAGCTGCATCTATTGTACATCTGTAAGCCCTGATGAGACTGATGTACTTACTTTAAAGATTAATGTCAGAAAGGCAGCATTAGGCATTTTAATATCTGGCAGGATACCCCCACAAACGGATTATACTGCCATTTTGACCTGCACTTTCACATTAAGGCTATGTGCCCACGTGTGTGCGCTCTGCACATCAGCGTATCGTCACTGCATGTGCGCTTCAGAGCACAGCTGAAAAGCTCCATTCTGAAGCTTCGGTGACTGCCGATTTCATGCGCTCTGGATGCAGCCCCTCCCATAGACAGAGCAGGGGCTGCATGAAAAGCGCACGAAAAAAGTGACGTCACTTCTTAGAACGCGGCGATTTGGCAGCAGCCGAAGCGCTGCGCTCTAATACGCCACGTGGGCATGGATAATGCATAATCTTCATAGATTGTGCTGGGGACGCAGGACGCATGCAGTTACGCTGCGGTGCAGATCGTAGAGTAACTGCATGTAAATACGCCACGTGGGCACATAGCTTAAAGGGAACCAGTCACGCTATTGACCTGCCGGTTAATAGGTTTCCAAACCTGCCCGGACAACGCACCTAGATCCCCCTGCTGGGAGGATATTAACTTTATTCCCCCTGGCAGCACTTGTGTTTCAGTCATAGGAGAGGTGCGGGTTCAGTCACCGCTCCTTGTATGGAGAGCAGCAGAAGTAACTGCACCTCCGCACTGATTAACAGCTGAGTCTAATGATGACTGCCTGTCAGAGCGGGGGGCAAGGTTACAGCCACCGCTCTCCATATACAGAGCGGTGACAGAACCCACACCGGCATCACCTCCATGACTGAAGCAAAAACACTGCCGGGAGGATTAAAGTTCTTTTTCTTCTGGTAGCGGTACTTTAAGTGCTGGGAAGGTTCGAAATGCTATTAACCCCAAATCTGCATGTTAATAGCTTTTTCCTCATGTGACAGGTTCCCTTTAAGTACAGCAGCCTCATCAGGTCTAAAGGCCCCTTTACACACTGAAACATCGCAAACGACATCGCTGTAACATCACCGGTTTTGTGACGTAATAGCGACCTCCCCAGCGACATTGCAGTGTGTGAAACACATCAGCGACCTGGCCCCTGCTGTGAGGTCGCTGATCACTACACATCTCTCAGGACCATTCTTTGGTCCTTTGTTTCCCGCTGTGCAGCATGATCGCTAGAAAGTCTCAGTGTGTAAAGGGGCCGTTACAGCGACTTCGTTAGCGACTTCCCTTTCAAAAAGCTGCTTTACAACGTCCCCAATGACTAGCTCGGTCGTTCTGCAGGTCCGTATCACTGCTGCGTCGTTGGCCAGGTTTGCCTGTTTGACAGCTCACCAGAGACTTTGTAGCGATCCCGGCCAGGTTGGGATCGCTTGTGGGATCGCTAGAAAGTCTCAGTGTGTAAAGGGGCCTTAAGAGATCTATTTAATAATTTACGTGATTTATATTGAAAAATTTGATCACAAATCCTTTGTAATGTTACAAAATATATTCTGAATTAGACAAAGCCGTATTCATTTACATTTTTCCTGCACTTAGCAGATTAATAAAATTAGACATCACATATAGATGAACATGAGCGCATGTCAGTCGATGTGACATGCACAGCAAATAAAAAGGGACTAAGTGGGAATATCCCGACACTTTATTAGCTTGGTTGAATGCGACCAAACAGCATGCGGTTTTTACTACAGTTTGTTGTCGTTTTGCATTGGGGCAATTGTCCTCGCCATTTTTACACGAGACACGTTATACCTGCAAAAACCGTGAATCCCATCACGAAACAAAAGCGGCAAATAGGGATAAGCCATGTAAGGTGAGGGGGGATTTGGTGAAATATTAAAGGCGATGGTGGTCAATTGGTGGTTGATAGACATGGACTGTCAGGATATGATGTACTGTATATTGCAGAGGATACATGCCAGGATTTATACAATGAATAAGGATTTGAAGATCCGAAACGCGTTTGTTGGTAAAGGATTTTCCTCTTATTACTGCGTTTTCCTGGTTTTATGGAATGGAAACCCTTTTTATATTTTTCAATAAATTTGGATTTTATGGAAACTAGTGCCGGATCCTTCCTCTTCCTATTTTATTTTTTCATCCCCATAGCCATGTAAAGGCTTGGATTTTGCAATCAGGTTGTACATTTGAATGACATAATTAATTTTCTCACATAATATACTGGAAAGCGGTAAAAAAAATTCCAAGTGCATTGAAATTGCAAAAAAAAAAGAGCAATTCCACAATAGTTGTTTTTTTTTTTTTAATTATTGAACATGTTCATTATTTGGTAAAATGAACCTGGCAATATGATTTTTCAAATCAGTACGAGTATGCAGATACCAATCATGTATAATTTGGAGGAGTTTTGGTTTTTTTGAAGTGGTGAAAAACAATTTTGAAATTTGTAGGAATTTTTTTTTTGCATTTGTCGCCATTTTCCGTGACCTGTAACGTTCTCTCACAGCCCCAGATGCCGAAAAATCAGGATTTATTGTTTTGTGCCCTGAGCTGAATTTGTTACGGATACCGTTTTGGACTGGATACGATGTCTTATTGAATTTTGAATATTATTGAATACACCTCTTATTGAATTTTTTTGTACTGTTGCGGTGGCCAAAAAGAACGGAATTCTGCCGCTTTGCTATCTTTTCTCGTTACGCTGTTTACCGATTGCATTAATTATTTTTGGATTTTGCTAGATCGGAATTTTACGAATGCAGCGATATCAATTATGATTTAACAGGTTAACAGATGTGGGCGACTCTCCGATCCCCGGCGGCTGATTAAATCAGTCAACGTGTGGGGGAAAAATGTGTCTCCAGTGAACAAAGATGGCAATTGGTGCTTGTAAGGTTCTATGGAGGTACAAGGAGCTAGAGGCCGACAAAGACAGCAAGATCTCCTTAATGCACCAAAAACTGAGGTCAAAAGACAGTATGAAAAGAAAAAACAAAAAAAAGTCCCATCCTTATTAGTTTTTTCTCACTTGTCATCGGTCTACAACCTGTTTTTTAGTTAGCATCTATTAACCATTTACAGTTTCCCATGTTACAGAACAGCAAAGTATCCATAAACAATCAATGCTTTACTGTCTCTCCATTTGACATTTTTTTCCTCACACTTGAATGAATGAGTCTCATCGCATGCTGCAATTTGTTTCTCAAGATGAAAACCATATATCATCGCTGCCTCATTAAATAGCATTGGTTCGAGTGCAATACCTTTTTTTTTTTTTTAATCGGTTTGCAATCATCCGATTTATACGGTAGTGTGTGTGAGCCCTAAGGGCAATCTCATTAAAATGTACAAATGAATAAGTAGTAGAGATGAGGAACAGAAGTTATCTGGTTACACCTAGTATTGGAACTATAATGAAAGAAGGCTCCTGCCATACCAGCTCTGCCTTTCCGCTTCTGCTCTGGGTACAACTAAAGCCCGACTGCTATAGCCGAGCACTGGGGCTCATCGGTCTGCTCGCGGCTACATCGACACACCAATAAAACCACCAATATAGTTCCTAAAAAGATTACCACCTACCCTATTACTTCTAAACAGCAAATCTGAAGTCAAGATTTCTCCCGTGCCTCCCCCATACTCTGGAACGCTCTACCCTAGCATATAAGACTCTCTCCTACCGTGGAAAGCTTCAAGAGGAACCTGAAGACTCACATCTTCCAACAAGCCTACAACCTACAATAACCCATAGTCCAGTACACCACTGCGCAACCAGCTCTGTCCTCACCTATTGTACCATCACCCATTCCCTGTAGACTGTGAGCCCTCGCGGGCAGTGTCCTCTCTACTCCTATACCTGTCCGTTTTGTACTGTTAGGCTATGTGCCCAAGCTGCGGATTTACCGCGGATTTGCCGGAGCACTTCCAAGCCATTTCAATGGCATTTTGGAAATGCTGTGTCCATGCTGCGGATTTTTCCGCTGCGGATTTGCCGCGGATTTTGATCCGGAAAAATCTGCAGCATGTCAATTGTTTGGTGCAGATTTGGTGCGGATTTTTGGTTTTGAATGGGGAAAAAAAAAAAATCCGCATCAAAATCCGCGGCAAATCCGCGGGTGCGGATTTGCCGCGAAAGTCGCGGATTTTCAGGCAGAAAAATCCGCAGGTACATTCTAGCGTGGACACATAGCCTTAATGATTGTTTTACTAGTTTTTATGTATACCCTTTTCACTTGTAAAGCGCCATGGAATAAATGGCGCTATAATAAATTATAAATAAAAATCTGCAATAAGCAGAAATGAACAGATATGCCATTCAGGGTGCTAGGAAAGTTGGATTGAAACCACTTTAGACGCGGGTAATTTTTTTTTTCTACAGATTTTTCTCTTTAATTGTTCTTCTGCGGTACCTGAGTAGTCAAGGGATGGTTTGTCTTCTAAGTCTTACATATATTACTGTGGCTTAGCGAGCAGTATGCAGAGTTCCAGCCTAATATGATGCTCAAAGATTAAAAATCTTGCATAATGTTTTACACGTCATACTAAATGGAGAAGATATAATAGGACTGGGAAAGCTGGTTATACTGGTACGGAGTGCAGAGCGAATGTTCCAACTGGCAATGCACCGTTCCAGAATCCGGCTCCAGAGGCCTCGCACAGGTGCCCATTGCGTCACTCTTCTCAAATGTCTTACCTTGCTCTTTGATCTGCCGAATCTGCTTCACAGTTTCCTTCAAAATTGCACATTTATCGGGTTTAAAGTTGAAGTTGTCGATATCATTGAAATTTGCGAAAATCAGCTCTGCCAATTCCTCAATGTATCTGTTCTCCTGCTCTCGATTTCGCTTCTCAGTGCTCCTCTTGGGGCTGCAAAATACATTGAAAAGGAAAGAATGAATGAACGCCACAGGTACTTGGGAAATTCCTCAGCTAAACACGGCACGGTACACATCACGCAGGATCCGATGTGTAACACACAACAATAGCTTCTTATTTTTGTAAAAGGACACTATGTTCCTTACACTTCAGTGATGGGTGTGACAGAACGAGTACTCCAGTGTAATACCACGGCGGTGAATATGAGTACAGTACCCATCAACTCTCCAAAAATGTCCGCTATTGTAAATAAATACCATGAAATAATTCTGGGACGCTTCTCAGAAGTCTACAGTGTGCCATTCCTCTACTACTCCTCCTGGAAATATTCTGACTACACGGACACCTGTGCGATTCCATTCCTCTGACCAAAGAAGCGTTGCACTAGATATAGTGTGACCCCGTCTAAATAGTTCTGATAGTGGCGAGACATGTCAGTCAGCGGAAATAAAGTTTTATAATAGCTATACACAAAACCGCGCCCTCCATGACAGCCGCTGCCAAACTGATATGGTGGCGAATTATATACTAGACAACAAAAGGATCAGCAAGCGGAAATCAGACAGAAGGATATTTCTCTGCCCCCACAGCACCCAGTGGGGTAGTGAGGCGGACCCTCTACACATTAGATTGTCGCCCAATCCTGCAGATATAGGGGCTGCAGCAGATTTTAGTCTAATGTGTATGGGAGGCTTTATATATTAATATACTGAAGATGTCAAACCCAATTTGGAAAACTAGTTAAGGCCCTGTGCGCACTTGCCGTTTTTTGCCGCGGATTTCCTGCGGTTTTGCTGCATGTTTCGCTGCACGTTATGTTCATAACATCTCTGCAGTGATTCACCAGCTAAACCTATTGACTGCCATGTAATCGTGAAATCCCGCAGGGAATAACGCAGGCAGCAAATTCTGTGCGGTTCATTGCGTTTTCCTGCGTTATTCCCTGCGGTATTTCGCGGTTTCGGGACATAATGTTCATCGCTGCCTGCGGTTTGCAGGGAAGTGATGTCATTATGACAGGAAGAGGAAGCGGAGCAGGGAGTAAACACACACACACAGACATATAGAATACACATACAAATCAAACGGACATATAGAAAAAAAAAACCACGTGGGCTCCGCCGTATTTTTACCGTCCAGCCAGGTAAGCACACAGCGGCGGCCCGGTATTCTCAGGCTGAGGAGGGCGAGGGCCAGGGTTAATGCCCCCCCCCCTCTCGCAGCCGAGAATATCAGCCGCAGCTGCCCCGGGACTGTCGCATCCATTATGCGGCAGACCCGGAGTGTCGTGGCTCTTCCTGTTGCTGTGATGCGGTGGCAATCAGGGTAATATAAGGAGTTAATGACAGCGGATCGCCGCCACTAAGTCCAGGCTTGATCATGACAGCGTCTATGTGACAGCTTACATGATCAACCCGTAAGTAAAGTGAATAAGCACACACCGAAAAATCCTTTATTTTAAATAAAACACAAAAAAGCCCATGTTTCACCCCTTTATTAATCCCCCCAAAACACACAGCTGAGGCGTAATCCACGTCCTGCGACGCTTGCATACAGCTGCGACTGACACACAGCGCTGAATGCAGCCTCGCAACGAGACAGCAGAGGCAACCACAGGTCATTTCCCACAGCCGGTAATGTGAACACACCGCTCGAGAGAAATGCAGCATGTGCTCACAGGGACTCTATCTATCCCTCTATCTATTCTTCTATCTGTCTATCTACTATCTATCTCAGAAGGAAATGACTTTTTTTTTTTCCATGTGCTTTATTGCATTGAATGCATTAAAACACATGTAATAACCCACACGCGGCAATACCGCGAACAATACCGCGGTAAAACCGCGGTAAACCACATGCGGTTTTCGGGTGCGGTTTGCAGAGTTTTTTTACAGCGGGTGCGGTAATCTTTCAGATTCTGTGGAATTTTCTTAAGAAAATTCCGTTTTCCAGTGCGCACAGGGCCTAAGAACAAATGTCCAGATGCAGAAGGTTTGGTGCAACTAAACCTTTATCTATGAGAACTGAACATTCAGAGTATACAGGAATTATATGTATGTATGGATGCATCAGAAGAGCTTATAAATAGATCTCACATTGTTTATGTCATGGTATTAATCATTTATTACTTTTATAGCATGCAAGGGATAAAACTTCTTGTGATCCGACTCCAGATGTCAGATATGAGCAGACTGCGCTTCCAGTCCATTATCAGAACAACACAACTACCGTGAAGAGGTGGACAAAATGCCAAAGAACTATCAACACAAAGCTTCTGGAAACCACACTACTTGACAGGGAACACAGATCTTCTGGGTGATCTACTGCAGCCGACTAGAAAAGATAAAGTTTCCTATTTAGAATCTGTTTCCCTAAAAAACTGGATCTTTTGCTAAAAAAAGGACAATGAAGAGACAGGCGGTCTAAAGGCCCCCATTACACTAAACAGATGTCAGCTGGACCCTCCGATATCAATAGGATTAACCAACAGTCTAATGTGTATGGGGGCACCGACTACTGATAGTCGGGGAAGGAGGCGGGAAATGTTGACAACGCATTTCGGACTGCCAAACATATTCTGCCAGAAATAAGCTGCCGGCCGATGTGTCAGTCTGCAGATTCCTCATAGGGAACACAGGAACAAAGGCCAAACTAGTGCGGCAAAGTCAGCTGAGACGTCTATCGGCCTAACTAGTGCTCCGATGTACGGCAATGTCAGCTGAGACGTCTATCGGCCTAACTAGTGCTCCGATGTATGGCAATGTCAGCTGAGACGGCTGTCGGTGAAACTAGTGCTCCGGCAATGTCAGCTGAGATGGCTGTCGGTGAAACTAGTGCTCCGGCAATGTCAGCTGAGATGGCTGTCGGCCAAACTAGTGCTCTGGTGTACGGCAATGTCAGCTGAGATGGCTGTCGGTGAAACTAGTGCTCCGGTGTACAGCAATGTCAGCTGAGGCGGCTGTCGGCCAAACTAGTGCTCCGGTGTACGGCAATGTCAGCTGAGGCGGCTGTCAGCCAATCTAGTGCTCTGGTGTACGGCAATGTCAGCTGAGGCGGCTGTCAGCCAAACTAGTGCTCCGGTGTACAGCAATGTCAGCTGAGGCGGCTGTCAGCCAAACTAGTGCTCCGGTGTACGACAATGTCAGCTGAGACGGCTGTCGGCCAAACTAGTGCTCCGGTGTACGGCAATGTCAGCTGAGGCGGCTGTCGGACAAACTAGTGCTCCGGTGTACGGCAATGTCAGCTGAGATGGCTGTCGGCTAAACAAGTGCTCTGGTGTACGGCAATGTCAGCTGAGACGGCAGTCGGACAAACTGTCGGCTGAAGCATCGTTCAACCGGTAGCCAACTAATGTGTTCGGCCATCCTAATGGTGCGCTCACCATAAGAACACTCGTTAAACGCTAATCTTTCTGTATAACTTGGCTAACAATTACCGATGCATGAGCAAAATGTTGGTCAGGTGAAATGATCCTTTCTGCTGCACAAAAGATCAATGTTCTCGGTGGTGCATCGATCAATGTTCTCTGCCAAGAACCATGGCAGCCTATCTGCAGTGGATAATTTATTGCAGACCGCTCAGTGTGCATCGTTTATTGTGGTCCACCTGTGTAAAGTCTATTAATTGACCACTGCTAGGTAAGTTTATGGATCGCCGGTCGTTTAGTGCAACCAGTCAGTCCATGTAAACAGACCCTACTGTCTAACCACATACATGACGAGATCACTATTGATTTTTGGTGCCTACAGTGGAAAATAGCCACCTAATAGTGCCTGTACCAACCAAGTGATGCACACCTACACAGCACCCAGTCTGCAATTATATAGCAAGTGGCACCACAGGGTTAAACTGGAGAACAGTGACTGCAAAGTAAATGCAAGGTTGTTTAATTTCTAAAAGTCATCCTTAGAATAGTCCATACATATGAGATCATTATTAATTATATATTTTATTAATTATTAAACATATGGGATTTATGTTAATTAAATATATCTATCCAATATTATATCTATATTATAAAAATGACCATGTGACCGTCCTATTAAAAATGGAAATGCCGGTTATTGGTAAAATTTGTATCAAACTTTACTTGGAACACAACAAAATACCTTAAAGTGATGACTAGGGCATGTAAAGGATTCGCACTGCCTACTTCCATAGGGTCATGTGGCAATATGCCTTATCTGCACAGGCTTAATAGGAATGTGAGAAATAATGAGACTCTGTGAGGGAATTAACACCCTGTAACACCACATGCTGGTTTTCAGCGACAAAACAATAATTCTAGTCTTCAGTTCAGAGCAAAACATGAATCTCAATCACACAAGACAGTCACAAGAATCCATTAGTCACAGGCCCCGTCCCCCTCCGACACCCCTTATAAATCCTGCGTACATACGTGTGTACGTCTGTGTGCATGTACAATATGGAGAGGCTTACATCATCCCTATACAATGTCATCACAAAAACGTCCAACAGAAATAATCAGAAACTCCTGAGCATCACGGCAGCTTCCACAGACTATGCCACAAGAATAGGGCGCCAATACATCTCACATCAATGGCTGCCCCGTCCATATACACCAGATCATCAGGGGGATCAGATAACCAGAATCTAATATGTGGGTTTTAGTCAATGGGTAAAATTACAAAGTGCTTAGAAAAACCAGTCGCTTTGCAATTTAACCCCTTCACGACATATGACATTTACATCAGATGTCGTGTCCCTTGCGTGCACGCCAATCCCGCATCTTTCCCGACACATGACGGCTGATCAGCCATGAGCCTCTAACAGTCGGGGGTGGATACGAGATTTGCCCGCAGCTGTTAACTAGTTAAATCGCGCTGTCAATCTCTGAGGATTTAACACTCGCCGGGGGAGAGCAGGTCATTCCCCGCTCACATGACGTGACCGCAAGGCATCGATGGGTTGTCATTACAGCCGACGGTCAGCTGATGACACTTGGGTCTTGGGTCTGCCATCACGATCCTCCTGTGAACGCCGTCTACTAGAGACATTCAGAGGAGATTGTGATTTCAGCTGTACACAGAGGGGCTGATGTCTTGCTCTGTACAGCACAAACAATTGCAGCTTCAAATCACTTAAGAGGAATAGTAAAAACCGTAAAATGTAGAAAAAAAACCCCACAAAGTTCAAATCACCCACCTTTTGCTCATTGAAAATAAAAGAATGATAATTAAAAATAAAGAATAATAATTTAAAACATAAAAAAAAATAAATAAAATGTTGTGGAAGGGTTTAAAAAAAAAAAAAAAGAAGGCCTGAAGGGGTTAAAAAGCCCTCTCTGTTATCAAGAAAACCACAATTTTAAAATGTTATAGTTCATTGTAGCCAAGATTTACAGCCACCTCCAAGGTGGCCAGTGTCCTTGGCAAGGGTTGCTGCTTACAAGAAGTTTGCTGTACAGCATGCAGGCTCTGAAGCTGATCATATCGCAGGATCCTGTAGGCTTCAGATCCCCCGCACTCTTCCCCCGGCCCACCACACTCTTCCCCCGGCCCCCCACACTCTTCCCCGGCCCCCCACACTCTTCCCCCGGCCCCCCACACTCTTCCCCCGGCCCCCCACACTCCTCCCCCGGCCCCCCACACTCCTCCCCCGGCCCCCCACACTCCTCCCCCGGCCCCCCACACTCCTCCAATTCTGCAGAAACAAGGCTGACTTTATTAGCTTGGGAGGGCACACATTGAAGGCCAGCACCTCATCCATGCTGGCAGCCCGACCTGACAGTCTTTAACAGTGCATTGCCCCATGGCAAGCAGGACAGTAAAGGCTGGTAATGAGTGCACTCCTGTTGAAAAGAACTTGACATAACCCATTTGATCTGTTTTAAGCTGCAGTCAGACGACCATAGAAACTCTCATGCAAGAGGATCTGGCTGATTATGCTAACGACACTCTGATGAACTGCTGATCAGAGTTTGATTGTCCAATTGTCTCGGATGAGAGAATCAGAGCAAATTGTTAGGAGAAGAAGGAGAACAGAAGTTCTCCATCTTCTCCATTCTATAAGTCCGCAGGAATCGACCATCCGATGATTTCCATGCACCCATACACTTGAATGGGTGCTCGTTGTCCGACTTATGCTGCTAATTGCAGCCTGCTGCGATTTTGTTCTTTTGCCAAATCAGCATAAGAAAAAATACGCTCATCGGCACTGCCCCATAGTATAACATTGGTCTGGGAGCTGTCCGATAAAACAGCGGACAGCCCTCGGCTGTGTCATACACTTGCATGAGTGCAGCCTTACAGTATGTCTGCTGGCAAAGAATGGAAGTTAAAAACCTGTCCTGTCCTAGGCATTCTTCCACCATAGAGACACATTGCCATTTTTTTCAGTGAGCCTCTGCATTGGAAAGTTCAGTTTGTCCTTTTCTATACAGTTACATAAACGATACACAGACACATACCTGCCAGATGGCGACCAAAAGAACACACTTGTGGTGAAGGCTGGCATATGGGAAAGTCAAATCTATATGCCAGGAGCTTTTCCCAGCGGATACTTTCAGCAGGACATTACAGCTCTGCCTTATTATGAGCCTTATTCCACTTTAAGTGTATGTTCACAGAGAGGTGGTGTTAGTGTCATAAATACCCGGCGCCTCCTCTTTTGGCCATATTCGTCCCCCTTCTGAAGCCTGTGTGCATGGCGCGTCCTACGTCATACACACTCGCCGGTCTCGCGCAGGCGCACTACGATACTTCGATCTGCCCTGAGCGCAGGACCTCAATGCCGGCGAGTGTGGATGACATAGAACGCATCATGCATCCCGACTTCAGAAGAGGATGACAAAGATGGCCGAAAGAGGAGGCGCCGACACCTGAGAACGAAGACGCCTATATGACCCAACTTCACCGCAGCGACCGTTTAGGTGAGTATTATAAAGTGATTTTTGCGTTCTACACAGCGGCCTGGGCTCTTATATACAGCATGCTTGAATGCTATATATAAAAGCCTACTGGTGATAAACGCAGCTTATAGGCCCCAAATCTGCTGACAGGTTCCCTTTAAGTTCACAGAAGAAAGAATCCTGTCATCCTGATGCCTAGAAACCTTAGAAATCTTTCTGTCCTACTAGGTTGTGTGCAGAATTGTGTCTTTGGATTAGTCGTGCAGAATTTTGATTGTTAGTGTACGTTCACACAAAGATGCTCCCTCACAACCTGTCCCATTGTGTGCAATTGGAAATTCACATCTCCACTGTTGGTGGCCGCAGCTTATAGGCCCCAAAACTGGTGACAAGTTCCCTTTAAGTAAAAAAAACGTTTAGTTGCCCTACTATAGTACAACACAATTACCTTGGGCCGAGCTGATCTGGACTTTCTTTCCTCTTCCGCTGCTCCACCCTGGAAGGGTCCGAGGGATTATCTCCTATTCCACTCATCTTTTGCACATATCAGCAACTAAAGAAAAAAAAAAAAGGAGTGATGATCAGCAGAGAGATCGACATGTGCTGCCAAGCGATAAAACACTGCTCACTTTCCTCCTTCTAGTGTGTACACAAAGGTGTCCTGTACATAATGACTTTGCATACAAAATAAGATAAATAAGGAATTGCAGAAAAAGCATTGTGTTATCAGAAATGTTTCCTGTACTGGCCACACGCTTCTGGTGATGTCAGCACAAGCGTATGGACCAGCTCCCCTGACTGCACACTGCTGGTTTTGGCAGTCTGTGATCTGTCAGCACACAGCGTAACAGGCTGTCATTAAACAATCTGACTGCTGACAGGCCTACAAAGGCAGCAGTGGGTTTGTGAGATTCCTAGGAGCCCTGCAGCTTATAATCTGTCCACTCCGGAGGCTAAAGGAAGCTTTTGATAACATCATATTAGGGATTAGAGAGGCTATGCTGTTTTGCATCACATTCTTAAAAGTTTGTTTGAAAGTGACGTTATAAAACGTCAGAAGGATTGTAAGCTTTTAAATGGGAACCAGACTGCTCGAAAAGAGGAAGATCCGATGCGTCAGTCCTGAGGAATCCAGTGTAGAAGCCACAGGCAAATCAGGCTGGAAGTCCTTCACCTGAGTGCATTGATTGATATGTCCTCCGTGAGCTTCCAACCTGATTTTCATATGGGTCCCATGCTAGATTTCACATTGGATCTCGGTTAAAAAAATGTATCATGTGGCTTTAAAGGGAAGAAGCACCTTTATAGAGGGTGTCCAGTATAAGGCTATGTGCGCACGTTGCGTACAGTCACTGCAGAAATTTCTGCAGCGATCTGAAGAGGACATGTGCGCTTTAAATCGCTGCAGAAATGTCCGTAGTGAAGCCGATTCTATGCGCTCTGCCTGCAGCCCCTCCCATAGACAGAGCAGGAGCTGCCGGCAAAGCGCATGGAAGAAGTGACATGTCACTTCTTTTTGCGCAGCGCTTCGGCAGTAGCCGAAGCGCTGCGCTCTAAAACGCCACGTGCGCACGGCCCCTGCACAATCTCCATAGACTGTGCAGGGGACGCAGGACGCATGCAGTTACGCTGCGCTACAAAGCGCAGCGTAACTGCATGTATTTACGCAACGTGTGCACATAGCCTAAGAGTCTGCAGTCACTACGTGACAGTATACGATGCGCACACAGTCATAATCCCCTCGTATTCCCCATGCGGGAGAGCTTTCACGTGATTTACATGCCTGCAGTCACATGCCCACTAGACTTTACTCTGCTAGAACATCAAGTAGTCTGACAGGAGTCTAGTCGTAATGTGATCGCAAGTATGCAAATCATATAAATGTGATCACGTGACCACCTACCCACAAAGGGAATTGAAGGGAAATGGTGTGCATATCACACACGCACTACAGGGAGTGACTGCCGACTTTTCTGAGCGGTATGGCTTTAAAAAGTTGTTCAGTGTAATACTTCCTCCATATGTAAAAAATGTCTGACAGGTTCTCTTTAAAGGCCCCCATACACAGACTAATGTTGTCCGAATGGGTCTATATCATGTGATGTGGCCGACGGTCTAAAGTTAATAGGGGCACTGGCCAACTGATCAGGAAGATGTTGATTGGCAGGTCTGATTTCGGACTGCTGATAAATGCTGTTCCCCGGACATAGGCCACCAGTAGACATGTCAGCCTGCAGCTTCTTATCAGCTGAACAAGCGTGCCTGTGCATGGGAGAGTTCACTGAGATAGCTGATGGCCAAACGATTGGCTGCAGCATCATTCAGCCAACAGCCATCTAATATGTCAGCCCAGCATTAGATATAGAAATATTTGTCACCACAATGATGTGACACATAGTATTGACCCCCAGTCCTATTCACTTCACGAGGGCTGATAAAAAAAGATGAAGGAAAAAAATAAAGTGTTTTCCTTCCAGATCCAATCTAAAACATTAAAAAAAAAAAACCTCTCACAGTCCTGTATTTTACTGTACTTCCTTATGGCTCCGTTCCTTTTTTATTTTAAACACACAATTTATACGGTATACAGAACCAAGAGTGGGACCGGTAGAATAAGGGACCAGGTATCAAAATGGGCCTCCTGCTAGGAATCAAAGAGGTCAGGATGTAGCAAGAACCTTCCAGGGGTCTCAGAGGCTTCTGTATGTATTCAATGCATCCACATTATTAGATGAGATTAGCCTTATAAACCGAATCCAATTTCTCCATGCTGCTGTAAATTCGCATAGGTGTCGTGCAACAATAGGGTAAAAAAAGCAACAGAAAGAGAAGTAATGTGGAGGTTGCATAGAGGTCAGGGCTTCGTCAGCACAAAATACCTGCTGCTCACCGAGAGAAGCACAGGAGATAACCCCGCACTACACTACGGCGTTATCAGCCTGCATGAGACGCTATGTGTGCACGCTGCATTTTTGTGGTGACCACAAAGGTGCACGTTTTTAGCACCAAAAAACGCACCCAAAAAACGCATGTATTTTGCCGCGTTTATACCCAATGCGTTTTTTTTTAGTCAAATCTATTGATAGATAGAAAGAATAGATAGAAAGAACATATAGAATAGATAATAATAAAGAACACATAGAACAAAATAACAGAATTGAGAGAGCGAGAGAGAAACAGAGAGAGCGAGAGAGAGATAGCTTGGCCAGCTGTTTTTTTTAGTTTTGAAAAATAGAGGGGGTCCCACGCTTTTTTTTTTACAAAAAATGTTTGATTAAAAAAAAAAATATGACATGGGGTCCCCCCATGTTTTCTAAAGCTAGCCAAGATACAACAGGCCACTGGGGGTGGATATTATTAGGGTGGGAAGGGCCATGGTTATTTAGCCCTTTACAGCCTAACAATAGCAGCCCGCAGCCACCTCAAAAGTGGCACATCCATTAGTTGCACCAATTCTGGCGCTTTACGCGGCTCTTCCCATTGCCATGGTGCGGTGACAATCGGGGTTATAAGCAGTTAATCGCAGCCCACAGCTGCCACTAAGCCATAGATTAGTAATAGGAGGAGTCTATGGAATCCCTCATCACTAATCTATAAGTAAATAAACACAAACACCCAAAAAAGCATTTATTTGAAATAAAAAAAACACCCTCTTTCTCCACTTTATTAACCCCAAAAGCACCCCTGCAGGTCTGACGTAATCCACATGAGGTCCCACAACACTTCCAGCACTGCTACATCTGTGCTCACAGAGGAGCGCCATAGAACATGATTGCCCCCGCTGTGAGCTCCACGGAGTGACTGAAGTAAGCTGCACGATCAGCGGTAACGTCACTGTTCTATGGCGCTTGCTATGAGTTTCAGATGTAGCAGTGGTGGAAGCGTCGTGAGAACTCGTATGGATTACGTCAGACCTGCAGGGGTGGTTTTTTTGGTTAATAAAGCAGTGAAAGAGTGCTTTTTGTCTTTTATTTCAAATAAAGGATTATTTTGGTGTTTGTGTTTATTTACTTTCACTAACAGATTAGTGATGCGGGTGTCTCAGACGCCTGTCATTACTAATCCAGAACTTTGTGGCTGCTATTAACTCCTTATTAGCCCGATTGCCACCACACCAGGGCATTTGGGAAGAACCGGGTAAAGTGCCGGGACTGTTGCATCCAATGGATGTAGCAATTCCGGGAGCTGCAGGCTGATAATTTTAGGCTGGGGGGGTGCCCAATAACAATGGGTATCCCCAGCCTGAGAATACCAGCCCCCAGCTGTCAGGCTTTATCTGTGATGGTATCATAGTATGGGGGGATCCTACGATAAGTTTTATTTTACTGTACGATATAGACTCGCCCACCGGCGTCTGTGACTGAAAGCCTCAAGACTCAGCGTGGGGGCTCGTCTGACTGCAGCCAATCACAGACTCCTGTGAAAGCAGTGAATATGTATAAGCCTAATGAGCGGCCAAGGAAGAAGAATGAGAAGCAGCGGGAGAAGTGTGACTGTCACCCCGGTGAATTGGTAAGTATGAAGCGCCTGCTCCTACCGCTTTGTGCCAGATTTTCGTCCCCATAGACTTTATATGGGGACAGGCATCTGATCAGATACCATGGATCAATCCTCTGCTGACCCAGAGACAGTGGGGGATTGATCTGCCAGTCCTCCGAAACGCAGGGACAAAATGTAAAATTTATGGATATGCTGCATCTTTGTGGTCTTTGTGGTCACCACAAAGATAAAGCCAAAAAAAAACTGCAGCGTGCGCACAGCAAAAATGAAATCTCAGACTTTGCTGGGGAAGGAAATGCATACAGTTTTGGTACCAAAACTGCACCCGAAATACATGGCAAAAAAACACAGCGTGCGCACAAAGCCTTAAAGTGACGGCGCCCAAGAAGTCACTCATAAAAAGGGGCAACAACTATACAGTCGCTAAGATGGGGCAACCTGATAACTTGCACTAAAGTCTGAAATTCTAGCAATGGCTGTCAACAACCAGTGCGGAAGCCACTGGGGCGTCATTTCTCAGAATTGCCTCACAGTAAGGCTAGGTGTGCATGTTGCAGCAATTTTCTGCATCAAATCTGCACCTTCTGTGCCATGCGTTTTTTTTTTCTTAATGAAGTCAATGGGTGGAAGGGCTAAAAAAACGAAGGAAAAAAAACGCACCAACAATCGACATGCTACAGATTAGGTTTCTGCACCAAAAGTGCACGGAGAAAATAAGCTACATTCAGAATTCTTATAGACTCTGCTGGCATAAAGCTAGGCATGCAGATGTGTGAAAATGTGCATAAGAAAAAAAAAATCACCACACTAAAAACGCACTGTGTGCACACTGCCTGAGATCATTCTGGATGCCTATAGCAGAGTGCAGCTTTCAGCATTGAAGCTGCTGAGGTAAAGTGAAAGCTGAGCTCTGATTGGTTGCTATGGACACTAGAATAGTCTGTGATGCACTGCTCAGAACTGAGATTTGAGATCCTTCAGCGCAGACATTATCTGCTTTATACATCTAATATATAAAACTGAGTGTATGCATGTGTCTACCGTATGTGTTTGTGTGTGTGTGTGTATTCATGTGTCTATGAATATGCATGTGTGTATGCGCGTGTGTGTGTGTGTCTGTGTATGCATGCGCGTGTGTGTGCATGCGCGCGTGTGTATGTATGCGCGCGTGTGTGTGTGTATGCGTGTGTGTGTGTATGCGTGTGTGTGTGTATGCGTGTGTGTGTGTATGCGCGCGTGTGTATGTATGCGCGCGTGTGTGTGTGTATGTGTATGCCCGTGCGTGTGTGCGCGTGTGTGTATGCGTGTGTGTGTGTATGCGTGTGTGTGTGTGTATGCGTGTGTGTGTGTATGCGTGTGTGTGTGTATGCGTGTGTGTGTGTATGCGTGTGTGTGTGTATGCGTGTGTGTGTGTGTGTGTATGCGTGTGTGTGTGTGTATGCGTGTGTGTGTGTATGCGTGTGTGTGTGTATGCGTGTGTGTGTGTATGCGTGTGTGTGTGTATGCGTGTGTGTGTGTATGCGTGTGTGTGTGTGTGTATGCGTGTGTGTGTATGCGTGTGTGTGTATGCGTGTGTGTGTATGCGTGTGTGTGTGTCTGCTGCAGCTAAAGGAATCCGCATTGTCGCATTTACAATCACGAAATTTTGCACAGATGCCTCATTTGACTCCGGGAACATCATAGACTATCTTACGAGGGGAAAATTTAACCCCGCGCTTATTCACGAACAAGTCCAGCTTAGGCTACTTTCACACATCCGGTTTTTGCTCTGCGGCACAATACGGCGCTCTGCAAAAAAAACGCAACCGTTTTTTTTGCCCCCGGTTGCGTTTTTTTTTTGCATAGACTTACATTAGTGCTGTAATGTGCCGCATGGGCTTGCGTTCGGTCCGGTTTTTGCCGCATGCGGCAGATTTAGCCGATGCCACGGCCGGATGGAACGTTGCCTGCAACGTTTTTTGCTCCGGCAAAAAAACCACATCGCGCCGCATCCGGCTGCTGCAGCGCATTTTTCAATGTATGCCTATGGACGCTGGATGCGGCGCGATGCGGAAAAAAACGCATCAGGCCGCTGCATGCGGTTTCTTCCACTGCGCATGCTCAGTAGCATGCCGCAACCGGAGAAAACGGACGGGCCGCATTTAAAAACTTATGCAAAGGATGCGGTGTTTTCGCCGCATCCGTTGCATAGGTTTCACAGCCGGATTGAGCCGCACTGCTCAAACCGGATGTGTGAAAGCAGCCTTACTTATTGTTTTGATGTGTGCAGTAATATATTGGCTGTTTTGACAGTTAGCCTGGATATTTATCAGGTGACCTATAGCAACCAATCACAGCTCTGCTTCTATTTTGCTACAGGTCATTAATAGGAGCGGTGATTGGTTGCTATAGGCAATGAAGGACATTCTTAGTATAAGAAGCTTATGCGTCAGTTAATGATTTTGGTGGTGAGAGGAAGAGACTGTTACTATCCCGGGCAATTCCAGGTAGTACATACAGCTAGTTATATATAATAGCTTTACCCCTTTACACCATATCTTCAGGATATGATTAAATCATAACAGGCATGGTCATCTATTTTCAGATGAATGCAGTGAATCCTGACAGACCCCAGTACCATCACAGGGACAGTCGGGTCCTGGTGCTCTGACCAGTAACACCAGTGCTGCAAACAGCGCCATTCTTTAGAAAAAAGTTTGTCAAAGACCAAAATAAGTTCTTGACAAAACGAAGCAAAAGAAACGAGAGGGAAACAAATGTAATGAAAAAAAATCCAATCCAGAATATAATAGTCCGGTCTTCTTTCCAATATAGGACTGCGAGATAATCTGGAAGCTCCAGGGGCCAAAACCAATAACACTTCTGTACAGGAGGGATACAAGTTCTACACACAATGCCATGATCACCTAGAACTGTCCGGCCTAGCAGTACTCAGTATATACAAGGAGCACACCTTACAGCACAGTATATACACAGTACAGTATATACACAGCACACACCTTACAGCACAGTATATACACGGAGCACACCTTACAGTACAGTATATACACAGTGCACACCTTACAGTACAGTATATACAAGGAGCACACCTTACAGCACAGTATATACACAGCGCACACCTCACAGTACAGTATATACACAGTGCACACCTTACAGTACAGTATATACAAGGAGCACACCTTACAGCACAGTATATACACAGCGCACACCTCACAGTACAGTATATACACAGTGCACACCTTACAGTACAGTATATACACAGCGCACACCTTACAGTACAGTATATACACAGTGCACACCTTACAGTACAGTATATACAAGGAGCACACCTTACAGCACAGTATATACACAGTACAGTATATACACAGCACACACCTTACAGTACAGTATATACAAGGAGCACACCTTACAGCACAGTATATACACAGCATACACCTCACAGTACAGTATATACATGGAGCACACCTTACAGCACAGTATATACACAGCATACACCTCACAGTACAGTATATACACCGCACACACCTTATAGTACAGTATATACAAGGAGCACACCTTACAGTACAGTATATAAACACACACCTCACAGTACAGTATATACACAACGCACACCTCACAGTACAGTATATACACAGCATACACCTCAGTACAGTATATACACAGCGCACACCTCACAGTACAGTATATACACAGCGCACACCTCACAGTACAGTATATACACAGCATACACCTCACAGTACAGTATATACACAGCATACACCTCACAGTACAGTATATACACAGCGCACACCTTACAGTACAGTATATACAAGGAGCACACCTTACAGCACAGTATATACACAGCATACACCTCACAGTACAGTATATACACAGCGCACACCTCACAGTACAGTATATACACAGCATACACCTCACAGTACAGTATATACACAGCACACACCTTACAGTACAGTATATACAAGGAGCACACCTTACAGCACAGTATATACACAGCATACACCTCACAGTACAGTATATACACAGCGCACACCTCACAGTACAATATATACACAGCGCACACCTCACAGTACAGTATATACACAACGCACACCTCACAGTACAGTATATACACAGCGCACACCTCACAGTACAGTATATACACAGCGCACACCTCACAGTACAGTATATACACAGCACACACCTCACAGTACAGTATATACACAGCACACACCTCACAGTACAGTATATACACAACGCACACCTCACAGTACAGTATATACACAGCATACACCTCAGTACAGTATATACACAGCATACACCTCACAGTACAGTATATACACAGTGCACACCTCACAGTACAGTATATACACAGCACACACCTTATAGTACAGTATATACACAACGCACACCTCACAGTACAGTATATACACAGCATACACCTCAGTACAGTATATACACAGCATACACCTCACAGTACAGTATATACACAGCATACACCTCACATTACAGTATATACACAGCGCACACCTTACAGTACAGTATATACACAGCGTACACTGTACAGCACAGTATATACACAGCGTACACTGTACAGCACAGTATATACACAGCATACACCTCACATTACAGTATATACACAGCGCACACCTCACAGCACAGTATATACACAGCGTACACTGTATAGCACAGTATATACACAGCGTACACTGTACAGCACAGTATATACACAGGGTACACTGTACAGCACAGTATATACACACCGTCACACGTGATCTCACATACTCCACGCCTGGCCATTACTAATGACAGGCGCCCGATACCAGCAGCTCCTACATTCCTGTACTGGAATTACTATGGGAAGGTCATGAGATGATAATCATTAAACTATGTCATTATTAATGGCGGAGGAGGGCGCAGACTGGTTATGCAGGTTTTACAAAGGGAAACCAGCTGAGTATCTGCCTAACTGAACTCCACCTCAATAGTAGTCAGGAATGCAGCGCACAGGAATAAGCGCCATGTACACACACTGTACACAGACATAAGGAGGGGGGAGTGCAGGAAGCCCCCCGTCACCATGGTAACAGCAGCAGGGTGATCAGCTAATGAGGACACAGGGAAAAGTTGTAGATCTGCTCCTGGATCACACAATAACTGGAGCAGCATTGCCAATGAATTCTCCTAGCCACATGCAAAACAAGTGCACTGACATGGCCTGCAGCCAGTGTGACCCCGAGGGGGCTGATACCAGTGACCCCCAGCCACACACCTGTGGCCATCAGCTGCCCCCAAGGGTCAGGGGTCATGTGGTGACCAAGGTCAGAGAAGCCACACTCACAGCTCCTGGCCTCCTGTGGTGGATCTGCTTACTCAGCAGCCAGCAGGAAAGTTTCCAAGTTACCTGCACTCACACCCAGAGCTGCACATCACTGTCAGCCGAAGTCTGTGGTGGGGATCATCTCCGGGAGCGACATCCAGCGCCAGCAACAACAGCAGCGACGGGAGAGGAAGCGAGAAACGTGATCAGCTGCTGCCCGGACTGACAGCGGCGCCTCCCCCTGCCCGGAGTGACAGCGGCGCCTCCCCCTGCCCGGACTGACAGCGGCGCCTCCCCCTGCCCGGAGTGACAGCGGCGCCTCCCCCTGCCCGGACTGACAGCGGCGCCTCCCCCTGCCCGGAGTGACAGCGGCGCCTCCCCCTGCCCGGACTGACAGCGGCGCCTCCCCCTGCCCGGAGTGACAGCGGCGCCTCCCCCTGCCCGGACTGACAGCGGCGCCTCCCCCTGCCCGGAGTGACAGCGGCGCCTCCCCCTGCCCGGAGTGACAGCGGCGCCTCCCCCTGCCCGGAGTGACAGCGGCGCCTCCCCCTGCCCGGAGTGACAGCGGCGCCTCCCCCTGCCCGGAGTGACAGCGGCGCCTCCCCCTGCCCGGAGTGACAGCGGCGCCTCCCCCTGCCCGGACTGACAGCGGCGCCTCCCCCTGCCCGGACTGACAGCGGCGCCTCCCCCTGCCCGGACTGACAGCGGCGCCTCCCCCTGCCCGGAGTGACAGCGGCGCCTCCCCCTGCCCGGAGTGACAGCGGCGCCTCCCCCTGCCCGGAGTGACAGCGGCGCCTCCCCCTGCCCGGAGTGACAGCGGCGCCTCCCCCTGCCCGGAGTGACAGCGGCGCCTCCCCCTGCCCGGAGTGACAGCAGTGACAGCAGTACCTCCCCCTTAACAACGGCGCCTCCCCCTGCCCGGAGTGACAGCGGCGCCTCCCCCTGCCCGGAGTGACAGCGGCGCCTCCCCCTGCCCGGAGTGACAGCGGCGCCTCCCCCTGCCCGGAGTGACAGCGGCGCCTCCCCCTGCCCGGAGTGACAGCGGCGCCTCCCCCTGCCCGGAGTGACAGCGGCGCCTCCCCCTGCCCGGAGTGACAGCGGCGCCTCCCCCTGCCCGGAGTGACAGCGGCGCCTCCCCCTGCCCGGAGTGACAGCAGTGACAGCAGTACCTCCCCCTTAACAACGGCGCCTCCCCCTGCCCGAGTAATAGCGGCACAACCTCCTGCCCGGAGAGACCTCGGCGCCTCCCCCTGCCCGGACTGACAGCGGCGCCTCCCCCTGCCCGGAGAGACCTCGGCGCCTCCCCCTGCCCGGAGTGAAGCGCACAGCTCCACTTCCCCTTACCCCGAGAACAGCACCTCCCCCCCTGCCCAGAGTGGCAGCTCGGAAGCCCAGTACCCGGTGTGACAGGCTGGAAGCTCCCCCCTGCCCAGAGTAACAGCCCAGTCGCCTCCCCCTGCCTGGAGAAACAGCGCTCCGGCACCACCTGCTTCAGAGTGACAGCCCAGCCGCCTCCCATTGCCCAGACTGACAGCCAAGAGTTTCCTTCCCCCTGCAAAGACTGACAGCTCGGCAGCCTCCATTTGCCCAGAGTGGCAGCGCCACCCTCCCCCAAGTGACAGCCCGAAAACCTTACAGTACCCAATGTGACAGCCCCGAAGCCTCCCCCTGCCCAGAGTGACAGCCTAGCCGCGTCCCTCTGCCTAGAGTGACATTGCTCCGCCACCACCTGCCCAGAGTGACAGCCCAGCTGCCTCCCACTGCCCAAAGTGACAGCCAACAGTTTGCCTGCCCCTGTGCAAAATGACAGCTCAGCTGCCTCCCTCTGCCCAGAGTGGCAGCGCCACCCTCCTTCAAGTGGCAGCCCGGAAGCCTTACATTACCCGTGTGACAGCCTGGAAGCTCCCCCCCTGCCCAGAGTGACAGCACGCCACCCTCCTCCTGCCTAGAGTGACAGCACACCACCTCCCCCTGCCCAGAGTGACAGCACACCACCTCCCCCTGCCCAGAGTGACAGAACGCCACCCTCCTCCTGCCCAGAGTGACAGCACACCACCTCCCCCTGCCCAGAGTGACAGCACACCACCTCCTCCTGCCCAGAGTGACAGCACACCACCTCCTCCTGCCCAGAGTGACAGCACACCACCTCCTCCTGCCCAGAGTGACAACACACCACCTCCTCCTGCCTAGAGTGACAGCACACCACCTCCCCCTGCCCAGAGTGACAACACACCACCTCCTCCTGCCCAGAGTGACAGCACGCCACCCTCCCCCTGCCCAGAGTGACAGCACACCACCTCCTCCTGCCCAGAGTGACAGCACACCACCTCCTCCTGCCCAGAGTGACAGCACACCACCTCCTCCTGCCCAGAGTGACAACACACCACCTCCTCCTGCCTAGAGTGACAGCACACCACCTCCCCCTGCCCAGAGTGACAGCACACCACCTCCCCCTGCCCAGAGTGACAGAACGCCACCCTCCTCCTGCCCAGAGTGACAGCACGCCACCCTCCTCCTGCCTAGAGTGACAGCACACCACCTCCCCCTGCCCAGAGTGACAGCACACCACCTCCCCCTGCCCAGAGTGACAGAACGCCACCCTCCTCCTGCCCAGAGTGACAGCACACCACCTCCCCCTGCCCAGAGTGACAGCACACCACCTCCTCCTGCCCAGAGTGACAGCACACCACCTCCTCCTGCCCAGAGTGACAGCACACCACCTCCTCCTGCCCAGAGTGACAACACACCACCTCCTCCTGCCTAGAGTGACAGCACACCACCTCCCCCTGCCCAGAGTGACAACACACCACCTCCTCCTGCCCAGAGTGACAGCACGCCACCCTCCCCCTGCCCAGAGTGACAGCACACCACCTCCTCCTGCCCAGAGTGACAGCACACCACCTCCTCCTGCCCAGAGTGACAGCACACCACCTCCTCCTGCCCAGAGTGACAACACACCACCTCCTCCTGCCTAGAGTGACAGCACACCACCTCCCCCTGCCCAGAGTGACAACACACCACCTCCTCCTGCCCAGAGTGACAGCACGCCACCCTCCTCCTGCCCAGAGTGACAGCACACCACGTCCTCCTGCCCAGAGTGACAGCACACCACCTCCTCCTGCCCAGAGTGACAGCACACCACCTCCTCCTGCCCAGAGTGACAGCACACCACCTCCCCCTGCCCAGAGTGACAGCACACCACCTCCTCCTGCCCAGAGTGACAGCACACCACCTCCTCCTGCCCAGAGTGACAGCACACCACCTCCTCCTGCCCAGAGTGACAGCACACCACCTCCTCCTGCCCAGAGTGACAGCACACCACCTCCTCCTGCCCAGAGTGACAGCACACCACCTCCTCCTGCCCAGAGTGACAGCACACCACCTCCTCCTGCCCAGAGTGACAACACACCACCTCCTCCTGCCCAGAGTGACAGCACGCCACCTCCCCCTGCCCAGAGTGACAACACACCACCTCCTCCTGCCCAGAGTGACAGCACGCCACCCTCCCCCTGCCCAGAGTGACAGCACACCACCTCCTCCTGCCCAGAGTGACAGCACACCACCTCCTCCTGCCCAGAGTGACAGCACACCACCTCCTCCTGCCCAGAGTGACAACACACCACCTCCTCCTGCCTAGAGTGACAGCACACCACCTCCCCCTGCCCAGAGTGACAACACACCACCTCCTCCTGCCCAGAGTGACAGCACGCCACCCTCCTCCTGCCCAGAGTGACAGCACACCACGTCCTCCTGCCCAGAGTGACAGCACACCACCTCCTCCTGCCCAGAGTGACAGCACACCACCTCCTCCTGCCCAGAGTGACAGCACACCACCTCCTCCTGCCCAGAGTGACAGCACACCACCTCCCCCTGCCCAGAGTGACAGCACACCACCTCCTCCTGCCCAGAGTGACAGCACACCACCTCCTCCTGCCCAGAGTGACAGCACACCACCTCCTCCTGCCCAGAGTGACAGCACACCACCTCCTCCTGCCCAGAGTGACAGCACACCACCTCCTCCTGCCCAGAGTGACAGCACACCACCTCCTCCTGCCCAGAGTGACAGCACGCCTCCTCCCCCAGCCCAGAGTGACAGCACACCACGTCCTCCTGCCTGAAGTGACAACGCACAGGTCCGCCTCCTCGCATTGCTCACACTGTTTACTATGCAGCCACCCCAATTTCTGTTATGTAGTCTCACAGGGAGGACTGTGCCACTAACCCTCCTTCCTTGTGCACTTGGCCCAGTCACAGGCTCCCAGCCGCACAGCCCCGGAGGCCGGCCACACGCTGCTCCACAGCTCACTAACAGAGCGATAACCGCAATTTATTTATTAGCGCCTCCTGTATAACAAGAAAGAAAAAAAGATAGTGCAGGAGAGGAATCGACTAGAGAAGCTTTTATTCCTTGGTGGGCACTGGGAAAGTGGGCACTGATTGGTTGCTATGGGTAGCGGCTCTACTTGTCTATTTTTACACACAAGGCCCAGTGTTATTTCCAGTACACCAGCCATTACACCCGGTACACCAGCCATTACACCCGGTACACCAGCCATCATACCCGGTACACCAGCCATCATACCCGGTACACCAGCCATCATACCCGGTACACCAGCCATCATACCCGGTACACCAGCCATTACACCCGGTACACCAGCCATCACACCCGGTACACCAGCCATCATACCCGGTACACCAGCCACTACACCCGGTACATCAGCCACTACACCAGCCACTACACCCGGTACACCAGCCACTACACCCGGTACACCAGCCATCATACCCGGTACACCAGCCATCATACCCGGTACACCAGCCATCATACCCGGTACACCAGCCATCATACCCGGTACACCAGCCATTACACCCGGTACACCAGCCATCACACCCGGTACACCAGCCATCATACCCGGTACACCAGCCACTACACCCGGTACATCAGCCACTACACCAGCCACTACACCCGGTACACCAGCCATTACACCCGGTACACCAGCCACTACACCCGTACACCCGGTACATCAGCCACTACACCCAATACACCAGCCACTACACCCGGTACATCAGCCACTACACCCAGTACACCAGCCACTACACCCGGTACATCAGCCACTACACCCGGTACATCAGCCACTTCACCCGGTACATCAGCCACTACACCCGGTACACCAGCCACTACACCCGGGTGCACCAGCCACTACACCCGGTGCACCAGCCATTATACCCGGTGCACCAGCCATCATACCCGGTGCACCAGCCATCATACCCGGTACACCAGCCACTACACCCGGTACACCAGACCAGTCATTTCTCTCTTTTAACCCATCAACAAAGTATAAAATGCTAAATATTCTCCCATGTTAGTAATCACAATGGATCCAGGTCACATCTATTCCTAATGCACCCACTGAGTTTACCGAGCAAGTCTGATCCGAATACCAGCAGGAGTATTGTACACTGCGATATTATACATGAAGGCGATCAGGTGTGAACGCTCCCGTGAACTACCCTACTGACCTACAATGGGCCGGACGTCAGATACACTGGTCTGACCCAGCCCTGACTTTTACGCTTAGTCACAAAAATAAGGGGGTCATGACTGGCAAAAGCCAAATGACACTGCAATAACAACAGGATTATTAAATCGCAGTTTTCAGTGGGCTCCATGTTGTTTGTAGTGTGCAGATTTTTTTATCCATTTTGAATCAAGGAATCCCAAAACACCACAATTTTCCATAAATAAAAATTGATAATTAACCCAGTGTAAGTGCACAACAAGTGTTCTGATGGCAGAACTTGAAGGAGAAAAAAGAAAAAAAAAAAAAAAATCAGTAGTAGAACATCCCTCCTCATTTTAGCAATTCAGGGAATCCCAGCTATGATCGCTCTTTATAAACCATTAGTAAGTGCTGTACCCCTTCATATTAGGGCATTATGGTGGAAAACAGCACTTATCTGCAGCCGTACCTAAAAGAAGCGGTAATAACACTCTATACAGGCTACCGCTGAGTTAAATGGGGGAAAGTCCAAAGAACAGCTCAACCGATAACCTGTGACCTGGAAACCTGAAGAACCACCACAACTAAGGATTAGTGATAAGTGAGCACTGCCCTGCTCTGGTGCTTGGTACTCGTAACTAGTGATGAGCGAGCACTACCATGCTCGAGCCCTCAATACCCATAACCAGCAGTCATACCCTCGGAAGGGTTAACTCGAATAACGAGTATAATGGAAGTCAAATGGGGCACTCAAGCATTTTTCTGGAAGATCTTCCCCATTGACTTCTACTATACTCAGTACACGAGTTTTAAGCCCGTCTGAGAGTCCAACTGCCGAGTACCAAGAACCCGAGCATGGTAGTGCTCACTCATCACTACTAAGGATCTATGCACACTGCATACTGAGGTATATTCTCCAACATATACTGCTTACACATGACTGCAATGCAGGGGCAGGAAATACCACTGGGACCATCTGAGGGGGTCCAGGAAGTAAGGGGTCATGTCCACCCCCAAAGTAGGGTGGAATTGTGCAATATGATGTGCTTTTGTGCAAGAACAACACAGGGGCCCTTTGAATTCCTCTTCTGTCAGTGTCTGCCACTGCTACAACGTATACCACCAAAAAGGTATACAGTGTCACGTGTCACACATAGGCTTCTGTTGTACACGATACATACCGCACGTATTTGTTCGCATTGGCTCTCTGTATAAAAAACTGCAGTCTGCTACGCTTCCTATCTCGTTGGGAGAGATGTACTAGTGCATACCACCTCTATTTTTCATGATTATTTAAAAATGCTGAATAGTACAGCCATTATTAATAAATAAATACATTACAAGCAATAAACCATCCCTCCCCCCAATTATATAAATGTCCCTTCCCACCTACTAATATTACAAGTAATAAACCATTCCCCCCAATTATATAAATGTCCCTTCCCACCTACCTACTAACAGACTAGAGAGGAGAAAAGGAAAAAAAACAGCTTATATCATCTAGAGATAGGAGCAAAAACTGCAATGGAGTGTATATACAATTATACAACTGGATTTCATTAACAGAACTGTGCCCTTTTTAAAGGCAACCCATCTTCATTTTCATCTACATTCAATCTCCTCAACCAAGAGCCCCAAATCCACAGAATGTTTTTTTTTCTTTACCAATGAGTGATCATACACCTTCTCTCTAATAACCGTATTTTTCAATTATTTCAACCAACTATCTACTACAGTTGGGATCTTGTCAGAAATTCATGATAAAATGCACTTCTGTGACCTAATCACCTCCAGTCTCTTGTGTCAAGACATCTTTCTACCTAAATAATGTATATTCTTGCATTTACGTTAGCCAATATTGTGTATTTTAGGCCCTGATTTCCCCACTTCCAGAAAATTGTTAAAAAAAGAAGCTTCAAGTAAAAAAAAAAAACAAAAAAAAAAAACACAGACGTGTGTGTTCCTAAGTGTTCCTCTTGAAAATCCGAGCAGGTTCACCAGCCCGAGAGGTTGTGTGTGCACCCTTGGCCTTCCCGATGTGTCTGGAAAGTGCAGGGCTCAGACACTGCACACAATACTACCGTTACGCTATGTTCACATCTGTGTTGTGGTTTCTGTTATAAACGGAAACCACGATGCAGGGCAGATCCTTGTCATAATGGACACAAGCAGCGCCCAGCAAACCCTTCTGATTTACAATGGATGAGGGCCTTACAGGAGAAGGGATCTGGACTTGTGTCACCTATTTTCTATCATATGTAAAAGGCCCCTTACTTAGAAAAGCTTTTCACACCCCCAATGGTTGGCACTGCAGCCCATTTCTGCTAAATGTAGACGTTGCTCTAAAAGTACAAAGCCATCGCTCTTATCTTGGTAGCAGGATCTGTTGCCATCCATCGTGGACATTTTACAGACAATCTTCCACTTGTAAAAACACATGAAAGTGCAATATGGATAGAAAATACAATAAAAAGCACAGACTCGGGGCACCGATGCAGCGGTGGCATTTGTCACATAATATTTCCCCTAGGTTTGGAACTTCTGAAAGGTCAAGGTTTAGCTTCAGATTGAAGTTTGAGTCATTCTTACCATCGTCGTACACTTCCTGCTTTCAGTAAGACCCCACGTTGACATGAAATATGACATTATCTGCTTCTAAAATGTCATTCTATTACACAGGAAAAGGGAAGTAAACAGAAAGTGAATTCTGCCATGCACCATGAATCTGTCACCAGCACAGAAACCCTATAAAAACAAACTTTGCAATTTATCCCTTATTAAAAATCCTCTCAATTCTCAAGAAGAGATTTTTTTTTTAATTTTAACAATTTACTGCTCGTTACCTAGGTTACCAGCCACCGCTGCACACTATCAAGAGGTGACCTGTCTCCGAGGCAAGGAACAGAAATGAGCACTGCTGTGTAGCGTGCTTATCCGGCTAGCTTCAGTGGCCTTATGTTTCTCCATGCAGTGGTCTGGACTGTCAGTCATCAGGAGTGCACCGCCCCCAGCAAGCAAGAAGCTGGGAGGCTGAGGAGAGATGCGCTCCTGAAGATACAATGAACAACAATCTCAATTAATTTCGGAATCGGTTACATAATCCATACCTCCCAACTTTTTAAGAATGGAAAGAGGGACAAACTCTGCGGCGCGTGCATTGGCAAATTTTGACCAGACCCATTTGGCAGTAAGGGTCATTCAGCAGATGCCCTGGACTGCTCATTCATAGTCATAGCAGCAAGAATTTAAGAATTTTCTTATATTTATATAAGGCTGCTTTCACACTACGTTTTTTTAACATGCGTCATGAACGTGTTTTTTTTTTTAACGCAAAAACGGATCCAGTGCAAATGTGTTTCATTTCAATGCATTTGTAATGGACTCGCGTCAACATGCGTTCACCTGCGTTTGCGTGCGTTATAGTGAGGATCCAGCGACTTGCAGTTTTTTAACTTTTTTCAAAAACGCTACTTGTAGCGTTTTTGAGCTGCGTCCAAATACTGTTTTTCACTGGATCCTGACTATACTGCACGCAAACGCATGTGAACGCTGGCATGCTGATAGACAAGATCCTGCTTGCTCTACTGAGCATGCCCAGAAACCATCCTGGCGTGATCAGTCCCTCTCTCCCCCTCCCGCTCTCTTGCCTGAGAGCGGCGGACGCTCATAACCAAGGTAAATATCGGGTAACCAAGCAAAGCGCTTCGCTTAGTTACCCGATGTTTACCTTGGTTACGTGTGCAGGGAGCAGGCAGCCAGGCTCCTAGCAGCTACGGACGCTCGTAACAAAGATAAATATCGGGTATCCAAGCAAAGCACTTCGGTTAGTTACCAGATGTTGACCTTAGTTACCAGGGTCTGCAGCTGTCAGATGCCGGCTCCCAGTCCATCACGTTCAGTTCCCCTCACTCCCAATCACATGACTTCAATGCCCGCCCATAAACTTCAATTGGCAGGATCCTGCAAAATAACACATGCGTTTTTCTTTGTAAAAACAGGATCCACTTTTACAGCAAAAAAACGTTCATGACGCATGTTAAAAAAAAAAAGTGGTGTGAAAGCAGCCTAAGCGTCACTTCACATATGTTGCTTATTTGTACATATAAAGCAGTGTTCACATGTTGCATAAATCAGGTGTTTTGTTCCTGCAGGTGTCTGCACCAAACTACACAATCTCTGGTTATTCCATTATACATATACATTATGCATTTTCCCCAGTATTTGATGCATTTTTTTAGTTCAGATGTGAATCTGCGTTTTTAAGTAGTTTTTATAGTATAGAAAAGCTTGGATTCTGCACTTAAAGTATCTACGGTTTTCTCCTGCATTTTTTTAAGCTCCACATAGAAACCAAAACTGCAGAGTTCAGCGGCGTCTTTCATGGAATCACATCCACTTTGCTTGGACAATTAAACAAAGCAGAATTTATGTGCAAAAAAAGCAGCAGAAAAAGCCGGCATTTACGCTACATGTGAACATGAACTAAGGGCTCATGCGCACGGTGCATAATTGCATGCATTTACGCTGCGTATTGCACTGCAGTGTAAATGCATGCGTCCTGCGTCCCCTGCACAATCTATGAAGATTGTGCATGAGACGTGCGCACGATGCTTTTATGAACGCAGCGATTTGGGTGCTAAAATTTTGACCCAAATCCTTGCGTTCATAAAATGAGCATGTCAATTATTCCGTGCGCTATGGATGCAGCTCCCACTCTGTCTATGGTGGGGGCATCAGCCATAGCTCAAGAAATCGGCTTTTTTTGTTTAGAAAATTATGCATTATGCAGCGTTTCTGCAGCGATTTGACACGCACATGTACAGTCAAATCGCTGCAGAATATTCAGCAGTTACATGCGCATGAGCCCTAAATGTCCAAGCAAAGTGGATGAGACATCGTGAAATCTCCGCCCCTGGTGCGTCTAAAAACGCTGAACTCTGGTTTAGATTTCATTTTTTCTTTATAAGCTTCAGGATTCACATCTGCAACAAATATGTATCAAATAAGGGCACAATGCATAAAAAGAGCTGCAAACATGCAATAATCAGAGAGGATTGCTATTGCGCTGTGTGGTACGGACACCTGCAGAAAAAAATGAAGCATTTACGCTATGGGTGAACACGGCCTTAGCGATACATTTTTATTACTTTTTGGGGGGTTTAATAGAGAAAAATAATCAATTTTTATCGCCATTTTCCGATCCCTGTAACTAATCTGATTGCTGTGTTGTTCAAGTTGTTACGATTACAGGGACACCAAATAGGTCCATGTTCTTTGCTGATTACTATTTTTTTTTTTATAAAAAGCACAATAAAAAATACATTTTTCTAATTTTTTATTTTTAGTAATTTTATTAGAAGAAAAAATCTCTTTTCCTCTCCCTCTAGAGCACAGAGATGCTTCTTTGTACAATGGATCTCTGTGTCCTGTGTAATCTGCTGTGTAAAAGGCTGCATTGCAGGTTCATCTATATAAAATCCTCCCTCTGACATCATTCTTTGTGGCTCAACAGCTAGGACAGCTAAGGGCCATCTATCCCTCTATTCTCTATCCCGCTATTGATTCTCTATCCCTCTATTTATTCTCTATCCCTCTATTCTCTATCCCTCTATTCTCTATCCCTCTACTGATTCTCTATCCCTCTATTCGCTATCTACCTCGCTATCTAGCTGAAAAATCTGCTTTTGGTTTCACTGCCTACAATACAGGTCAATATTACCAAATCTTCCCATTCTTTCAATAAAGTCAGTGGCTCAATGGTAGAGATGAGTGGACAAAGAGTTGGTGGACAATGAGTTTGAGTCCCTGCCCTCCAGTAAACCAGTGCAGTTGAGAATGTAATTTATGCACTGAACTGAGTTAATTTATTCACTGCACTAAGGGGAGGAGCCGGGACAAGAGCTGTGAGCAGCTGTATTGCGGGAAAGAGCCCTCAAATCGGGACAGTCCCGCTGAGTCCAGGGCGGTTGGGAGGTATGCATAATCTTAGGAAAAATAATATAAAAAGGGTATGTATTCTTTTAGTGAAAAAAGATAGTGAGCCCACGGTAAGCAACACGGCACTGCATGATCAGGAGCGCCGCAGCCTATTCACCATCGAGCCAGCTTTGCATTGACAGACTTGATAGCCGACGCCAAATCAGATAACGTCTAGTACACTTACCCATCTTCAATGTGAGTGGCACATTGCTGCAATTATTTACTGAACCAATAGGCCCTACACAAAGCCAGCGACACGTAGCACAGCAGCTCAGTACTCCCACTTATCTCTTTCAGAATGATTAAGACATTAGAAAATCACCAGCACAAGGCATCCTAATCTGATGATAGCATGTATTTCATCCCTTATCTCTGCAGGCCATCTTCCAAACAGCTTGTCATAGCAGGCTGTCCATTGTGAGTTTAACTAAAGCCTTTAAAGAACAAATTAGCTGGCCTTATTCTTAAATCTTAATCATCCTCGCTGAGCCACCAGGTCAAGTTTAAGGAAATTAATATCTACTCCTCATCCATCACAGGGAGTTGTTATGTATCATGGTAGATTTTCTCGCCCAGAGGAGTAGACATGACAGGCCTCACACCAGTGGGAGTAATTATAGGCTCTGACCCTTGTGTCCACTACAAAGAAAAGAGCCATATTATGTGTGACTAATGTCCTCATAAATCACAGTGGGTTAAAACCCAGAGCAGGGCAATGCTTTAAGCTAGGGCTCCACATTGACATGTGTCACTCGACATGAAGACCTCATATATTGATTGTCAATGTGGTTGCATGGAGAACCACAGGAAACTGCGAGCCAACTGCTGCAAAAACTTCAAGCCCCCACAGCCTTCAATTTAAGCTGTGGATCAATAATGATGAGCGAGATTCAAAATACTGGGCGATGTGATTCGTTCACGGGTGAAATGCTATATGTGAAGTCAGCCTGAGTGTTTATACATAATGATGAGCGAGTTTCGAAATACTCGGATTCGCGATACTCGTAACGAGTACTGTCTAATACTCGCGTATGCATTCCTAATAGCGTGTGCAATGCAAGTTAATGGGGAATACTCGCAATGTAACGCAAAACCTGAATTCTGTACTATTTGCTACTCGAACGAATAGTGTGGCTTTTGGGTAACTCGTTACTTTGCGAGTTTTTCCCCATTGACTTGCATTGCACACGCTATTCGGAATGCATGCGCGAGTATTAGACAGTACTCGTTATGAGTATCGCGAATCCGAGGATATCGAAACCCGCTCATCATTATGTATAAAAACTCAGGCTGACTTCACATATAGCATTTCACCCGTGAACGAACCACAACGCCCAGACTGACCATCAGCCTCCTGATCCAAACTCCTATACCGTATGCCAATGAGGCTATGAGACTGCTGCATTCTAGCCAGGAGATCTTGTGGTCCGAGTACAAACCAGGAAGGCTCTAAGTAAAATAGGGCTTAGGCTAAGAACGCACTTTGCGTTTCCACCTGCGTTTCAGGTGCTTTTTAGGTCCGTTTTGAGAAGCACCTTTTTCATGCCAAAAGGCATGCGTTTTGATTTTCCAGCAAAGTCAATGGAAAATGGGGATTTCTAGTCCGCACTTTGCATTTCTAAACGCTGCGTTTAATTTGCATATTTTGTGGCATAAACCATGCGTTCAAAGAAGCAGCATGTCAATTGTTTTTGCCATTTTGGGTGCGTTTTGCTAACATTGAAGTCAATGAGAAATGGCAAAAACCAAGATTCCTTCAAATTCCTGCGTTTTACCTGCTTTTTATCTGCAGAAAACATGCGTTTTGGACATCAAAATAATGATTTTATAAGTCCCTTTACACACACATAATCCGACAATTAAATTTAAGAAAAATATGCATTTATTGCTATTTTAGCGATAAAATGTATATGACCGCTATAATTTAATGAAATATTTCTATTTTCATTATTTTTCCCATTAATATAGATGTTATCCTTTTTTTTTCTCTTTTTTCATTCTGTTTGACTGTTTAAACTTTATTTAGCAGTGTCTTGATGTTCAAAACGCATCTGTCTAAACGCAGGTGAAAATGCATGTAAAAAGCGCTGAAAACGTATCTAAAACGTGGTAAATACGCATGAGTTTTCAGCGCTGAAGTTCAGAAAAAGGCAACTTTGGTCAAATCAATTAAGCCCAAAACATGCGTTTAGAACTGCAAGTAGCACAACGCAAAGTGCGGACATAGCCTTAGAGTATAGCCTCACGTTGTGGATTTCATGCAGATTTTCCGCTGCGTATCTACAGCATTTCTGCATCAAAATACACAACACGATTTTGGTGCAAATTTCCGCAGTGATTAGCAAGAGCAAAGACAGCAATGATCTGTGCACAAAGAAATTATATATTACAGATTTAAAAAAAAACGAAGCAGATCAATTTATGTGGGAAAATTTCTGCAACATGCAGATGAGAATTTTAGTGTCTCAATAACCCGGCTGGTATTTTATCAACCTGTGGATATTTTAGACAGAAATCCGCCCAATATATCTGCAGCAATTAAACTGCGTGCATTTGCCTTAGGGTGCGTGCCCACGCTCCGTGTTTGCAGCGTTTTGGATGCAGCGTGTTTTCGCTGTGTTCAAAAACGCTGCGTTGTACAGTACAAGCACAGTGGATGGGATTTCTAGAAATGAGAGTACGGCCCACAGCAAAAACTGACCTGTGGTGCGACTTTCCTGAGCCGCGGCATGTCAATTGTTTGCTGCTGAGTCGCAAGCATCTTCCATAGGGAGAACACAAGCGAGAGACCGCAGCGCCCCAAACCCTGATCGTGGGCATGGGCAGCTGTGGTCTCCTGCGGAGGTGACTCGCAGCCCCACAGGTCAGGACCTGCCACGTCCTGATCGTGGGCACGTACCCTTAAGGATAGATGTGGGGGATATTTTCTGTGTTACATGTTCTGTAAGGTTAAGTTCCCACAATGAGATTTCGGTGAGCGTTCAAAAAACAAAGCGTCTTATAGTTCCAGCAAAGTGCATGGGATTTGTAGAGATCTCCTTCCCATTGTGCATCTTTTTCTTGACCCTGGAATTGTAGATTCCGGCCAAAATTAAGCATACACACCCCTTTTTTCAATTCCCCCTTATCCGCTAATAACCACTCAGACACCAATTTAACTTTTGGATAATTTTGGCCATAGCAGCCATTTATTAAACAAATACATAACATGTAAAAATTTGCATTGTGGTAAGGTCCTTGAAGCTAAAACCCTGGTGATTCACATAAAATAACCAAATTGCTCCCAGCCGTTACCCACACTGGCTCAGGAGCACCAAAGAAGGGTTATTCCTTCATTAACCACCAAAAACGCCCACGGGGGCCCCGACATACCCCGTCGGGATCCCCCAAAAATCACCAGGTGACCAACCATTCTGCCAATGAGGGGATCCATACCCAGATGGGTTCCCCGAACCAATTTAAAACCAACTTCAAGGACCCACCAATAAACCTGCCACAACGAGGGCACCTTGATAACCTTCAAGTGCCTGAGACCCCCCGCAATAGCAAAGCTCGCTCAATACCTCCTTGCAATCCAAGGGCCCACAAATGAATCCCTACTGCATTCAAATGCACCCCATCCGCCTACCAAAATTCGTCATCCTCCCGCTCCAGCTCAAAATGCCGAGCTGCAACTCCCCCGTTGCAGCCCACCAATTTTTGAGATACCCCTTTTAACCTTCACCCGCGCCTTATTTAGCTTCTCCACAGACCATGCTTTCGCCCAAACCCTTCTCGGAACCATGTCCACCCACACAATTGTCATGCCTGGAAAAGACACCCATAACCGCAACAAGTCATGCTTAATATCTTTTATCAAAATGCGAAAAAGCCGCTCACCCAAATAATTTCCTCGAAACGTAAAACCAAAATGTCAGGGGGCCAGCCCAAATGGGCATAGTTATGCATCTCCTGCAAGACCGTATTTCCACCCCATACCCCTGATCCCAAGCCATCCGACAAGAGCCCTATCCCTCTGAAAAAACAAGCTGTCTCCTGTTCCTTCTCGTATCTGCTCTCTGTGCTCCCCAGTACACATTAGAATGGCCCAAAATCCAGACCAGGCAAGAAAAAGGGGGGGGGGGGGGTCTGAAAAACAAAGCACTAAACAAAAATACCAAGTAGCTCCAATACAAACACAAAGAATGACCCCCCCCCCCCCCCACTTCTATCAGAACCAGTCTTCCGATCAGTTGCCCATGAATACCATTGGGAACCTACGACTTACAACGCTGAGACTTCAATCGACCAATCTGTTTAACTGTCTCAGCAGGGAGACCACTTATAGAGGCTTCCATCGCCGCCACAATACGAAAAGAATGCAACGCAAACATCGCCGAAACCAACCCCAATGATCTCAAACATGCCCAAAAGCACTAATGAACTGATATCTGGACAAAAAGACCCGTCCTCGTGACATAACAATGGGCCATCCTGACTCGGGTGGATCTTTGCAAAACTCAAAAACACACTGCCAATGGCATATCCCCGATGCCGTAATCTTCCCTAAACGAACCCGCCTGCCTGCCCCTACTTGATCCGTTTTTAATTTCTGGATCCAAAATTCGATCCCCATGCTCCAAAATTAGGACGTATTTAAATTAGGACTTAAATTGGGCGTATTACCCAAGCCCCCGGGGCACGTCATACTGGGAAATACCAATTTGCCAATACGCAAAGCCCCGAAAAACCGCCAACGAAAAACCAACTGGAACAAGGATACCTCAATGCAGATGTACAAACTACTCGCAATACCCTACCCAAACATTCCAATAAGGTGAATAACACAGGCCGTCTACCATCACGCGGCCTATGGCCCCTATGAAAACCTTTCAGCGCCTGAACTTCCCAAAAATTCTTTGTCAAATCCTGTACACCTCGCAACCAGAAATCGAATGCCAAACCTGCAATCAAACGACTCAACTTCGTGGAAGACCAACCTGTTATCGCCACTTCCCCCAATTTTCGCAGGAACAGTCCTAACTGAGAATCCTCAGTCAGCATGCAACCACCCAACCACTACTCCCAGAGAACCCATGTGGCCTGATACGCCGCCCACGTGGTACCAGCCAAACAGCCCGAATCAGTGGCCTTGCTGCTTGAAGACCACGCTCCAAAGCTGCGCAGGGGACTACAAGCTGCTGCCGTCCGCCTCTACCGCAAAATCCCGGAAGCGATCTCACTGAAAACAAGAGAGGAAATCCACTATTAGGTTCTCTATACCTGGTACCTGAGCTGCTGTGACACGTATTAATTTCCAAATAAATAAAGACCAGCTGCCGCAACCCCAGAACAACTTGTGGGAGAATATGTAGAGCCGTTATTAATCGCCAGCACCACCCCCATATTGTCACAGTTGAACCGGATTTACTTATTCGACAACTGGTCCCTCCCCAAATGAAGTGCGACCATCATTGGAAAAAATTTCCAATAGCGACACATTCCTTGTCAACCCCTCCGCCATCCAACTTTCTGGCCACCAATCCGCACACCACTGACCCTGAAAAAAGGCCCCGAAACCTGAGTCACCTGCAGCATTTGTAAACAATTCCAATTTGAAATTATCCACTACCTCATCCTTAAGCAACGAACGACCATTGTCCTGCTCCCCAAAAACTCTCCCCAAACCGACAAGTGCACTCTATGTTCCGCCGACAAACGTATGTAGGGGTGAGGAGCAAGCACTCCAGCTGTAGCGCAAGCTAGCCGACGTGAAAACTCGGCCCATTGACCGACACGCAAAATTAAGTTTTCCCCAATAGTGATTGAACCTTCTTTAATTGTAATTTCCTCACTCGGCATGCCCTTGCTACCTCAACCTTAAGCGTGGCAACCTGTCGTCAGGAAGCCGAACCTCCCAAATCACTGAGTCAATTACAATGGCCAGAAAATAAATACAGGTATTTGGCCCAACAGTTTTTTCCAGGTGCCAAAGGCATCCCAAAGCCTCTCACTATCCATTCCATTGCTGCTAGAATGCTGGTGCCTGTGCCGAAACAGCCAATCCCACACACCAAAAATTCATCCCGGTAAGGTACCAGTGATGCCAAACCAGAAACATCACGCCCCACCCATTTTAAAAAAGAACTAAAAGGTTTCAATAAATGTGCACGATACTGCACAACTCATTGGTAAGCAGAGGTCTCCAAAACAATCTCGCTCCCAAAAACAACCCAATAACCGAACACAGTTTGGATGAACTGGTAAGAGCCAGAAAGCTGCCTCAATATCTGTCTATTGCCATCAACACACCCCTCCCACAACTCTTTACCTACTTTGTAGCCTCATCAAATGACGTATACACCACCTAACGAAGCTCAGCCAGTATACCATCATTCTCTGACCTACCCCTGGGATGAGACAAATGGTGGATCAGCCGAACTTTACCTGGCTCCTTCTTGGGCCCCACCCCGAATGGCGAAACCACAAAATTAGAAAAAGGTAGGAGGGTGCCTAATCGTGCCCCCCATTCTCCCCAACGCCACCTCCTTTCCTAACTTTCCACCTACCACCGCCACATGTTGATACGCCGAGAGAGATTCCTGGTTGTCCCTGGAACTTCAAAACAGGGAAAGGAATCCTAAAACTCTCCCCAAAACCCAACCTCAAAACTTCAGCTTTGTCCTTATCAGGATCCCTATTTAGGTACGGAAGCATCGCGACTAAGCTCACCGGTGTCTGACCGTTGGACGCCCCATGGGATGCTCCGTTACAATGGGTGCAGAGGTGTTCAAACAACGGCAAGTGGCACCGAACTTGCATTCCCTCTCATTAACTTACCAACACGAACCTGACTTCTAGGACCCTGTCTGTCCGTACTGACCACTGGCACCTCAGCTTCCTGACCGGCCGGGGAACCCGGCCCCGCCCTGAAATGACTGCCCATATCTGGCTGCCGCCATCACCCACAACCACAAACCTATATCCTTCTGATCCCATCTTATGGATGGACGGTAGCCATCCTCTGATGAAACTGCTCGTCATAACGGATCCAGGTCTACCCCCCCATAAATCCTATAGGCCTCACCAATCGAGCCCATATAGCAAAACAAATTAAAAACAATTCTCCGGCGCCTTTTCGCCAATTACTCTTGCCCAAACTGCAACGCCTGCAACCAATTAACAAATGTCTGAGGAATCAAGCGCCATCGCCACTTCTCCACATCTTCCTCCTTGCTATCGTCTTTTCCCCTTTGTCAAAATACATCTTGTCACCTCCGTACTCTTTTCTGTTTGAACTGACACTAATACTGGGGAAGAGATACTCCCAACTGTGGACTCACTAGCCGCAATGACGGACGAATGAACCCAAGCCGCCACTGGCCCCGGGGTTTTCCCTGGCCCCCAATCCGTGCCCGCAACTGGCGAACGCAACTTAAATTCTGACAACTCCCCACTTAACGCATTCCCCCCAACACCCGCTGGCACCCCCAATCCTAACCCCAGCTGACCTGTCACCCCCCCTTACTGTGTACCTGACCAGCATGTGAAGACAAACAAGACATTGAATCATACTCACCAGGCTGCACAAAGGTAGAAACCACGCCAGCCGGACCACCTGCATCCTGACGTCCCTCCTGCCGATCTAGCATGACTTGGCTCCTCCCATCTGACTCTGCTCCATTGCTTGTGTAGCCGCGCGGCCCGAGGACCCCACCAGCCGCATATCCTGGACCTGATGATCAGTAGCACCGACCAACAGGGGGAGCCGCGTATTATCCTCTGGGCTCTCCAAGCACGGCCCCCCCTGCCCCGCTCCATGTGGCCCCTCTTCCAGACAGGGCCTCTGTAGCCGCAGGCCCTGAATGCCAGGCCCGATGTATTTCCGACCGCAGCCGCCTGGCTCCGCCCACCTCACAGGGATCCATCCGGGGTACTATCGCTGCAGGGAGGGGCTCAGGGCGCTCGGCAGGTACATCACCAGAGCGCCCCGCCGCACCGCCGACGTCACTCGCAGACAAGGCGGCAGCAGGCCCCGCCCCCCAACTCCAGCGCAGGCCTGCTAACCGCCGCTGGGCCCAGCCGCCTGTTAGAATTCCTCAAAGGCCGGGGCCTGCTGAACCTCTCAGCTCGCGGCGTCCGGCCTGGAGGGTCCCCGGAGGGGCTTCTGTGGCGACGCTGGGCCCTAGGAGTCAGGTCAGGCGACAGCCTCTCCGGCGGTCCAGACCTCCGGGGGCGCCGCTGTTGTAGGGATGCAGTCCCTGCCCCCTCCGGACTCCCACCGGTGATCCCCGCTACAGTGTTCTGCAGCCACCTAGGGGGATGGTCGCCGGCAGCAGCTCATGCTCCAGGAGCTAATCCACAGACGGGGTTAAGGACTCTCACTCTCACTGGTGTCCCAGAGCGGGAAAAGTGCCGCTCCTCCCCCAGCTTCACCTTTTAACTGTACCCTGACTTACTCCCCCCCCCACCCGTGACATCATGACCTCCACTCCAATCAGTGTCATGCTGGCCTCCACACATACTCGGGGGGAGGGGGGGGTCAGTGCTCCGGCCATTCTATACAGTGTAACTGATGAAGCGTGTTTTAAATTCACGTCGTCAATTTCTCTTGTAGGTACGCCGAGTCTTATGTGCAGATTTTCTCCATACAATTACATTAGATGCGAAAAAAGGCCCAGGTAAAAAGTGCAAGTGTGTTTTTAGTTCAAATGCACAAAAAGCACATGTGATCCACACATGACTATCAAAGTTTTGTCAAAGTCAAACACTATGAAGTATCACAGACAAAGCATTTTATTTTTCCAGCGCTGGAGTGGCGCTTTAAACTGTAAGCCCCCTGACCCATCATATACTCAACTTCCAGCTGCTTCATCCTTTTTAGGCGCAGCTCCGGTCCTGCGGTGCCATCTTGTGACTAACTACTGACTGGCCGGAAGTGAAAAGTCACAAGGTCCCAATGCATCTCTACGACAGCCAGAACGAGGCTCTCATAGACTTGTACTGTATGAAACACTGGAGCTGCCGGCAGGTCTCAAATCGCCAGAGACTGACTGAAGCCACGCTGGAAGGGGAGCATAAGACAAAGGGCAGGGGGCTTTCATGTAAAGTACCACTCCAGCGATGCAATAAAAAAAACAAAACAAAACGCTAGAGTGGTGCTTTAAAATATGACCAAAAAGAAAAAACAAACAAACAGCAGTGTCAAAATGAAAATAACATAAGTAGTTTAATTTTGCAAACATAAGCCGAAATCTTCGACAGCAAAAAGTCACCACTCATTGTGGGAACATAGTCTTAAAGGGGTTGTCTGTTCTTAAAGGGAATCTGTCACCAGGTTTTTACTACCCCATCTGAGAGTAGCATGATGTAGAGACAGAGACCTTGATTCCAGCGATGTGTCACTTACTGAGCTGTTTAATCAAGCTGTTTAGTCATGTGACAGCAAGCATGCTATTTGAATACTTCTGGCCACATTCCAGCTAGACTGTATCCAGCCTGATTCAATATCCTTGCATGTATGCAAATCACATACTTGCAATCTTGTGCCTGATGCCGACACTGGAGAATCTTCACAGTGTGCGTGATGTAAGGATTCCAAATTCTGACTTCAGCTTAAGGCTGGACAACCCCTTTAAATATGGATTTCAACCATTGCCATAAGTGAAAATGCTTTAAAAATTTGCAAGAGAAGTGATAAGGTAAGAATTTGAAAATCTGCAGCAAGGTCTGAACTATGTGCTTATTTTTTTCCCAGTACATGGATGGGGTTTTGTATTGGATATGATTATGACATGTCTTTAAAGGGAGCCTGTCAGGTCAAATATGCAGCCAGAACCACGAGCAGATCTGGGTGCATATTACTAATCCCTGCCTAACCGTCCATGTATACACTAGCATAGATAAAGAGATCTTCAGGAAAAGTATTTCTAAAGATCTTTTATCGTATGCTAATGAGGGCGGTGACTAGTTCCAGGGGTGTTAGTTCCCTTGCTAGTTGGCCCCATTAGTATGTTAGTGCGCCCCTGTGGGTGTGCTAACATGATAAAGAATGTGCAGCATCAGAGGATGATCTCACTCAACTCTCCGCTGCCATCGCCGCCTGCCGCTGGATTTTGGCTCAGTGCACATGACCCCGGAGTTTCGATCATGCGCATTACATCAGTTTGAAGCCAGGACGCGTACACTCTGCTTCATAGTACGCATGACCAAAACTCCGGGGTCATGAGCACTGAGCCATAATGCAGTGTCGGGTGGCGATGGCAGCGGAGAGGTGAGTGAGATCATTCTCTGACGCTGCACATTCATTAGCATGTTAGCACACCCCTGTGGGTGTACTAACATGCTAATGAGGCCGACTAGCAAGGGAAGCAATTCCCTTGGGACTATATATGTGTATACAGGGACGGTTAGGCAGGGATTAGCAATATGCACCCAGAACTGCTCGTGGTTCTGGGTGCATTTTGGACCTGACAGGCTCCCTTTAACATGTATGTTTCATCCTGTGGTGTGACGACACATGGTGCTTGTTGGGCACCGTATTGTGAGAATACCTGCAGGGTTACAGCATGGGATTGTAAAATTCTAAATCTGTGTGGGGGAAAAAAATTATATTATATATATATATATATATATATATATATATATATATATATATATATATATATATATATATATATATATATATATATATACATACATATATATATATATATATACATATACATACATACACACACACACACACACACACACACACACACACACAGTGCCTACAAGTAGTATTCAACCCCCTGCAGATTTAGCAGGTTTACACATTCGGAATTAACTTGGCATTGTGACATTTGGACTGTAGATCAGCCTGGAAGTGTAAAATGCACTGCAGCAAAAAAGAATGTTATTTTTTTTTATAAATTGTGAAAAGTTTATTCAGAGGGTCATTTATTATTCAACCCCTCAAACCACAAGAATTCTGTTTGGTTCCCCTAAAGTATTAAGAAGTATTTCAGGCACAAAGAACAATGAGCTTCACATGTTTGGGTTAATTATCTCTTTTTCCAGCCTTTTCTGACTAGTTTAGACCCTCCCCAAACTTGTGAACAGCACTCATATTTGGTCAACATGGGAAAGACAAAGGAGCATTCCAAAGCCATCAGAGACAAGATCGTGGAGGGTCACAAGGCTGGCAAGGGGTACAAAACCCTTTCCAAGGAGTTGGGCCTACCTGTCTCCACTGTTGGGAGCATCATCCGGAAGTGGAAGGCTTATGGAACAACTGTTAGCCTTCCACGGCCTGGACAGCCTTTGAAAGTTTCCACCCGTGCCGAGGCCAGGCTTGTCCGAAGAGTCAAGGCTAACCCAAGGACAGCAAGGAAGGAGCTCCGGGAATATCTCATGGCAGTGGGGACATTGGTTTCAGTCAATACCATAAGTAACGTACTCCACCGCAATGGTCTCCGTTCCAGACGAGCCCGTAAGGTACCTTTACTTTCAAAGCGTCATGTCAAGGCTCGTCTACAGTTTGCTCATGATCACTTGGAGGACTCTGAGACAGACTGGTTCAAGGTTCTCTGGTCTGATGAGACCAAGATCGAGATCTTTGGTGCCAACCACACACGTGACGTTTGGAGACTGGATGGCACTGCATACGACCCCAAGAATACCATTCCTACAGTCAAGCATGGTGGTGGCAGCATCATGCTGTGGGGCTGTTTCTCAGCCAAGGGGCCTGGCCATCTGGTCCGCATCCATGGGAAGATGGATAGCACGGCCTACCGGGAGATTTTGGCCAAGAACCTCCGCTCCTCCATCAAGGATCTTAAGATGGGTCGTCATTTCATCTTCCAACAAGACATCGACCCAAAGCATAAAGCCAAGAAAACCAAGGCCTGGTTCCAGAGGGAAAAAATCAAGGTGTTGCAGTGGCCTAGTCAGTCTCCTGACCTTAACCCAATTGAAAACTTGTGGAATGAGCTCAAGATTGAAGTCCACATGAGACACCCAAAGAACCTAGATAACTTGGAGAAGATCTGCATGGAGGAGTGGGCCAAGATAACTTCCGCGACCTGTGCCGGCCTGATCAGGTCTTATAAAAGACGATTATTAGCTGTAATTGCAAACAAGGGTTATTCCACAAAATATTAAACCTAAGGGTTGAATAATAATTGACCCACACTTTTATGTTGAAAATGTATTAAAATGTAACTGAGCAACATAAACATAACTTGTTGGTTTTTAAGATTTATGCATCTGTTAATAAATCCTGCTCTTGTTTGATGTTTGCAGGCTCTAACTTTTTTGCATCTTATTAAACCTGCTAAATCTGTATATATATATATATATATATATATATATATATATATTCTCTCAGTTGTTTTCTAATGACGTCTATGATGATTCCTATTCATTCCTTACTGAAAATTATTATTTTACTATTATTGTCAATCTAATATCTCCTGTGTTATTTTGTTCCCCCATACACACTTCTCGTAAGCGGATAACACATTACACCCATCTGTTTTTCTGACTTTACTGAGCAGGGAAGAAATGTTTAGTAGCTTATAATAAAAGGTATATTTACAGTGTGCAGTCTAAGGGGAAAATTACAGTACGGCTATGTTAATTAAAGAAGAATGATGACAAACGTAAAAGTACTTAATTTACCAGCCATTATGTTAACAAACCTAGCAATGAATCACAGCAAGGAAACTGGCCCCAGAAACCAATTACTATGTTACTAAAACCATCTTTTTGCCAACAGAAGAGATGTGGTGTTTGCGGGCACTGTAATATTTCTGAAGCATGGCAAGCATGACAGCGCTGGCCGCAGATCAGACGAGGCCGGCATTACCTTAGTGACAGGCATGTTACACAAAATAATGCCACAACATAACATTAGCTTTAGATTTTTGGCTAGGCTTTAATATTAAAGAGGTTATGTCATTCACAAATGGAAAACAGCTGGAGCAATTTGGAACAAGGCTGTGTATTTCAATGTAGGCCCGGGAAACCATGGTAACTGGTGTGCGGTGATATATAGTGTTGCGTAGATCGTGTTGTACATGGTATAGAAAGCAGGTGCTCTTATCTTTCCGGTCCATGTCATTAGCAGGTCCAGCTCACAGAATCCCTCGCACTGACGTAGACTGGTAAATGAGATTTAGCAGATATGTGAGGTAGTAGTGGGAGTAGTAGTAGCTTGCTCTATAAACAGGAAGCGTTGATGACTTAAACCCAGATCACCTACAACAGGATTTCTATGGACAGTATGATACTAATGTGATGGCTGACAGAGTACAAAAGAGGAAGCACGCAGGACGTCCTGAAACGGGCCGATACGAGCTAAACGTAAAGTGCCATAAGGTGGAAAGTGGCTTATTAAAGGGAACCTATCAGGTGCAATGTGCACCCAGGACCACAAGCAGTTCTGGGTGCATATTACTAATCCCTGCCTAACCGTCCCTTTATACACTAGCATAGATAAAGAGATCTTTATAAAAAGTATTTCTAAAGGTCCTTTATGATATGCTAATGAGCGCAGGGACTAGTCGCAAGGGTGTTAGTTCCTGCGCTCATTCCGCCCTCTTAGCATGGTAGCACACCCACATGCTATTCAATGCAGTATCATCAGCCGTGATGCACATACCTGTGTCCACTGTCACCAGTGATAAAAAGTCCCGGCACTTCCAGTCATGCGCAGTACACATCCCGGCTTCAGAGAGGTCTAGTGCGCATGACCAGAAAGTTTCGGGATTTCTGATCACCGGTGACAGCGGACACAGGTACGCGCATCACCACTAATGACGTGGCATTGAATAGCATGTTAGCACACTCCTGTGGGCGTGTTACCATGCTAAGAGAGTGGAATGAGGGCAAAAACTAACACCCTTGCAACTAGTCCCCTCACTCATTAGCATATGATAAAAGATCTTTAGCAATACTTTTTCTAATGATCTCTTTATTTATGCTACTAGATACATAGACCGTTACACAGGGATTAGCAATATGCACCCAGAACTGCTCGTGGTTCTGGGTGCATATTGCAACTGACCGGTTCCCATCAAGCCATACATTGGAAGGACTACTGTGCCCACATAACGATGGCAATCCAAAAAATATATTCTATACAGAAAAATCAGAATGAGAGAGAGTGCACATTGATGGGTCTGTCCACAGAATACAGGCACATCTCTACAATTATTATTATTATTATAGCGCCATTTATTCCATGGTGCTTTACATGTAAAGAGGTATACATAAGGCTAAGTTCACACTTCCGTTGTTTTGCATCAGTCACAATCAGTTGTGTGACTGATGCAACAGATGTGTTGCAGATAGTGGCACAACTGATGTGACTGATGCTGCAAAAAAAACCGATCCATTGTGTTTGTTTTTTTTTTTTACTGTTTACCGGCGGCCAGCTACTGTGAATGATCAGCTGATCGCCCAGCGGCTGATCGCCCAGTGGCTGGCTGCCTGACCGTTCACAATAGTTGGCCGCCGGACGATCAGCTGACCGCTCACAATAGCTGGCCGCCGGGCGATCAGCTGACCGTTCACAATAGCCGGGCGATCAGCTGATCGTTCCAGCCGCTGGAACTGAATTTACAGTCATCATGGTTTTTTACTGTGCGCATGATCACAGTAAAAAAACGATCCGCCGCACACAAAAAAACGTTACATTCAGCGTTGCTCCCGCCTGACTGTCAGTCAGTAATAACTGATCCGTCACGTGGTGGATGCAACGCAGGGCCATCAGTCACAATCCGTCGCTAATAGTCTATGGGGGAAAAAAACGGATTCCTGCAAAATATTTAGCAGGATACCGTAATTCCTCAAGGCGATGGATTGTGTCTGATGCAAAAGAACGGAAGTGTGAACTTAGCCCAATAGGGACAAGTACAATAATCATGAACAATACAAAACACAGACAGGTACAAGAGGAGTGAGGACCCTGCCCACGAGGGCTCACAGTCTACAAGGGATAGGTGAGGATACAGAAGGTGAACAGTGAAGCAGTTGTCGCAATACATCAGAATAATGCACCCAATTCTGATTGCTTCTCAAGATCTCCACCTCAATATTTATTTCTACCCATGCAAATAAATAATTATTTGGCATTGCATTTTGTTTTTTTGTCAGCAGTTGCCGCTGTTGCAGTCTGTAATGTTATTGGTCAGACGCCTTGTTGGGCAAGTAGTCAAATGGTTCAATTCATGCAGAGTCTACCTAATGTATGTGACCTACAAGCCAGGTACACATGGGAGAATCGCAGTAGAAAGCCGCCCCATGATCCCGATCACGGATGGAAGCAGGAGCTGCGTGTCATAAAAAACAAGTCAAGAAAAACACCTTGTGGGCTTTTTCTAACTACATGGAAAAGTTGGATTCAGTCAAGCGCACTTTCTTCCAGTGTGCATCGGATTGCACACAGCACACGGACCACTAGTACACGTGCAAAAACAGAAAACCCACCACAGCGTGCACCGTTCTAGTCTGTTGTAAGGCTGAGAGCAGTGCATGTAATGGTAGTAGCTGGGACTGGGGTGATCATTTCAACCAAGCTCGGAACCTGCTTTTTGCTCAGGTGCACTTGCACCTACTATGGCAAATACTGGTCAATGCGTTATACACGTGCAGTACATTGTGCACAACATACGCTCATCTAAGCCCAGCCTTTAGATTCAGGTGGAGAAAACACTGACACAAGCATAACTCACTAGCAGATTAGAAAAGCTTTGCCGGTGACCAGAAATTCAACGAACGTGTCGCACATAACTTCACGTGAAGAAGTTTGTTGTTACATTGTCAAGAAGGCCACGTAATGATGAGGTGATTCACAAACCTAATAACAGTTCAAACATGGCCGGCCCAGCTCTCAATCTCAATGGAGACACTTCACTATGCAAATATTTAATCACCTTGTGGGTTACCAAGAATATACAGGTTTACTAATGAGTCATTTATGTCACTTCACATAGCTGCCAAAACTACACAGATGTAGAAGAATTTACTTTTGAACAGGTGCATCATGGACCATGGCTAATATACAGCATTGCACAGGGCAGATGGGAGTCTTTCACTGACCCAATGGACCCAGACGGCCATCATGCAGGGCATATAACGTAACAGTACCATAAAGAACCTGGCAATATTTCACTATTCCTGTAAATCAAAATGGCCATGACTTACATGAACTGAACAAAATAAAACTATATGAATCCAATAATATTTTACTAATGGAGTAAACAATCATGGAGCTAAAGATGTTGCGCCTCAGGTAGATGGTCACCAGGAATATCCACACCAAATACAGTGCCTTGCGAAAGTATTCGGCCCCTTTGAATTTTTCAACCTTTTCCCACATTTCAGGCTTCAAATATAAAGATAAAAATTTTAATGTTATGGTGAAGAATCAACAACAAGTGGGACACAATTGTGAAGGTGAACGAAATTTATTGCTTATTTTAAACTTTTATAAAAAATAAAAAAATTGTTTAAAAGAACAGAGAGTCCTCAGTGGTTGATACCTTTTTAATGGCTAACTGAAAAGATGGTAATAATTGCAAGCTTTGGAGACTACTCAGGTCTCTTCATCAGGCATGGTATAACACAAAATCTGAAGAGTCACATATTTATACACAACAGGACTTAAAAAAAACCTTTTTACTGCACTATTCTAAGTCCTGTTGTGTATAAATATGTGACTCTTCAGATTTTGTGTTATACCATGCCTGATGAAGAGACCTGAGTAGTCTCCAAAGCTTGCAATTATTACCATCTTTTCAGTTAGCCATTAAAAAGGTATCAACCACTGAGGACTCTCTGTTCTTTTAAACAATTTTTTTTATCTCTACTGGCTAACACTGTACAAAGATATATTTTACTTGTATAAAAAATAATAAACTGAAACTTGGGGCGTGCAATATTATTCGGCCCCTTTACGTTAATACTTTGTAGCACCACCTTTTGCTGCAATTACAGCTTCAAGTCGCCTGGGGTATGTGTCTATCAGTTTTGCACATCGAGAGACTGAAATTCTTGCCCATTCTTCCTTTGCAAACAGCTGGAGCTGAGTGAGGTTGGATGGAGAGCGTTTGTGAACAGCAGTTTTCAGCTCTTTCCACAGATTCTCAATTGGATTCGGGTCTGGACTGTGACTTGGCCATTCTCACACCTGGAGACGTTTATTTGTGAACCATTCCATTGTAGATTTTGCTTTATGTTTTGGATCATTGTCTTGTTAAAAGACAACTCTCCGTTCCAGTCTCAAGTCTTTTGCAGGCTCCAAAAGGTTTTCTATAAGAATGGTCCTGTATTTGGCTCCATCCATCTTCCCATCAATTTTAACCATCTTCCCTGTCCCTGCTGAAAAAGAGCAGGCCCAAACCATGATGCTGCCACCACCATGTTTGACAGTGGGGATGGTGTGTTCAGGGTGATGAGCTGTGTTGCTTTTACGCCAAAAATATAGTTTGGCATTGTGCCCAAAAAGTTTGATTTTGGTTACATCTGACCAGAGCACCTTATTCCACGTGTTTGGTGTGTCTCACAGGTGGCTTGTGGCAAACTTTAAATTACACTTTTTATGGATATCTGTGAGAAATGGCTTTCTCCTTGCCACTCTTCCATAAAGGCCAGATTTGTGCAGTGTACGACTGATTGTTGTCCTATGGACAGACTCTCCCTCCTCAGCTGAAGATCTCTGCAGTTCATCCAGAGTGATCATGGGCCTCTTGGCTGCATCTCTGATCAGTCTTCTCCTTGTTTGAGATGAAGGTTTGGATGGACGGCCGGGTCTTGGTAAATTTGCAGTGATATGATACTCCTTCCATTTCAATATGATCGCTTGCACAGTGCTCCTTGGCATGTTTAAAGTTGTGGAAATCTTTTTGTAACCAAATCCAGCTTTAAACTTCTCCACAAGAGTTTCACGGTCCTGCCTGTTGTGTTCCTTGGTCTTCATGATAGTCTCAGTGTTCTGTTTAAAGCACAGAGAGCATCACAGAGCAGGGGCATTTATACGGAGACTTGATTACACACAGGTGGCTTATATTTATGATAATCATCATCAGTCATTTAGAACAACATTGGATCATTCAGAGATCTTCAATGAACTTCTTGAGTGAGTTTGCTGCCCTGAAAGTAAAGGGGACGAATAATATTGCATGCCCCAATTTTCAGTTTATGCTTTACAAAAATTGAAAATAAGCAATAAATATCGTTCACCTTCACAATTGTGTCCCACTTGTTGTTGATTCTTCACCATAACATGAAAAGTGCAATAAAATAAATTATTATTCCTTCGTAGAGTTGAGCAGATCGGTCATAATCCGGGTCCGGCGGATCCGGATCGGGTTGCCGTCGAAGTCCGGATCCGCGACCATACAAATCAATGGGGAACGGGATCCGAGAGAGAGAGAAGGGGATAAAAAAAAAAAAAAAAAAAGGATCCGGATCGTTCACCCCAAATCCCGGGTACTGGTCGGACTCAGATCGGGCACTCGAACCGTGCGGATCCGGATTTTGCGGATCCTGGTCCGCTCAACACTATTCCTTCGTTCATGGTTTGCAGCGCCCTGTTATGCAGAGTTTTCTCTGTTAGCTCCTAATCCGAGTCTAGGGGAACATGACCGGTAGCACCTCCCCTACCACTCGAAATGCTTTCTTAAGACAAATGTCACTTTCCCTCAAACAATTAAAAGGGGGACATGCCACTTATGGGAGATGGTCAGAGAAAAGCTCATAAATGTTTCAGTGCAGACTCTTCAATGTGCAACTGAGATGATGGATTAATAAACATGCATTACCCTGGAATTAATGGCTGAATTACTACTTCCTGGGAGCATTAGAGACTTACTTTACTACTCTGATGCAATTTCTAATTTACACTCTCATAGTAACGAAAACGCCTTCCGATTTACAAAAATGTCTTCATTACTCTTCACTCAAATGTGCTCTGCAGACACTATATACAGAAGTGGCCTTCATATGTAGAAAGAGACATGTCATTGCAGGATTGCCACACATCCTTAAGAAAACCTAATAATAGTTAGCAATTGCATAGGTCTCTGCCATTGACACAAATTCTCTTTTGAGCCCAGAAACACAATTCTGTGTCTCATCCACAGACTAAAGGGCCATGTACACGCTGCGACACCGCTAACGATATATCGTTGGGGTCACGGTGTTTGTGACGCACATCCGCAGCGTGTGACAGGCAGGAGCGACCTTAAATGATCGCAATAGAGACAAAAATCGTTGGTATATGAGAGGTCGTTCATTTACCAAAAATCGTTGTCTCGTACGTAGCGAGGTTGTTCCTCGTTCCTGCGGCATCACACATCGCTATGTGTGACACTGCAGGAGCGACGAACATCTCCTTACCTCCGTCCACCGGCAATGAGGTGAGCGGGATTTTCCGGCCGCTCATCTCCGCCCCTCCTCTGCTACTGAACGACTGCCGTGTGACGCCGCAGTGAAGCGCCCCTTAGAAAGGAGGCGGATCGCCGGCCAGAGCGACGTTGCAGGGAAGGTAAGTCCGTGTGGCGGGTGTAAGCGATGTGGTGCGCCACGGGCAGTGAATTGCCCGTGTTGCACAACCGACGGGGGCGGGTACGCTCGCTAGCGATATCGGTACAGATATCGCAGCGTGTAAAGTACCCTTAAGATAGGGTGCAGACTAGGCTTTTGTGGTCTTGTGATTGTTGCCTAATAAATCAGCATTGCGGTCTGTAGTCAACCTTGGGCTATTTTCACACACCGCATTTTTTACTGCATTTGTTGTGCATTTTTGAGGTCACATAGATGCACCTAAATACATGCATTTCCTTCTCCCAAGCAAAGTCTGAGATTTCTATTTCGCTGTCCGCACTGTGCATTGTTTTTTGGCTGCGTTTTTGAAGATGCAGCATGTCAATTCTTTTTGCCAGCATTTTTGAGCCATTCTAGTCAATAAATTTGATTTAAAAACCGCTTTGGGCAGAATGTAGTAAAAAAGCATGCGTTTTTGCCGTGGGTGTGTTTATTTTTTTTTAGCCAAAAACGCTGCATCTCTGTGGTTAAGAAAATAGATGCAGGGTGTGAACATAGCCTTGTTAGTCATTAATAAAGAAGTCACATTGCAGGTACCATCAAAATAAAGACAAACGCAGGATTATGGATGTACTACGTACACCACACTCACCGTTATAATGAACCTGTCAGGTTCCCCAACACTTTCACATTTCACCGTTAAGTTTTAGAGTCTTATTCTGCCATTAAATTAATGTGTATGATTCTAATGCACTTATTTTTGTAAAATAAACTTCTAAGGTGCCACCTTACCATATAAAAATAGAGGACTAGTCTGAGGCGGCATTTGGTCACCAAGACTAGTCAAACCTCAGACACAACCTTTGGCCGTGTTTGATCTACCCTTCAATGCCCAAGCCGTCTTAAATTCAGACTATTTTCTATCACAGCCATTATTACATTTTTTTTAGTTCTGCGCCACAGCTCTTAGGGGTACTTTGCATGCTGCGACATCGCTACTGCGATATCGTCTGGGTCAAATCGAAAGTGACGCGCATCCGGCGCCGTTAACGACGTTGCAACGTGTAAAGCCTAGAAGCACCGATAAACAATTGCAAAAGCGTCGAAAATCGGTGATCTGTGTAGTGTCGGTCATTTCCATAATTTCGCTGCAGCGACAGGTACGATGATGTTCCTCGTTCCTGCGGCAGCACACATCGCTGTGTATGAAGCCGCAGGAGCGAGGAACATCTCCTTACCTGCGTCCCGCCTTCAATGAGGAAGGAGGAGGTGGGCGGGATGTTTAAGTCCCGCTCATCTCCGCCCCTCCGCTTCTATTGGCCGCCTGCCGTGTGACGTCGCTGTGACGCTGCACGACCCGCCCCCTTAGGAAGGAGGCGAGTCGCCGGCCAGAGCAACGTCGCAGGGCAGGTAAGTGCGTGTGAAGCTGCCGTAGCGATAATGTTCGCTACGGCAGCTATCACAAGAGACCGCAGCTGCGACGGGGGCGGGGACTATCGCGCTCGGCATCGCTACAATCGGCTAGCTTTGTCGCAGCGTGCAAAGTACCCCTTACTGTGCGCTAGCCTTCATTCTCCAGGAGACTCAATGAGCATTAGGCGCATACAAACCTACCAATGTGCAGTGGCTGTCTTTCATTGGACAATGTTTGGAAGGTATTAACTACTGTATGCAAGGAATATCCCACAAGACCTCCTTTTTTGGAGCTATTCTGAAATGTCTAGACATCATAACTTGGCTCAGCGGTTAGCACTGCAGCCTTGCAGCGCCGGGGTCCTGGGTTCAAATCCCACCAACGACACCATCTGCAAGGAGTTTGTATGTTCTCCCAGTGTTTGCGTGGGTTTCCTCCGGGTACTCCGGTTTCCTCCCATACTCCAAAGACATACAGATAGGGAATCTAGATTGTGAGCCCCAATGGGGACAGTGTTGCCAATGTATGTAAAGCACTGTGGAATAGCACTATATAAATGAATAAAATTATTATTATTTACTTGGGCCAAGTCTTTGACACTCGTACTTAACCCTAGAATGCATACCTGGGGCCTCGCAGGCCTGCTAGGTCATTTGTTTTCTATGGTAGATTGAATTGCTTGCGCGTTCTAGGGTTAAAAGGGGTATTTCCATCTCTAAGATCCTATCCCAATATGTAGTAGGTACAATAATAATTATAATATTAGCAAATGCCTCCAATTATAAATGTAGTATAGCTCTTCTGATTCACTATGTCTCTTATCTCATGTGCAGGGCATTGTAGTACTTTAGGTATCCATGGATACAACCACAAGCAACTGTCACTATATATGTGGTCGTAACGATGGATACCTAAGGTCCTGCAATGCCCTACATATGAGGTAAGTGACATAGTGAATCAGAAGAACTATAGTATATTTCTAATTGGAGGTATTTGCTAATATTATTATTATTATTATTATTATTATTATTAATTATTACACCTACTACATATTGGGATAAAAGCTTGGAGATGGGATTACCCCTTTAAGCTTGCCTAATTTTGACTTTCAAACAAATCATCTTCAAGAGCTTTCTGTATAATATAATCCAATACTTGACAACACACACACGCACACACACACACACACACACACACACACACACGCACACACACGCACACACACACACACACACACACGCACACACACACACACACACACACACACACACACACACACACACACACACACACACACACACACACACACACACACACACACACACAACAATGTAACATTGATAAAAGTGGGGCAACTATTAGTACAGTTAGTATGAAGAGGGTATTATTACAGTTTTTTACATTAAGGATGGTACTAGGAAGGACTTATTTCTGTGAGGGGCACTCACCTGGCTCTAGCAATGCCTAAATTTAAAAGGGAACCAGTCATTAGATTCATGCTGCTCAAGCCACAGGCAGCATAATATGGAAGCCTGGCTGCATATTGCAGGGAAGTATATTTGTCTCTGAAAAGCTCCAGCATTTCAGAGAAAAATATAGCTTTATCTTTTCCCAGCACCCCGAGAGGTGATTGACAGGTCTCTCCTATCTGTATACATTGGGAGAGACCGGTCAATCACCTAGAGCGCCGTGAGTAAAGGCCGGATGTGTCTCGCTTTTCACCATAGTTCCTGGCCGGCTTTTATAGCGATATTTCTTCGGCCATACTGCAGCTTTTTACAGTAAAATATACCTACCTGGCTGCAATCGTCCACTCTGGCTCTAATTCTTGGTGCCCGTGGTTTGGACAGCATGAATCACATAACACGTCCCTCTTGAAGGAATGCTAGCTAAGTGCAAAACTTAACATTTATCTTTACATGCATCACCTGTCGTCTTACCAAGGTCTTTTATATAATATAGTTATAAAAAACTAAGCATTAATGTAAGTGTGTAGTAAGAGCAGGACGCTGGCAGTCAGTCTGCCATGGAGGACCACAGTGGATGCTGGACTAGGGCAGTCTGAATCTTATTACTGGACTAATAGATACCCATCAGCTGGGCACTCCCAATACCCTCCATAAACACGTGCACTCGCATGTGCATGCATACCAGAGTAACCTACGGCCACCTTTAGGGTATGTGCGCACGTCTGTGTTCTGCGGTGCCAAATCTTCCGCAGCGTTCGTGCATTTCAGAATGCAGCCAAAAAGCTGCGTTCAGGATGCATTGTTGAATGCAGAATTCATGTGGAATTCATGCGTTCAGGATGCTTGCTCTGCCATAGACAGAAAGGGAAAAGCATCCGGAACGCACAAAAGAAGTGACATGTTGCTTTTTAGAACGCAGTGTTTTGGATCAAAATTTCAGTATCCGAATCGCTGCGCTCTCAAACACAAGGTGCGGTTGGATTATGCACATTCATAGATTGTGCTGGGGACGCAGGACGCATGCAGTTACGCTGCAGTTCTAAACGAAGCGTAAAAGCATGCAACACGCAGACGTGCGCACACAGCCTTAAGAATAAAAGGCTCAGGCATGTTGATATCCAGTAGCACCTCCCTCCTCTATATCGGCCATAGAACATCTCATACACATTAGATGGATGGCAGAGTTCCCAAAATTGTCAGGTAAAGCTGAGATACCAGACATTACCCATTTCATTATTCACTATTAGCAATGCTCCTACAGGTGCTGAGTAACTAATCAACTTTTCAACTTGACACTGCCAATGTAACCAAAATATCCTCATTTCTGTTCCTCACAATCAATATTGCTTGAAGCTTTCCTCTTCATTTTTAGACCAGGATATCGAGCTTTTTATTATAAAACAGATGATGAGATCCTAAACCAGACTTGTGCAGAGATCACCATAGTATTGTAGTTCACGCCGCATATACATATTAGGTCCTATGGAAAGAGCAAAGTGCAAACTAGGCTAGGACATTCCTTCATAGGAGCTTATCTTGTGTCCTCTACTCCTAGTGACAGCTGGCAAACTAGCTACACAAATCCGCTGGTAAGTGCTGAGCTGAGGGATGTGACCCTCCCCCTTTACCAACAGGGAGGGGCACTCGAAAATTCCTCCTGCTTTCCTGCTGAGGCTGCTGCAGCAAGCAAAAAGTGAAAGGGACAAAGTTGTTGATTTTTTGCTTGGACAAAAGAATATTTTTGTTGACGTTAGAGAATTCACAAGTTCCCTCGTCAGGTTTTCCACCCCAATCTCAAGCCTGGTGCAGACAGATCAGGACCTGGTGGGATCCAACACAACCTGATAATAAACAGCCATACCCCGTAAACCCCTGCAGAATGAGAGCGCTGAATACGCACAAACGCTGCATGTACACAGCTCAGGACAAGCACCTCCAAGGATCTGACTTCTATGCTCATTTACCATGGACCACCATCTCTAGTCAAGTACCAATAAAGGAGTATCTTGTTAACACCTCAGGTTATGTGCACACCACGTCATGTTTAGGTGGATTTAGCATAAAAGGAAGGAAAAAAAAAAAAAATCACACACCCAAAAAATGCTAATATTTATACTGCAATGTCAAAACGACACGCTGTGCACAAATTTAACATTTTTGCGCTTCTTCTAAGGCTAGGTTCACACTTCCGTTAAAATGTATCAGTCACAATCCGCACCTATGGTAAACAACGCTATCCGTTTAGCGGATTCGGTTGTGTCCCATAGACTTGTATTAGTGGCGGATTGTGACTGATGACCTTGCGTTGCATCCGCTGCATCGCGGTCAGTAGTTTTTTGACTGGAGGTTAGTCCAGATAGTGGCATTTCAAGTTAGATTTTTAGTCTAGCTGCCCGGACATGGATGTTTTTAACCTAGCTAGTAGCATTTTAGTTTAGGTACCCAGAACATTGAGATTTACCTTGCCGTTGGTTTCCGGGCTTACATGCATTGGCCAATTCATAAACTAAAAATCTCATTTTTTTATATAGCAGTAATGCAGTACCAGAGTTCCCTTATACATTGATGGCATTTAGTGTGCGGCTGTATCCATTTTGTAGTCGTTTTTTGACTGAACGCCGGGCGGGAGCAACGCAGAATGTAACGTTTTTCTGGCCGTCAAAATTGACGCACCACGCAGGAATCCGCCGCAGTCCGTCACGCTTGTAATGTATGTCTATGGTGCTGGATTCCATCGTAATCCGTCTTACGACGGAATCCAGCGCTGGATTCCGTCATGCTCAACTGAGCATGTCTGGCACACGCACTGGGCTGTCCCAAACACAAACGGATCATGACTGATCCATCAAAAAACAAGCGCACAGCGGATGCAACGGATCAGTTTCTTCACAGGATTCCTGTGAAAGTAATACTGTGAAAAATATATCTGTTGCATCAGTTGACAACTAAAAAACGACTGATCCGTCGCTGACGGACCTGACAGATTTAAAACAACGGAAATGTGAACCTAGCCTAACCAGTTCAGGCTTTTACTATTGTGAAGCGGCCAAAACAAAATGCATGGCCCTTCTTCAAGAGGCTTCCATTCACTACTCTACATATATACACAGTTATATAAAAAAGCTGCCAAAACAACTATCAAAACGCCTCCAAAGAAGACCCTGCTGGAGTTTTTTTGAAACCTATGCTTAAAAAAACCTCACAGGTATATCGGTGAGTAAGGCTGAGTTCACGTGTCCTGCCGTCATCCATTAGAACAGATCCTGCAGAGATCCGATGGCAAAAAAATTCTGCAAACACAACTTTTTTGTCCGTATTTAAAAAACAGATTTCAGCTGGATATTTTTATTATTTTGTTTACATTGGAGTCTATGGAAAATGGATCAGTTAACGGACAGCTATTTATCTTCCATTTGAAATTGATTCAATAAGCAAAAAAATGGATCCTTGACAAATGAAAGAAATATGGATGGCTAATCAACGGATCCGTTTTCCATAGACTTCCATGTTATAAAAAAACGGATCCTACAAAAATAATTTTTTCACAGGCAGAACACTTTTGTTTGCACAACTTTTTTGAAAACGGATTGCTGCTACATACATTTTAACAGGATTACTGGACATGTGAACTTAGGCTTAAGACTACATGCGCACGCTGCATTTTTTTCTGCATGCAAACAGCAACCAAAACTGCACCTTGTCAGAGAGAGTCTAGAAATGTAAAAAAAAAAAAAAAACCCTCTTGTAATGTAGGTGCATTTTTGGTGCATTTTTCATGCATTTTTGTTATTGCATTTTTTAGATCGATAGAAACAAATAGAAATAGATAGATAATAAGAACATATAGATTAGATAGTAAGAAAGAACAGATAGAAAGAAATAACAGAATAGCTTGATAGAGTGATAGCCAGCGTGGCTAGCTGATTTTTTTTTTGTTTGTTTTTTGTTTGTTTTTTTAATTTTTTGGGGGTAAAAAAAAAAAAAATGACGTGGGGTCCCCCATTTTTCATATCCAGCACAGGAACAGCAGCAGCTGTAGGCTGCAACCCTCAGCTGTATTTTGGCTGGTTATGAAAAATAGAGGGGATCCCATGCTTTTTTTTTTATTTGATTTATTTAAAAAAAAAAATAAAAATTTATATATATTATATTATATATATATATATATATATATATATATATATATATATATATATATATATATATATATATATATATATATATATATATATATATATATATATATATATATATATATATATATACACACATATATATGTATATACACACACACACACACACACACATACATATACACTGTATTTTTCGCTTTACAAGACGCACTTTTTCTCCCAAAAATTTGGGAGGAAAATGGGGGGTGCGTCTTATAATCCGAATATAGCGGTAACTGGGTGTCCTGTCTGTGCGGCGATTGGGCGGCCGGGTGCCTGTGGCTGCGTGCAAGCGGCCGGGTACCTGTGCTTGCGTGCGGTGGCAGCCGGGTACCCGTGGCTGCGTGTGGGCGGCAGTCGAGTGCTTTGCTGGTGCCCGTGCGGGTGGCAGCCGGGTGCTGTGTGCGGGCGGCAGTCGGGTGCCCGTGTGGGCGTCAGCCGGGTCCTGTGTGCGGGCGGCAGTCGGGTGCTGTGTGCGGGCGGCAGTCGGGTGCTGTGTGCGGGCGGCAGCCGGGTGCTGTGTGCGGGTGGCAGTCGGGTGCCCGTGCAGGCATCAGCCGGGTCCTATGTGCGGGCGGCAGCCGGGTGCTATGTGCAGGCGGCAGCCGGCTGCCGCCCTCACACAGGCACCCGCACGCAAGCACAGGTACCCGGGCCACTTGCACGCAGGGTGGGCGGGCAGCCTGCTGGCTGCCACTCTGTGCATGCGGGGTGGGCGGCTGTGCAACAAGTTACCCAGTTTGTCCGCGGTCCCAGTTTCAAATGATGGCGCCGGGAGCGAGCGCGTGCGCAGATGGAGCTCTTGGATGAAAGCTCCATCTGCGCACGCGCTGCTCCGGGAGTCAGCGCGTGCGCAGATGGAGCCCTTGGATGAGAGCTTCATCTGGGCATGCGCCGATCCAGGTGCCATCATTTGAACCGGGACCGCGGACAGAGGGATACTCACTGCACCGGCCTGCTGCTCGACTCACCCGCCACCGCTGCTGCCGCCACCACCACCACGGACCCCGTGGCTCTTGCCACCTTGGACGCCACCGCACCTGCCACCACCGCACCTGTAACCACGGACGCCACCGCACCTGCAACCACGGACGCCACCGCACCTGCCACCACGGATCCCGCTGCCACTGATCCGCCGCACCTGCCAGCACAACCTCTGCCTCCTGTGACCCCACTTCACCACCACTGCTGCCCCCCTCCAGTAAGAGAACACCAGAGTATAAGACGGACCCCATTTTTCTTTTTTTTTTTTATCTTTTTTTTATGTCTAAATTTGGGGTGCGTCTTATAATCCGGTGCGCCTTATAAAGCGAAAAATACGGTATAATATATATATATATATATATATATATATATATATATATATACACACACATACATATATATATATATATATACATATACACATACATATATATATATATATATATATATATATATATATATATACACATATACATATACATACATATACGACGTAGGGTCCCCCCCATTTTTCTAATAACAGCCAAGATACAGCAGAGAGCTGGGGGCTGATATTATTAGGGTGGAAAGGGCCATCGTATTTGACCCTTTCCAGCCTAAGAGCAGCAGCCCACAGCCACCCTAGAAGTGGTGCATTCATAAGATGCGCCAATTCAGGTGCTGGACCCGGCTCTTCCCGAATGCCTGGTGCGGTGGAAATCGGGGTAATAAGGGGTTAATGGCAGCCCATAGCTGCCACTAAGCCCTAGGTTACACCCCACATCACTAATCTGTAAGTGAAAGTAAATAACCACAAACAGCTAAAAAAAATCCTTTATTTGAAATAAAATAAAAAGCCCCCTCTTTCACCACTTTATTAACCCTTAAACACCCCTCCAGGTCCGACGTAATCCACACTATCTCCCACGGCGATTCAGCTCTACTACATCCCTGTTCTGTCACAGCGAGCTGCCATACATGACTTGTAGCTGTGAGTGCAGACAGAACCACAGTCACACAGCTGTCACTCAGCATGGTGTAATTCTGACTGCAGCCAATCACATACGGGGGGGGGGTAAGGGGAGGAGAGAGGGAGACAGCGAGAAACACAACAAAAAACGCAGTATGCGCATGTAGCCTAAGTTGTATGCAAACAATCAGTGTTAGCAGCGTTTTGGAAAGTCCAAAATGCAGCATTGTACAGTAGAAACACAGTGGATGAGATTTATAGAAATCTCCTGCCCGCTGTGCTCCTTTTCTCTGCCACGTAAACTGACATGTGGCTTTCCAAGCCGCAGCATATCAATTCATGCTGTGGAGATGCGAGTGTTCTCCATGGGGAGAACAGAGCGTAAGACTGCAGCGGCCCGGCCCCTGATCGTGTGCACGGGCAGCTGCGGTCTCCTGCGGACAACACTCGCGTCTCCACAAAAGATAACATGCTGCATGTGTGGATCCTGTGCACATACTCTTCAAGTCGCTGTTTTTTTGGAGTGTGAATGAAGCAGAAATGTCCTGAAACAATAAACCTCACGACCTGACAGCAGAATAAATACTGCTGTAAAATAAAGGCACAGTTGAATGTATTTTTCCAGGGACTAATGTACATCACTCAGCGCCCATAAGGTTGCATATCATTGCTCCACACAATGTGATGTGCTGCCGAGAAGGTTTGGTGGCTGACAGTGATCTGTAAGCAAAGTGATACAAACGCTCCGTCAGCTGATTATCGGCCCATGTACAAGGGAACCTACACTTGAGCATATGTACACGAGTAGAAGAAGAAAGAAAAAAAAAAAAAACACTACCCCCTCCCCCACAATTAAGCAAAATGTGCAAGGAAAAGAAAAATGGTCAGCTTCCTTCAATAATGAAGCGCTTCACAGGATATTCTCTAGGGGACCGCACGGTTCCGGCAGGAGCAGCCGCACTGAAAATGGAGGTGAATGCCAAAAATCCAGTGGTAGTCCAAGTAATTCAAAATCGTGCTCCTTTATTGAAAATCCATCAAAATTGTACATATTAAAATCCTTGTAAGCATTCATCACAAAACAAAGAAACGTATAAGGGACAGTCTATGAACCTACGTGTTTTAACATCTAGTCTTACTCATGGGTTTTTGTCTTTCACCTCCAAAATGAGCTTTGTTAAAAACTTTTTTTCTTTAAAACTTAAGACTTTTATTAATACAGAAATGAGAGCTGCCAGCTCAAGCCAGGAGACGCCTGATGTTGCTCCTTACATAAACATATATACGCTCTAATTAATCTCACACCGCAATCTCATTTCCACATTGAATCATCAAGGCACACGCTCATGGACGTAGTGTGTTTGGGAACTGACCACCATCAGGGCCTGGCTGGTTTCTCAGCCGCTTCTGGAGACATCCAGCAGCCACTTAGGGTGATCACAGATATTACATCTTGCAGCACGCGTCTGAAACGCCACTCGCAGTGATCCCCACTGGCCACACAATTTGCTATCGACAGGTTAATAAATTGGACTAACGACTGCCAATATAAACAATTGATTAGCATTCACAGATTGCATTTATAGGTTACAATGTCGATATTCCATTATTGGGGTCACTTGTGCGATCGTGTTTTCCTCCCATCCTATTTTTATTATTATTAATAATAATAATAATAATAATAATAATAATATTATTATTATTATTATTATTATTAAGTAGCAGATGCTCATTTATACGAGTAGATATACCATTCCCAAAAAAACATAAAAGCCATGAAAGACGGCATAAACAACAGGCATGCAAATTCTTGCCGATTGTTTGACCGCTGCATGTGTTTACCCTTGACAATGACTGCGTGAAAAAGGCCCTATATCCTCCGTCAATTTGGCATAACGTCAGCAGTCACATGTTGTAGTCGTAACGTCACCACTGCAGCAATGTCGACAATGACTGGCGGTGAAACTGGAGCGGCAGGTGGGGGGGGGGGGGGTCACACTCATTTTGTTATTCTTATGCAGAGTATGCCCATAGACTACTATGAAAGTAAGCTGGAAAAGCTCTGTAAGTGCCATCATTCCCAGCCTATGGGACTCTTCATTCCATAGCTTTAAAGGGAACCTGTCACCAGATTTGGTGGCTATAACCTGCGGCCACCACCACTGGGCTCTTATATATAGCATTCTAACATGCTGTATGTAAGAGCCCAGGCCGCTGTGTAGAACGTAAAAATCACTTTATAATACCCACCTAAGGGGCGGTGCGGTGCAGACTGGTCGGATGGGTGTCTCTGTTCTCCAGTACCGGCGCCTCCTCTTTTGGCCATCTTAGCCCTCCTTCTTCTGAAACCTGGGTGCATGACGCGTCCTACGTCATCCACACTAGCTGGCATTGAGGTCCTGCGCAGGCACACTTTGATCTGACCTTAACAGGGCAGATCAAAGTATTGTAGTGCGCCTGCACAGGAACTCAATGCCAGCTAGTGTGGATAACGTAGGACGTGTCTCATGTACCTATGCTTCAAAAAGATGACAAAGATGGCCGAAAGAGGCGACGCCGGATAACAGAGAGACCCATCCGACTGGTCTGCACTGAACCTTAGGTGAGTATTATAAAGTGATTTCTACGTTCTACACAGCAGCCTGGGCTCTTATATACAGCATGTTAGAATACTGTATATAAGAGCGCAGTGGTGGTGGTCGCAGCTTATAGTCACCAAATCTGGTGACAGGTTCCCTTTAAACCTATGTCCCATGTTATTCAGTTACTCGTCTGTACTTCTTCAGTTTAGAATCACCATGATTTTAGTGTATGTTTTGGTTCTGAACAAGGCAATACAGAAAACCCATGAAGAAGGAAGGAACTTGTTGATTCACCACCACAACACAAGTACATTTTGTGGTGATTTACGCCTCTGGACTTCCTGAGCGGACTGTATAACCTGAAGTAAAAGTCATTGTCAGAAGATACCGTATATTCTGATAAAAATAAAGACTTCTAAGTGTGATCTCGGCAGGAGACGGACACTGAGCACAACATACTTGTGACTACTTGTGTCAGGCCGGTTGAGATGAACAGGAAGACGGGAAATTGTAGAAATTGTGCAGCTTCGTTTCCATCTATGAACTTGTGTGTGGTAATTTCAGTAATGATCACATATCCAGGCTGAGAGCACAGACTTCCTCATCTGCGAGTATACATGTGCGAACCATCTAACTAATACATGGAATATTTCTTTTACTCAGCATTATTGGTATTCAGGCCATGCAATGTCTAGACTAGCAGCTCACCTGGAGCTTCGACTGACCAAGATGCCTCAAGATGACAAGGATTGCTTTACAGATTAACACATCCAATTGTTCAATTTATGATTATTCCAAGAACTATCGATTAAAATGTACTTCAAATGCTATGGAATTAATGGCACTATATAAGTGAAATATTATTATTATTACTTTATTCATGGGACAACTCTTTTATCCTCTTTATCCACCACCTTCATGACCTGGTCAATTTTTTCAATTCTGACCAATGTCACTTTTATGACGTAATAACTCTGGAACGCTTCAACGGATCCCACTGATTCGGAGATTGTTTTGTTCATGAGTAATTTAGGATGACGATTTTGAGTTTATTTGTAAAAATATAGGAAATTTGTCAAAAATTTCGCAATTTTCGAATCTTTAATGGTTTTATTTTGCTTTTAAACCAGAGAGCTGCGTCACACAAAATCGTTAAAAAATAACATTTACCACATGTCTATATCACATCTAAATAAATTAACAGTTTTTACTTGTTAGAAAGTTAAAAGTTTATCCGAAATCTCCTTTTTCACACAAAAATGTTATTTAGCCCCAAATCTTATTTTGCATTCTCATAAGGATAACAAGAGAAAATACACCGTACAATTTGTTGTGCAATTTATCCTTAGTACACAGATACCCCATATATGGCGGAAATTTACTGTTTGTGCACATTGTACGGCTCAGAAGGGAAGGAGCTCCATTTGAATTTTAGAGCACAAAATTGTCTGGAATAGATAGCGGACGCCATGTTGCGTTTGGAGAGCCCCTGGTGTGCCTAAAGAGTGAAGCTGCCCCCACAAGTGACCCTATTTTGGAAACTAGACTCCACAAGGAATTTATCTTGGTGAGCACCCCTGGTGATTCACAGAATTTTAGAACGTTGACCCATGAAGAAAAAAAAACAATGAATTTTTACCACAAAACTGTTGCTTTAACTCCAAATCTTTAATTATTACAAGGATTACAGGAGAAAATGCACTGTACAATTTGTTGTGTTATATATTCTGAGTACGTCAATACCCCATATGTGGTGGAAAACTACTGTTTGGGTGCACGGCAAGGCTTTGAAAGGAAGGACCGTTATTTGACTTTTTGAATGCAAAATTGGCTGGACTCATTAGCTAACGCCATGTCACATTTGGAGAGCCCCTGATGAGCCTAAACAGACCCCAGTTTGGAAACTAGACCCCTCAAGGAATTTATCTAGATGTGTGGTGAGCACTTTGAATCCCCAGGTGCTTCACAGAACTTTATAATGTTGAGCCGTGAAAATGAAAAAAAAAAAAAAAAAAATACATTTTTACCACAAAAATGTTGCTTAACCCCAAATTTTTCATTTTCACAATGGTAAGAGCATAAAATGGACCATACAATTTGTTGTGCAATTTCTCTTGAGTTCGCCAATACCCCATATGTGGTCGAAAACTACTTTTAAAGGCACAGTGCAAAGTGAATAAGGGAAGAAGTGCCATATTGGAATTCAGATTTAGGTGGAATGGTTTGCGGGTGCCAAGTCACATTGGCAGAGCCGCTGAGGTGCCAGAACAGAATAAATTCCTAACAAGTGACCCCATTTTACAAACTGCACCCCTCAATGAATTAATCTAGGGGTGCAGTGAGCATATGACACTACATGTGTCAGAAAATTTTATACTGTTGGACGGTGAAGAAAAAGTTATTACATTTTTACCACTAAACTGTGTTCTAACTCCAGATTGGAAATTACACTCCTTTGGGAAGTCATGTACGGGTGTAGTAACAATTTTGTCTCTGGAAAACACCAGTGAAAAGTTAAAAGCAGTGGTGAACATTGCAGAATTAAAAATTAAGAATAAGGCCTTGTAATGCCCAGTACATTGTAATGCCCAGCTTGTGCTTTTGGAAACACACAGCCAGTAAATTAAACAGGCTCTGTTCACTACAACAATGCAAAATATTTTTTCTCAAAACCGACTAGGAGTAATTACCCATATCTTAAACAATTGATATTTTATTTAAGCAAAATTGTTACAAAAGTGCAAAAACATACATGGAACACATTAAAAATGTAGTGTTACAGAGTACAAAACACACAAGGATGAGGAGGGTTTACACGCTGTGAGTCCGTAGATAGTGGTGTATAGATCATGGGATAACAATTGATCAATATACTGGTATATGGTACCTGGTGATGGTTACTTCATTAGATTCACAATAGTAACAATGGCAATAATTCATCAATATATTGATATGTAATATCCAGTATCCAAGAACTGATTAGGTTTGCAAAGGGGACATAGCATGAAAATGGGGTCACATAAACCTAAACACAGCACGGACTGCCAGTCACAGACAGTCTATGAACCATGTGGATGTTCACTGTGGTTAAGGCCCATTGTGGTGCTCAGATGGGAGGGGAACCTTTGGATTTGAGAGCGCAGATTTTGCTGGATTTCAATTTGTGCTACCAGTAACGTGGAACCCCCCCTTATTTCCATTAACAGATGACGGACCTGAGTGGGGACTTGTTTATTTGTGGGTTCAGTTGAACGCTATTTGGTGGCAATATAGTGTACAGAATATTTTGGATCAGTTCACATTTACCCTGTGCTCTATCCTGAGCACTTACATCAGGGTTTCCATCTACATCTCCGAAATACGTGATACAGGTGAAACCCCCAATGGATCCATTCACTAATGAGGCAGCATTCAGACTTCATTCAGGCTCTGTTCATTGGTGTCCATCTTTTCAAAAGTGCAAAAACTGCGGTGGACCGCACTTTTGTGCATACCTAAAAAAAAAGACGTGTAAAAAAATGGACTATGACTATTTTACAGCAAAAAAAGTTTGGGTCCCTATTGATTTATATGGGTTTTGGGATCCGGGGTCAAGTTCAGGTCTTGAACTAAACTTTTAAACTAAAGTCTGGCTGTAATTGGCGAATCTGAACTTCCACAGGTCCGCTCATCTCTACTTACAAATACGCAGGTAAAAAAAACTCACCAAATACTCAACATGGCCTTACAGTATGATTGTGTAAATACATAATACACAGTCCTCAAGAGTGAAGGCTTATATAGAAAAAAAGTCAAGAATATGGAATTCCCCCAGATAACATTCAAATACCCCATTATTAGGACATATAGACAGGTTGTCTGAATGCAAATCTCAGAAAACAGGAGCTTAAGGCCGAAGACACACGGCATGAAAATCAGAGTGAGTGCGATGAAACATGCCTATGTGTCAGCACCCATGAGCAATTATTTTCTCAGCCCTAATCGGACCAAGAAAACAATCGCAGCATGCTGCGACTGTAATGCGATACTGGTTTCTCACGCACCCATTCAAGTCTATGGGGCGAGAGAAAAATTGCACTGCACTCGTGGTGCACTGGTGTACTACGAGTGGAGGGCAAGAATGGCAATAGCCAGCAACGAAGGAGAAAGGGAGATAAATCCCTCCCTCCCCTCCTCTGTGCTGGCCCACCCCTTCCCAGCGCCGGCCTGCCCCTCGCAGTTGAAGTGCGATCGCATGATCGGACCTCAGTAGCAGTGACACTCGCATGACACTCGGCTCCTGCTGTGCTGCCAGTGTGGGCAGAGTGTCATGCGAGGATCGCATTAGTGCCCATGTGGCCCCGGCCTTATTGTAAAACTCTTCTCCACAGTCTGCCTTTTACCCCTGACACTGTGTCCCTCCAGTCCGGTCTTCTCCCACCTTCACAAAGAGCTCTGTGACCTAGCCTCCCCCATTTCACTGTGACAAAGCCTCTGCCCACCTCAATTCAATTCAAAATAGCTTTGACAGGTCCAAGTACATGTTGGCATTGCCAAAGTAAGTGGTAAAAATGGGGATAGGGGCTCGTCCACGGTGGGGTATATAAAGGCCCATCCAGGATGGGGTTTAGAGGCCCACCTACTAGCTTAACTCTCCTCTTCCATAGAGCTCCTGCCGGTTTGTAGGTCTCTCCTTCCAGTAATAAAGACTTCAAATAAAGCACCGTGCTCCAAAACTATGCCAAAATTTTGGTAAACAATTTTGGCAACTTTGTAAGCTAATCAGAAAGGAGACTTAGACACTGGTCTATATAAACAGCCAAAATTATCATCCAGGAGCAAGAGGGAAATGTATGAGTTTTAAGACTTTCTAGTTTTAAAGTATTTGCTCAATTCTGGACATAAATCAATTCAGGACCCCATATACCATAAAAACAGTGTATACTCGCCTCATGCAGCAGCCCTGCTCCAGCAATGTTGGTGCAGCTGTTCCTGGAGTGCCATGACTTGTGTGGCGTGCAGGCTGCAGCTAATCAGCGGCCCCTGTTTGGCTGCAGCTCATCAATATTCTGTCAGTGCGGATGTCCACTCTGAGGAGATTGACAGCTGCAGGTGACAAAAGGCCACTCATTGGCTGCAGCAGTCATGTGACAAAACACGTCACTCTCTGGGAAAAGCGACACCGATGGAGCAGGGCTGCTGCAAGAGACGAGTACACACTGGTATTTCAAATAGGGTCCTGAACTCATTAAACGGAGGTTCAGTAGTGAACAACCCCTTTAAGAATGTACATGGGAGCCTTAAGTTTACAGGATTAGTAAATCGCCCCATGGTCTATACATGCAGTGGCACTTGCAGGAATCCCTAGGCTGCCTCCCAAGTGGCTCATGACTACTCTATCCCACAGTCATTGCCTGTACAGGCTCCAGCAGGGAGAGAGTGGGAAGATTTCCAGAACCCATTAACGCTTCCAGATGAGGACAATTAAACTATCATGTGGAGCATCACAGAACCATCCCAAAAGGTGAATTTTGCCGTTTTATGCCCTCAGCTGCTATTATAGCACTTTACATGAATAATCATAATTATGAAGCAATATTTTTACCATTTTAAAATATTCTTAAAGAAAGAGTCTATCACCAGGTGTTTTTTTTCTACTACATCTGAGAGCAGCAGAAACCCTAATTCCAGCAATGTGTCACTTACTGGAATTGACAACTTTCTGAGAACACTGTGCATAGGCAGAAAGCTGCCAAATCAGTGGTGGAACAAGGTTATACAGAGCTAATAAATATGGAGAACTAAGTGGCAGCAGGTTTACTAGCCCTCCTAGGATAATTTCCTAATGATAAAACACTAATTTTTACCAAAACATAAGGCTATGTGCGCACGTTGTGTAGTGTCCATGCTGAAAAATCTGCAGCGATTTGGCAGTGCATGTACGCTTCAAATCGCTGCAGAAACACTGCGTAATGGATGCAGAATAGATGCCGATTTCATGCGCTCTGGATGCAGCCTCTCCCATAGACAGAGTGGGAGCAGCATCCAAAGCACACGGAATAATTGACATGTTGCTTTTTTTAGCGCAGCGATTTGGAACAAAATTTCAGCATGCAAATTGCTGCGCTCTCAAACGCAACGTGCAGATAGATTATGCACAATCTTCATAGATTGTGCTGGGGACGCAGGATGCATGCGTTTACATTGCAGTGCAATATGCAGTGTAAACGCATAAAATTGCGCAACGTGCGCACATAGCCTAAAGCAGCCAAGTAAGTGACACATGACTAGAATCAGGGTCTCGGCCCCTACATTATGCTGCTCTCAGATTAGATGGCAAAATCCTAGTGACAAATTCCCTTTAAGTTTGAATAGGAGAATAAAGAGTAAATGACTTGAAACAAAGGAGAGGGGACCACAAATAGGGAAGACAATAATGACAATAACAATTAGCAAATGCATGTGATATGAGTTAGGTAAACAGGCGCTTGCCAGGTCTTGCGCATGATCAGTGCGATACCTGGCTGGTGGCCGCTGAGGTCTGGTCAACAGAGCCCCACACCTCCATCTGTGGAAATGACAGATGATGGAAAGCCCCTTTAAATGACCTTCGTCATATATAGGAGGCACCGCCACGCAGGATGTTGGTCTACCATGTAACTGCTTTCGATGGTCAGAATTATGTAGAGGACAATAACAGGCTTTTCTTAGGAGAAAACAGAGATTCCCGAATTGATTGCTATAGAATATAATAAGAAGGGGATATAGGAAAGTAATGGCGAGTTTCAGGTTTTCAATTACTAACCGATAGCGAAAGATGCTGCAGGCGTGAAAAAGACGACAAGTAGCTAAACCAGATCTGAATAGGCTTATCCCCGCCATTGGGGCAAATAACACACAAAGCGCTCTGCACGTGCATCCTTCAGTGTATCGCAGCTCAGATTCATAGAGTAAGACAATCAATGATGTAGTGATTTACCTTTCAGTTAGACGGGAACCAGCTCCTCAGATGTGGTGCTACAATTGGAGAAATTGTAAAATTTGGACATCATTTCCTAGAAAAAAAACAAACAGAAATAAAGTTAATGCAATGAAACGTTTAAACCTAAAACAGATAATCTAGTTATAAATGCGGTATGCCATTCTGATAAATCGGGATCACGTAAAGAACCAGACACTAAAGGGCACTTTACACGTTGCGATATCGCTATCGCCCCCGTCGGTTGTGCGTTACGGGCAAATCGCACAACATCGCTTACACCAGTCACACAGACGTACCTTCCCTGCGACGTCGCTGTGGCCGGCAAACCGCCTCCTTTCTAAGGGGGCGGTTCGTGCGGCATCATAGCGACGTAACACGGCAGCCGTCCAATAGAAGTGGAGGGGCGGAGATGAGTGGGCAGAAGATCCCGCCCACCTCCTTCCTTCCTCATTGCCGGTGGACGCAGGTAAGGAGATGTTCGTCTTTCCTGTGGTGTCACACAGCGATGTGTGATGCCGCAGCAACGACGAACAACCAGCGGCATGCACCACCAACGATATTATGAAAAGGAGTCGCTCCTAGCTGTCACACGCTGCGATGTTGCTAATGACACCGGATGTGCGTCACAAACACCATGACCCCGACGATATATTGCTAGCGATGTCGCAGCATTTAAAGCACCCTTTAGGCCTCATTCAGACGTCTGTTTTTTACCTGTGTGCTATATCTGTGTTTTTCATGGATAGAACATGTACCTATATAGTCTATGGAGCTGCACACAGGTTAGTGATTTAAGCAAATGTTTTTCCACAGAAAAAAGATCGCAAAGTTTTCTTTTGTGTCCAATTACATGTAATGATGGACGTCTCTGAGTAGGACAAAAGAATTGCCACAGATAAACCCCTACACATTACAGAGTGCACAGCAACGTGCGGGTCCAGGGTTTTTGGAGAATCTATTTGCAAAGTTTGTGTTTGCAAAACTTAAAGAGAACCCTGTTAGCAGGTTTTTGCTATGTGAGCTTAAGCCAGCATGCTGCAGGGGTTAACACAGAATTCAGGGATTCCTGTCTTGTTAAGGTATGATCTGTTTGTTTAAGTAGCAGGCCCTTATCATTGCTGGGACTACAATGTCATGCACACAGGTATCCAGCACGCCATCTCCTCTGATTGACACCTCACTGTCAATGTACAATCTCTAAAGAGAGCCTGGTGTTGAAGAGACAGCTCTCCCAGCTCTGCTTCATTGCTATGTCTAAAAAGGCAGATGGTGTCAGAACGGCTGCACCCAGTAATCTAAGGCTGCTTTCACACATCCGGTTTTTGGCGTGCGGCACAATACGGCGCTCTGCAGAAAAAAGCAACAGTTTTTTTTTCCGCCGGTTGTGTGTTTTCCCGCATAGACTTGCATTAGCGCCGTATTGTGCTGCATGGCCTTGCGTTGCGTCCGTTTTTTGCCGGATGCGGCATATTTAGCCCATGCGGCGGCCGGATGGAACGTTGCCTGGCACGTTTTTTTTGTGCGGCGAAAAAAACACATCGCGCCGGATCCGGCACAATGTGGCGCAATTCACAATGCAAGCCTATGGACGCCGGATGCGGTTTTTTGTACTGCGCATGCTCAGTATCAAGCCGCATCCGGCAAAAACCGGACGGGCCGCATGGAAAAACTTATGCAACGGATCTGTTTTTTTCACCGCATCCGTTGCATAGGTTTTTGAGCCGGATTGTGCCGCTCAGCACAAACCGGATGTGTGAAAGCAGCCTAAGTGATACATTGTTGGATTCAGGGCCTCTTTGCCTACATCATGCTGTTCTCCGATGAGGTAGCAAAAACCTGCTGACAGATTCATTCGTTTAATACAGTAGGACGACTGGGTTCACACATTATGGTGAAATCGCTGCAAACTTTCACAATAGATTTTATTATTTGCAATTCATTGGTTACATTTTGTTCGTAAAATCCCCAAGGGCAAAGATTTATTCCGGTTTCACATTGTGTGTGAACTTGGCCTAATCAACGTGATTAACTCACTGTCTTCTATCACCAAATGATGAAAATCATGTCACTGATTCGTGAAGGCCAATATGGCCTCCTTTACAGCTGAAACAAGTTATTCCGTTCTGCTTTTTGAGAGTCCTGAATGCCAAATCTTCTCTGGTTATCATTCCAGGACCACTCCAGAACCTCCACTCCCCGACAGCTCTGCTGCATTTATTAGCACTCTGATCATCGAGTGTGCGGCGCCTGTCAATTATTTCACTGTAGTGTGGAGATAATAGACAAGTATATTAGGAGGGCAGGAAAAACAATCACTTCCCCAGAGATGAAATATGCACTTTTTTTGCTTTCTTCGTCAAACAGATGAAAATAAATCTATTCAGCCGGCTGGAGGACCGAAATAGAACACAAACACTACACATCCAGCAGAAGACGACGAGCGCCACACTCCATTCACTCTCTGCACATAAAAAGCAAGAGGAGAAATAGAAAGTCAATATTGAAAGAAAAACATTTATCTGCAGATCCTCAGATAACGATAATCGCCAAGAAGGGAAAATGTGTATAGGTTCACTTTATATGTATGTATTCTGCAGAAATAAAAATACTCGTAAATTATGTGCTAAGAGATATGTTTGCCAGCTGCCAAGTTGTGATAAAAAGGCAACAGAACGGCGCAGCCAGTCTATAAAGGGGTTCTCCGCGCCACACATTCTCTGACACCTAAACATGGCACAGAACATTGTGGGGTGGGAGCTCACAGCGCTGGGTATAGCTGAACTTGTTTGGCACTCACCGGCGTCTTCAGCAGATGAATTACTATTAATGATGAGCGAATATGCACGGCACTGCCATGGTGCTCGACCAAGTATCGCGGGTGCTCGGATGTGTCATTCGTGAACAATGACAATTCAACACAAAGAGCTAACACCCCAGTGAGAGCCACCCAAGAGTGAATGATGGGAGCCAGCACCCCAGTGAGAGCCACCCAAGAGTGAATGATGGGATCCGGCACGCCAGTGAGAGCCACCAAAGAGTGAATGATGGGAGCCGGCACGCCAGTGAGAGCCACCCAAGAGTGAATGATGGGAGCCGGCACGCCAGTGAGAGCCACCCAAGAGTGAATGATGGGAGCCGGCACGCCAGTGAGAGCCACCCAAGAGTGAATGATGGGAGCCGGCACGCCAGTGAGAGCCACCCAAGAGTGAATGATGGGAGCCGGCACGCCAGTGAGAGCCACCCAAGAGTGAATGATGGGAGCCGGCACGCCAGTGAGAGCCACCCAAGAGTGAATGATGGGAGCCGGCATGCCAGTGAGAGCCACCCAAGAGTGAATGATGGGAGCCGGCACGCCAGTGAAAGCCACCAAAGAGTGAAAGATGGGAGCCGGCACCCCACTGAAAGCCACCCAAGAGTGAATGATGGGAGCCAGCACCCCAGTGACAGCCACCCAAGAGTGAATGATGGGAGCTGGCACTCCAGTGAGAGCCGCTTGCAGTTTCTGAATGGCTCTCACTGGGGGTAAAAAAACATGTTCAGATGATATGTGTTAAAAAAAAAAAAAACAAACAAACAAACACAAACAAACAAACACAAACAAACAAACACAAACAAACAAACAAACACAAACAAACAAAGAAACACAAACAAACAGCCACCTTCCCCCGGTAATGCTCTCTTTATGGCTGGCTGTATGTGGGTGGGGAGCCGAACTGCCCAATAATTGACTTCCATTATACGCGTTACTTGAGTCTAGGCAGTCTGAGCATCTGACCTGCTCCAAGTAAAGAGTTGAGATGGTGTTGGTACCGAATACAGACTTTACAGAAAAATCAGTGTTAGAGTTTGTAGTTTGGATGCTTTACGTATTCAAACCACTTGAGCGTGCATCGCTATGCTTGGGTACGCTCGGTGCTTGGCCCAGTGTAAGCCACTTGCAGTGTCTGAATGCCTCGCAATTTTGGATGAAGTGTATAAAAAAAAAATTAAAAAAAAATCTCCACCCTCCCTCCACCAGAAGGGTGCTTTATGGCTCACTTTGGAAATTGTCAGTGTCCATCTTTCAGGTCATTGCTCAAGAGAAGGAAAAAAAATAATAATAATAAAAAAAAAAAAATAAAACATCATGTCTTCTTGCATGTCTGAAAAAGATAAACGCTGCCAGGATGGAGGCTAGACTGTATCTAAAGCGACTCCATCCACTTCATAATAAGGAATAGCTTTGTCAAGGGTTTTGTCGGAATCCTCCGATCTCCCATCAGGAACCCTTAAAAAACAAAATAAAAAAAAAAAGACACACCGGTTAGCGCTGTACATGTGCAAACCCAGCCCAAGATGACACAATATGCAAGAATATATTACAAAATGTAAAAAATAAATCAAAGACCGAAAAATAAACAAACCTATGCATTATTATGCTGTTTCCACTTATCTTTAACAAATGTATTAATGGAAAAAACAGCTCGGTTGCATACCTGATGGAAGCAAAAGCATCGGGACCCCACTAGTTATGTGACCCACAATGCATCCGTTGTGTGCCCGCTTTTAGAATGGAATTAATAACCCAGCATTAATAAATCCTAACATAATAATTAGGGACGTCCCGTTGTTTGCGATTGCGTTAAACAACTGATTTGCTCTTCTAATAATTCTGTGCGTCGCCCTGCGTCAGGTCTGTTTTTTCATGTCCTAGTCTTAACAGCGTTTTGATCTGCAATTCATCAATTTTTATCGGATGGGGGGAGAAACAAAAGTTTTTATAATTCTCTTATCTAAGCAGTACAGGGAGCACGTCTATCATCCAAATGCAATTTTTTTTTATGGACCCATAGACTTGTATTCCTGACTTTGATTAAACACACTTATCAATATCAGTCAGGTCTCCATGATTTTGCCAAGACTGCGCTGCCCACAAAAACTAAAAATCAGACACACAAAAAGCCTATACCAGGTATAAGTTTGGATAGAACTCTTATGCGGAAAAAATCCGAAATCTTAATGAGCGCTTAGGCTAGTTTCACACTTGCGTTGGACGGGATCTGTAGTATTGCGTTGTGTGACGCATGCAACGGATGCATTGCATATAGTGGCACAACGGATGCTACGGATCGTACAAAATAACGCAATCCGTTATAGGGTTTTTTTTCCTTGACTTTACACATTTGAGCATGCGCAGTTGTGTAAAGACAGCTGCGTTAACGGAATCCGTGAAATGATGCATTCTAACGGAATCCGCCACCATAGGCGTCCATTATAAAAACAACGGACGCCTAACGGATTCCTGCAGGTTGTGTTTTTTTGACACTCCGCCAAGCGCAGAAAAACGTTACATGCTGCGTTCCATCCGCCCGACGCAGCATCAAAATAACGACGCTGCGTCGTCCAGCGGATGCAACGCAGACACTTGCGTTACAGTGCGTCGTCCATACAAGTCTATGGAGAATAGCGCAGTGCATTAACGGACTGCGCTATTCTCCATAGTGATGGAATGCGCTGAACGCAAGTGTGAAACTAGCCTTAGACAAAGTTGACACATATGTATTTTCAGGTCACTGTGGAAAAGGCGCGCACAGGGACTAATAACCGCTGCGTTTTCTGCCCAGCCATTGTGATTTGCACAGCGCATCATCTGGAACAAAAGTCGCAGTATTTTCTGTTGTTTGCACAGCTATAGACTCCTTACAATGTATATAACACAAGGATTATCAGGTCAGTGAACGATAGCCAAGCTGGCGGATCAGCCATCATTTTACCAGCCGACATACAGGCACTGAACAGGTAGCCAAGGTAACAGAATAAGAGCCGCGAGGTAAACACTACAGCATTACGCAAGAGCCCCGGATCCAAGTAGTGAGGACGCAAGAAGAACCTTGAATCCTGCAGAACGCTGCACACAGCAAACCGTAGTCATGTCTATGTCTGGGCCGCGTGTGGCAACCAGTCTAACAGGATTTACTGACAGATGAAGGGGGAAAGGCCATATGGTAGAAGGAGACTTCATTAAGCGTTTGTTAATTTTGCTCCCAAAGAAGCAATATCTAATTCCCAGGCTCCGGCATGAGGAGGCCACTTTATATAATCATGTAGAATTCGTGCTGGAAGCAAAGACGAGAGCATCGGTGGCTTTTAATATGTGGCCAATTATCAGCCTCACAAACACTAATCAAGTGTGTTTATGGTAGCCAAAAGAAGGAATAAGGGATTGTTCACATGTAGGGCTTCTGATGTAGAAGGAGGGAAGGGGCGGATTTTTTTTTTTTTCTTTCCATCTTTTGACTGTGGTGTATTTTTTTTTTTAAAATGCAGCATGTCTATTTTTTCAGGCATTTCCTGGTGCAGTTTTTACCTATATCCTGCATGTTTCATGCAAAAAAAAAAAAAAAATGCATCAAAAGTTATGAAGTTTGTTCACATACATTGGGCTCTCGTAGTCTCCTCTGACGTCATTGCCAGCCAGAAAGCCCTGCACCCCCACAGTGCAGAGGACGCGTCTAAAAGCAGATTTCAGCACAAGTACAGACAGCAGACCAGCAAGTGCAGCACGAATTAGCGACACTGACAGAACCGCACTTTGTCTTATGATCCAGTACTTTATTTAATCATTTATTGCCTTCTGCTGCATAACTCTGCTTGAACTGCTCAACAAGTTTCTCAGGTGGTGTTCAATCACGCCTAGTTATTTTTTTTTTTTTAAGACACTAACCAACCTGGGCACCGCAGATTTCATGTAGAAATACGTTGTAACGATCACTGTCCACGAAGGATATTAATGGTGATATGTCGCAGACATTGGGTGATCAATGCCCTTCATATTCCACAGTTAAGAACTGGGTTGCCAAATTTAAAACGGGCCACTTCAACAGGAATGATGAGGAACGTCCTGAACGACCGAGAGTGATTGTTCTTCCGGAGATCGTCGATTCTGTGCGCAACCTCATACTGGAGAATCAACCAATATCAGCTAAAGCAATAGCAGACCATCATGGGGATTGCCGTGTACGTGTCGTTATCCATGAACATTTGGACACGAGGCAGTGATCTGCAAAGTGGGTTCCCAAATGTTTGACAACAGATCAGAGAAGCATGCAAGTGAAAACTTCCCAGTCCATTTGTCAGAGTTTCCAGATTAATAAGAACTTCCTGGATCGACTGGTCACTATGGATGAGACCTGATTTATTTGTATGACCCTGAAAACAAGGAGCAGTCAAAAGAGTGGAGGCACAGTAGTTCTCCTCGTCCAAAGAAGTTCAGGGTGCAAAAATCAGCCACTAAGCGGATGGTGTCTTTTTTCTGGGATAAAGCGGGCGTGCTGCTAGTGGACTACCTTCAAAAGGGTTCCACCATCAATGCAAGGTATTACATTGAACTTTTGGACCAATTGAAGACAGATCTGAAGGCCAATAGGTGCAGCAAGCTGTCCAAAAGAATCTTGTTCCTGCAAGACAACGCCTCCGTTCACATTGCACAAGCGACCACGGCAAAACTGGCAGAGCTGGGCTTCCAGCTGGTTGACCACCCACCTTATTCATTAGATCTAGCTCCCTCCGACTATCATCTTTTTCTAAAACTGAAGAAACACCTCAAGGGTACCAAATTTCACACCATTTCTGATGCCATGGCTGTTACGGATGCCTGGTTTGAGGCACAACCGAAATCCTTCTATTTGCTAGGCTTACAGAACTTGGAATACTGATGTAAGAAGTGTGTTGATATCAGTAAGAGTATGTGGAACAAATGTAAAGTTTTATTATCCTATCTCGTTTATTTCTGGGTAAAAACAAAGACTTATCAGCAGCCACTCGTACTGGATGCAGCAAAAATATACAACATCCAGAACGCAAGTAACACTGATCGTGGGAAAGGACCCTTAGTGTGGTAAAAATCTTCAGGAAAAACGCTGATAGAAATGACATGCTGCAAGGAGAAAATACTCAAGTGTGCATGACACTTCAAGGTTCCCAATCACTTTGCCGGCAACAGGAAACCCTTCAGGTTTTGTGACAAATCCGCAGTGTGAAATGCACTAAAAACATGCCAAAATCTACAACATGTACTCCACACTCCACACTCCACACTCCACACTCCACACTCCACACTCCACACTCCACACTCCACACTCCACACTCCACACTCCACACTCCACACTCCACACTCCACACTCCACACTCCACACTCCACACTCCACACTCCACACTCCACACTCCACACTCCACACTCCACACTCCACACTCCACACTCCACACTCCACACTCCACACTCCACACTCCACACTCCACACTCCACAACAAATCTGTGAAAGAGCAAACCTTTCTATTAAATAGATACAGAAATATAATATATAGATATAGAAATATATAATTAACAATACATAGGTCTGGCTTTCTCTGGGGTTTATTGCTCTAGAGCACTGCTCTGGTTGTGGTCTGGGGGCTTGCACCCTCCTGCACACCAGACTTGTGCCACTTTGTTTCCACTCATACATATAAATAACTTTTTCTTTATACCTAAATAGGTCTACAGTTGGGGGACTAAAAAGTAGGTAAAATGTGATACAGGATCCCAATTTTTCCCAGCAGTGATGCACATTGGGATCAGTAGTATCTATCGATTAGTGGGTGTGGAGGTGAAACCTTCCCAGGTAATCCCCCCCATCCCTGCAGCAGCATCCCCTCTCCTGTCTGCAGACCCCGCACAAACATCTCAAGGGTCAAATACAAATGATTCTTTCATGGACTGATCCCTTGGAGGCGGCAGACGGGCCAGGATGATGCTCCCCAGCAGACCGGTCATTACCAGCATCTCCGCCTGCACACCAGCACCGGCCTCATGGCCACAGTGGGGGCATCATATGCTGCTGTGACAACAACCTACCTTTTAGGACTTTAACTGTTTGTCGGCCGGGGTCCACTTATGCCTTGGTATAGGAGAAACGCTCCATCTTCATTGCTAGCATCTTTATTACAGACCCTGGCAGGGAGACTGAGCTAAGAAGCAGATTGAGGGGGAGAAGCTAAGAGGATTTGAGCAGAGTTGTGCTGAATGCAGCCACACACCGGTTACAGCCCCATAGGGCTGTGTGCACACACCGCTCCGCCGCTGCCTGCCATGTTACATGGAGCGCACATACACATACATGTCACTCGCTCACTCTGGTGCTTGTGGACACTAGTGATGTGTCGTTCGCGAACGAGCCGATTCTTTGAGCCGGCTCTTTGAAGTGAACGATATGAGCCGAATCATCAAAGTGAACGAGCCATAAAGAGCCGCTTTTTTTTTTTTTTTTCCTCTGCTTCAGGGGGAAGCAGGAGATAAGGAGAAGAGTAAAGTAAACACAAGCTCTGGGCAGGAGCTGACACTTAAAGCTATACACACATAGTGGTTCTTCCTTAGTTCAGTGGGCACAATTGAGTACCAGGGAATGATGTGCTAGGGTTAAGTTTTCTGACCTCGACTGGCACATATGGTAATGTGTAGGAGGAGAGGGGCTCAGCTTGTTTGCTGATAACAATGGACCCCTGACATGTTCATTTAACCCTGTAAGGTTTTCTTTCTGGCATAAAAAAGAGAAAATCATTGATAATAGCCATGTCTCCATTCCTTCAATGTTTTGTGGAAGCTGCTGTGTGTGTGAGTGTCTGTGCATGTGTGCGTGTGTGTGTGTGTGTGTGTATGTGTGTGTGTGAGTGAGTGTGTGTGTGTGTGTGTATGTGTGTGTGTGTGAGTGTGTGTGTGTGTGTGTGTGTGTGTGTGTGTGTGTGAGAGTGTCTGTGTGTGTGTGTGAGTGTCTGTGCATGTGTGTGTATTTTTTTTTGTGACCACAATTGATATTTTTTTACTAGTTTGGTGACTACATACAACATATTCATTAGCCTCTATATGCATGTGTCTGTGGCGTTGTGGTGTCACAATTCTCGCAGTTAAGACTTTTTTTCTATTTCTGTTACAAATCCTGGTATTTTTAGATGTAAATAGATCTGACATCTGCACACATCTATAAAACACTTTTTTTTGTATCGCTTCCTAATTATCAGTGGCGTAACTAGAGTCTGGTGAGCCACAGTGTGAAATGTAGACCTGGGCACTCCCCCACCTTTCACACTCCGTGCGCACACATGTTGGTCAGATCATATGTATGGGCCCCGTGTATATATGTCCCTTATCCTGGTATATATGGTGTTCCCCTCCCACCACCATAGTCATCCAATTATTATAACGCATCCCCATATTCCTCCATATATCACAATGTACCCTCATAGTCATTTATATATTACTAGAAGGTGGCCCGATTCTACGCATCGGGTATTCTAGAATTTACGTATTGTGTAGTTCATGTATGATTTTTGTTATATATATATATAGATGTTGTTGTGTGTAGTTACTAAGTGTTTGTGTAGGGCGCTGTACATGTTCTGAGTGTCGCGGGGGGTGAGAGCGGTGTTGTATGTGTGTTGCGTGTGTTGCGTTGTTTGTGGAGCGCTGTGTGTCTGTAGCGTTGTGTGTGTGTGTGTGTGTTGTGCGGTTTGTGTGGGTGTGGTGTGTTTTGGGGGGAGGTATGTTTTGAGCAATGTGTGTGTTGTGCAGTATGTGCGTATATTTGTGTGTGCAGCGTTGTCTGTGTGGGTGTCTGTGTAGGGCGTTGTTTGTGATTCCTAGTGTGTGTGTGTTGTGCAGTGCGCGTGTGTGTGTGTGTTGGGGGGAGGTGTGCACCTCCCATCGTGCTCCACCCGCCATGCTGCGCACTTGCAAACGTGCTCCATCCGCCATGCTGCGCACTCCTAAACGTGCTCCATCCGCCATGCTGCGCACTCCCAAACGTGGTCCATCCGCCATGCTGCGCACTTCTAAACGTGCTCCATCCGCCATGCTGCGCACTCCCAAACGTGCTCCATCCGCCATACTGCGCACTCCCGATCGTGCACCATCCGGCATGCTGCGCACTCCTAAACGTGCTCCATCCGCCATGCTGCGCACTCCCAAACGTGCTCCATCCGCCATGCTGCGCATTCTCAAACGTGCTCCATCCGCCATGCTGCGCACTCCCAAACGTGCTCCAGTGCGCAGTATGGCGGATGGAGCACGTTTGGGAGTGCGCAGCATGGCGGATGGAGCACGTTTGGGAGTGCGCAGCATGGCGGATGGACCACGTTTGGGAGTGCGCAGCATGGCGGATGGACCACGTTTGGGAGTGCGCAGCATGGGGGATGCAGCACGATGGGGAGTGCGCAGTATGGCGGATGGAGCACGTTTGCTCAGCCTCTCTCCTTCCAGCCTCCCTCAGCATCAGCCTCCCCTCCTCAGCCTTCCTGAGGATCAGCCTCTCTCGTCCCAGCCTCCTTCCTCCCAGCCTTCCCATCCCAGCCTCCTTCAGCATCAGCATTCCCCTCTTCCCCATGATCAGCCTCTCTGCTCCCAGCCTCCTCCAGCACGGCCTGGTCCTCTGCCGACACTCACACACCCGATCGCATCCACTCACACACACACCCGATCGCATCCACTCACACACACACCCGATCGCATCCACTCACACACACACCCGATCGCATCCACTCACACACACACCCGATCGCATCAACTCACACACACACCCGATCGCATCCACTCACACACACCCGATCGCATACACTCACACACACCCGATCGCATCCACTCACACACACACCCGATCGCATACACTCACACACACCCGATCGCATACACTCACACACACCCGATCGCATCCACTCACACACACACCCGATCGCATACACTCACACACACCCGATCGCATACACTCACACACACCCGATCGCATCCACTCACACACACCCGATCGCATACACTCACACACACCCGATCGCATCCACTCACACACACCCGATCGCATCCACTCACACACACCCGATCGCATCCACTCACACACACCCGATCGCATCCACTCACACACACAGACACTGACGATATCACACTTACGCGCTCATACTGACAACATCCGGGGATATCACATGCTTCTGGCCATGTGATCCTCCGTCAGGTCCTGGAAGATCACAACAGCACATTTTCGCCGCCGAGAAGCAAGCGATATCCCAGGATGTTGTGAGTATGTGGATGCGATGTGAGGTGTGTGTGAGGTGTGTGTGAGGTGTGTGTAAGAGTGAGTGTGAGTGTGATCTGATGTGTGTGTATGTTTGTGTGTGTGCGTGTGGATCTTCTGGCGCAGCAGGACCTTGATGGGCTTGATACCAACGTATCCACACCACTCCCACCACTGCCGTGCGAGCGGGGGCCGGGGGGGGGAGGGGGGGGGGGGAGGGAGTACAGTACTCACCTCCGTGACAGCGCTTGTAACCATGCGAGCATGGTTAGCAACGTATCCACACCAGTCCTGTGCGAGCGGGGGCGGGGGCGGGGGGGGAGGGGGGGGAGGGGGGGGGGGTGGGCAGGGAGTACCGTACTCACCTCCGTGACAGCCGTGTCAGTTCGAGAAATGCGCGGGAGGAGGGAGGGGGTGGGGCCAGAGCTAACGTGCATTGCGTGAGGGGGGCGGGGCGTGGCGTGGCCGAATTGCCAATGCCTGCAGGGTGCCGGGGCGAGAGGCCAATCTGTGGGGGGGGCGGAGCCTGGGCGAGCGGCTGGCCAATCCGTGTGGGGGCGCAGCCTGGGCGAGCGGCCAATCCGTGTGGGGGGGCGGGGCCATGGCGAGCCCAGCGGCCAATCAGCTTTGTGTCACCGTAAGGACACAATTTTGGAGCATGACAGACAGACAGACAGATAGACAGACAGACAGACAGACAGACAGACAGACAGACAGAATAAGGCAATTATATATATAGATAATGCATCCCATAGTCCCCCATAGTCATCCAATTATAATAATGCACCCCCATTATCCTCCATATAGTATAATACTGCCTCACAGCCCTCCATATAGTATAATGCAGCCTCACAGCCTTCCACATAGCATAATGCAGCCTCACAACTCGCCATAGACTATAATGCACCCCCCTCCTCCCCCATAATCCTCTGGCGAGCGTGTACTCATTAAAAAATAAATCTGTACTTACCTCTCCTGGTTTCCCCGCAGCCTAATGTGACTCACGATATCGCCACAGCGATGTCACTGCGGCGATATCGTGAGTGCATCGCCACGTGTGACCCGGCAAAATCGCCCCACAATTTATCGCTGGTCGCAGTCGCGAAGTTTTCGGTCCGGACCGAAAACCACGCAACTGCAATCTAGCGACATCGCTGCATGTGACACCTTCACACCAGCGACTTCAGGAGCTGCACTATAGCTCCTGGAGACACTGGTGTGATGCTATGGCATCACACAGCGACATTGCAGGAGAAGTCGCAGGTGAGATCGTCACATATGACATCTCACCCGTGACGTTGATGCGGTGGGCGGGGTCACACGGTCATCAGCGACGTTGCCCACCACATTGACATGTGTGACAGGGCCCTTACTTTAATTCAGAGATGGGAAACTTCAGGTCTTGAGTGCCACACACAGTGTAGATGATTCAATTATCAACTGTGCAATACTAAAGACCCCGTCAGACAGGGAGGTATCACTGGCGATGTTGCTGCAACTTAGTAGGCATGGTCAAGTTACAATGACATCGCCAGTGTGTCGCCTCGTGTGACAGGGCAATTTCCCGCTGCCACCGCTCATCTCCTGAATTCGGAGGTTGCCTAGCACTGCTGGGAAACCTGGCGATGAGGAGCAGGCGATCTGAACACATTGCCGCGTGTGACGCAGCAATAGTGTTCTGACACATGACGGGAGCCATACAAAGTATAGCTCCCTGCCTCGCCTGGACTACAGGCATGTTCAGAGGCGATCCTCCACCAGTGTGACGCAGCAATAGTGTTCTGACACATGACGGGAGCCATACAAAGTATAGCTCCCTGCCTCGCCTGGACTACAGGCATATTCAGAGGAGATCCTCCACCAGTGTGACAGTACCATAAGGAAATCCTGAACACATGACCTGCACCCTCCAGACCTGGAGTTCCTCACCTCTGCTTTAGTTGATCAATGTGTGATTGCTGTAGGGCCGCACCCGACACCTCGGATGATCAGCTCTTCTTAATGTTGGCCAGATTTGCTGTTGTGAAGGTGCTCCATCTTGTATGTAGTGACAGCGGCTAGATACCGCACATCCGCCCTCCAGCCATCACACATTGATTACCTATAGTAAGGCCAGGCCATCAATGTTAGTCAGGACAACCTCTATACATTTGTTTTATGTGCAATACTACCTCAATGACATTTATTGTCACTTAACTGTTAAAAAAGTTGGTATGTAACTAGTGTTGCATTGCCATATTGTGTTCCACTTGCTGGGACTTGTAGTGCTCTGCACCACCAGCAGAAGTTGGACCCATGCTATGTTAGCATTTAAACATTTCTGTTCCAGGTTGTGTTGTAATAAACTGATTTTGCTATTCAGTATCCTATGCTTCCATATTTTGGTGTGCGTGCAGTATGTGTGTACAATGTGTGTATGTATGTGTGTCCTTTGTGTTCAGTATGTACAGTGTGTGTACAATGTGTGTATGTATGTGTGTCCTTTGTGTTCAGTATGTACAGTGTGTGTGTACAATGTGTGTATGTATGTACAATGTGTTCAGTATGTACAGTGTGTGTACAATGTGTGTATGTATGTGTGTACAATGTGTTCAGTATGTACAGTGTGTGTGTACAATGTGTGTATGTATGTGTGTACAATGTGTTCAGTATGTACAGTATGTGTGTACAATGTGTGTATGTATGTGTGTACAATGTGTGTATGTATGTGTGTCCTTTGTGTTCAGTATGTACAGTGTGTGTGTGTTGCACATATAGTGACAGGCAGCACAGTAATTGCAACTCGCCTTTATTTTCAGGAATTATAATCTTTTGTAGGAGCGACACATATCAGAGCACTGACTAATGTAGAAAGGACATGTACAAAAAACACCACATAAAAGAGGAGCGAGGGCCCTGTCCAGAAGAGCTGACAATCTGAGGAAACGGAAACAATAATGCTAAAAACTGTTTTTACTGCTTCACTAGATACATACAAGGGTGTAGAATGAGGTTCCCAATGTACAGGGGAGGTTCTGTATCATCACAAGGTGTAGCAGAGGGTTTTTTTTAAAAAAAGAGCCGTTTTTTGAGCCGAAAGAGCTGATTCTTTTAGGTGAGCCGAGCCGAATGAGCCGGCTCATCAAAAAGAGCCGGACTGCCCATCACTAGTGGACACTGATTAATTAATGATACATAAAATAAAAGAAAAGCTCCTTCCGCTGTGAGCTAATGTGCCAGTGTCACTGAGCTGATTGGGAGCCATGGGCCCCACCTCCTACATCTGCCTCCAGATTCACATTACAGGGTGCAGGCACTGGAGGAAGGGCTGGGGGGTGGGGAGGCACCAGGGAGCTGCTGGCTTATGTAATCAGGCCAGCCTGGCGGCAAGCAAGGGGTTAACTGCAGCGCACATCCACCAAGGGGCTGGGAACACTTTCCACAGAATATGGCGAGAGAGGCCGGGCTACAGAATGGATATTGTGTATCGCAAAGTGAAACTGTAACTGCCAGGAGCTGATAATTATATAATACACAACGTGAGAGGAAAACAAATATATTACTTATCTGGCGATGTTCACACACGGCAGATTTCTGACATCCACTCCATACATTTGCCGATTCTGCAGCAGGTGCATTGATTTCTGAAATATGAGGGAATACATTTCCCCTAAGGTTAAATTCCCACGATGGGCTTCTGACGCACGCTGCGTATAGTCAGTGCGCAACGACGCGGCATCTTACAGTCCCAGCAAAGTACTGTATTTTTTCAGATTATAAGACGCAATTTTCCTCCCAAAAAATTTGGGGAAAAAATGAGGGGTGCGTCTTATAATTTGAATGTAGCTTACCAGGCGGGGTGGGGGGTGGAGAGGGGTCGCAAGAGGCCGGGGGAATGCTGCGGCGGCTGTGCAGGGGTTAAGGTGGTGTGAGGTCTGTGGCAGCGGGTGCTGGGACGGCGGTGCGGTGTCAGCAGCTGCTATGTGGAGTCTCCGTCAGCTGCAGCGGCTGTGCAAGGTCTGTGTGTAGTGTCCGGTGGAAGGTGCTGATGTGCGGGGTGTCTCCGGCGGCTTTACTGGCGCTGCGGGTCGGGCGATGAGGACTTCAAATAAGGTCTCAACTCAAGCTCTTATCTGTGCAGGCGCCGCCTCCGGCCCATTGATCTCCGTCCAGCGGACTACAGAAAAATGGCGCCCGGAAGTGGCGCTTGTGCAGATGAGATCTCAGCTTACCATTGAGCCTAGAGCTCAATCTGCGCTGACTCCGGACGCAATTTCTTTGAAGCCCTCACCGTCCGCTACCGCTGCAGCCCAAGCACAGCTGCCCCAGCACGGCAGCACCAGCCTCCGACATCACCGCAATTGCCCCCTCCGGTAAGACACCACCAGATTACAAGCTGGACCCCATTTTTTTTCACCTTTTCTTGCTCTGAATTTGGGTGCGTCTTATAAAATGGAAAATACGATAGATGGTTTACTGCATGAAGTGAGCTGCAAGGAAATTCTGAAATCCACATGTCGATTTCTCTTGCAGTATGGAATTTTAGCGTCAGGCTATGTGCACATGTAGCAGATTTGCTGCTTTTTTTTTTGAAGATTTTAATCAATGCTGCAAGTAAAAACACATCCCAGCAAAGTCTAAGGGGTACTTCTCACATAGCGAGATCGCTGCTGAGTCACGGTTTTTGTGACATACCAGTGACCTCATTAGCGATCTCGCTGTGTGTGACACTGAGCAGTGATCTGGCCCCTGCTGTGAAATCGCTGCTCGTTACACAGTGCTGGTTCATTTTTTGGACGTTGCTCTTCCGCGGTGAAGCACACATCGCTGTGTTTGACAGCGAGAGAGCAACGATCGGAATGAGCAGGGAGCCGGCGTCTGACAGCCTGCGGTAAGCTGTAACTAAGGTAAATAACGGGTAACCAAGTGAAGCCCTTTGCTTGGTTACCCGATATTTACCTTGGTTACTAGCGTCCGCCGCTCTCAGGCTACCAGTGCCGGCTCCCTGCTCCTTGCACACGTAGCCAGAGTACACATCGGGTAAATAAGCAAAGCGGTTTGCTTATTAACCCGATGTGTACTCTGGCTAGGAGTGCAGGGAGCCAGCGCTAGGCGGTGTGCGCTGGTAACCAAGGTAAATATCGGGTAACCAAGCGCTTGGTTACCCGATATTTACCATAGTTACCAAGTGCAGCATCACTTCCATGCGTCGCTGGGGGCTGGTCACTGGTGAGATCTGCCTGTGACAGCTCACCAGCGACCATGTAGCAGGTCAGATTGCTTGTGGGATCGTTGGAGCGTCGCTAAAGTGTGACGGTACCCTAAGAGAATCCTAAAGTGCTGTGCTTCTTTTTTCCTTGCAGATTTTGTTGCAGAAAAAAAAAGCAGCATGTCAATTCTTTCTGCTTTTATTTCCTGCATTTTCCCTATCTCAATAGCTAGATAAAAAAAAAATATGAAAAAAGCAGCTTTTTTTTAGCATCTTTTTTCCTCCCAAGAGAGGCATATGAAATGGGGAGTGCAATGTGAGAAACAACAATTGCATTGCACTCTGACAAATGTTATTTAATGAGGCAGATCTGCGAGGTTTTCCTAAGCTCAAATCGGACTGAAGTAAAAATCACACCATGCTACAACTGCATTCATCTATCCGACACGACTGGTCAATGCAAGTCAATGGGTGCGAGAGAGAAGAAGAAAAAAAAAATAAAAATCGGATGCCACACATGTCCGTGTGACGTCTGTTTTTTACAGATGCATTAACATTCTGTACTAGAGAACAGTCTAAATAATTGTAGAATAGCTGCTAAGGAAAAAAAACAAAACGCATGTTATACAGATGCTAGGAGAGAAAAAAAAAATACAGAAAAAAACGCATACTTGCATGACATATGGAATACCAAACAGATTTCACTCGTCCAGCTTTTCTGGATGAGACTGGGACGGTTATTTTATACACCAGTATGAGGGAATCCTTACATGTGGAGTGTCCTCATAGATTGGCATCACATGTGAGAAATTCTGCAGGTAGACAACATACAGTATGTAATCTGCACAGGGCGGTATAAAAGTGTGAACAAAGCCAAATACTAGGGAGTATCAAATACCAAGAGGCTTCTTTTAAAACATGACACACCGAAAAGACAAAAACTGCAGCGTCATAATCGTGATTAAAACACAATGAAGAAACACGAGGAGTCTAATTTAGCCAATAGAAAATCTGCAACATCACAATAGTGATCTGCTACACATCTGTCACATGTGAATATAGCCGTATGCCTAATCCGCAGGTCCGTTGTTTTTCTTGCATGCGAAAAAACATAACACAAAAACAACAGATTTTTATCAGTGTTTTGGATCAGATTTCCATCGGGCTTTAACCATCCGTGTTTGGCGATGTGCACATGACATCTTTTCATGGGGATTCCGAGTGGCACGAAAGTGACGGCAAAACCGGTGAAGTAGTTTCAGGAAAATGACAGCTGGCATTTTCCTAAAGAAGTATCGCCTGGGAAAACTGGGTGGCTTTACCAACATCTGAAGGATGCAGTGTTGCAGGTTTCTGAAGCTTCTCCTGGCAAACAATCAATGGAAAACAGCGCTGGGATATAACCAAGATGCCAACGGCGCACTGTCAGAATTTTTCACGACTCCATTCACTTACATTGTGAGGTCTCAGTTTTCTTTTCCTTCGTGGGCACTCGTTTTTTGTAAAAATACAGACATGTGAACAAGCCGATAGTCCTACAGTGCTGGCCAAAAGTATTGGCACCCCTGCAATTCCGTCAGATAATACTCAGTTTCTTCTTGAAAATGATTGCAATCACAAATTCTTTGGTATTATTATCTTCATTTAATTTGTCTTCAATGAAGAAAGAAAAAAAAATTGTCATAAAGCCAAATTGGATATAATTCCACACCAAACATAAAAAAGGGGGTGGACAAAAGTATTGGCACTGTTTGAAAAATCATGTGATGCTTCTCTAATTTGTGTAATTAACAGCACCTGTAACTTACCTGTGGCACCTAACAGGTGTTGGCAATAACTAAATCACACTTGCAGCCGTTGACATGGATTAAAGTTGACTCAACCTCTGTCCTGTGTCCTTGTGTGTACCACATAGAGCATGGAGAAAAGAAAGAAGACCAAAGGACTGTCTGAGGACTTGAGAATCCAAATTGTGAGGAAGCATGAGCAATCTCAAGGCTACAAGTCCATCTCCAAAGACCTGAAAGTTCCTGTGTCTACGGTGCGCAGTTTCATCAAGAAGTTTAAAGCCCATGCCACTGTGGCTAACCTTCCTAGATGTGGAAGGAAAAGAAAAATTGACGAGAGATTGTGCGGATGGTGGATAAAGAACCTCGACTAACATCCAAACAAGTTCAAGCTGCCCTGCAGTACGAGGGTACAACAGTGTCAACCCGTACTATCCGTCCGCGTCTGAATGAAAAAGGACTGTATGGTAGGATACCCAGGAAGACCCCACTTCTTACCCCAAGACATAAAAAAGCCAGGCAGGAGATTGCCAAAACTTACCTGAGAAAGCCTAAAACGTTTTGGAAGAATGTTCTCTGGTCAGATGAGACAAAAGTAGAGCTTTTTGGGAAAAGCCATCAACATAGAGTTTACAGGAAAAAAAAGAGGCATTCAAAGAAAAGAACACGGTCCCTACAGTCAATCATGGCGGAGGTTCCCTGATGTTTTGGGGTTGCTTTACTGCCTCTGACACTGGACTGCTTGACCGTGTGCATGGCATTATGAAGTCTGAAGACTACCAACAAATTTTGCAGCATAATGTAGGGCCCAGTGTGAGAAAGCTGGGTCTCCCTCAGAGGTCATTTGTCTTCCAGCAGGACAATGACCCAAAACACACTTCAAAAAGCACTAGAAAATGGTTTGATAGAAAGCACTGGAGACTACTAAAGTGGCCAGCAATGAGTTCAGACCTGAATCCCAAAGAACACCTGTGGAGAGATCTCAAAATGGCAGTTTGGAGAAGGCCCCCTTCACATCTCAGGGACCTGGAGCAGTTTGCCAAAGAAGAATGGTCTAAAATTCCAGCAGAACATTGTAAGAAACTCCATTGATGGTTACCGGAAGCGGTTGTTCGCAGTTATAGTGGCTAAAGGTTGTGCAACCAAGTATTAAGCATAAGGGTGCCAATACTTTTGTCTGGCCCATTTTTGGAGTTGTGTCTGAAATGATCAATGATGATTTTTGTTTCATTCTCTTTTGTGTTTTTTCATTGCAAGCAAAATAAGTGAAGATAATACCAAAGAATTTGTGATTGCAATAATTTTCAAGAAGAAACTGAGTATTATCTGACAGAATTGCAGGGGTGCCAATACTTTTGTCCAGCGCTGTATAATGAGTACATAATATGATAGACAGCGTCCCAGGGGTAATCTTCAAAAGAAACTTGGAATGTGACCTGCGTCCATTTACCTTATGAAGGATTCCGACTGAGGTGCTACAAACAACCTGTATATACGGTAATGCTAGAATGTCGTATCCATGAAAATCATGGATGTAAAGCGTGGTCGTCTTCACTACAAACCGATGGAGAAATGCTTTACATACCGCTGTGATATCATCTCCAAAATGGTACCGGAAAAAAACTTTACCAAGATTTGCAGAATAAAACGGACAGGCCGGAGTTTTCAAAACAATGGCATCCCTTTCATGGCTATTTGTTCATTGTCCAAGTCTTTCCCCTTTGTACGCAGTAGTAATGTAAGGGTATGTGCCCACGAGCAGGACTGGCTGCATTCAGAACACAGCGGGTCTTGACCTGAGGGGCCACGCGTCTCCTCCGCGAGAGAACGCAGGAGACCACAGCTGCCCGTGCCCTCGATCAGGGCTCAGTGCGCTGCGGTGTCTCGCTGTGTTCTTCTGGAGGATGCATTCAATTCCGCAGCAAACAATTGACATGCTGCTGTGTGGAAACACGCACCACAGATCCGTGTTTGCTGTGGAAAAAAAGAAGCACAGTGGGCACAGGATTTCTAGAAATTCATCCACTGTGCTTGTACTGTACAACGCAGCGTTGTGGATGCAGCTGAAGCATGCTGTGTCCAAAACGCTGTAAATACTGATCGTGGGCACGCACCCTAACCGTAATAACCCATCTGTACCTGGCTGCCTAATCAAAATCTCAGAGTATCAGAGAATTCATTGGATATACTGTAAATCTGGCACAGGCAGAGAGTGCAGCGGGGGGTAATTCTTATCAAAAGGAAAGGTTAATTCGGCATTTATTATGATACACATGAAAGGGCTTAATTAAGAATGAAAAAAAGTTTTCACAAAATTCTAAAACATGAAGACGGCAATGAATGAGCTCAGTCATGGATCCTGCACACATACGCACATCATTCACACCGACTTGTTAATTTCATCATCCAGTTCATCATGGATCATTTCTCCCTCCCCCAAAGTATGACTAAGTGTCATCTAGTGAGGCTTGTGAGTGAAGCCACGATCTGCCGTCAGCGCCGTGTGCTTACACTGACTGCTTACGTCATAAAGGTAAACTCCCAATATCATATGCATCAAGGAGTCTTAGAAATCAGATCCTGATCTCAGCAAAGACAAAATATATAGAAAATGCCCTTTACTATAAAAAGACACTTGGGAACAAGATTGTTTTCCTGTGCGATTTAATATTTTCTGGAACTATTATTTTTGTGGGGAGCAGACAATGCGTGGAAGAAACTAAATCCAGGGAATAACGTTAATTGCTAATCTTCAGGCAGAAATTTGCCACAAACTCTTTTTTTGCAAGTATTGTACCATTAGGCTGCTTTCACACATCCGTTTTTTTGCTGAGCGACACAATACGGCGCTTTGCAGAAAAGATTCAACCGTTTTGTTTTTTTTGCCGCAAGTTGCGTTTTTTTCTGCATAGACTTGCATTAGCGCCATATTGTGCCGCATGGCCTTGCGCTCCATCCGTTTTTTTGCCGGATGCAGCATATTTATCCCATGCGGCAACCGGATGGAACATTGCCTGGCACTTTTTTTGTGCGGCGAAAAAAAACGCATTGCGTCGGATCCGTCGCGATTTACAATGCAAGCCTATGGACGCCTGATGCGGCGTCCTGCGACAAAAACCGCATCCGGAGGCCGGATGCGGTTTTTTGCACTGCACATGCTCAGTATTAAGCCGCATCCAACAAAAAACGGACGGGCCGCATTGAAAAACTTATGCAACAGATCAGTTTTTTTCGCCACATCTGTTGCATAGGTTTTTGAGCCGGAATGAGCCACACTGCAAAAACTGGATGTGTGAAAGCAGGCTTATCGGTTGCAGATTTCCACCAGCTGTGATGAGCATTGAAAAGTACCTCATTATAGACCTTGAAAACATATGATCACTGACTGATAACCAACCAACGTAGCCAGTGAATGGACGCTGGCAGTCTAATGGTGCACTTAAGGCCCCGTCACACACAGAGATAAATCTTTGGCAGATCTGTGGTTGCAGTGAAATCATGGACATATTGTTCCATTTGTACACAGTCACAAACCTGGCACTGATTGTCCACAATTTCACTGCAACCGCAGATTTATCTCTGTGTGTGACAGGGCCTTTAGGCTAGTTTCACACATCCGGCATTTCGCCAGATTGCTGGATCCGGCACACTCCAGTACAGTGTTAATACTGTACAATGGCTTCGTGGCAAGCTCCGGTCACATGCTCCGGCCACATGAAAGCATGTGACCGGAGGTTGCCGCGATGCCATTGTACTGTATTACACTGTACTAGAGTGTGCTGCATCCGGCGAAAAGCTGGATGTGTAAAACTAGCCTTAGGAGGTGCCGATTTCAGCCGTTAAATGCCAAATTGACAATGCACAAATCCATTGGCGCTCTCATACAGGCCCGTTTACACAGGTTGATGAACAATCATAGGTGCAGATTGCCAATATGATTATTCTGTCCCCTCACAATCTACACTGGGCGATGTGCTGCCAATAACGACGATCAGTTGTTTCTTTTTTTTTTTTATACAGCATAAACGATCCAAATCAGCCCCCGAACAGCGTTTTGCTACTCTGGGTCATCACCGGCCACTCACCGCGCAACTATGATTTTGCTACTGAGAGAAAAACTTTATTTATACAAAATAGAAAACGAATGATTCCAAATCTAAACTCTGAATTTGCCCAACAGCAGTGGATTTTACATTATACATGCAAAAGCCTATTCACTTATAATATTAATGCATTATATATTGGAAATATTCCAACGAACCTGTCTGGACTCGCTCAGGCGGGTCTATCTGCTGATGTCAGCAGTAAGTGTATAATACACGCTGGAAGGAGTTTGATAGTGATCTGCTAGCGCTACCAGTTTTGAAACTTAAGATGTAAAGACACAAATGTGTTAACAATCAGGACAATTTCTGCATAAATGCAGCAAATACACTACTTATGATCAGCACAGGACTCTAACAAAGCAAGTGCATATTGCTTCTAAGACTGACTGTCAAATTGGAGATCAAGAGAAAAGTTGGGCACCTCATGTATGTAGCACTGTGTGTTACTCTTGGCTAACGCAGTGGTTGAATGGTAAAGGGAAAGGAATGGCTTTTGCAGTGCTGATGGTTTGGCGTGAGCAGAATAATCACCAATTATTTTTGCATGACTAAAATCGCCGAATATTCAAAGAAAAACAAGTTACAAATATCCTGAGTCTGTTCTTACACCAGTACCACACGGTGTAGAGAATCCAGTGCCTACCCCTCCTGCAGCAGGAATGGCAATTGAAACAGATGGTTCTGATCCTGAAGAAGTTGATGTTGATTGGCACAATGTATTTACTGATCCAGAACAATCGGAGGCTCAGTCGCTCTTCTTGAGCCAATCAGATTTAGATGATCTGATTAGAGATCTGTCATTATTGAAAGAAAAGTTAGAACTGCTACCTGTTAGACTTCGGGAACAGAAATTGCTAAAACGAGGCACCACAACTTCACACTTTCGTCATCGACACACTAAGTTAGCTGCATACTATGCAATGGAAAAGATGTGTTACTGTACTAATGTAAATGGTCTCATGATGGAGTTAGATGGTACATATGTTCCCGAAGAATGAAGGGTGTTCATTCATAGACTAGCAAAACGAGTTTGTAAGCTGTTTTGTTGCACAACGGTAACGATAAACCATCTGTTCCATTGGCAAATGTGGTTGGAATGAAAGAGACTCATGGGTCTATGGAGTTAATTTTGAAAATAATCAAATATTTAGAACATAGATGGAAAATTAGTGCTGATCGGAAAGTGGTAGCTCTGTTGCTTAACCTACAGTTGGGGTACACAAAACATATGTGTTTCTTGTGCCTATGGAACAGTTGTGATGACAGCAATAATTACAAAAGAGTAGAGCACACAGTTGGGCGGTACAATGTAAAACACAAATCACTGGTCGATCCACTTCAAGTTTATCTTCCATCTCTTCACATAAAAATTAGTTTAATAAAAAAAAAAAAAAAAAATGTGGCTGCAATTAATCGTGATAACAATGGTTTCCAGTATTTGAAGGAGAAGTGTAGCACACTGAATACTGAGGCTAAAATAAAGGCTAGAATTTTTATTGGCCATGAAATCAACAAACTAATGCATGATGACACATTCAGATCAAAACTCAACCCTCTGGAGCTTGCAGGTTACGATGAATTTGTGCTAATAGTGCAGAACTTCCTTGGGAACAGACGAGCTGAAAACAATGCTCAACTAGTAGACAACATGCTTAAGGCCTCTTTTACACGTACATGCCTCCGGTACGTGTTTGGCAGTTTTCTCACTTACCGGAGACACGTACACACGTAGACCTAGGTATTCCTATGGTTTTGGACACACGTAAGTATTTGCGCATGAAACGTGTGTCTGTTCCGTACTTACGTGTGTCCGTGTGCTTCTCACGCCGACATGTTCATTTTCTCTCCGGCATCACGGGTGTCACACGGTACGCAAATGAGTGACACATAATGCAAACTGACCACACGGATTTGTTCCGTGTGACACGCACCGGCGAGAAGACATGTGTCTGTAAGAAAAGAAAAAAAAAACAAAACATTACTCACCTTCTCCAGCCCTGCAGTCTCTGCCGCTGCTGTCACTTGCTGCCGACCGCCGCTCATTATGCTAATTGCATATTCACTTTACTTCGGCCGTAAGCAGCAGCAGCGGAGAGTCAGCAGGACCGGAGATCAGCACCACGGACAGCAGCGCCAGGGACAGGTGAGTAGAAAGGTCCCGTTCTCTGCGTGTTATCACGGAGAACACACGTAGCCCATAAACACGGCACACGGAGCGCAAAACACACCTCTGACACGTTCGTGAAAAACGTGCGTGGTTTTTCACGAACATATGAAAGAGGCCTAAAGCACATGAACAACTTTCCTGCCGAATGTCATGGAATGTGCATTTCTTACAGTTTAGTCTTCAGTTTTTTTCCCACCCAATTTGGAACACATGAGCGGCAAACATGGAAACTGTTCTCCATTGTAGAAATGTCTTTATGGAAGCTGATATCAAGGCTGCTGGAAACCCAACATGATGACAAACCACTGCTGGTTTCTGCAACTGGCAAATATGACTGTTCCGAAGCGGAAAAAGCAGATGCTTGAAGCACTTAACAGCAGGGCTGTGGAGTCGGTAAACCAAACCTTCGACTCAGACTCCTCAATTTCTCTTGCACCGACTCCGACATATATTGCTTATAGTTAGGTGAAAAATGCATTGTAATACATGAACATGTGTATGTGAACATCAGACATTTAATAATTTTTATGATACAATAATCAAGATATTTGGATAGAACATAAAATATATTTATTAGAATACAACTTTAGAACACAAACTGTAATAAATTGTAAATATGTAATACACTATAATATACAGTAGATTACATATATATCGTGTGTGTGTGTGTATATTATATTACATATTGTATTACATATTTACAATTTATTAGTTTGTGTTCTAAAGTTGTATTCCAATAAATATATGTTATGTTATATCTAAATATCTTGATTATTGTATCATAAAAATAATTAAATGTCTAATGTTCACATTGTACTACAATACATTTTTCACTTAAATATAAGCATTATACTAAATATTATTTAGTAAAATATTCAGCACATTCTGCATTGCACTACTGTCCCCGATTTATTATATATTTTAGGAGTCGGGGTCGGTGCATTTCATACCGACTCCGACTCCACCAAAATGAGCTCCGACTCAGACTCCGACTCCACGACTCTGACTCCACGACTCTGACTCCACAGCCCTGCTTAACAGTACTGGGTCTTGTTTGAGTAAGACTTTTAAACTGGTATACGAGATATTTTCTACTGTTGTTATCCCATTACATTTTCATTTACTAGAATGAAAGAGAGAAGACACTGGCGCTCCTAATTACAATTGTCAAAAAAAGGAAGGAGGTGTTAAATTGAGCTGCTGGTAGAAAGCCGGTACTGTGTGTAACCAGCCAAAATGAGTAGAATAAATCTAAAAACAAGGAGATCTACCGCGCTAATCAGTGATATAGATCCAGAGGCTGCAGCAAACGGCATGAATTAATAATAAACAATGGTAGGTAGTAGAGCCACATACAGTATCTTGGAATTAGATTATATTGGTTAATAAACAATAAAAGATAAGAAATTAAATAACAGTTTTTGGCTGCACGAGGACTCCACACCATTCTGACGTGTGTGTCTGTGTGTACGTGAGATTTATGAAATTTCATAGCTTTTGCTGGTACTGTAAAAAGCAGCTTATTATTTGCATAAAACGAATGAAAAAATATGCAAAAAAATATGCAATGTGTGAACATAGCCTAAGGCGGTTGAGGGCAGTAACTCTCAGGATGCTCCTGGATAGAGATGAGCGAACCTTAGTCTTGGGGTTCAGGCTTGGAAAATAATGTGAAAATCAGCCAAGGTGAGTATCGCGCCGTGCTCGTGTCTGCGTAGTGCCGTGTATTGTGCGTGCTGCAGGTACTGTTTCTTCGGCTTAAATTAGGCTTACATTCAGCGTACCAAGATGTGTAGTTCACAGAGAAATAAAAATAAATAAATAATACCGCCCACACACCTCGGGAAGTGTTTTGCTATGGGCCAAAAGCAAAATATTTCCGGAGGTATGTGGGCAGTGTTATTTATTTATTTTAATTCTCCGTAAACTACACATCTTAGTACGCTGAATGTAAGCCTAATTTGAGCTGAAGAAACAGTACCTGCAGCGCGCACAATGCAGGGAATCACGCAGACACGAGCACGGTGTAATCCTCACCTGGCTGATTTTCATGTCATTTTCCAAGCCCGAACCGCGAGACTAAAGCCTGCTTTACACGTTGCAATTTCGCATACGATATTGTATGCGATTTGCAATGCCCCCATCGTATGTGTGGCACGTTCAATTTGTTGAACGTGCCGCACAAACGATTAACCCCCGACACACGGACTTTCCTTCCATACGACCTCGATGTTGGCGGCGAACGTCCACTTCCTGGAGTGGGAGGGACGTTCGGCGTCACATCGACGTCACACGGCAGCCGGCCAATAGAAGCGGAGGGGCGGAGCTGAGCGGGACATAAACATCCCGCCCACCTCCTTCCTTCCGCATTGTGAGCACGGAGCCGCACAACGCTGGTAAGGTCTGTTCATCATTCCCGGGGTGACACACACTGCAATGTGTGCTACCCCGGGTACGATGAACAATCTGACGTGCAATTCCAGAGACAGGTATGATGTGTATGCGATGAACGTTTTAACGTTCAAACGCAATCGCACGTACCTGTCACACACTGCAATGTACCTTACAATGCCGGATGTGCGTCACTTATGATATGACCCCGCCGACACATTGTAAGATACATTGCAGCGTGTAAAGCAGACTTAAGGTTCGCTCATCTTTACTCCTGAAGTCCTTGGCCAGTCCAAACCAAGTCTCACCAGCAACTTAAAACGATCCGGTCGGATCATTTATGCTGGAATGAGGTAGTAACAGACTCATACGAGTACAGCGATGTGTCACTGATATGTGAAGGGGTTTTCATTTGGTAAAACTTACAGCTTATTAGTGGAGATACAAAGCCAGAGCTGGAACCTAGGAGCCAACGCACCTGGCTCGCTCACTTGCTGCTGACTTTCTTACCATTCCTTTGCATAGCCAGGTAGTGAAGCCCACATCTCACAATACTTGGACTTATAGGTCACAACCCAAAATGGCATAACAACTTATCATAGTATCATAGTTTTTAAGGTTGAAGGGAGACTCTAAGTCCATCTAGTTCAACCCGTAGCCTAACATGTTGATCCAGAGGAAGGCAAAAAAACCCCAATGTGGCAAACAAGTTCCAATGGGGAAAAAATTTCCTTCCTGACTCCACATCCGGCAATCAGACTAGTTCCCTGGATCAATACCCTGTCATAAAATCTAATATACATAACTGGTAACTTACCGTATATCCTGTAGGTTCTACAAAATTAAAACAAATTTACAGATTGGTGAAATCAGCGTGTTACTACTTTATCCCGTCAAAGACGTCAGACAGGTTCCCTCTAAGAGGCCTGCTGCTAAATTATTTACCAGCCGCAACAAGCGACATCAAAAAGTGACACACAGGTCCATTTACCAGGAGAAAACAATGACTTTCTATCAACTCCTCAACCTCTCCCTGCTCCATAACAAATAATAGGTGTGAACGTGGTATTCACACCCAAGGGATGCTACATTAAAACGGCCAGGTTATTACAAAGGTATCCAAATTGGAGGGTGTGCTTAGCACCATGCTGGTCTCACCCAATCCTCATATTAGTATCGTAGGTAGTCACTGAGAAACCAGTCTGTGTAGTTCACCCCTGACCACAAGTCAGCCAGCCCGGGGGCAAGAGGAGGAGGAAATGGAGAACTGGGCCAAAACTGGTAGCGTATATTAAGGATACTAACCTAATATTAGATAATAGGATATATAGCTAATCACCTCTCCAGCCACAGGCAAAAATGTAGTATTCCCCTGCAGCCATTTAGGTGATATGTATATCCCAAGGCTACTGGAGCAGGAGCCACTCTACAGCATCCCTCCAGGAGCTATGGACATGTTCTCCAGATGTGACCACCTTCCTAAATCGTCTATTTATCAATGACACCCCCAATCAGATGTATGGAACAGATTTTCAGGTGAATACCCTGGAGGTATGTTCACACGGGTGATAAATACCACTCCAAAAATGGTGTGGACAGACCGGACATTTCACCCTTTGCATTGCACCAACAAACTGATGTGCTGCGGATCTGGGCACTATATGCAGCTCGTGTTTTCGCAGCACAAGTATTCTTACAATCTTACTCACACTGCTACTACTGTAACATGCAGTGGATTTTCCATCTGTAAAAGTACATGGGGGATATACCCTTTACATTTTTTAAGGGAAGTATCCCCATATGGTTTCACATAGGTACAGTCAACTAAGGCTACTTTCACACATCCGGTTTTTGCAGTCAGGCACAATCCGGTGTGTGTCTGATGCAACGGATCCAGCGCAGATTATGGTAAAACTGATGCAACAGATCCGGTAAAAAAAACGGATCTGTAGCAGTTTGTACCGAGAATCCAGCTGTGGCCGCGGGTAACCTGAGTGACGTCACCGCTGACAGCGCGACTCACTTCAGTTGCTCTGTGGAGTTCACAGCGAGCGGCGGTGCTCTACTGCCGCTCCTTTCAGCTTCCGATGGAGCAGAGCTGAAAGCGTCGTGGGACCTCGTGTGGATTACGCTGGACCTGCAGGGTGTTTGGGGATTAATAAAGTGGTTTAAGAGGGTGTTTTTTTGTCTTTTATTTCAAATAAAGGATTATTCGGTGTTTGTGTTTATTTACTTTCACTACAGATTAATCATGGAAGGTGTCTCAGACGCCTGCCATGATTAACCTAGGACTTAGTGGCAGCTATGGGCTGCCATTAACTCCTTATTACCTCAATTGCCATGGCACCAGGGCAATTCTGGATGAGCAGGGTAGAGTCCTGGGACTGTCGCATCTAATGGATGCGGCAATTTCGGGCAGTTGCTGGCTGATATTTTTAGCCTGGGGGCTCCCCATAATGTGGGGCTCCCCATTCTGAGAATACCAGCCTTCAGCTGTTTGGCTTTACCTTGGCTGGTATCAAAATTGGTAGGGACCGCATTCCGTTTTTTTTTTTTTAAATTATTTATTTTACTGCAAGATATAGACCCGCCCACTGGCAGCTGTGATTGGTTGCAGTGAGACAGCTGTCACTCAGCGTGGGGGCGAGTCTGATTGCAACCAATCATAGGTGCCAGTGGGCGGGTGAAGCAATGAATACGAGATGGAATAATGAGCGGCCGGAATTTTAAAAAGCAGGAGAAGCTGCGAGGAGCAGTGTGACAGCTGTGCAGCGCTGCGCCGGTGATCGGTGACAGAGAGAGACAGAGAGAGACAGAGAGAGACAGAGAGAGACACAGAGAGACACAGAGAGACACAGAGAGACACAGAGAGACACAGAGAGACACAGAGAGACACAGAGAGACACAGAGAGACACAGAGAGACACAGAGAGACACAGAGAGACACAGAGAGACACAGAGAGAGACACAGAGAGAGACACAGAGAGACAGAGAGACACAGAGAGAGAGACAGAGAGAGACAGAGAGAGACACAGAGAGACACAGAGAGACACAGAGAGACACAGAGAGACACAGAGAGACACAGAGAGACACAGAGAGACACAGAGAGACACAGAGAGACACAGAGAGAGACACAGAGAGAGACACAGAGAGACACAGAGAGACACAGAGAGACACAGAGAGACACAGAGAGACACAGAGAGAGACAGAGAGAGACACAGAGAGACACAGAGAGAGACAGAGAGAGACAGAGAGAGACAGAGAGAGACACAGAGAGACACAGAGAGACACAGAGAGACACAGAGAGACACAGAGAGACACAGAGAGACACAGAGAGAGAGAGACAGAGAGAGACAGAGAGAGACAGAGAGACACAGAGAGACACAGAGAGAGACAGAGAGAGACAGAGAGACACAGAGAGACACAGAGACACAGAGACACAGAGAGAGACAGAGAGAGACACAGAGAGACAGAGAGAGACAGAGAGAGACACAGAGAGACAGAGAGACCCAGAGAGACCCAGAGAGACCCAGAGAGACACAGAGAGACACAGAGAGACACAGAGAGACACAGAGAGACACAGAGAGACACAGAGAGACACAGAGAGACACAGAGAGACACAGAGAGACACAGAGAGACACAGAGACACAGAGAGAAACAGAGAGACACAGAGACACAGAGAGAGAGAGAGAAACAGAGAGAGAGAGAAACAGAGAGAGAGAGAAACAGAGAGAGAGAAACAGAGAGAGAAACAGAGAGAGAGAAATAGAGAGAGAAACAGAGAGAAAGAAAGACAGACAGAGACAGACAGAGACAGACAGAGACAGACAGAGACAGACAGAGACAGACAGAGACAGACAGAGAGAGACAGAGAGAGACAGAGAGAGACAGAGAGAGACAGAGAGAGACAGACACAGAGACAGAGAGAGTGACAGACAGACAGAGAGAGTGACAGACAGACACAGAGTACAGAAATGAATTTACATCTAATCTGAGCATGCTCATATTAAAACAAATGGATCCGTCATTGAAATGCGTTTTTTGCCGCATTCCGACGAATCTGGTGCCCATAGGCTTTTATTATCCAACAGTACGTTTTTTTGCCGAAGACAAAAAGCATCCCAGTGTGCGTCTTTTCCGGCAGCCGGTCCAGCAAATTTCGCTGGATCCAGCGCACACCAAATGAAACGAGATGCAATGCGGCACAAGCCGGCGCTAATAAAAGTCTATGTGGATGCTGCAATTCGCCAGATTGGGCCTGACGGTGAACACCGGATGTGTGAAAGCAGCCTAACTAGCCATAGGGCCATATTCCCAAGCCAAGGATGTGGTCTACATGTTACAGTCCGAAGGAAATGCATGTGAAAAGGTTACTTTATATACTATTCCAGCACACACTCAGTACGCCATCCGCATGGAATAATGAAGAACTTAATCCCACTTATATTTGACTGTTTTTATAATAAGCTACTTAAAAAGTTTCTGATGATGCATAACTAATGCTCAGACATGATTTACAAATACAATTAAAACTGCCTTTTCCTGCACATAAGCAGTGCTGCAGATTACGAGGTGTATAACGGCACAATTTGGATGTCCACCCTGTGTGCTCGCTCACACCATCGTATATATTGGACAAGCACTAGCCAATTTTTTTTAATCAGATCGCGTTCGGACTAACAATCTGTCATCAGCGCTGCCTCATTACATATTTTCTCATACCCATCCAGCAAGAAAAAGGGGGGAAAAAAAAAAATCACAGTATGCTGCGATTTGACATGAAAATTGGATGAACTCACCCATACAAGTCTATGCAACCATGTGTCAGGCCAGGAACAAGGGGACCGCCAACAAGCGGCGCAACATAGCGAGAACACCATGGTCACACCCGGGAAAGTGGCGACCCCCAGCGAGCGACTCAACACAAAAGGTTAGGTTACAATGGTAGGCCTAGGTGCTAGTGAGAGGACAGCAGGGTCACCTAACCCTTACCCAAGCCTGATCCTTGCATTCACTAACGTTCCTAGACGGGTCCTTCCTCCCCATACGCTGATCACGTACCTAGGCCCTCCCTGGCCCTGAACTCACCCTGACTACTAAAGGTCAGCAAGATGCTAGTCTCACTACTACAATAAGATAACACGATAAACAAGATAACAGGAAGGTAAGACAAACAGGTGGGGAAAGACACAATGCAAAGCACTCCTTGGATTCTTCCGTAAGAAACTTCACAGCTGCAATAGTAACATCACAGCTATGACACAGCACACTCCTTCAACATAGTCAGCATAGGAATAAGCTATAGCCGGCATAGGGAGGAGTGAGGAACGGATATCTATAGCAGAAGGGATCGGCTGCAGCTGAGGTTACAGCTACCTGTTATCACTGCAGGATAGAAAGGCACTTTAACCCCTTCAGTAATGGATGGAATTAATAGCACTCCAACTCAATGACAAGCGGGCACTAAAGCGGCTCTGCGATCCACAATGCACCGTGACTTTCTGATCCCAGGTCGTTCAGAGATCACATCAGGCCATGACACAGTTGTGACACTATGGGTGCATGGAAATAACTGGACTGCACTCGGATGACATCCGTGTGCAGTCAAATTTCAGAGCACTCACAGAATGGAGAAATTTTGTTCTCCATCTTTTCCTCAGTGTGCAACGACTCAGAGAGACTCGGTCATACTTAGCTGACACTTGGATCAAACGCTGATCAGTGTCATTAGGAATAATCAGATACTCGGGGATGAGAGAATCTACGGGCGCATGACCACAGCCTGTTGTCTAGAAGTAAGCATTGTTGACCTTAGGGAGATCAACATATCCACTGCGGAGACACCATCACGTGTTTCTCAACGCAGTGATTCTAGAGCATTGCCCCCTGGGAAGTATGCAAATAAGAAAGCCGCGGAGACACCATCACGTGTTTCTCAACGCTGGCAGGAAACTAGCCAGGTCTTTCACCGGGAAGGAACAACCACGGGAAGGGCAGTCTCCAGTCAAGGAGACCACCTATACCAAACATGGTATCCATCCACAGACAGCCGTTTCGGGGTATTTGCCCCTCATCAGTGTGGAGTAGGAATCTGGCTAGTGGGGGCAATGCCTAGTATAAGACTACTTAAGCAAGCATTGTTGACCTTAGGGAGATCAACATATCCACTGCGGAGACACCATCACGTGTTTCTCAACGCAGTGATTCTAGAGCATTGCCCCCTGGGAAGTATGCAAATAAGAAAGCCGCGGAGACACCATCACGTGTTTCTCAACGCTGGCAGGAAACTAGCCAGGTCTTTCACCGGGAAGGAACAACCACGGGAAGGGCAGTCTCCAGTCAAGGAGACCACCTATACCAAACATGGTATCCATCCACAGACAGCCGTTTCGGGGTATTTGCCCCTCATCAGTGTGGAGTAGGAATCTGGCTAGTGGGGGCAATGCCTAGTATAAGACTACTTAAGCAAGCATTGTTGACCTTAGGGAGATCAACATATCCACTGCGGAGACACCATCACGTGTTTCTCAACGCAGTGATTCTAGAGCATTGCCCCCTGGGAAGTATGCAAATAAGAAAGCCGCGGAGACACCATCACGTGTTTCTCAACGCTGGCAGGAAACTAGCCAGGTCTTTCACCGGGAAGGAACAACCACGGGAAGGGCAGTCTCCAGTCAAGGAGACCACCTATACCAAACATGGTATCCATCCACAGACAGCCGTTTCGGGGTATTTGCCCCTCATCAGTGTGGAGTAGGAATCTGGCTAGTGGGGGCAATGCCTAGTATAAGACTACTTAAGCAAGCATTGTTGACCTTAGGGAGATCAACATATCCACTGCGGAGACACCATCACGTGTTTCTCAACGCAGTGATTCTAGAGCATTGCCCCCTGGGAAGTATGCAAATAAGAAAGCCGCGGAGACACCATCACGTGTTTCTCAACGCTGGCAGGAAACTAGCCAGGTCTTTCACCGGGAAGGAACAACCACGGGAAGGGCAGTCTCCAGTCAAGGAGACCACCTATACCAAACATGGTATCCATCCACAGACAGCCGTTTCGGGGTATTTGCCCCTCATCAGTGTGGAGTAGGAATCTGGCTAGTGGGGGCAATGCCTAGTATAAGACTACTTAAGCAAGCATTGTTGACCTTAGGGAGATCAACATATCCACTGCGGAGACACCATCACGTGTTTCTCAACGCAGTGATTCTAGAGCATTGCCCCCTGGGAAGTATGCAAATAAGAAAGCCGCGGAGACACCATCACGTGTTTCTCAACGCTGGCAGGAAACTAGCCAGGTCTTTCACCGGGAAGGAACAACCACGGGAAGGGCAGTCTCCAGTCAAGGAGACCACCTATACCAAACATGGTATCCATCCACAGACAGCCGTTTCGGGGTATTTGCCCCTCATCAGTGTGGAGTAGGAATCTGGCTAGTGGGGGCAATGCCTAGTATAAGACTACTTAAGCAAGCATTGTTGACCTTAGGGAGATCAACATATCCACTGCGGAGACACCATCACGTGTTTCTCAACGCAGTGATTCTAGAGCATTGCCCCCTGGGAAGTATGCAAATAAGAAAGCCGCGGAGACACCATCACGTGTTTCTCAACGCTGGCAGGAAACTAGCCAGGTCTTTCACCGGGAAGGAACAACCACGGGAAGGGCAGTCTCCAGTCAAGGAGACCACCTATACCAAACATGGTATCCATCCACAGACAGCCGTTTCGGGGTATTTGCCCCTCATCAGTGTGGAGTAGGAATCTGGCTAGCCAGATTCCTACTCCACACTGATGAGGGGCAAATACCCCGAAACGGCTGTCTGTGGATGGATACCATGTTTGGTATAGGTGGTCTCCTTGACTGGAGACTGCCCTTCCCGTGGTTGTTCCTTCCCGGTGAAAGACCTGGCTAGTTTCCTGCCAGCGTTGAGAAACACGTGATGGTGTCTCCGCGGCTTTCTTATTTGCATACTTCCCAGGGGGCAATGCTCTAGAATCACTGCGTTGAGAAACACGTGATGGTGTCTCCGCAGTGGATATGTTGATCTCCCTAAGGTCAACAATGCTTGCTTAAGTAGTCTTATACTAGGCATTGCCCCCACTAGCCAGATTCCTACTCCACACTGATGAGGGGCAAATACCCCGAAACGGCTGTCTGTGGATGGATACCATGTTTGGTATAGGTGGTCTCCTTGACTGGAGACTGCCCTTCCCGTGGTTGTTCCTTCCCGGTGAAAGACCTGGCTAGTTTCCTGCCAGCGTTGAGAAACACGTGATGGTGTCTCCGCGGCTTTCTTATTTGCATACTTCCCAGGGGGCAATGCTCTAGAATCACTGCGTTGAGAAACACGTGATGGTGTCTCCGCAGTGGATATGTTGATCTCCCTAAGGTCAACAATGCTTGCTTAAGTAGTCTTATACTAGGCATTGCCCCCACTAGCCAGATTCCTACTCCACACTGATGAGGGGCAAATACCCCGAAACGGCTGTCTGTGGATGGATACCATGTTTGGTATAGGTGGTCTCCTTGACTGGAGACTGCCCTTCCCGTGGTTGTTCCTTCCCGGTGAAAGACCTGGCTAGTTTCCTGCCAGCGTTGAGAAACACGTGATGGTGTCTCCGCGGCTTTCTTATTTGCATACTTCCCAGGGGGCAATGCTCTAGAATCACTGCGTTGAGAAACACGTGATGGTGTCTCCGCAGTGGATATGTTGATCTCCCTAAGGTCAACAATGCTTGCTTAAGTAGTCTTATACTAGGCATTGCCCCCACTAGCCAGATTCCTACTCCACACTGATGAGGGGCAAATACCCCGAAACGGCTGTCTGTGGATGGATACCATGTTTGGTATAGGTGGTCTCCTTGACTGGAGACTGCCCTTCCCGTGGTTGTTCCTTCCCGGTGAAAGACCTGGCTAGTTTCCTGCCAGCGTTGAGAAACACGTGATGGTGTCTCCGCGGCTTTCTTATTTGCATACTTCCCAGGGGGCAATGCTCTAGAATCACTGCGTTGAGAAACACGTGATGGTGTCTCCGCAGTGGATATGTTGATCTCCCTAAGGTCAACAATGCTTGCTTAAGTAGTCTTATACTAGGCATTGCCCCCACTAGCCAGATTCCTACTCCACACTGATGAGGGGCAAATACCCCGAAACGGCTGTCTGTGGATGGATACCATGTTTGGTATAGGTGGTCTCCTTGACTGGAGACTGCCCTTCCCGTGGTTGTTCCTTCCCGGTGAAAGACCTGGCTAGTTTCCTGCCAGCGTTGAGAAACACGTGATGGTGTCTCCGCGGCTTTCTTATTTGTTGTCTAGAAGTGGCCCCGACATACCCGATGTCCAATATATGCCGCAATAAAACACTATCGAACTACGTAATATGATGTACCATAAATTAAGATCTCAACTTCACTTAATGTCACGTAGAAAAAATGTTGTCAGTCACATCATAAAATCTGTGACCTTGTTATTTTTATAACTTTTTAATATTAGGGTTAAATGGTAACTCTGGTCGCACGACAAGAAGATCACAAGCTCATAATACTAGTAATGTTTGTGAATGTGGTCACGTTACTGCACGTAACATGATGAGACCCGACAGTCACCCAAAAATCTAAATCTGCTGAATGTTAAGCCTCAAACTGCAAAATACAAGGAACTACGGCCTGTACAGAGAGTAAAGCAAGTCACTTGTGGCTGCGTATCTTTTTGCACATCAGCACTTTTTTCCCAGTGTCTATTAGGTGTTGCAATTCCTAAACTGCGCACGACTGGCACAATAGCAAGAAGACGAATGGGGCATTTTTTTTTTTTCCTTACATATATGGCTCATACGCAACTAGGTCGTGGGACAAAAGATTCATGTATCCCTAACCTAAACAGAGGGAAATATATTGAACAATCAGGTTAAAAAAATTGACCCTACTCAGGAAAAGTTTTTATGATAGTTATAATCTGGCCTGATTCAGTGCAGCACTTGGAAATTCTATATAAAATTTTTGCTGCAGAAAAAAAAACGCCGTAAAAAAACACCCTGTGTGAACATAGGCTTAAAAGGGAACAATTCAGCCTCAATTATCCCCTGCCGATACCCCTTGTTTTTGCTGATGTGACATCACAAGAACAATATCTGACCACTGCATCCAATCACTGGGCTAACCATTCTTAGGCCCTGTGCGCACACTGTGTTTTTACCCGCGGTTTTGCTGCAGAAATTTCTTGAGAAATGCTTGTGATCTTTCTGCAGACATTTCCCGGCAAAACCTATGGGGGAAAAAAAAACAGCTGTGCGCACACTGCGTTTTTTTTCTCAAGAAAATTCTTTCTGCAGAATTTCTTGAGAAAATGTGTATGTCACTTCTTTTCCGCAGGTACCTACGGTATACCCCCGGTATTTCACTCCATTCACTGTAATGTAATCGCGAAATACCGCGGGTATACCGCAAGTAGCAAATGATGTGCGGTATAGCCTTGGTATAGCCGCGGTTTACCTGCGGTAATGTTCATCACTGCCTGCGGTTTGCAGGGAAGTGATGTCATTATGACAGAAGAGGAAGCGGAGCAGAGTAAACACACACATATCAGACACAGACATATAGTAATCACACACAGACATCAAACATACATATTACAAAAAAAAACGTGGGCTCTGCTGTATTTTTACCGTCCAGCCAGGTAAGCACACAGCGGCGGCCCGGTATTCTCAGGATGGGGAGGGTGAGTCCCAGGGTTAATACCCCCCCTTCCTCCCGCAGCCGAGAATATCAGCCCGCAGCTTCCCCGGGACTGTCGCATCCTTTATGCAGCAGTTCCGGAGAGCAGTTCCGGAGTGTCCCCAGCTCTTCCCGATTGCAGTGATGTGGTGGCAATTCAGGGTAATAACGAGTTAATGGCAGCGGATCGCCGCCACTAAGTCCAGGCTTAATGATAATCATGGTAGCGTCTATGAGACAGGTGACATGATGAACCCGTAAGTAAAGTGAATAAACACACACACCGAAAAATCCTTTATTTTAAATAAAACACAAAAAAGCCCCTCTTTCACCGGTTTATTAACCCCCCAAACACACAGCTCCGGCGTAATCCACCGAGGTCCCACGACGCTTGCAGACTGATACTGTACAGAATGCAGCCTCGTAACGAGACTGCAGAGGTAATTACAGGTCATTTTTCACGGCCGGTGATGTGAACACACTACCTACCGTGAGAAATGCAGCGTGTCGATTGTTGATTGATCTGTTCTCTATCTATCCCTCTATCTATCTATCTCAGAAGGAAATCATTCCCCCCCCCCCATGTGCTTTATTCCATCGAATTCATTAAAACACATGCACAAACCCACGGCAATACCGAGGGCGCGATATTACCGTGGTTTTTGTCACGGGTGCGGTATTCTGCCACAGGGTGCGGATTTTTCTTAAGAAAAATCCATTTTCTAGTGCGCACATAGCCTTATACAGTTTAGCTTGGTACTATTCCAGTGATTAGCTGCAGCAGTCACAGTTTACACTTTACAGCCATAACTAGCCTGGAGACAGTGGTAGACGGACAGTGATAAAATGACAGGGGACAAGAAAGGTAGATTTATTTTTTAACAGAGCAAACCTATGGCATAAAAAACATTATAAGTGGAAAACTGTATAAAACACAGAACTAGGGCAAGAAAAATGTTTTTGCAGCAAGTGAAGGAAAGCCTAGCAGCCACCATGGTGAGGTTCTGTCATTCTCTAAGGCATCATTCAGACAGTTGCGGTTTTTCACATACCCCCCAAAAAAAGTGTGTGTTTTCGATCCAATTTTGGTCTGGGTCAGTTTTACCATAGGTTCTATCCTTGAAACTTGCAGATAGAGCATGTATGTGAAAATCGGACATTTGAATGAGGCCTGTTTTATGATGTTGCAAATGGCTCATAAACTTCAACTTTAGATTACAGAACCATCACATGTGGAATATCATCTGATATAGAATACAGACTTAGGCTATGTGCGCACAGTGCGTTTTTTAGACACTGCGTATTTGTGTGTTTTTGGCCGCTAAAAACATACAAACACTCATAAAAAATGCACCCGAGGCAAAAACGCGCAAAAAAAAATGCACCGTTTTGGTGCGTTTTTCTGCGTTCTTGATCTCTGCGTTTTTCCAATGCATTGCATGGGGGGGAAACGCAAAAAAAACGCAGGAAAGAAGTGACATGTCCATTTTTTTTTAAGCTCAAAAACGCAGCTTAAAAAAAAAGTTGTGTGCGGACAGCAAAAATGAAAACTCAGACTTTGCTGGGGAAGCAAAGTCGTGCAGTTTTGAGCCCAAAAAACACACAAAAACGCACCCGAAAAACGTGCACAAACGCCGCGAAAAACGCACTGTGCGCACATAGCCTAAAAATGCTTTTAAATGTATGAGCCTATGAAAGAAAGACATTGACTATTCCTCTGGCTGGTGCTGGTCTGACCTTTTACCCAGTGATCCATGGCACAAGTAGCCTAGAAAAGACAAAATTTCATCATATCTGTCCAAAAAACACACAGGAAGCAGAGAGATGCCTCCTCATAGTATTCCAGCGAGCTCTGCACAAGTAGGTGAAAGTATTCAGCCTGGTCATATCTACCCAGCAGCAGAACAAGCTGATCCACAACGGCCAATGTAGTAAGATAATCACATACTGAACAACAAAACACACAAAAAAAAATAAATAAATAAAATGCTCAAAAAAAATGCCAACCCTAAATGTAAAAACTCCTAAAGCTTACATGTGTATGTGCACATGTGCAACTATTTATTTATAGCTTACCTAAAATAATAATAAAAAAGATAAGTAACTGCAATAGGTACAATTTTTGTGTGTTAAGGCTGCTTTACACGCAGCGACATCGCTAGAGATGTCGCTCGTGAAAGCACCCGCCCCCGTCGTTTGTGCGGCATGGGCAAATCGCTGCCCGTGGCGCACAATATCGCTAGGACGCGTAACACGTACTTGCCTTCCAAGCGACGTTGCTGTGACCGGCGAACAGCCTCTTTTCTAAGGCAGGCGTCCAATAGAAGCTGAGGGGCGGAGAGCAGCCACATGAAAGTCACGCCCACCTCGTTGCCGGAGGACGCAAGTATGGTGCTGTTCGTCGTTCCTGGGGTGTCACACGTAGCGATGTGTGCTTCCTCAGGAACGACGAACAACCTGCGTCCAAAATCAGCAACGATATTTGGGATTTGAACGACGTGTCAACAATCAACGATTAGGTGAGTATTTTTGATCGTTAGCGGTCGCTCGTACATTTCACACGCAACACAGTCGCTAACGAGGCCGGATGTGCGTCACGAATTCCGTGACCCCAGCGACATCTCGTTAGCGATGTCGTTGCATGTAAAGCCCCCTTAACCTCTGCTAAAGATATATTCACATGTCGAGTTTTTGCCGCAGGGAAAAAAAAAAAAAGCATTTTACTGTCCTGGTAACGTGAATGAGATTTGTGAAGTCTCATGCATACATTGTTTATTTTTTTCTTGCAGATTTGAGGCCGTTTCATGTCAATTCTTTCCATTTTTTTCACATATTTTAAAGGAAAAAAATGTTAAAAAAGACACGCAAAAGCACACTTTTTATGCAGCGGTTTTTCCTGCCAGGAGACCCATTTTTGATTGAGCAATGTCTGCAAATGCTTATTGTGTGCACATTCCCTTAGACTATGTTCACATGCAGCATAAGGCTGGTTTCACACTACGTCTTTTTAACATCCGTTAAAAACGTTTTTTTAACGGAAGTACGGATCCTGTGCAAATCCGTTTTCACTGCAATGCATTTTCAATGGACTCGCGTCCACCTGCGTTTGCATGCGTTTGCGTCCGTAAGACGCAGGATCCGTCCTTTTGCGTTATTTTGACATGTTTCAAAAACGCAACATGTAGCGTTTTTTTGCTTTGTCAAAATAACGCATCTCACAGGATCCTTCACATTGCGCCGCGAGCTGCAATGCATTTCAATGAGTGCTGGATCCTGCCTAGCAGAATGCGTTCAGTTGCGTTGTAAGAGGATCCTGCTTTTGTACTGAGCATGCCCAGAAAGTACTGAGCATGCCCAGAACCAGTCTCGCGTGATCTGTCTATCTCTCTACTCCCTCCCTCACCCCCTCTCTCTCTATCTCTGTCTTTCCCCCTTCCTCTCCTGTCTCTCTCTCCCACCTGAGAGCTGCGGACACTCGTAACCAAGGTAAATATCGCGTAACCACTTCTCTTAGTTACCCGATGTTTACGTTGGTTACGCGTGCAGGCAGCCCTGCTCCTAGCAGCTGCAGACACTCGTAACCAACATAAATATCGGGTATCCAAGGCCGATGTTTACCTTGGTTACCAGCGTCTGCAGCTGTCAGAAGCCTCCTCCCAGTCTAGTTCCCCTCACTCCCGATCACATGACTCCAATGCCCGCCCCTAAATATCCAGTGCAGGATCCTGCAAAATAACATATGCGTTTGCATACGTTATTTGCTGTAAAAGCAGGATCCGTACTTCCGCTAAAAAAACGTTTTCAGCGGATGTTAAAAAGACGTAGTGTGAAACCAGCCTTATTGATGTTTCTTTTCTGCAAACAAAACTTGACTTCTTGGTGGTAAAACGTGGAGTTCAAAATGCATGTATTTCACTGCATTTTAGGGTGCGGATTATTACACGTGTGCTTTGTCTAAAATGAATTTGGTAAATAAAATTAACTATATTAAACAAAAATGCTGCAAAAAAAAAAAGTTTTAATTTGCAGCGTTTTTTTCAGTTTTTCACTTTTTTTTCTTTCAGCAATAGAAACAAAGTAAAAAAAGTTTTTGCAACTAAATTCTCAACATGTGCACATAGCCTAAGGGTGGCTTTACACGCTGCGACATCGCTAGCCGATGCTAGCGATGGCAAGCGTGATAGCACCCGCCCCTATCGTTATGGCGATATGGGAAGATCGCTGCTGTAGCGAACATTATCGCTACGGACAGCAGCGTCACACGTACTTACCTGCTCGGCGACGTCGCTGTGACCGGCACACCGCCTCCTTTCTAAGGCCTTGTGCGCACTAGGCGTTTTTGCCGCGTTTTTAGCGGCGTTTTTTACCGCGTTTTTGTGCTGAAAACGCAGTGACATTGCTTCCCCAGCAATGTCTATGGGTTTTCATAAGTGCTGTCCGCACACAGCGTTTTTTTGTAGCTGCGTTTTTGTGGTGACCACAAAAATGCAGCATGTCAATTATTTCTGCGTTTTTCACCCATTGAGTTCAATGAGATGTTCAACAACGCAATGAAAAACGCATATAGCCGCGTTTCTATGACTAAAAACGCAGCTATAAACGCAAGGGGTGGGCACTACAGTGACGTGTACAGGAAGAGGATTCCTTCTGTTGGTAAACACAGAAGCATGAATCCTCCCGGTACCGTCACCGCTGCGTCCACCTCCCGTCCTGTGCATGTCAGCTCCGTGCGGCGCCATGTCTGGGTGGGAGGTGGAGGCAGCGGCGAAAACAAAAGTGAACAGTAGAAAAAAAAAATGTCATATATACTCACCTGTCTGCAGGGTCCCGGTGCCATGCCCGCTCCCAGCCCCTGTCTCGGTACCGCCGCTCTGGCTGTGTGCAGTCTCCCCGGGGCAGGACCTTGCTTGCAGCACCTGGCGGTGGATCACCTGATGCAGTCACCTGACGCATCAGCTGATCGTAGTCTCGCCGGCTTTTTCGCGCCCGGCTGGCTATCAGCTGATCCTGCCGTCAGGGGACTTCATCAGCTGATTACCGGCAGCTCCTGCAGCGATCGGACAGGATCAGACTCCTGTCCAATCGATCGCTGCAGGAGCTGCCGGTAATCAGCACAGCACATAAGTGAGTATTATTTTTTTTTTTCTACTGATGCATCAGCTGATTGTATAATCGGCTTTTATACAATCAGCTGATGTGTGATGTGATTCACGTCCTTTAACCTGACACATCATCTGATCGCTTTGCCTTCCAGCAAACCGATCAGATGATATTGGATCCTGATTGGACGGCGCGGGACCCTAACCCAGGATTACTGCGGAGGGGGGGTTCTTTATTTCAATAAAGATGGAGTCACTAATTGTGTTGTGTTTTTATTTCTAATAAAAATATTTTTCTGTGTGTTGTGTTTTTTTTTTTATCATTACTAGAAATTCATGGTGGCCATGTCTAATATTGGCGTGACACCATGAATTTCGGGCTTAGGGCTAGCTGATAATATACAGCTAGCCCTAACTCCATTATTACCCAGCTAGCCACCCGGCATCAGGGCAGCTGGAAGAGTTGGATACAGCGCCAGAAGATGGCGCTTCTATGAAAGCGCCATTTTCTGGGGTGGCTGCGGACTGCAATTCGCAGTGGGGGTGCCCAGAAAGCTTGGGCACCCTGCACTGTGGATTCCAATCCCCAGCTGCCTAGTTGTACCCGGCTGGACTCAAAAATTAGGCGAAGCTCACGTCATTTTTTTTTTTTTTTATTATTCCATGAAATTCATGAAATAATTAAAAAAAAAAAGGGCTTCTCTATATTTTTGGTTCCCAGCCGGGTACAAATAGGCAGCTGGGGGTTGGGGGCAGCCCGTACCTGCCTGCTGTACCCGGCTAGCATACAAAAATATGGCGAAGCCCATGTCATTTTTTTTTTCTTTTTGGGCAAAAAACTGCATACAGTCCTGGATATGGAGGATGCTGAGCCTTGTAGTTCTGCAGCTGCTGTCTGCTCTCCTGCATACACTAGTGAATGGAGGATGCTGAGCCTTGTAGTTCTGCAGCTGCTGTCTGCTCTCCTGCATACACTAGTGAATGGAGGATGCTGAGCCTTGTAGTTCTCCAGCTGCTGTCTGCTCTCCTGCATACACTAGTTCTGCAGCTGTCTGTCTGCTCTCCTGCATACAATGAACATTTTGAAGAAGGAAATGACATCAGACCTTTTTTTTTTTTTTTTCATCAACAATCTTTAATGGCATTGTGCACTGATTAAAAACGCAGTGAGCAAAAACGCAGCAAAAAACGCACCAAATCGCGGCAAAAACGCATGCGTTTTTGTCGCTTTTTTAGCCGCGGGTGCGTTTTTTGAGACAAAAAAGCACATAAAAACGCAGCGTGAAAAAAACGTTTAGTGCGCACATACCCTAAGGGGGCGGTTCGCTCGGCGTCACAGCGACGTCACTAAGCGGCCGCCCAATCAAAGCTGAGGGGCGGAGATAAGCGGGACATAACATCCCGCCCATCTTCTTCCTTCCTCATTGCTGGCGTGTGGCAGGTAAGGAGAGGTTCCTCGTTCCTGCGGCGTCACACGTAACAATGTGTGCTGCCGCAGGGACGAGGATCAACTTCGCCCACGCTACAGCAGCGATAATTGAGAATGGACCCCCATGTCAACGAGGAGCGATTTTGGACATTTTTGCAACGATCAAAAATCGCTCCTAGGAGTCACACACAACGGCATTGCTACAGCGGCCGGATGTGAGTCACAAAATCCGTGACCCCAACGAGATCGATGTAGCGAAATCATAGCGTGTAAAGCCCGCTTTACAGTACACTATGCAATACATTGCCATAGTGTACATTTAGCTTGTTTACATAAAATATGAAATCTTGTGATGTAAAGGTGTAAGTGCCTAGAATATGAAGCTTCACACACAAAAAATAATAATAATATAAACAATGCCTCCGTTATGCAATTCTGTAATAGTAAAATTGTGATCCGACCCTGGAATGAAAGGATTGGCTGATATTTTTAGTGGAAAAGATGAAGCTTGATTTTATTTTAAAAATGCTCTAAAATCAGTAACACATCTGTTTGTGAGCGCTGCCAACTTTATATCCAGCAATTTCCATTTTCAGCCTGGAGGACAGTGTTGGAAAGTGGCATTATATAGAGTGTAAATCTGCACTGTATCCTGCTACTTGTGACAATCCTGCCATATCCTGACACCATGTTGGGGGTCACCACCTTCTACAGACGTTATTTTGGAGGTTCAGAATTTATACCCCTAGAAGTGTATAAATCTGCGATTTTCCTCCTCATTTGTCAGCTATACGTCTTTACACAGCAGCAGATATTTCCTATTTACAGCTCTAGCTACAGCTTCCAATCTCAGGAGTTGCAATGTTTTTGTATAGATTGGATGCTACACGGTGGAGACAGATTTTTCTGCGTATCCAAAGACTTGAATGGGTGAGTCTCATATACTGTGATCTTATTCATCTGCAAGTTGGGTCCAAAGGAAAAAAAAAGCTCATGTAAACAGCCTTATTGGGTAACATTGGGCAGTGCGGGCCTTTTGCTCACCCCCCTTCATACCGCCTCTCACCCCCAAGGATATCACTCATACCAAAATTACAGTCATGCAAATACGCCCTTATAGTACAGGGAAGTGTGTGATAGTCTATCCACCATCATTAAAATATTTCATTAAATCCGCCAACAGGTTCAAAAAGACGTGGACAACCAGTCTTCACCCCGAATCCCATGATGGGGGAGGCCAGAGTCGCTGGAGTTTGTCTCATTTTCAGATCAGCAGGAAACCTCATAAAAGGGTATCAAGTTATCCCCCATTACCAACATAAACCATAACTTACTAATCCGCTGGGGGTCCAACCACTAGAAGATTGGGACTAACTCCAAAGAATTGGGCACTACAGAGCTGGCCTTGAATGGAGTACACACTCCACCTCTACTCCATTCTTGGCCTATGATATTGCCGGAGAAACCAGAGTACAGTCCTCAGCAATTTCTAGTATCCCAATGGCAGTCGAGCATGCTCTCCAGTGAAGATGGGGCTGTACTGACTAGTTCTTAAGATCACTGCAGGTCCCAGAAGTTGGACCCTTGTGATCACGAGTTAATCTCTGTATATATTAGTATATATGACTGCTCTAAAGCACATATTTAAAGGGAACCTGTCAGGTGCAATATGCACCCAGAGCCACGAGCAGTTCTGAGTGGATATTGCTAATCCCTGCCTAGCAGTCCCCTCATATAGTAGCATAGTTAAGTTATTTCTAAAGATCCCATATGATAATGATGCTAATGAGGCTAGCAACTAGTCGCAAGGGAGTTAGTTCCCTTGGCAAGTCGGCCCCTTTAGCATGTAAGCACGCCTTTTTCATTAGCATGCTCCTAGGGGTGTGCTTACCTGCTAAGGAGGCAGACTAGCCAGGGGAACAAACGCACTTGCAACTAGTCCCTGCGCTCATTAGCATATGATATGGGATCTTTAGAAATACTTTTTCTAAAGATCTCTTTATCTATGCTACTAGATACAGGGGCAGTTAGGTAAGGATTAGCAATATGTACCCAGAACTGCTTGTGGTTCTGGGAGCATATTGCATCTGACAGGTTCACTTTAAATGTGTTATATACATATATATATAATAAAAAAAAAAGCAAATAAATGTAAGATAGCTGTTCCATATTTATGTACAGGAGATAGAATATCAAGACAATTCTACGATTGGATAAAACAGATTAGAAAAAAACTACATATATCACATGGCGATACATTACCATTAAGGTGCCCAAACACTCAAGGAAAAACAAAAAAAAAATCGTCCGAACCAGACAAAAGCACATATATGGGGGGTCCCAATGCTCCCTTATGACAGATGTTGAAGGAAAGAAGAATGGGGTCAATTCCAATATATCAGATCCTTTGAATCTTGAGATCTTGAGTAGAAGACCATTCCCCTCCACTTACTGAAATCAAATGAACACTGGTCTCATTTATACTGCAGGAGACCACAGCCATAGGAAGGACGAGGTGGTCTCCAGAATCCAAGAGGGCAAAAGGCCCCGTTACACATAGCAATGTCGTTAGAGAGATTGCTGAAACGTCACAGGTGTGACGCAACAGCGACCTCGCTAGTGACCTTGCTACATGTGACACATACCAGCGACTGGCCCCCCCCGCTGCGATATCGCCGATTGGACCTGAACGTCCTGGTTCATTTTTTGATCGCTGGTGTCCCGCTGGGCAGCATACAATCGCTGTGTTTGACGCCATAACAATGACGAGCGACCTCGTTGGCACGCCTGGGTGGAAACACTACGCCTCCATCGAGGTCTGCGTCGTCATAATAGCTGCTGTGTGACAGGGTCTCAACGACCGCCGAGGTCGTTATACGGATCGCCGTATCGTTGCTGTGTTGTTAATTACATTGTCTGTTTGACAGCTCGCTAGCGATGTACCAGCGATCCTGACCAGGTCGTATTGTTGTCAGGATCGCTGGAACGTCGCTACGTGTAACGGGACCCAAAGTCCAGACAGTAATTACAAGGTGTTGATTATTCTGAAATACAGTGAAACCGTGGATTAATAGTAACTTGGTTTGAGAGCGTTTTGCAAGACAAGCAAAGCTTTTTAAAAATGTGTTATTTGGTTTAAGAGCAATGATTTGCAATAAGAGCAAACACTCACCGTGCACACTTCCAGTTCCATCCTTTCACCGCGCTCTGACCCGCTCTATAGGCAAGTTTCTGTACATATGTACTGTATATTGTATACAATATACCATTGTACAGTACATAGACTATATGTAATCAATTTTCATTTGTGGATATAGTATTGTACTTTCTTTCTGATAACCAGCACAGCACATTGCTTGTACTGTAATCTAATTGCCTGTGCAATATTCCTATCCTACATTTAGCTTAGTTCTGCCCTTATTTTGGGGATAATAGATTTGGGGTGTGTTTTTTGTGTATTGTACAAGAGTAAAGGTTGTCATATTTAGACATCACTTTTTCTCTCTATAGTATACCTCCCGCACACAAACAATTCTATTGTAAGCCAAATGTGCAGTATAATTTGTTTTATATGTTTTTACTGTACTGTGCAGTATTTTGTATTAGTGTACTGTAATAATTTTATATGCATGCAGTACATTATTTTGTATTATTGTAATAAGTTTGTATAAATGCAGTAATATTTTTGGGTTGTGGAACGAATTGTCTGAGTTTCAATTATTTCTTCTGGAAAAATTAGCATTGATATAAGAGTAAGGGTACCGTCACACTTAGCGACGCAACCAGCGATCCCACCAGCGAGCTGACCTGGCAGGGATCGTTGGTGCGTCACTACATGGTCGCTGGTGAGCTGTCAATCAGGCAGATCTCCACAGCGATCAGAGATCAGCCACCAGCGACCTGTGTAATGACACTGTGCTTCGTAACCATGGTACACATCGGGTTACTAAGCAAAGCGCCTTGCTTGGATACCCGATATGTACCTTTGTTACCAGCTTACTGCAGGCTGCCAGAAGCCGGCTCCCTGCTCCCTGCACATTCAGATCGTTGGCGCCCGCTGTCAAACACAGCGATGTGCGCTTCACAGCGGGAGAGCAACGACCAAAAAATGGTCCAGGACATTCAGCAACGACCGGCGACCTCCCAGCAGGGGCCAGATCATTGCTGGATGTCACACACAGCAACATCGCTAGCAAGATCGCTGTTGCGTCACAAAAACTGTGACTCAGCAGCGATGTCGCTAGTGATGTGGCTTAGTGAGACGTGGCCTAAACTTGGTTTAAGAGCGCGCTCCCGAAAAAAATTATGCTCATAATCCAAGGTTCCACTGTACTAGACTCCATGATAGAGCATCCATTAAGGCCACGTCACACTAAGCAACATCGCTAGAAACATCGCTGCTGAGGCACGACTTGCTAGCGATGTTGCTATGTGTGACATCCAGCAACAACCTGGCCCTGCTGTGAGGTCGTTGGTTGTTGCTGAATGTCCTGGACCATTTTTTTAGTTGTTGCTGTCCCGCTGTGAAGGACACATCGCTGTGTGTGACAGCGAGAGAGCAACAACTGAATGTGCAAGGCAGCAGGAGCCGGCTTCTGCGGACGCTGGTAACCACGGTAAACATCGGGTAACCAAGAAACCCTTACATTGGTTACCCGATATTTACCTTCGTTACCAGCGTCCGCCGCTCTCACGCTGTCAGTGCCGGCTCCCTGCTCTCTGCACACGTAGCCGGAGTACACATCGGGTAATTAAACTGATGTGTACTGTGGCTAGGAGTGCAAGGAGCCAGCGCTAAGCGGTGTGCGCTGGTAATAACGGAAATATCGGGTTGGTTACCCGATATTTACCTAAGTTACCAAGCGCAGCATTGCTTCCACGGTTCGCTGCTGGCTGGTCGCTGGTCGCTGGTGAGATCTGCCTGTGTGATAGCTCACCAGCAACCCGTGTAGCAACACTCCAGCGATCCCTGGCAGGTCAGGTTGCTGGTGGGATCGCTGGAGCGTCGCTTAGTGTGACGGTACCTTTAGAATACATAAGGAGCGAGGGGGGAAACAACTTACAAAATGGGACTAATATATGACAGAAATAAACAGATTAGAGAGGTCAGTAGTGAGGCCATTCCTGCAGGCCAGGAGACAATGATCCCCCTAGAAGTATACAGGTTACATGTATACACATCCCTGGTCTTCAGGATTCTTATTAGCGATTTTGTATTCTCACCATTCTGCATCTCAGATCTGCAGACAATCTCATTTACTAATCACGGTCAATCAAAGCCCCTTTTAAAAAAAAATGTAAAAATTGCATATGAATTTAGGACACCATTATAAGGATATGAACTTCTTCGGACTCCAGATCTCCCCTCCATAATCTCACGAAACCCCAGCGCACGGCGCCATTCCACATACGGTCTGTGCGGGAAAGTACAGCAAATCTTTCGGAACAGCATGCTCTTTGGTGCGCACAAAGAATTTTATACTTCTACGGCAAATCTCTGCAAATTGCAGGAAAATTGGATAATGTGATCTCTTTGGGAATTTTTACTGTTGGGGATAATGTGTTCTTACCAGGCAGCCTCATCGAAATAATACAGGAGTCGTGATGAAGGCTGCACAGTGCCAATATTGCATTTAATGTAAAGCGTGTGCATTTATCTTCTCCTGCTGTCAGCTTGATTACTTCACAATGCAAAAAGACTCCTCTTTAAGATAACGTGTTAAAGCAGAAAAAAACATCTTTGTGAATAACAAAGACTGGGGAGGCTGGCATCCGTCACTTAAAGACACATTATACTTACCGAGAGGAAGGAGGGAATGAAGACATGGTTGCCTGGCAGCGTGGTGCCACATTGCCGCATGTGTGGTCATTTACAGTCCTCTAGTTAAAGCACCATTCCAGTATTTTTTTTTTTATTATTTCCCTACTGGAGGGGTGCTTTAACCCCTTCTCAACCCGGTGATTTTACGTTTTTCGTTTTAATTTTTTCCTCCCTCCTAAGAGCCAGAACTATTTCTTAATTTTCCCGTCAATATAGCCCTATTTTTTTCTGGGCGAGTTGTACTTTTGAATGACACCCTTCAGTCTGCCACTTATTGTACTGGAAAATAGTGAAAGCGCAGAACAAAAAAAAAAAAAAAAGTGCAATTTCAGGTTTGGGAATTTCACTATATGGTAAAACTTTGTAACAAAAAAGGAGACAGTCACACTCTGCAGTGCTAAGATATGTGCAGCAATGACTACAGGAATATAGACATGCATTACTGCTATAGAAAATGAAAAAATTGAGATACTTGACACAAAAATGGCCAGATTTTATGTGAGCCCAACAGTCCATCAGTCTTTCTTAGATTACAGGGTTATGCCTTCTGATTGAGCACTCCTGCTCTTCAGCCTCAGGTGATTTGAATTCTGAATTTGCAGGTTCCTATTCACCCATAAATTGTTGGTTTATTAACCCAAAGAGGCATTAATTTGATAGGGATCCAACAAAATGAGGTCGCCTTGCTGTTGGCTGTTCGGCTGTTATAACCCTGGCCATTTTTGTGTGCCAAGTATCACATTTTTTTCATAGCAGTAATGCATGTCTATATGCATTGTTCCCCATATCTTAGCACTACAGAGTGCAACTGTCTCCTTTTCTTTACTATATTTCATGTTCAGTTTGCACCTGTTCACATTAGAAAGGTAGGATGTGCCATCAGTATTTTTCTTAGACTATATGGTAAAACTGACTTGGTAACAGGATTCCCCAGGACAGTACGAGTTTGTAGATCCCAAACCTGTATTAGTTTTACTTTTATCTAAGTGGAGAAAAAAAAAAAAAATTTGTCAAAAAAGAAAAAACAAAATTGCGCTTTTATCGCCATTTTCCAATACCCGTAGCGTTCTCATTGTTGAGGATCTGGGGCTCACTGACAGCTTATTTTTTGCATCTTGAGCTGACATTTTGTAATTATCATTTTTGCGCAGATGTGAGGCTTTGATCGCCGCTTTAGCATTTTATTGCAATGTTGCAGAGGCCAAAAAAAGCAATTCTGGCATTTTGTTTTTTTTTTCTCGCCTTGCCGTGTACCAATCAGATTAATTTAGTTTATATTTTGATAAATCGGACATTTCTGAATATGGTGATACCAAATGTGTGTGTGGGGGGCGGTGTTAATAGTATCAATGGGAGTGATTTGAACTTTTGTGTTTTGTATTTTTTTTAAAACTAGAATTTTTTTTTTTACTTTTTATTGATTTTAATAGTTTCGAGGACTTTATACCTGCACTGTTAAATTGCTTCTGCTGCTCAGAGTGATGCTTTAGCACAGCGCTGTACAGCACAAATGCAGCATTCACAGGAACTTCGCCATGACAGTGATAGGGATCAACAGCTGACCATCAACTGTCATGACAACCCATCGGCACCCCATGGTCGCATCATGTTGCCGCCGATTGCGGTAGGGAACGTCACGGTCCCAGCCGAAGTGTGTTAAATCCCGCTGTCAGAGACTGAGGATTTAACTACTTAACAAGCAGGGCTGGATCTCTGATCTCTGATCCACCAGTGCCCGTCAGCTGCACGTCTGCTGATCAGAATAGCAGACTTGTGCAGGGACGCCGCAACAGCCCACATTAAAAGGGCTGACACGGCCTTGGACATACAAATGCATCCAAGTTCGTGAAGGGGTTAAATCTAAGCCCTGTCTCATACTCACATTCCAGCTCCAGTAGGTCTCCTGTGATTTGTAACCTGCCAGCAGCTCCAGTGTTTCATATAGTGCTCTGGAGGTCACAAATCCATGTCTATGAGAGCCTCATTCTGGCTCTCATAGATTTGTACTGAGACCTTATGACGTAACTTCAGACTTTGTGACATTCAGAAGTTGTAGTCAGAAGATGAAGCCGCGGGGTCGCAGTGGCACGGAAACCAGGTGAAACTGCCAGGAGGAGAGTATATGACAGGGAAGAACACTTAAGATTTAAAGCACTACCATAGCGCTGGAAAAAAAAAATAAAAAACATGCTAGAGTGGTGCTTTCAGGGCGACAAAGATATGCAAGGAATGTGATAAATGTACTGGATAATATTATGTTCAATTCTTTTATACGTGACTATGTATTAAAACTAGTGATGAGCGAGCACCACTATGTTCAAGTGCTTGGTACTCGTAACGCACAGTTGGATGCTCGGATGGCTGAGAGTATAATGGAAGTCAATGGAGAACTCGAGGATTTGTCCAGGAACTTAACTTTGCCAGAAAAATGTTTAAGTTACCCATTGACTTCCGTTGTACTCCGTTACTCGAGTCGCACCCATCTGAGCATCCAACTACTCGTTATGAGTGCCGATCACCTGAGCATGGTAGTGCTCGTTAATTGCTAATTACAACAGAATATTAATTATAACCATAGATCATGCAGGTGCAGCAAGCAGAATCCCGGATGCTATGTATGTGCGCCTACAAATGAGCCATCACAATTACCTCCATTAATCGCAGGGACATATACGTTATGTGAACAGCAAGTTACCCCTTTATCAAACATATTCTGAAAATTACTAGCTTCATATATTCCAATTTGTAGGCAAGGCAAAGGATCAAAACATGTAGAATCCCGGTTTATTTCTAACTCACAGCGAGTAGATATGAGCAATATGATTCTCAGTAGCCTGTTCTGATATCTAGACTGGTCCACTATTGCAGCAGGTCTTCAGTTCTGCGGCTGATATCTCCAGGACTGGGTGCCTCTGTTACTTCATATGCCCTATGACATCATGACGTGTGTGGTGCCGTGACTTCATGGACCTAAGAAACGACAGAGGTTCCCCAGGGGTTGTTTGTCCAAGAATGTTTACAGCAGGGTTGAAGGCCGACTGCAAGAAAAGGACCAAACCAGTGGCCAGAACTGGGTACCGCAAATCATTTTGTTCATCTTTATCCAGAAGACTGCAATCGCTGCCCATCCTGTCTCTGGTACAATGGTACAAGCACCTACAGTGCCTTGAAAAAGTACTCCTATCCTGTGAACTTTTCTATTTTTTTTCACGTTACACCCGAAAACGTTAATGTACAGTATATTATTGGGATTGTGTGATAAATTGTACCAACACAAAGTAGCAAGTATTTGTTAAGTGTAAAGGATACGATACATTGTTTCCTAAATATATTCAAAATAAAATCTGAAAATTGTGATGTACATTTGTATTCAGTCTCCCCGAGTCAATATCATATTGCACCACCATTTGCTGCATTTACTGCTGCAAGTCTTTTGGGATATGGCTCTACTAGATTTGCACAACCAGAGGCTGACATTTTTGCCTATTCTTTGCAAAATAGCTTGTACTCAGTGACATTGGATGCAGAGTGTCTGTGAACAGCAATTTTCAAGTTTTATCATGGATTCTCAATGGGATTTAAGGTCTGGACTGTGACTGGGCCATTTACATGCATGAATATGTTCTGATCTAAATCATTCCATTGTGGCTCTGGCAGTATGTTTGGGGTCGTCGTCATGCTGGAAAGTGAACCTACACCCCAGTCTCAACTTTTTTTGCAGCCACTAACCGGTTTTCTTCCAGGATTGCCCTGGATTTATCGCCATCCATGCTCCCATCAATTCTGACCAGTTCCCTGTTCATGCTGAAGAAAAACCTTTCCACAGCATGATGCTGCCACCATCAAACAGGACTGTGGGGATGGTGTTTTCAGGGTATTGTGCATGGTTAGTTTTCGACCACTTCACTGACCAGTGTATTTTGCAATTAGCCCAAAAAGTTCTACTTTGGTTTCATCTGACCAGAGCACTTTCTTCCACGCTACCTGTGTTACCTACATAACTTATGGTTGCTCTTAAAAATGGCTTTTTTCTTTCCAATATTCTATAGAGGCCAGATTTGTGCAGTATACAACTAATAGCTGTCCTTGCGCAGATTCGCCCACCTGAGCTGTGGATTTCTGCAGCTCCTCAAAATTGACCATGGGCTTCTTAAACTGGCTGTATATCTAATTAGTGTTCTCCGTGCGTGGGATGTCATTTTAGGTGGACAGCCATGTCTTGGTAAATTTGTAGTTGTGCCATACTCCTTACATTCTTGGATGATGGACTAAACAGTGCTCTGCGTAATGTTCAGAACTTGGGACTATGTTTTTTTATTTTTTTTTTTATAATCTAACCCTGCTATACTTTTCTCCACACCTTTATCCCTGACCTGTCCGGTGTGTTCCTTGGTTTTGATCCCTAATGTTTTTAAACAAACCTCTGAGGCCTTCACAGAACAGCTGTAGTTATACTAAGGATAAATTACACAAGTGGACTCAGTTTACTAATTATGTGACTTCTGGAGGCAACTGGTCACTCAGGATTTTATATAGGAGTATCAGACTACAGTGAGGTAAATACAAATGAACGTCACAATTTTCAGATTTATATTTCTTAACATATTTAGAAAACCCTGCATAATTTACTCTACTCTTAACAATTTTTTGATTCTTTGTGTTGGCATATCACATAAAATCCGAAAAAAATACAGTTACGTTTGTGAGTTTAACATGAAAAAAAAAAATGTGGAAACGTTCACGGGGAATGAATATTTTTCAAGTCACTGTATCTCTAAAATGAGGTCCCCAGAATCCTGTCTGCCTATAAATACGATAACTGTGAAAGGAGGTGCAAGCATGCTCCGCTATTTTCGGAACATTCACAAAAGTGAATGGAGGGAGCCGCACATGTGTAGTCACCTTAACATTCACAGCAGTTACATCAGTATGCAAGACTGAGGATCAGGACCCCTTTTCTGCACATAAATTTGTGTCTCAGACTTGACCGGTGTCGTTATATTTACTACTTTCATGGCAGTGGAATGAAAACAATCACCCGTATACAGACGCATCTAACTATTACTATTCTTGCAGTTAAAACGAAAGGTCATACTTCGCTACCAAGTTTAAAATGGACTGTCTGGTTACGTAAAAACCTTGTGAGGGAGCGTAAAATGAGGGATCCTGACAGTGTGTAATGTGCTCACTGTTCGGATTCTGCTGCCGCTTGTCATGTGACCACTCATGCAATTTTCAAACTTGCGATCACACGATGACCGCAATCTCTTCCAATTCTCTTTGTGGTCTCAATTGTGAGAAATGTAAGAAAAAAAAGTGTGAAAAATCTCTTCAATAGTAATACTTCAATATAGAGCTATGAAGAACATGTATAACTCCGTATTAATTTTTCCAAATCCCAAAATTTAGGAAGACAAATATTTGGCGCCAAAGACCAAATTGGATCCTGTTACTAGGAACGAAATGCCTTTTCCGAAGCTTGCTCATCACCCCATCTTTAACAATTAATACATGGCGTATGCGAGGAGAGGTAACATAGCGGTGGACAGGAGTCCTCAAAGAAAATATGCTAACAATATTACACAAAGCAAAAACAACAATGCATTGCATACAAGTAATACAAGTAACAAAAAAAGAGGATTTCTTAAACATAGAAGCAATAAGGTTGCAATTGTTACCAAGGAACGCTGCGTAGAGGTAAAGATCTAGCCCTGCTCTTCAAGGATGAAACCTACACTTGTTTCTTTTACGCACTGTACAATATCTGCTTTATGATTGATGCAATTTTGCTAACCTCGCAGCAGCTGGATTGGAGGTATGCTAATGAAGAATGCTTATGTCGTAAGATTTAGGTCACCCATAGGCAATTTACAAGGCACTGAATATGCAGGAGACACCTATATGTTAATGCCCGCTTTCATACATGATCGATTGTAAGGTACAGACTCAATCCTCGGGATGTAATAGATGAGCAACTTGTAGCCTCATAATGTTACACCACACCTGCTGCAGCTGCGAACGAGGATCCAGCCATAGGCCAGATTCATCAATCGCATTTACGTATTTTTTTGTGTTTTTTATGTCCTATTGTTTTTGCTGGTGGATTTTGTGCCAAATCTATGCAAATGGCACAAAATGTTTTCAGTTCCAACAGAAATGGAAGAGATTTTTTTGCATTTTGCTTAGCAAACTGCCTGACAGCCCTTTAAATAATAATCTAAAATGTGACGTTAGTCTGATTTTGTACATAACTAGATTATATGTGCAGCATCATGAACTAGCTGAAAAAAAAAAATCTGGATAATGAAAACTACACCTACGCAGACAAGCAAATGTAAAAAGTCATAATGCCCCAAAAAAAAAAAATGCTGTCACACAGGCAGATCTCCACAGCGATCAGAGATCAGCCGCCAGCCACCAGCGACCCGTGTAACGACGGTGTGCTTGGTAACCATAGTACACATCGGGTTACTAAGCAAAGCGCTTTGCTTATAGTTACCCGATGTGTACCTTGGCTACGTGTGCAGGGAGCTGGCCTCTAGAAGCTGCGGACGCTGGTAACCAAGGAAAATATCGGGTAACCACGCAAAGCGCTTTGCTTGGTTACCCGATGTGTACCTTGGTTACCAGCGTCCGCAGAAGCCGGCTCCCTGCACATTCATTTTTGAAGGGGGTTGGCTGGGTCATTTCGATAGCTAAACTAGTCACCTATGTATCGAAGTCAGCCATAATGAAGAAAAAAAAAAAAAGCTGGTTTAGGCCTGTTTCACATGTCAGTAAAAGAAAAAAAAAACAAAACACAGACGTTCTTTACTGACGTGTAAAAAACGCCTATGTCCCTCCGTGTGCTGTGATTCATGGCACACTGTGGTTGTCCATGTACAATCCATGATACGTGATCCGTACTCTGATTGCACATGGACGTATGCTCACCTGTCCCATTCCTGCTGTCCATGGTGCTGAACTCCTCGGCTCTGCAGCGTCCGGCCACCGCTCTCTGCAGCTACTTCTGGGGCGGCTCTGGATGCATTCATGAATATGCATGAGCCAGCCAGGAAGCTGCAGAGAGCACAGGCTGCACAGAACGTCATTGGAAAAGTGAGTTGAAAAGGTTTTTAATTTTATATGTCTGTGTTTTTCTGGTACGTGTTTCACGGATCACACCATAGTGTGGTCCGTGGGACATCAGTGACGAAAAAAAAAACAAAAAAAAAACCGGACTTGTCTCCGTACAGCAATCACAGACACGCGTGTACGCTGCACAGAGACACGGTCAGTGAAAAATCACCAATATGTGCGCGGACCCATTGGTTATAATGGGTCCGCATATGTCAGTGATTCTGATACATACACACACACAATAATATACATACATACATATACATATACATATACATACATACATACATATATATATATATATGTATATATATACACATATACATACACACACACACACACACACACACACACACATATATATTATATATATATATAAATATATATATTTACATACCAAAATCACTGACGTGTGAAACAGGCCTTAGGTGTTGGGCTCAGGGCCAGTTAGGAGGACATTTCTCTGATGTTGAAGCAAATATGGAAGTACAGCAGCCAGGCGGGCGCTGACAGCAGGGGCTTTAAAGGGAGCATGTCACTAGAAAATTACCTATTGTTTAAATCAGATTTTTGTATTAAATGTACTTCATAATTATTTTTGGAATTTTTTTTTTTTTTTTTTACATGTTAAATCTGGATATATTAAAAAAAATAAAAATAAAAAAAATTCTTGCAATTTTCACACTTTCCACTTAAGACTTTATCTGCTATTGTTTAAAGAGAACACATGTACATAGCCACAAGGATAAGATCTGGACCTTATCTAATGTATTGAAGTGACATCAGCGCCTGTCCAATGGTCATTGAGCAGGGAGAGAGCACAGGGTCAGCTGTGACATCCCCCATTAAGATTCATGAATCAGGTGTTATCAGCTGTTACCGGTCATTGTCATCCTGCCTCTGATGATAAGGAGCCTGCTGTAAGCTCTTCCTAGAAGGACAGGAAATCTGTCAAAAAATAGCTCCAGAGTCCACTGTAAAAATTGTTGGAATTAATAATTTTTTGGTTATAAACATACACTGAATAGAAATAAACACAACACATTTGATTTTGCTCCCATTATCCATGAGCTGAATTCAGAGACTTTTCTTTTTCTTTGTAAGGTAATTTTCGCTCATATATTGTTCACAAATTTGTCTAAGGAGCCTTTCCCATGTCCGTGAAAAATAACACACATTTTGCAGGGACGTGTAAAAGGTGCATATGGCCCTCCGTGTGCCGTGATTTTGGCACATGAGTGTTCTCCGCATGCTATCCGTGATAATACATGGGGAACAGGAACTTTATGCTCACCTGTCCCTGGCGCCGCTGTCCGTGGTGCTGATGTCTCCCGCTCTGCGGTCTCCGGCCCTGCTGACACCCCACTGCTGCTGCTTCCGGCCCGCAGTGCAGTGAATATGCGATGAGTATAATGAGTGGGGGTTGGAAGCAAGTGACAGCAGCGGCAGAGACAGCAGGGCTGGAGAAGTGGAGTGTAGAAATTCATTTTATTTCACCGAAACGTGGTTTTCTACGGTACGTGTCACTCTGATGTCACACGGATCACATCCGTGCGGTCCGTGTGACACCCGCGCTGCCGGAGAAAAATGGACATGTCTACGTGTGGAGCACACTGACACACGTATGCTCCACACGGTCCATGTGAAAACATGCACATGTGCGCAGACCCTTTGATTTTAACAGGTCTATGTGTGTCAAGTGTCTCCGGTACGTGTGAAAACGGACGTCACGCGTACCGGAGACACGGATGTGTGAAAGGAGCCTAAATCTGTGTTAGCGAGCACTTTGCAGAGATAACCCATCCACCTCACATGAGTGGCATATCAAGATGCTGATTAAATTACATGATTATTCCACAGGTGCGTCATAGGCTGGCCACAATAAAATGTGACGTTTTACCACACAACACAACGTCAAAGATGTTGCAAGTTTTGAGGGAGCGTGCAATAATTGGCATGCCGACTGCAGGAATGTCCACCAGAGCTGTTACCTGTGAATTGAATGTTCATTTCTCTACCACAAGCCATTTCCAAGAGGCGTTTCAGATAATTTGGCAGTACATCCAACCGGCCTCATAACTGCAGACCACGTGTAACCGCACCAGCCCCAGACCTCAATATCCAGCATCTTCACCTCCAAGATGACAGAGACCAACCACCCAGACAGCTGCTACATAATCAAAGTATTTCGCAAAAACTGTCAGACCGTCTCAGGGAAATTCATCTGCTGGTCGTCGTCCTCAACGGGGTCCACCTGACTGCAGATCACTCGTAACCGACTTGGGTGGGCAAATGCTCTCATTCTCCTCACAGAGGAATCCTAGTTTTCGCTGCACAGTGCAGGTGGCAGACTGTGTGTATCGCGTCGTGTGGGTGACCGATTTGGAGAGGTCAACGTTGTGAATTGAGTGGCCCATGCTGGTGGTGGAGTTATGGTATGGGCAGGAGTATGTTATGGACAACGAACACAGGTGCATTTTATTGATGCCATTTTGAATGCATGTGACGAGATCCTGAGGCCATTGTTGTACCACTCATCCACGATCACCACCTCATGTTGTAAGGATCTGTACACAATTCCTAGAAGCGGAAAGCATCCCAGTTCTTGCATGGCCGCCATAGTCACCAGACATGTCACCACTGAGAAGGTTTATGAGGCTCTGGATCTTTGTATATCACAGCGTGTTCAAGTTCCTACCAATATCCAGCAACTTCGCAGCCATTGAAGACAAGTGGACCAACCTTCTACAGGCCACATCATCAACCTGATCAACTGTATGCGAATGAGATATGTTGCACAGTGTGAAGGAAATGGCGGTCAGATGATACTCACTGGTTTTCTCACCACCACCCTCCCAATACTGTAAAACTGCACATTTTAGAGTGAACAGCCTAAGGCACACCTGTGAAATATTCACGCTGTCTAATCATCATCTTGATCTGTCAACCCTGTGAGGTGCATGGATTATCTCGGCAAAAGAGAAGCTATCACTAAGGCTGTTTTCACACTACATTTTTTTTAACATGCGTCATGAACGTTTTTTTAACGCAAACATGGATCCAGTGCAAATGCGTTTTCATTTCAATGCATTTGCAATGGACTTGCGTCAACATGCGTTCACATGCGTTTGCATGCGTTATAGTGAGGATCCACCGACTTGCAGTTTTTTAACTTTTTTCAAAAACGCGTCCAAATATTGTTTTTCACTGGATCCTGACTATACTGCACGCAAAGGCATGTGAACGCTGGCATGCTGATAGACAGGATCCTGCTTGCTCTACTGAGCATGCCCAGAAATCAGCCTGGCGTGATCAGTCTCTCTATCCCCCCCTCCCTCTCTCTCTCACCCACCTGAGAGCGGCGGACGCTCGTAACCAAGGTAAATATTGGGTAACCAAGCAAAGCACTTCGCTTAGTTACCCGATGTTTACCTTGGTTACCAGCATCCGAAGCTGTCAGATGCCGGCTCCCAGTCTATCACGTTCAGTTCCCCTCACTCCCGATCACATGACTTCAATGCCCGCCCATAAACTTCAAGTGACAGGATCCTGCAAAATAACACATGCGTTTGCAAGCGTTTTTCTTTGTAAAAACAGGATCCACTTTTACAGCAAAAAAACGTTCATGACGCATGTTAAAAAAAAACGTAGTGTGAAAGCAGCCTAACACAGATTTTGACAAATTTGTGAATAATATTTGAGAGAAAAAAGGTCTTTTGTCTACATAGAGAACGTCTTAGGGTACCTTCACACTTAGCGATGCAGCAGCGATCCGACCAGCGATCTGACCTGGTCAGGATCGCTGCTGCATCGCTACATGGTCGCTGGTGAGCTGTCAAACAGGCAGATCTCACCAGCGACCAGTGAACAGCCCCCAGCCAGCAGCGACGTGCAAGCGACGCTGCGCTTGCACGGAGCCGCCGTCTGGAAGCTGCGGAGACTGGTAACTAAGGTAAACATCGGGTATGGTTACCCGATGTTTACATTAGTTACCAGTGTGAGCAGGGAGCAGGGAGCCGCGCACACTGAGCGCTGGCTCCTTGCTCTCCTAGCTACAGTACACATCGGGTTAATTAACCCGATGTGTAATGCAGCTACATGTGCAGAGAGCAGGGAGCCGCGCACACTGCTTAGCGCTGGCTCCTTGCTCTCCTAGCTGCTGTACACATCGTGTTAATTAACCCGATGTGTACAGCAGCTACATGTGCAGAGAGCCGGAGCCGGCAGCACAGGCAGCGTGAGAGCTGCAGAGGCTGGTAACTAAGGTAAATATCGGGTAACCACCTTGGTTACCCGATGTTTATCTTGGATACAGCTTACCTCAGCTGTCAGACGCCGGCTCCTGCTCCCTGCTTGCTTCATTTGTCGCTCTCTTGCTGTCACACACAGCGATCTGTGTGTCACAGCAGGAGAGCGGCTTTGAAGAAAACGAACCAGGGCTGTGTGTAACGAGCAGCGATCTCGCAGCAGGGGCCAGATCGCTGCTCAGTGTCACACACAGCGAGATCGCTAATGAGGTCACTGCTGCGTCACAAAAAGCGTGACTCAGCAGCGATCTCGGCAGCGAGCTCGCTGTGTGTGAAGCACCCCTTAGATATTTGAGTTCAGTTCACAAAAAAGCAAAAATAAGACATTAGTATTTATATTTTTGTTCAGTGTAATAATAAAAAAAAACAACTTGCAAAGTTTTAAATAAATAAATAAAAAAAAAATAATAATATATAAGCTTTTACTATAAATTTAGTAGACCTCTAACTCGACGTCGGCCATAATTCCAAGTAGCATTGTGTACATTTCCCCGCTACTAGTAATCTGAAGTACATTATGTCAGGATTCTGCGATGGAAGAACAGATAAAACCTATTTACTTTAGCGAGCGAGGGGACATTACACTACGTCTCTGGTTCTGCGTGTAACCTGATTTTACCTTTCACTGGTGTGCTGTGGTCACATTGCACAAGGCTGTAAAAGAGTGATTCATTAGTACGCAGGGACACGGCTTGTGAAAGTGAACAATGGCAACCTCTACTTCAGAGGATTTAGCTACTGTAGCCGTGATATAACGGTGTACAACTCAACATGAATCATTATTTCACTTTAACAAGCTCTGGGTACCACATGCCCGAGCCTGGATTCCTGTCTACACCTTGTGCCAAGTCATGTGCCGGGTATAAGAATCCGCAGCAGCCTTTCATCTGCATAATGACACATACGCTTTCTAATTAGCACTTTGGAGCGAACAGAGAGGGTTTAAATAGACATACTGAGGAAAAACAGTTGTCAGCTGATTTTAAGGGACATTTCATATTCAGAGGTGCACGTTTTTATGGAGGTTCACCGGGATAGGGCATCCAGCGCTCAAAGAGTTAAGACAGAAAACGCCTTTAAACTCCTCTAAACTTGGGAACAATATGCCCAAATACTTTTTAAAAAAAAACAAAAAAAAAACAAAAAAAACATGGCTGTTGAATTGCACACAGTAGGCACAGTGCCCCCATTTTCAGCTGCTCACTTTGCAGCTAATGCTGTGCAGATTGGGGCGGCTATGAGCTCATTAGCATTAGATTGGGGAGATTACAATGACAGGTTGACAGCTCTGTTGTACTACTAAACGCCTGGATAATGCAGGACAACAATGCAGGGAAGATGTGAATGCACAGGAACAGTACTACAGATGCATAAACACTTTTTCCTATAAAAAATAAGTCCAAAAATTATTGGCAAAAAAAAGTAAATCCAAAAATCATAGGACAAAAAAAAAAAAAAAAAAAAAAAAAAAAAAGAAAGAAATCGTTTTGTTTCTTGCATTTCTCAGGCAATTATGATAGAGAAATATATAGGAGTAAAAAAGGAACAGTCACACACTGCAAAACCACAATAAATTCTACCTAATAAATATATTTTTGGAGGTATTTAGAATATTAAAATGGCCATTATAATACTAGCCCAGCGCCCCTTCACGGCACCCTCCTTTGCTGGGTCCTACACTACACTGCATCTTCTCTGGGTTTTAAAAACCTACAAGATCAGCTGGTGAACAAAAATGAGGCTAATGAAGCAGCCAGGAGCTGGGGTGCGAATCCAGCAAACAGAGCACCACTCCCTATTATATGCATTGTACAATGAAAACAGAATGAAAACGGGGGTTCCCTTGCCGGTTTCCCACGCTGGCACTAACCTGGCTTCAAACTGGACTGGCAGCACCTTTACAAATATGACAGGTGCGTATCTGTATGTGATGTGAAATATATGAAAGAAAAAAAAAAATGAACAGTCGCACATGGATCTGTGGAAAAACTTAGCCTCAGTGCAAAACGGCTGTCGTCCGGCGCACCTGCACTTCTCCCTCCCCGCCTATGTAACTTTCATATGATTCCATATTAAAAACTGCAGAACCCCACAGTGACATGCCGCCTTCCTTCCATCTTTGGATTCATCTGACTTCTGCAACATTATCTGAGCACCACCGTGGACTGCTGGAAGTCCGTTATTCAGCAGAACTACGATCTGTGAGTACCTACCTGCGGCTGCAGTGCCCGGCCGTCTCCATTTATCAGTCTTGTAATGATAAAAATCACTGATTAATCAGCAGTAGGTTATCCAAAAAACTCTAAGGCTATGTGCCCACGCTGCGGATTTTGCGCGGATTTTGCGCGGATTTTCCGAAAATCTGCAGCAGCAGCACTTCCAAGCCATTTCAATGGCATTTTGGAAATGCTGTGCCCATGCTGCGGATTTTTCCGCTGCGGATTTGCCGCGGATTTTCATCCGGAAAAATCTGCAGCATGTCAATTGTTTGGTGCAGATTTGGTCCGGATTTTTGGTTTTGAATGGGGGAAAAAAAAAAAATGAAATCCGCATCAAAATCCGCGGTAAATCCGCGGCAAATCCGCTGGTGCGGATTTGCCGCGAAAGTCGCGGATTTTCAGGCAAAAAAATCCGCAGGGACATTCTAGCGTGGGCACATAGCCTAAGCAGCTCAGTAAGTGACACATCACTGCAATCAGGATCTCTGCCCCCTGCGTTATGCTGCTCTCAGATTAGGTGTCAAAAACCTGGTAACAGATTCCCTTCAAAAAGAATCAATCGCGAGAGCATTTTACCATTGGACTGAGAATATTGTTCTTCACCAACAACGATCCTCACAATTACCGATGTTGATACGTTATTACACCTATTACTGTATCTCAATATGCCAACCTCATATATATGTTTTGTAAAAAGGTAGCAGGTAGTTGGCATATCAGTTGGTAAAAGTTGCCAGCAATGCACCCAGGCTTTAGTCAATGAAGGCAGGTCATAAGGAAAAATGAGCATTATTTTCAGCTCCTTGTTGTCAACTATATACTGTATTATAATTCCAAGACCGTTCAGAAAAATAGGATTTAAAAAAAAAGAACGTTTACTCTCTATATATATATTTTCAGTTGACAGTACAATGCTGCCAATGGCTGCGTCCGCCGAAACGCGTAGTCCATACTGCATATACCTTGCACTTAACTTGTCAAGAGCTCTGGAATTTTTTATTCTTAGATAATAAAGTCAGAAAAAAAAACAAAAACTTTTGTTGCCCTTTGGAGTCATTCTGCCTTGCTGGATCCTTCTTCATGTTGTTCTACATATCTTGGAAGTCTCCCACTTCGGGTCCGTGCGATAAGGAGAACAAGGACGCCGGGGCTTGAGCTCTGACAGGTGAGCTGGTCTACAACCTTTATTTCAACATTATATATTATACTAGAAGGTGGCCCGATTCTACGCATCGGGTATTCTAGAATTTACGTATTGTGTAGTTAATGTATGATTTTTGTTGTATATATATATATATATATATATATATACATATACATATATACGTATACATATACATATATATATATATATATATATATATATATATGTATGTATATATATATATATATATATATATATATATATATATATATATATATATATATATATATATATATATATATATATATATATATATATATATATATATATATATATATAGATATTGTTGTGTGTAGTTACCAAGTGTTTGTGAAGGGGCGGTACATGTTCTGGGTGTTGTCTGGGTGTGGCGGGGGGTGAGAGCGGTGTTGTTTGTGTGTTGCGTTGTGTGTCGTTATTTGTAGAGCGCTGTGTGTCTGTATCGTTGTGTGTGTGTGTTGCGCGGTTTCTGTGGGTGTGGGGTGTGTGTGTGTGTTTTGGGGGGAGGTATGTTTTGTGCAATGTGTGTGTTGTGCTGTATGTGCGTATATTTGTGTGTGCCGTGGTGTTTGTGTGTTGGGTGTTGTTTGTGTGCGGCGTTGTCTGTGGGTGTCTGTGTAGGGCAGTGTTTGTGGTTCCCAGTGTGTGTGTGGTGTGTTGTGCAGTGCGTTTGTGGCTGTGTGTGTTTTGGGGGGAGGTGTGCACCCCCCATCGTGCTCCATCCCCCATGCTGCGCACCCTTCCATCGTGCTCCATCCCCCATGCTGCGCACTTCCCATCGTGCTCCATCCCCCATGCAGCACCAGCATCAGCCTCTCTCCTCCCAGCATCAGCCTCTCTCCTCCCAGCATCAGCCTCTCTCCTCCCAGCATCAGCCTCTCTCCTCCCAGCATCAGCCTCTCTAACCTCCCAGCATCAGCCTCTCTAACCTCCCAGCATCAGCCTCTCTCCTCCCAGCATCAGCCTCTCTCCTCCCAGCCTACCCCAGCCTCAGCCTCCCCCAGCATCAGCCTCTCTTCTCTCAGCCTCCCCCCTCCCAGCCTCCCCCAGCATCAGCCTCCCCCTCCCAGCCTCCCCTAGCATCAGCCTCCGCCTCCCAGCCTCCCCCAGCATCAGCCTCCGCCTCCGAGCATCAGCCTTTCTCCTCCCAGCCTCAGCCTCTCTCCTCCCAGCCTCCTCCAGCATCAGCCTCCCTCCTCCCAGCCTCCCCCAGCATCAGCCTCCCCCTCCCAGCCTTCCCCAGGATGAGCCTCTCTCCTCCCAGCCTCCCCAGCATCAGCCTCCCCTTCCCAGCCTCCCCCAGCATCAGCCTTCCTCTCCCAGTCTCCCCCAGCATCAGCCTCCCCAAGCATCAGCCTCCACCAGCATCAGCCTCTCTCCTTCCAGCCTCCTCCAGCATCAGCCTCCCCAAGCATCAGCCTCCCTCGTCCCAGCCTCCCCCAGCATCAGCCTCCCCCAGCATCAGCCTCTCTCCTCCCATCATCAGCCTCTCTCATCCCAGCATCAGCCTCTCTCCTCCCAGCCTCCCCCAGCATCAGCCTCTCTTCTTCCAGCCTCCCCCAGCATCAGCCTCCCTCTCCCAGCCTTCCCCAGGATCAGCCTCTCTCCTCCCAGCCTCCGTCCTCCCAGCCTTCCCCAGCATCAGCTTTCCCCTCCCAGCCTCCCTCAGCATCAGCCTTCCCCAGCATCAGCCTCTCTCCTCCCAGCCTCAGCCTCTCTCCTTCCAGTCTCCCCCAGCATCAGCCTCTCTCCTTCCAGCCTTCCTCAGCATCAGCCTCCCCTTCCCAGCCTTCCCCAGGATCAGCCTCTCTCCTCCCAGCCTCCTTCCTCCCAGCCTCCCCATCCCAGCCTCCTTCAGCATCAGCCTTCCCCTCTTCCCCATGATCAGCCTCTCTGCTCCCAGCCTCCTCCAGCACGCCGTGCTCCTCTGCCGACACTCACACACCCGATCGCATCCACTCACACACACCCGATCGCATCCACTCACACAATCGCATCCACTCACACACACCCGATCGCATCCACTCACACACACCCGATCGCATCCACTCACACACACCCGATCGCATCCACTCACACACACAGACACTGACGATATCGCACTTACGCGCTCATACTCACAACATCCGGAGATATCACATGCCTCTGGCCATGTGATCCTCCGTCAGGTCCTGGAAGGTCACAACAGCACAGTATCGAGGCTGAGAAGCAAGCGATATCCCAGGATGTTGTGAGTATGTGGATGCGATGTGAGGTGTGTGTGAGGTGTGTGTGAGGTGTGTGTGAGGTGTGTGTGAGAGTGAGTGTGATCTGATGTGTGTGTATGTTTGTGTGTGTGCGTGTGGATCTTCCGCCGCAGCAGGCAGCAGGACCTTGATGCGCTTGTAACCATGCGAGCATGGTTACCAACGTATCCACACCACTACCGTGCGAGCGGGGGCCGGGGGGGGGGGAGGGAGTACAGTACTCACCTCCGTGACAGCCGTGTCAGTTCGGGAAATGCGCAGGGGAGGGAGGGGGCGGGGCCAGAGCTAGCGTGCATTGCGTGAGGGGGGCGGGGCGTGGCGTGGCCGAATTGCCAATGCCTGCAGGGTGCCGGGGCGAGAGGCCAATCTGTGGGGGGGCGGAGCCTGGGCGAGCGGCTGGCCAATCCGTGTGGGGGCGCAGCCTGGGCAAGCGGCCAATCCGTGTGGGGGGGCGGGGCCATGGCGAGCCCAGCGGCCAATCAGCTTTGTGTCACCGTAAGGACACAATTTCGGAGCATGACAGACAGACAGACAGACAGAATAAGGCAATTATATATATAGATATCTCTGACATTTCTGAAGCAGAGGAAGAGCGTGCACGTTATTGAACTGCTTTTTTCACTTTTCAGTTGACAGTACAATGCTGCCAATGGCTTAAAGGTGTTGTCCGTGGGGTAAATTAATGTCAGATTGGAGGGGTCCATGTCGCAGCACCCCCAGTGATCCAGAAACAGCCGGATATAGTCAATTTGACCGGAACGCAATGCAATGTGTAGTGGCCGCTGCCGTGTACTGCAGAACACCCCCAATAGGTGATCAATATGTAGAGACCGGACTAATTATATAGTTCTCAGCTAATGAGGACGTTTATGTCAGATTGAAAGCCTCAGTGTCTGATGACAATCAGCGGCAGGTAAGGCCTGACAACCTCCTGCCATCATACCTCACACACACTGATGGGCAGGAGGGATGTGCAGTCACACTCGGCATCCACATACCTGCTATGGACACAGGCATCCCACTAATCTCCGCTTCCTGCGGGAGGGAAAACAAGTGTAGACTGACTCACTACAGGGAGCGGTTTAACATTCCTGTGACATAACACGTTGACAGACAGCCATTTTGCTTCAGAGCAGGCATACCGCCCGACACTATAAATAATGTGCAGGTCTTTTATTACATTGCGGAAGGGATGACTGGATGCTACAACACATAATCTGACAGCAGAAAAGTGCAGGTTAGCGCACCGGTTTTATCTCAGGCAGGGACATCATCTCATGCAAAATATTTTAGAAATCAAACTATTCTACTAAAGTGTGACTCCAGCTATAGAAAACGTCCAACATGTCCCCGAGACCCCAATCTATAGCTGGATCCACGGCAGATCTCAAAGATACTTTTTTGCGATCGTCTTCTCCATTCAGGAGTACTCCAAGTCTATGGTTCCTCAACTTTTCCGAATGAAGCGGCTGTGAAGAGTCATGGAGCTCGGCAAACTTCTTTATTTTATCCTATTGGTTAGGGCACTGGCAGACACAGACACATGAGGCCCTGTGCAAGAACAATATATGGACCCATTAGGGCCTAGAAGCTCACCATAAGGCCTCTTTCAGATGTCCATGCAAGACACACACATCTTGCACGGACTGTGGTGGTGAGCGTGTGTGCGTGTGTGCATTCAGCGTATGCTGTCCGTGTGCAATCCATGTGAATCCGCATAGCACACGGACAGCATGAATTTCTATACTTACCCGTCCATGGTCCTGCTGCTTCCAGTCCTCGGTGCAGTGCATATGCAATGAGCATAATGAGTGGAGGTCGGAAGCAAGTGACAGCAGGGCCGAAGACAGCAGCACTGGAGACAGGCGAGTATAGAAAAGCATTTGGTTTTCTCCAGTACATGTCACAAGGATGTCACATGGATCACATCAGCGTGCGCTCTGTGCGGTCCATGTGACACCCGTGCTGCCAGAGAAAAACGGGACAGGTCTACATGTGGAGCACACAGACACACATATGCGCCACATGGGACACACGGTCCATGTGAAAAACAAACACGCAGGTGTGCGCAGACCCATTGATTTTAATGCGTCTGCGTGTGTCAGTGTCTCTGGTATGTGTGAAAACGGACCTCAAAACGTACCAGATATACAGATGTGTGAAGGGGGCCTAATACACAATTCCACCTGCTTTGGAGATGGTAGTGGCTTTCTTACTCACTGGGCACCTGTGTGACCACACAGGTTGCACCCATGATATGTCCTCCCTTGAGTCAGGGTCTTATGCCGGCATCACACGGTACGATATATCAGGCGATATGTCATCGGGGTCACGCCGTTAGTGACGCACATCCGGCATCGCCAGAGATATCGTACCGTGTGACACCTTCGCACAACTGTGAACGAGCAACAATACTTACCTTATCGTTGCTGGTTGACACGTCGTTCATTTTCAAAATGTCGGTCCTCCTTCTGTGCTCCGGTTGTTCATCGTTCCTGTGGCAGCACATGTCGCTCCGTGTGACACCCCGGGAACGACGAACAAAGATTACCTGCATCAGGCCGGCAATGCGGAAGGAAGGAGGTGGGCAGGATGTTTACGTCCCGCTAATCTCCGCCCCTCCGCTTCTATCGGCCGGCTGCCGTGTAACGTCGCTGTGACGCCGAACGTCCCTTCCCCTTCAGGAAGAGGATGTTCGCCGCCCACAGCGACGTCGCCCGGGAGGTAAGTACGTGTAACGGGCGTTAACGACTTTGTGCGCCACGAGCAACAAATTGCCCGTGACGCACAAACGATGGGGGCGGGTACGATCGCTCGTGCAATCGCATGATAGATCATACCGTGTGACGCCGGCATCAGTGTCTAAATTCAGACCAAATAAATATACCTATAACGTAGTCCAGGGGCCCCCAACCTGTAGCTCAAGTAGTACATGTGGCTCAAGGGTCCATAATGCGTGGCATGTGGTCGCCTGCCACCTTGGTACACTAGTACCAGACCTAGCAAAGCAACATGAAGAGCAAGTCTCTAGATGGGGACTTTTGCAAGTAGCCCCACACAGAAGAGCAGGTCTGAAAAGGGGACCCCTGCTTCTTAGTATACTGGTAATGGGGGCTCTTGGTGTCACTACTGTGACAAGGGGCGGGAGCTGAATGTGGCTCTCAAGGTCAGAAAAATTGGGGACCACTGAGGTAGACATTAAATTTAAATTATACACTTTCATTACTAAAACTCACAATAGTATATTTGTGGCTATCTATTGATATTAATCATTTATCACAAATAGTTTGCAGTATATAATGGAAATCAGCTCTGTGCGCAGATTTTGTGGGGAACATTTGCATTACACATCAGTAACAAGAGCTGCAGTGTAAAGAACAGAGGAGGGACAGAACAGCATTTTGAGCACCAGACATGACTGGAGGTAAAACTAAAAGGTACCGTCACACTAAGCGACGCTCCAGCGATCCCACCAGCAACCTGACCTGGCAGGGATCGCTGGAGCATCGCTACACGGGTTGCTGGTGAGCTGCAGGCAGATCTCACCAGCAACCAGTGACCAGCCCCCAGCCACGCGTGGAAGCGATGCTGCGCTTGGTAACTAAGGTAAATATCGGGTAACCAACCCGATATTTACCTTGGTTACCAGAGCACACCGCTTAGCGCTGGCTCCCTGCACTCCTAGCCAGAGTACACATCGGGTTAATTACCCGATGTGTACTCTGCTACGTGTGCAGGCAGCAGGAGCCGGCTTCTGCGGACGCTGGTAACCACGGCAAACAGCGGGTAACCAAGAAGCCCTTACCTTGGTTACCCAATATTTACCTTTGTTACCAGCGTCCGCCGCTCTCACGCTGCCAGTGCCGGCTCCCTGCACTCTTAGCCACAGTACACATCGTGTTAATTACCCGATGTGTACTTCGGCTACGTGTGCAGGGAGCCGGCACTGACAGCTGAGAACTGCGGACGCTGGTAACGAAGGTAAATATCGGGTAACCAAGGTAAGGGCTTCTTGGTTACCCGCTGTTTACCGTGGTTACCAGTATCCGCAGAAGCCGGCTCCTGCTGCCTGCACATTTAGTTGTTGCTCTGTCGCTGTCACAGACAGCGATGTGCGCTTCACAGCGGGACAGCAACAACTAAAAAATGGCCCAGGACATACAGCAACAACCAGCGACCTCACAGCAGGGGCCAGGTTGTTGCTGGATGTCACACACAGCAACATCGCTAGCAAGTCGTGCCAAAGCAGCGATGTTGCTAGCGATGTTGCTGTGTGTGACGTGGCCTTAAGACTAGCTCAGATTTCCATTAGGGCAAATTAAGACGTCTGTTTATCATAGTCCAAGTACAAACTGGGAGCAGGTCTCCTGTCACGAACGTGACAGCCTCATAGGAATTTATATCATGTTTGGGTCAGGAGATCCGGCCAGTCCGAGCATTCGCCCTGAGGCCCTGTGCAAACTAGAAAATAACATTTTCTTAAGAAAATTCCGCACCCTCTGAAAGATTACCGCACCTGCGGTAAAAAAAAAAACCCACAGCAAACCGCACCCGAAATCCACATGTGGTTTCACCGCGGTTTGCTGCCGTATGTCCTTGCAATATTTTGATAACACAGGGAGATACTCACCTGTCCCTGCTCCTTCTGTCCGTGGTGCTGAAGTCTCTCGCGATGCTGTGTCCCATGCGGCTGTCTCCAGCGCTCTACTGCTTACGGGTCGGCTGTACAGTGCATAACTGCATTTGCATGGGCCGGCCTGGATGCAGAAGACCAGCGTGCGGAGGCAGCCTCGCTGGAGAAGGTGAGTATATCAGAGGTGACTTCAGTCAGCTGATGTGCAGAGACAGCTGAGTCCTCCACCTGTCACCGCAAAGCACGAGTGAAGTCACCACTGATCTCACGAGGATCACTTCACTTGCTGCCTGACCCTCACAGTGAGCAGTCATGGTCTATGGTGCTCGCTGTGTCAGGTGTAGCAGAGCTGGAAGAGTCGTGGGACCTTGTGTGGATTACGTCGGACCTGGAGGGCTGTTATTGGTGGGGGTTAATAAAGTGGTGAAAGAGGGGGCTTTTTTGTCTTTTATTTCAAATAAACGATTTTTTGGGTGTTTGTGTTTATTTACCTTCACTTACAGTTTAGTGATGAGGGCGTGTCTCAGACGCCTGCCATCACTAAGCTAGGACTTAGTGGCAGCTATGGGCTGCTGCTATTAACTCCTTATTTCCCCGTTTGACACAGCACCAGGGCAACGGGAAGAGACGGAAATGGACAGCATATGACTTAAATATGAGTGTCTGAGCAAAGGGTTGGAATACTTATGACCATTTGATATTTCAGCTCTTGTTTAATAATTTTCTTCTGTCAAAATGGGGTGCAGAGTGTACATTAATGAGAAAAAAAAATGAACTTTTTCAATTTACCAAACAGCTGCAATGAAACGGAGTGAAAAATTTAAATAGGTCTGAATACTTTTCGTACCCACTGAAACTATTTACTGCCTATGTGGCCCAGTGGTGCTCATATTGCCTATGTAGTGCCTACTATGTGGCCCAACGGTGCTCATATTGCCTGCCTAAAATAAATGTTGTGAAATTGAAAGACTTTGGACCCATTCACACCAACTCCTTTCTGCCGACCCTATGGTTATTAGGCCCTATGGAGAGGACAAAACAAACTTTGACATACTGCAGGTCTACGTACTCCATGGCCTGCACAATGCCCAACTAATAACCTTTTTCTTTGTCCTTTAATGCTAGGATTCTCTCTTGAACATTGACCAACAGCCGGTTTAATTCCTCTTTATTTACATTATACCCGGTTTCTGAGGAGCACAGACACTGCTGAAATGAGCCGCGCACATGTGCAAGATTCCCTGGAGCTGCGGTGACGCCGGGTCGTGGAAATCATTTTATCACACCCATAGGGGCGTGATAACATGGAAAGAGGGCTGACGAGTCTGGGGAAACTAATGCCCCATCGTTTAGCTACAGGTCTAATTATATCATAGGAGCAGCGCAATTTATAAAAGATTTTTTTTAAAGACTGACTTTAGTAAATAACATTATACCGGGCTGGCTAGGGAATGAATTTTGCCATACACGTGAATGCTGCTGGGTGGGAGGGAAGAGGAGTCCTGACAGATTCCTTTTAAGGGGCATTTAAACTACAAGATAATAGTCGATAATCGTTGTTAAAAATGTTAAAAATGTTGCCGATCATCGGATGAACGAGAAAAGCGATCGTTCATTGGGTGAAATGAGCTTTAATGCAGCGTAAAAGATCTGTGTTCTCAGCGTTGTTCTGTGAAACAGGACTCGCGCTGCTGACAATCATGGAGGTCTGTGCACACTGAGCCATCTAGTATGGATCATTCAAGGCACATTGTTTACTTTGATTTGGCTTGGTAAACAGGCAGTCATACGGCCGGTGATGAGTAAAGGCTGCTTTACACCTTACAATTTCGCAAACGATATCGTATGCGATGTGACCCGCCCCCATCGTGTGTGTGGCACGTTCAATTTGTTGACCGTGTTGCACAAACGATTATTTCCCGTCACACGTACTTACCTCCCATACGACCTCGATGTGGGCGGCGAACGTCCACTTCCTGGAGTGGGAGGGACGTTCGGCGTCACCGCGACGTCACGCGGCAGCCGGCCAATAGGAGCGGAGGGGCGGAGATGAGCGGGACGTAAACATCCTGCCCACCTCCTTCCTTCCGCATTGCCGGCGGGAGCCGCGGGACGCAGGTAAGCCGTGTTAATTGTTCCCGGGGTGTCACACACTGCGATGTGTGCTGCCTCGGGAACATTGAACAACCCGACGTGCAATTTTTAGTAATTGAACAACGTGCCTGCGATCAACGTTTTAACGTTCAATTGCACGGAGGTTTCACACGCTACAATGTAACTAACTATGCCGGATGTGCGTCGCTTACGACGTGACCCTGCCGACACATCGTTAGATAAATTGTAGCGTGTAAAGCCCGCTTAAGAGTTATCTGATCGGCTGTCGTATTGTGCTGCCGGTCAGGCCATATGAATGGACCTTCTCCGATTTCTCAGTTGGTTTCTTCTCTCTTTAAATGAACCACACTCTTCCTCCCTGCCCATTCTAAATGTCAATATGCTACAGGTCACTGTAGCCCCGGCCTCATTTCAGGCATCTACAAAATTGTAAAATAGTCTTCATATGTAAAACAATGTTATTTGCTCAAGTGGGGAAATTAGTTGGCTAACTCAATATCCAGCCAGCATTGGCACTGACTGGGCTACATTATCCAAATCACCCATATATATTCTATATAGAGAGAACCAATTGGATAGTCTAGTGCACTGGTACCATACCCCTGGCCGATCCCCTCTGTATCTAATGTTTTCTGGTGATACATAGCTTGTGATGGCTCTGTACCGCATAGAGTTTGATTCAACCTTACTGGTTAAAGGGAACCGGTCAGGTCCCTTATGCGCTCTAACCTACAAGCAGGGTGATTTGTGGCCTAGAAACCCCTTCCTACCCATCCCTGTGTTGTAATATTATGTAATATGAATTTATAAAAAGACGTTTTATAGCCTACGTATTTCCTATGTAAATGAGCAGATGGTCTAGTCCTCTGGGCGTCGTTTCGCCCCATGGGCGTTTGCATGCTTTCCATGGTATTACGCCCCTGTGGGTGTGATACTATGGATTTACAAGAGCAACGTCACCGCCAGCTCCTGGAGATCCCTTGCGTGCGCACGTGCCATTCGCGCAGCCTTTTTATCGGGGTGTTTACTTGCCACTTTTAGACACGCACTGCACATGCTTGGAACTTCTGATCATGTGCAGTGCGCTTGTGAAACCGACAAGCATACACCCGGCTAAGAAGGCTGCATGAATGGCAAGTGCACACGCATGGGAGCTCCAGGAGCTGACAGTGACGTCGCTCATGTTATCTATGGTATCACGCACCACAGGGGTGTGATAACATGGAAAGCATGTGACAGGCCCAGCCCCAGGGCCTTAGGTGATACTCGGAACAGAGCCTGACTAGTCTAGAGATGTCAGCGGTGGCGGGGCAAGGTTCCGTGACCCTGGCGGTGTCTTTCTTCAATAAAGGGCATGATGATGAGAGTTATATTTACAATAAAATAAAGTTTGTGACGCCACCTGTGGTTTTGCGGCTATGTGAGCCGCCGCTGCGTGTTCCCCGGGGCAAGTGGTGATGGCGCAGCTGAGGTGTTCTTGCTCCCCACAGGTGGAGCGGGACCCTAGGACAACCGTTGGAAAGTCTATTTTGGGAACCCGGTGGACTTCAGGGAGCAGGGTCGGGTTACGGACAATAATGGACAAAGACAGCAATTTCTTTACCTCCTTCCTTTAACTCCGCCACAACTGGTGAAGTCCTGGGAGACCGGTACAGGTGATGGTAGCGATCTGGTTGGCCTGGAAGCAGTTGGGGGATATCTCCCTGGCCAGGGGAGTATTGAGGCCTTCTCACCACGCTCTTATTCTCTCCTTCAAGACCCCGCTGAGTTAGTCAAGAGGAGGCCCATTCTGCTGGGACTTGTGGTACTACCCTTTATCCGTATGGTAGGCTGCGCGGGCCTTCTCAGGTGCCACTCTGCTGGCGGCGGCTCCGGGTCCCTGATGCGGAGCTGTACCTTCGGGTTGTTGTGGGGCCAGAAGACTTGCAGTCCTCCTGCCCTTCGGATTTGGTTGCGGGGACTCGAGTACCCCGGGCAACCATAGACTCCCATGTCCGGTCTTTAGCGTTTTCTTCAGAAGTGAGCCAATTCAGCTCCACTCCCCCTCCTGTGCCTCTTTGCAGACCTCGCTATTTCTGGGCTCGGCTGTTTTAGCTCCAAACCCCAGCTTACTTGTCCTCACTACTTCAGCTCCTCACTCTTCAACGGTCAGCTTCCAACTAGTGATGTGTCTGTCACGAACGATCCAACACAAATATCCGGCTCCCTGCTGTGACTGACAGGAGCCGGATCCCCAGTGTGAGCTACTAAATTCTCTAAACGGCTCTTTTTGCCGCTGAAACCTCGCCCGCCCATGGCTAAATCCCACCTACACAACAATTTAATTGGTACTTGAAAGTGGGTGGGTTTAGCCGCGTGTGGGTGGGGTTTCATCAGCGTTCCTATAATCTTAAATATGTGTTCACCTGGTGTGAACACATATTTAATAGGGAGCCAAGAACGATCCGAATGAGCCGGCTCTTTTTGGTGAGCAGAGCCATGGGAACCGGATCACTAAAAAGAGCCAGACTGCTCATCAATACTTCCAACCGTCACTTCTCTAACTCCTCCCCAGGTCAGAGCTTCAGAACACCAGGTTTAGAGCTCCCTTTGCTGGCCCAGAGTAGGAACTGTGTTGAATGTAGATACTACTGACCAAGGGACTCCCCCTCTTGCTTCCAGGCTTAGTATTAATGCTTGTGGGGCAACACTACTGTGGCAACCAGATCACTGGGGTGCCACACTTGCAAATGTCCACGGGGCAAAACCCTCTGCTCATTTACATAGGCAACACGTAAGTTATAAAAAAAAATATATACATTCATATTACACAATATTAGAACACAGGGATGGGTAGGAAGGGGTTTCTAGGCCACACATCACCCTGCTTGTAGGTTAGAACGCATAAGGGACCTGACAGGTTCTCTTTAATGATCCAGTGCTACCTCCATCAAATCCTAGGGGGGTCTCACTATCCCTCCCCTAAATTATTTCTTGCTCCTACATCTACCTGCAGCAAAATTCTTGGTCTCTGTTCTGAAAATGCACGGCTACACTTTCGCAAATAGATTTTATTCATTGAGGTGCACACGTTAGATTCATGGAAAATCTGACTGCTAAAATCTACAATCGTGACTTCTTCTAAATAATTTAGTCTCGATGAGAGGACCATCGTGATCAAACTCATTTCTCATAGCACCGCCTTTCTATTATTATTATTATGCTCACCTCCGTGGTCTCAGTCAGTCTTTTTCTTTCCTTGTTTGTTATTTCAGCTCCAACTGAAAACTATTTATTATACAAATGGATTGTGCCATGTCCGGACCATTTACCCTTTAAGCGGCTTGTTATTTTGCACAGATTTATTCTAGATTCTTCACCTTTGTAGCAGAATTATTTCTCTATTAAAGTTCCAATATTACTTTGAAGTATTGTGAATTCAGAATTCTTTTAGTATATTGTATCACTTCTCACTGCTTATTAAACCTTTATTAAAAGTTATTATTTTTAAAACAAATATTTTGGAAGCACATTTGTGCCAAATCTTCATAGATTGTGCTGGGGACGCAGGACGCATGCAGTTATGCTGCAGTGCTAAACGCAGCGTAAAAGCATGCAACACGCAGACATGCGCACACAGCCTTAAGAAACAAAACTACAGAAACAAGAGTAAAAAGATGTGACAAAGTAAACGAAGCGTGGACCTTGCCTGTTAGTACTTAAAAAGATCGATGGGACATTTACCTGTTAATGCATCAATAGGAGCAAGAAAGTGGTGTTTTCTCTCGCCTGGCGCTCAGTAATCTGTTATATACCTATAAAGAAAACAAAGAAAATCACTTTTTTTTTTTTTTTTTACTTTTATTGCTACAAACAGAGTTAGGCAATAATCATAAAAAACACAAAAGATTCAAGATATTCAAATAAGTAACAAGATCTCTAAATGTTTGTTGTGTTTTCTAGCTATCCAATTACCAATGTACCCGTATCTGCGGCAAACCACCCCCCCCCTCCGACCTACTGTCTCCTCCCCGTTATCCTGTATAAAACATGTATAGGAGTATATGCTGATTACTATTACAGTGCACTCAAAGGAAGGTTGGAGAAAGTGTCAGAACAGTAAAGATATTTTTACACACCCCAATTATTAGCAGATCAAACAATTATAGGAAGCCGTTGCCCCATGCAAACATTGCACTAATCAGCCAGCAATTGTGCAAACATTCATTTGTCAGAGGCCTAAAAACAATCGTTGATCAGCAGAGCTTCCCTTCCTCTAAGTCGGGAATTTGTTAAGGTACCGTCACACTTAGCGACGCTCCAGCGATCCAACCAGCAACCTGACCTGGCAGGGATCGCTGGAGCATTGCTACATGGTCACTGGTGAGCTGTCAAACAGGCAGATCTCCACAGCGATCAGAGATCACCCACCAGCCACCCGTGTAACGATGCTGTGCTTGGTAACCATAGTACACATTGGGTTACTAAGCAAAGCGCTTTGCTTAGTAACCCGATGTGTACCTCCTTGGCTACGTGTGCAAGGAGCAGGGAGCCGGCTTCTAGAAGCTGCTGACGCTGGTAACGAAGGTAAATATCAGGTAACCAAGCAAAGCCTTTGCTTGGTTACCTGATGTATACCTTGGTTACCAGCGTCCGCAGAAGCCGGCTCCCTGCACATTCAGATGATTGCTCTATTGCTGTCAAACACAAGGATGTGTGCTTCACAGCGGGAGAGCAACGACCAAAAAATGGTCCAGGACATTCAGCAACGACCGGCAACCTCACAGCAGGGGCCAGGTTGTTGCTGGATGTCGCATACAGCGACATCGCAAGTGACATCACTGTTACGTCACAAAAACCGTGACTCAGCAGCGATGTCGCTTAGTGAGATGTGGTCTTTAGCAAGAATATCAAGTTGTATGATTGTACAGTTTGTACACGTCCACGGAAGTGTAACAACAGAGCACTAAACATGCTACTGTATATTGGCAATCGGCCGTTTGGGAAGAAACTGTTGTAAAAAGACCCAACATGTCTGAATTTCATTCACAACACAATCACCAGCACATTTTCTTTTGCTTTGTTATTCGTTGCCGTTTTTTTTTTCTTTTTCACAAATTTTACACATGATCAAACAGGCTCCATTTCTTAATTTAACTTTTTTTGTGAATTTTTTGCGCAAATAGTCAAATGTTCTGATAAAATGTCAGAAATGTTATGTAAAAAAAAATAAAAAAAAAATATTCAGACATACAGTATACACAATCACTGTAGGGGAAAACTAGCAAATATTTGTGCAAAAAGAATTTTTCAACTTTAAAAAGTTAAAGTTGGTGAAATACACAAAGCATGTGGGAGCTCGTAAACCCACACTGACAGACATTATAATAGGTATTAAAAAAATGTCAAACACATAATAGACTTTAAAGCAGCACTAGCATTTTTTTTTCTAATGTCAGCCCTGAAGGGGTGCTTTAAATCTAAGCCCCTGGCCCCATGTCTTATACTCACCTGCCGCCGTATTCATCTTTTTCCAGGGGTGCTCCTGGTCTCACCTGCCGACACCTCATGTGTTTCATGGAGCGTGCTGGAGGGCACAACTCAGTACAAGTCTATAGGAGCCTCAGAGTTGAGCTAAGTGCTGTTGATGTAACTTCTAACTTCAGGGCCAGTCTGGGCAAGTATAATACCGGGGGCAAGGGGGCTCACATTTAAAGGGAACCCGTCAACACTTTTTTGGCGTATAAGCTGTGACCACCACCACCGGGCTCTTATATACAGCATTCTAACATGCTGTATACAAGAGCCCAGGCCTCTGTGTAGAACATAAAAAACACTTTATAATACTTACCTAACGGTCGTGCGGTGGGTCATATGAGTGTCTCCGTTCTCTTATGCCGCCTCTTTCGGCCATCTTCGTCCTCTTTATGAAGCCTGTGTGCTGTGAGCTGACCACTACAGGTATGTATAGAATCAGCCTGATAGTGCCAGTATAGCACTGGCTTTACCTTATATACAAAAATCCTGGTGATTGGTTCCCTTTAATCAAAGTTGCAGACAGGTGCTTGACAGGTGCAACAGGGGCGGGTCTTTGTGGGTCGGATCCTCACTGTAAAGTCCTCCTCCAGCTTCCTCTCTGACGTGCCCCCTTTTCTTTATTTGAATATTGCGCCCCGCCGCCATTGCTGTTGTTGGCAGCGCGTGCACATTGGCACAGTAATTCTGTCTTCATTAAAATGACGCCGGAGTCCACGCATGCGCAAACTGCGATCTCCAGCACCATTTTATTAAAGATACTATGGTGAAGACCATGAGCGGCAGGGGTACGTGCACAGGTGTAAAAAAAACCAAACAAACATAAAAGACTGAGCTCGCACGGATGCCACTCAGTCTTCACCGCAGTGTCTTTAATAAAATGGTGCCAGAGATCGCGGTTTGTGCATGTGCACTCGTTGGCGCCATTTTAATGAACATAGAAGTATTGTGTCAATACAAACATGCGCTGCCAACAACAGCAATGGAGGCATGATATTCAAATAAAGAAAACAGGGCATGTCAGAGGACACTGGAGGAGAACTTTACAGCAAGGACCCAACCCGCAAAGGCCCACCCCCGATGCACCTGTCAATCAAAGTGCAGTGCATTTCTACAACTTTGATTAAAGATATATCTGCAACCAAACATCCGATCTTTCAATAACAAGTATGCCTGGATTCAGCATCTCACTGCCTGTAAGGCACTGCCTTTACTTCAGATTGCAAAATCCTGGTGGCTGGTTCTTTTTAAAGGGAACCTGTCACCAGTTTTTTGCCCTATAAGCTGCGGAAACCACCAGTGGGCTGTTATATACAAGATTCTAACAGAGTCCATGTTAGAAAGAGGATGGCACTCACCAAAATCCAGTAGATTCTTCATTAGAAAAAATGCAGTAAAAGCAGCAGGAGTAGAGCGGTCAGCAGGCCCCCTCACGGACGACGGCTGTTTCGCATATGAATACGCTTCCTCGGGACCCATTCTTTGGTGAGTGCCGTCCTCTTTCTGACATGGACTCTATTATTGAACTCTAAAGTATTTTGGACGAGCACCTCTCAGCCAGCTGGGTGGAGGATCCCTGCCCTGATCCTGCATTAGTGATTCACGCTTGCACAAGTGAGGAGGTTGGTGCGGCAGTTCGCTCTCTGTGGAATTGACAAGATTCTAACATGCTGTATATTAGAGCCCAGACCACTGTGTAGAACATAAACACTCTTAGAATACTCACCTAAACCGATCCCTGTGGTGGATGTGGCTCAGATGGGCGTCTTCGTCCTCCGGTGCCGGCACTGCCTCTTTCAGCCATCTTTGTTGCCGCCTCTGTCGACCTTCTGAAACCGCGGTGCACGACGCATCCGACGTCATACACACTTGCCGGCATTCAGGTCCTGAGCAGGGCAGATCAAAGCATTGTAGTGCGCATGTGCGGGACCGGCGCGTGTGTATGACGTAGAGGAGTCATGCACACAGGCTTCAGAAGGAGGACGAAGATGGCCGAAAGAGGTGTTTTTTATGTTCTACACAGCGGCCTGGGCTCTTATATACAGCACATTAGAATATTGTATATAAGAGCCCAGTGGTGGTGGCCACAGCTTATAGGGTAAAAAACTGGTGCCAGGTTCCCTTTAAGGACAAGTCCTACTCATACACCAAAAGGCTAAAACCAGAAGGCACCACAGGCTGCAAAGCCAAAACTATGCCCACCCACAGAGGAAACCAGCAGTTGGCAGAGCTTCGGCCACGCCGTGTGGTCTGGCCCTACATTCCTTCAGCGGGAGAACCCTTTAGCCTTTAAGGTGATTGCCAATACTTGGCAGACATGATCAGCGTTCTTCCCATTCTAATTATTCAGAATAACTTCTCCAAGTGAATCTGATCCATGAAGCGGTCAGTAAATTATATTCTCATCACAGACCCATAATGATCGTCTATATATAGCTCCAAGTGCTAATTGTTTGTTGCTGGCAAAGGGTTAATTATGTCACTTGGCCGCACAATCTATTCTTACAATCTGCAATATTCCAGTAATATATTGACCTTGGAACTAGATTCACTGCAACTCTCAAAAGTTGAATTATTTGCCTTGCTCTGATTAATGATTAATTAATGTCTTCGGCTCTTACTGGCTAATGCGAGCTCCAAGGCCTTGGGAGAGATAAAACCTCTTTCACTAATTAGCCCTGAAACCCAATTAAAAGATCCATTGTAGAGAGACTTGGAGCAATTTCAGAATTTGTTTAGTTTACTGTACAAGGTACTTAAGGGTTTCATGTCCATATCGAGCCCTCTCGTTCCCCCGTCCATGTGATATTTGGGCATTTGGGAGTGAAGCAGCCGCCTGTAACAGTAAGTGCAGGTCACACGCACAGATGTATGACAATAAAGCTAGCTGGCCGGCAAGCCTCAACCTCCGACTCTCAAGCCACCGTCTTCGAACAAATCCATTACAGTGTCTCTAAGCCAGAAGCATTTGGCGCGGAGCCTCCACAATTAGTCACTAGCAATTACCAGCGCGCTCTTCTCCTGCACAATCTTCATTTAATTTACATTAAAAGCGACTTCTCATCAACATATAAATAACCTTCATTTTATTCCCCATTTTCCTCTGGAATCTTTAACATATGTTTCGGGTGCTCTGAAATCTGCTCTCCTGATTTTCGCTCAGGTTATTGCAGTTTTGCTCTCACGTCCGCTCATAATTTGATGAGAAGAATAAAATCCTGATGTGGGAGACAACAGGAGCCTGCCGGGACGATTCCACTACTGACACCAGTCGGATGGCCGTAATGGTCCTGGTGCAAAAATAGAAAAGGATACCCATTTTCTAGTAATTCGATGAGAAATCAAGCTGTAAAGCAGCACTCAGGGTATTGCTTTGTTTTTATTTCCTTGCTGGAGTGATGTTTTATAACCAAGTCCCCTGACCTCTGTCTTATACTTATACCTGTCAGTGTCTTCATCTTTTTCCAGCGCTGCTCCTGGTCTATGGTGATTTGTGACCTGCTGGAAGCCCCTGTGTTTCACGGAACATCTCAGAAGTCACAAATCAATGAAAGTCTATGAGAGCCTCGTTCTGGCTCTCAGAGTTGCATTGAAAGCTTGTCACATAACTTCTGATTTCCAGCCAGAAGTCACGATCACAAGTTGGAACCACCAGAACGGCACTGAAAAAACGATGAAGTTGCCAGAGAGCAAGTAGAAGTCAGGGGGCTTACATTTAAAGTGCCGCTCCAGCTCTGAACTTCCCCTGGAGTGTTGCTTGAACGTCTCAACCAGATTTGCCTTAAAGGAAATCAGTCACCAGGTTTTTGCTACTCCATCTGAGAGCAGCATAATGTAGAGACAGAGACCCTGATTCCAGCGATGTGTCACTTACTGAGCTGTTTTCTGTCTAGCAGCTGTACAGGGCTTAGGAATATGCTGGACTACCAGGCAGCACACCAAGGAGTCCTGTAATGATAATCTACTGCTGATTAAACAGTGATTTTTATCAAAACTACACTAAGCAGCTCAGTAAGTGACCGCTGGAATCAGGATCTCTGCCCCCACGTTATGCTGCAGATTAGGTGACAACACCTGGTGACAGATTCCCTTTAAAAGGGTATTGTGGGCATGTTTATGCACTTTGAGTACAACAACATGTATTTAACTTTTAACAGGACCTTTCACCAGTCTGTGAATGTTAAACTGCCACATCATGGAATAGTGGCTGCAAAGCTGAAAACAACAGATTTTATTTTTTACATTTTTTTCATTCTGGAGATATTTGCTTATAAAATTTAGGTTATAATTAGTGTTGAGCGAGTCCTATCATGCTCGGGTACTCAGTACTCATTAAAAGCAGTTGGATGTTTGAGTGGCTGTGACTTGAGTGTCCGAGTATAATGGAAGTCCATGGCGAATTAGAGCATTTTCAAGGCAATCTTCCGGAAAAATACTCAAGTTTCCCATTGATTCCATTATACTCGGTGCGTGAGTCGCGCCCATCCAAACATTCAACTGCTCTTAACAAGTACCTGAGCAATATAGTGTTTGCTTATCATGAGTTCTAATTTATTTTGAACTGGACATTACTAGAGATTTGTCTGTGGAAGTGTGTACTTCTTCCCCTGCATATAGCTGACCAATCAAAATCAGGCAGCAACACACAGGGGGAAAAGAACATGCCCCTTAATAGATGCAGGATATTCTGTGTGAGACTTGTAAAGACAGACAGTCTGCTCTCCTCACTGAGCTCACTGCAGAGCTTTAAATTATAACAAAATGCTGGAAGAAGAGATTAGTGTGATTACATACACCTTTCATGTCAACTCAACAAGTGGTTTGTAATGAGACAAAGCTCAGCTCTGCTGTATCGCCTCTTCCCCCCACAATGACTGCTGTGACATGAAAAATATAAGATGTCTGTAATCACACTTATCTCTATTCCTGTCACTTTATAATTGCACAAAGCTCTGCAGGGAGATCAGGGAGTAGTGCAGGCTGCCTGTCATTACATGTCTCACACAGAGTAACCTACTCTAAGCCATTGTGGGGATGCGCTTTTTTTCCCCCTCTGTACTTTGCTTGCTTGTTTATGATTAGTCAACATCATTTAAGGAGGGAGCGGCCTCTCTGGTAATGCCCTGTTGAGTTCATCATAAACCATAACCTAACTATTACAAGAAAATATCTCTACAGTGGAGAGATTAAAAAATTAAAACTCCATTTTATCCAGCTCTGCAGCCACTATTCCATGACGTGGCTAGTAGTGATGAGCGAGCATGCTCGCCACTGCTCGTTACTCAAGAGTTTAAAAATGCTTGAGTTTTCCATTGACTTCCATTATATTCACTACTTGAGTCGCACCGGAGAGCCCGGATACTGAATCGAGTAACGAGCAGTAGTGAGCACGCTCGCTCATCACTAGTGGCTTTCTAACATGCTCAAACGTGTGAAAGGTGCTCTTTAAACCTGATTTCTCAGCGCTGGCACAAGCCAACACTACGTGACAGGTACCTTTTTTATTGCAGTGCAACTACGAAAGCAACATGACTGCAAGTTACAGTAGTGAAATTGTCCTAACTGGTAACCCTTTAAGAATAACAATGTTGGAAGCGCAGCTCAAGTCTTAAAGGGAACCTGTCAGGTGCAATATGTCCCCAGAACCACGAGCAGTCCTGGGTACATATTGCTAATCCCTGCCTAAAGGTAACGTCACACTAAGTGACGCTCCAGCGATCCCACCAGCAACCTGACCTGGCAGGGATCGCTGGAGCGTCGCTACACGGGTTGCTGGTGAGCTGTCACACAGGCAGATCTCACCAGCAACCAGTGACCAGCCCCCAGCCAGCAGCGACGCGTGGAAGCGATGCTGCGCTTCGTAACTAAGGTAAATATCGGGTAACCAACCCGATATTTACCTTGGTTACCAGAGCACACCGCTTAGCGCTGGCTCCCTGCACTCCTAGCCAGAGTACACATTGGGTTAATTACCTGATGTGTACTGTGGCTACACGTGCAGGGAGCAGGAGCCGGCACTGACAGCGTGAGAGCGGCGGACGCTGGTAACGAAGGTAAATATCGGGTAACCAAGGAAAGGGCTTCTATGTTACCAGCGTCCGCAGAATCCGGCTCCCTGCTCATTGCACATTTAGTTGTTGCTCTGTCGCTGTCACACACAGTGATCTCTGCTTCACAGCGGGAGAGCAACAACTGAAAAATGGTCCAGGACATTCAGCAACAACCAATGACCTTACAGCAGGGGCCAGGTTGTTGCTGGATGTCACACACAGCAACATCGCTAGCAACATCGCTGCTACGTCACAAAAGTCGTGCCTCGGCAGCGATGTTGCTAGCGATGTTGCTTAAAGCCCCGTCACACTAAGCAACATCGCTAGCAACATCGCTGCTAACGAACAACTTTTGTGACGTTGCTAGCGATGTTGCTGTGTGTGACATCCAGCAACAACCTGGCCCCTGCTGTGAGGTCGTTGGTTGTTGCTGAATGTCCTGGGCCATTTTTTAGTTGTTGCTGTCCCGCTGTGAAGCACAGATCGCTGTGTGTGACAGCGAGACAGCAACAACTAAATGTGCAGGCAGCAGGAGCCGGCTTCTGCAGAGGCTGGTAACCAATGTAAACATCGGGTAACCAAGAAGCCCTGTCCTTGGTTACCCGATATTTACCTTTGTTACCAGCCTCCGCCGCTCTCACTGTCAGTGCCGGCTCCTGCTCTGTGCACATGTAGCTGCAGGACACATCGGGTTAATTAACCCGATGTGTGCTGTAGCTAGGAGAGCAGGGAGCCAGCGCTCAGTGTGCGCTGCTCCCTGCTCTCTGCATGTGTAGCTGCGTGAGCTGGTAACCAAGGTAAATATCGGGTTGGTTTCCCGATATTTACCTTAGTTACCAAGCGCAGCATCTTCCACGCTGCGCTGGGGGCTGGTCACTGGTTGCTGGTGAGCTCACCAGCAACTCATGTAGCCACGCTCCAGCGATCCCTGCCAGGTCAGGTTGCTGGTGGGATCGCTGGAGCGTCGCAGTGTGACAGCTCACCAGCAACCTCCTAGCAACTTACCAGCGATCCCTATCGTTGTTGGGATCGCTGGTAAGTTGCTTAGTGTGACTGGACCTTTAGTGTGACGTGGCCTTAACTGTCCCTGTATACACCAGCATAGATAAAGAGATCTTTAGATAAAGTGTTTCTAAAGATCCTTTAGCATATGATAAGGCCATGGACTAGTCGCAAGGCCGTTACGTCCACTGGCTAGTTGGCCCCCTTAGCGTCTTAAGGCCCAGTCACGCTAAACAACTTACCAGCGATCCCAACAACGATACAACCTGATAGGGATCGCTGGTAAATTGCTAGGCGGTCGCTGGTGAGATGTCACACTAAGCGACGCTCCAGCGATCCCACCAGCAACCTGACCTGGCAGGGATCGCTGGAGCGTCGCTACACGTGGAAGCATGCTGCGTTTGGTAACTAAGGTAAATATTGGGTAACCAACCCGATATTTACCTTGGTTACCAGCGCACACTGCTTAGCGCTGGCTCCCTGCACACCTAGCCACAGTACACATCGGATTAATTAACCGATGTGTACTCTGCTACGTGTGCAGGGAGCCGGCACTGACAGCTGAGAGCGGCGGACGCTGGTAACGAAGGTAAATATTGGGTAACCAAGGAAAGGGCTTCTTGGTTACCCGCTGTTTACCGTGGTTACCAGCGTCCGCAGAAGCCGGCTCCTGCTGCCTGCACATTTAGTTGTTGCTCTGTCTCTGTCACACACAGCGATGTGTGCTTCACAGCGGGACAGCAATAACTAAAAAATGGCCCAGGACATTCAGCAACAACCTGCGACCTCACAGCAGGGGCCGGGTTGTTGCTGGATGTCACACACAGCGACATCACTAGCAAGTTGTGCCTCAGCAGCGATGTTGCTAGCGATGTTGCTTAGTGTGACGATACCTTTAGCATGCCCCTGTGGGAATACTAACATGCTAATGAATGCGCAGCGTCAGAGGCATGGTCGTGCTCGCCTCTCGGCTGTCACTACTTATGTTCGGCTCAGTGCGCTTGATCAGAAGTCTCACACTTCCAATCATGCGCACTATGAAGCCGGGTGTACGGGTCCTGGCTTGAAATTGATGTAGTGCCTATCACTGAAGTCCGGGGATGTTCTGAGCTTGCGCACTGAATCAAATAAGAGCGGTGGCAGATGAGGTGAGAGCGACCATGCCTCTGACGCTACGCATTCATTAGCATGTTAGCGCACACAGGGCGAACTAACACCCTAATGAAAAGTCCCCTCCCTCATTTGCATACGGTAAAAGATCTTTATAAATAATTTTTCTAAAGATCTCTTTATCTATGCTAGTGTATACAGGGACGGTTAGGCAGGGATTAGTAATATGCAGCCAGAACTGCTCGTGGATCTGTGTGCATACTGCACCTGACAGGCTCCTTTAAAGCTAGACGCTTGTGCACATCTGCGAGTAGAAAACAATTTTGCATACATCACTTACAACATAGTCCATAAAATAAAGACGACGGAAAAAAAATCAAAATAATTGCAAATAGGTATTTAGTATTTATGGTCTCTGGATGCAACATTTTGGCTATAATTCAGCCTTTCCCAAACAATTATGACTCCATTTATATTGCTGTATCAGCACAATAGTCTATGAAAGCTGAGCTACTGTACCTGCCAAAAGTCCAAAAAGGAAGCGTAAACCTAACCAAGCGTGATGCAATTACAGAGAAGAGGATTTCACCCCTCCTGTCTTCAGCAGGATTTTTTTCATGTTCCTGATTCAAAACGTCTTGTATAAAGCGATCAGAGAAAACAGGGTTAGGCCTTGTACGTACTAAAAAATGGAATTTTCTTAAGAAAATTCTGCAGGCTCTCAAAGATTTCCGCACCTGCAGGAAAAAAAACCGCACCAAATCCGCACTGAAATCCGCATGCGGTTTGTTGCGTTTTGATGCGGTTTTTCCGCAGGTTGTTCCCTGTGGGATGTCACAATTACATTACTGAAATCCCGCAGCTACCGGCGGAAAAGAAGTGACATGCAATTGCTTTTGCTGCGGGAATCCCACATGCAAAACCTGTAGCTGTCAAAATCCGCCTAGTGCGCACAGCATTTTTTTTTATCATTGGATTTGCTGGTGAATCACTGCAAAAAAGCTTAAAGGGAACCTGTCATCAGAAATTTCGCCCAAAAGCTAAAAGATTCCCCCTCTGCAGCTCCTGGGCTGCATTCTAGGAAGGTCCCTGTTATTATTGTGCCCCATGTGAGACCAAAATAAAGCCTTTATAAAGTTCTACCTTTTTGTATGCAGCTTCTGTAAATCCGTCACAGGGGCGGGCTCTCTGCCGTCCGTTATTCTGCCTCCTGGTCCTGTATGCCGCCCCCATCGCTCCTTTCCATATCTGATGCACCGCCCACTGCTCCAGCCATCCCCGCGCATGCCTAGTGCCAGTCTCACAGGACTGAGCAGTGTGACCGCTGGTGACGTGTGCGCAGGCAAGTGATTATGGACGGGACTGTGACTGTTATCAGCAAGTACCCGGCCATAATCTTGTGAGCGCGCAAACCTCTCCAGCATTCACACTGAGCTCAGTGTGGATGCTAGACTGTATGGGCTGCTTCCAGGAATGACGTCCCTTTGTCACGTGATAGGGGCGTGTTCGAAATACTATCACGTGACAAAGGGACGTCATTCCTGGAAGCAGCCCATACAGTCTAGCATCTACACTGAGCTCAGTGTGACGCTGGAGAGGTTTGCGCGCTCACGAGATTATGGGCGGGTACTTGCTGATAACAGTCACAGTCCCGCCCATCATCACTTGCCTGCGCACACGTCACCAGCGGTCACACTGCTCAGTCCTGTGAGACTGGCACTGGGCATGCGCGGGGATGGCTGGAGCAGTGGGCGGTGCATCAGATATAGAAAGGAGCGATGGGGGCGGCATACAGGACCAGGGGGCAGAATAACGGACGGCAGAGAGCCCGCCCCCGTGACGGATTTACAGAAGCTGCATACAAAAAGGTAGAACTTTATAAAGGCTTTCTTTTGGTCTCACATGGGGCACAATAATAACAGGGACCTTCCTAGAATGCAGCCCAGGAGCTGCAGAGGGGGAATCTTTTAGCTTTTGGGCGAAATTTCTGATGACAGGTTCCCTTTAAGGACATTTTCTGCAGGGAAACATGCAGCAAATCCGCGGGAAAATCCGGCTACTGCGCACAGAGCCTTAATCTTCTCCAGATATCTTCTACTTTCAACAAGCAGAGGTTAATATGCATGGCTTAAAGGGAATCAATCACCAGGTTTTTGCTACATCGTCTGAGAGCAGCATGATGAACAGGCAGAGACCCTGATTCCAGCGATGAGTTACTTATGGGGCAGTGTTTTGCTTTTTCAATATATGCAGGGTTTTAATCAGTAGGAATTTGTTACAAAGCAAGGTGCCTTCTGGTCCATCCACATCCCCACCACTGATTGGCCGCATTCTGTCAATATACAGTGTACACAGTTGCCAATCAGTGTTGTGGGCAGGGTTATACAGGGCTCAGCATTCTGAGCTCCACAGCAGAGAACATTGTAATTGTATAACAAGTGCTGCATCTAGTAAACCAAGTGATACATTGCTGGAATAAGCCTTCATCCTTACATCATACTACTTTCTGATTACATAGTAAAAGTCTGCTGACAGATTGCCTTTAAATGGATTGTCCCAAAAACATTAAAAACCTATTCACCGAGCAATGGGAGGAAGGCTCGTTCTGCAGCCAGGTACCTTACAGATGGCCAATTGTAAGAACAAGGAAGGCTGAACTCCTGGGACACACAGTATATAGAATATTTATGCATTATTTTTAGAATTAGCTAGATTGATGGTAACAGCAAGAATAGTACCTGAGCGTTGTCAGTGGAGCCAGTGTTCCTCATAGTCCGATGATGATCACACAGTACCACACTAGTGTCTGCTGAAGTTTTCCCTCCATGGAATATCTTTAATTTCTGGAACATATCCCTTCTGACAACATTTTAAAGCCTCTTATGATGGAGGTAGAATGAACTCACGTGTCTGTCACACAAGTTTCCTGTTCATTCAAGTTCACTCGGAATTCAGTCGATTTGTACAAGAGTGGAGGAAGCACTCTACACAAAAGTGCCCAGCCATTTCATATGGCTACCATTTACCAAATTTATCTGAACTTGTAACCTCGCTTTGCTTCCTTGTAGGATACCCAATGTAACAATGCACTTCCTATCCAGCCCAACGTGACATCACTCACTACAGAGTAATTAATGGGAACGTCCGGGCCCAGCTGGCAGGAAGCACTACAAGCCGCAAGTATAAGGCGATACAACCCAGGCACAGATAACCTGCAGCGCTCAACAGTGTGCTACACCGAGCACCAAAACTACATGGCCAACAGCATAAAGCAGAAAGAGAACGTACGAGGAGCAAGAGCGTCCTAAAATATTACCTATTCATGTGTATGGGTCAAGGATGAGGAGATCTTACCCAGTGAATTTCAGGGAAAAGGGATCAGGCATGCTCTATTTCAACATGCCCAATCCTTTGTCCCCAAAGGAGATAAACCACTGGTAACACAGAATACCAACCAGGAGAATGTGCACGTGTACCTAGCATTGCTTCCAATTTTAATTACAATGTGAAAATGTTCATTTCAGGGATACGTACTAACAGACATTCAAGTTTATATTGGATATGTACTAACAGAGGGTTCTTGTTCTTCACTCATGGGCGATGTTTTGATTGTTTTCTTTTTTCCCGCTGTTACGAGAGCCATTATATTTGTATTTTTCCATCAATATAGCCATATGAGGGCTTATTTTTTTTGCGGGACGAGTTGTACTTTTGAATGAAACCATTAGTATTACCATATAGCGATCAGATTAATTGAAATTGATTTTATATACCGTATATGTATACTTAAAAAAAAAAAAAAAAATGTTATTTTCAATGGGGCAAAAAGGGGGGTGATTTGAATGTGTAGGGGTTTTTTTTGTTTTGTTGGGGTTTTTTCACATTTTTAATTTATTTTATTAGTCCCCTAGGGGATTTTGTCACTGCACAGTCCGATTTCCTGTGCATTTTTGCTGATCAGGGCAGCATTGCTCTGATCAGCAGAAATGCTCATCTCCTTTGAGTGGTGGCGTCAATGGTCATCAGCTGACCCTGCTCTGCCATGACAACACATTGGCGTCCCGAAATTGTGTCACGGGTCCGCTAATGGTGGCGGGAAGTGGTGCAATCCCACCGCAACCCTTTAAAATTGCGCTACCAGTGTCTGACAATGCGACAATGCGATATAAGGGGTTAAAAGGCACGGGTGGATCTCCGATCCACCTGTGCCTGTTAGCCACACAAACGTACCAGTACTTCCTTCCTTGGTTGTTAAGGGGTTAGGCAGAAGATTTTTACTATTAATTCTATTATTGTAAAGCAACTAACATAACCCCCTTTCTACTGTCATTGAGTTTTCACATTTAAAACCAAATACTATTTGATTTTCTCAAAAACAGCCCTCCGAGAGCCATTCATTAACAGACAGCCCGCAATGGCAATGGCTAATGGAAAACAATAAACAGTAAAGGACACAGCGTATGGCTAAAGAGGATTTGCACAAATAATATTTTTACACAAGGCATTTATTAGCCCAGTAAACCAGCGTGTGACCTGGAGACGCCTTACGTGACCCGATCTTCATGTCCTGGCCCTGTTCTTACTTTCTACTACTTATTACTTTTCACGTTTGAGTAACAAGAGGAACATTAGGCGGTCGCTCAATCACAAGAGCTATACAATCATTTTTTTATAACCCCAAATACAAGAAATGCTCTGTCACTTACAAAAAAAAAAAAAAAAAATAATAAGACAACACAAGCAATGCAATTATTCCAAAACAGATTCAATGGTCCAGATTCCCCCATCAGGCAAAAAGAAAAACCCAAAAAAGTGAAAAATAAGATTAACTGCCCTAACTACCTGGTCAAAGTGCAAAAAATAAAAAAATTAAAAAAAAGGTTATTTATTGGAGCAGCAGAATAAAAATGTAGGTCTTCAATATAGAAAAATATTGTCGAATATTAACAAAAATTCTAATCATAAATGATATCTACGTTCTCACTCTAAATGCGCACACAGTATATCCATGTATATCCATGACTGAACTGTGACGTCAGAGATCAAAGATAATAAGGCGCTCCGGAGAGCTGCTCGTATGTACAGCCCAGCACATACGTATATTGGCCGAGCACCAGCACATACAGGCAAGCATATACATATACAAGACTGCGCTATGGATATCCAAACAGAATATGGATAAAGCGCTATATAATGCTTGGTACCCATAGTTTACAAATCATCTAAACAAATACAGTTGAAACCAGGAGTTTCCCTCCGCTCTCTATAAAGACACATCTGCAGGTTTTTCTCACTATCTGACGTGAAATCAGAATAAACCTTCCCATCGTACCCTGCAGCAGGAAATAGATGGGAGGAGCGGAGCAGCACAGCACAGGAGAAGCGGAGGATCTGAGCGACGTACAGAGGGGAGAGCGCGCCCACGAGAGCATGGGCGTGCACTTGCGATGCAATCACAGCGCCGCCCAAACTCTCATGCGTGCGACCACGTCACTAGGTGTCCCGGCGTGCACGGGACCTCGGGCGCAGTGGGCGGCGTTATGAGGGATGATTTGGAGCATGGGGGACGGCGTAAGATACAGCAACGGACGCCACACGGCCCGCCCCCATGGACGATTTACAAGATTTTCAAACCGAAAGGTACAAGTTTATAAAGTATTTATTTTGGTTTAAAAGGGGGCACAAAAAGTATAGAAACCTTACTAGAATGCAGCCCAGGAGCTGCAGAGGGGGAAACTTTTAGGTTGAAAGCCAAATTTCTGATGACAGGTTCCCTTTAAATGGTTTGACTTGGGTCAAACATTTTGGATCTCCTTCCACAAGCTTCTCACAATAGTTGGTAGGAATTTGGGTCCATTCCTCCTGACAGAACTGGTGTAACTGAGTCATGTTTGTAGGTTGCCTTGCTCGCAGCAGCTTTTTCAACTTTACTCATAAATATGCAATAGGATTGAGATCAGGGCATTGTGATGGCCACTCCAAAACACTGACTTTGTTATCTTTAAGCCACTTTGTAACCAGTTGGTCAGTATGCTGCTGGTCATTGTAAGAGTTGAGCAAGTTTCGAAATATTTGTATTTGTGATACTTGTAACGAGTACTTTGTAACACTCACGTATTTGTTCCAAATAGCGAGTACAATGCAAGTCTTTGGCATATGCGAGTAATTTTCTGCTGGACTCAAGCAGAAAATTAATCGAATTTTCCATTCGGCAGAAAATTACTCGCATATCCCAATGACATCCATTGTAGTCGCTATTCGGAACGAATACACAAGTATTACAAAGTACTCGTTACGAGTATCACGAATACGAATATTTGTAAACTTGCTTAACTACAGTTATTGTCCATTTGGAAGACTCATTTCCACATAAGCTTTAAGTTCCTAGCTGATATCTTGAGATGTTGCTTCAGTATTGTTATTTCAGTACATTTTGTGACAATCCCTGCCAGGGTCGGGGATACTCGGAACCGGGCCGAACTAGTCTGCGGACTTCAGCGGTGGCGGGGTCCGGCTCTGTGACCCTGGCAGTGTCTTTAAAATAAAAGGAGGATGATGATGGGAGTTGTGTTTTTAGAGATTTTTAAAGTTTGTGACGCCACATGTGTTTTTTGCGGCTATGTGAGCCACTGCTGTGCTGTGGGTTTCCCCAGGCAGATGAGGAGGGCGCAGCTGAGGTGTTCTTACTCCCAACAGCTGGAGTGAGGCCCCGAGATAACCGTTGATTAAATGAAATGTCTATGAGGGCAGGCTGTGACGCAGGAGGAATGGAGGCGACACCGTGGCTTTGCAATAACAGTCTTCTACTCACTGTACCGATTCTCAGTTTACAGGCAGGTTAGTCCACAACATTATGCTGGGATCCTCAGTGATGGGCAACCACCGATCCCGAATAAGTCCGAGGCCATTACCGGTTCTCCATGTTGTTTGCCTTTCCTGGCCGTCTCTCTGCGCTGACTTTCTCCCTCCTGTCCTGCGCCTCCACACACAGTGCCCTGAGCCAGGGGCTGCAGACCAGCAATGGGACTTCTGCCTGCCTAGCTCCCTCAGGGAACCTTCAAAGGGATTTCTGCCTGCCTGGCTCCCTGGTCCTCTGTGGCACCCTTCCAGTGGTTTGTGTGCTGCTTGTGGCCCAAAGGTGTGTACAGCCACCCTGGCCTCCGGTGTCACTATGAAGTCCTGAAGTATCGTCCTAGCCTAGGGACCGCGACCCCGTTTGCGACCAATCTCTTCACTTCGAGCTACTGTCTGTGAAACGTGACTATAAGTCACTGGGATCCTTTCTTCCATCTCCTCAGAGTTGAGCAGGACCCCTGGGGCCCTCACCCCTAGTCGGTCTCCTCCCACCTCCTGACTGACTGTCAACTGTCAACTTTTAAACTTAGCTTTCCCCTTTTACCTCAGACAGCTCACCCACCAAGCTCCACCCCCTGGATGGTTCTAGAGACACAGGGCTTAAGTGCCATAACCAGACTACTTGTCGCTAAGCATTAAATGGGACCTGCCCCGGCCCTGATCTAATGTGTGAGCTAATAATTGGGTGTCTGCAGGTTTTTGGTTTTGAACCGATAGATGGCCTCTTTCTTACCCAGGATGGGGCACCACACCTCTGACTGAGGCGTAGTACCCCTGTGGCGATGGCAGCCTCAGGGGCACCACACAACAGTCCCTCCTGCAGCTAAACAACCCCACAACATGATGCTGCTACCACCGTGTTTCACAGTTGGGATGGTGTTCTTAGGCTTCAAATCTTCTCCTTTTTTCCTCCAAATGTAACAATAGTCATTATGGCCAAACAGTTCGATTTTTGTTTAATCAGACCACAAGACAGGTCGCTAAAAATTTAAGGCCTTTGTTCCTATGTGCATTTGCAAATATTAATCTGGCTTTTTTCTTTTGTGTAATGACTTCTTCCTGGCAGAGTGGGCTTTCAGCCGTTGTTGATACAATATCCATTTGTGGATAATGACAATCTTACCAGCTTCTGCCAGCATCTCCACAAGGTCTTTTGCTTTTGTTCTTGAGTTGACCAAAGCACGTTCATCTCTGGTATACAGAACTCATCTCCTTCCTGAGCAGTATGATGGTTGGACATTCCCATCTTTTTTGTACTTGCGTATAATTGTTTGTACAGATGAACAAGGCACCTTCAGGTATCTGGAAATTGCACCCAAGGATGAACCAGACTTGTGCAAGTCCACAACTCTCTTCCTGAGATCTTGGCTGATTTATTTTGCCTTTCCCATGACGCTACATACACAAAGAAGCAGTGTGTTTCAGGTGTTCATTAAAATACACCACAGGTGCGTCTCAAATTAACTCAGATGTTGCTAATAAACCTATCAGAAGCTTCCAAACACATGACATCATCATATGGACTGTCCCAGATTGTTTAAAAGGCATAGTACTCTTAAGGTGGCTTTACACGCTACGATATTGCTAGCAATTTCGAGCGAGTAAGTACCCGCCTCCGTCGCCCATGTGTGATCACTGCCGCTGCGAACATTATCGCTACGACAGCGTCACACGCACTTACCTGGTCGGCGGCGTCGCTGTGACTGCCGAACAATCCCTCCCTCAAGGGGGAGGGACGTTCGGCGTCACCGCGACGTCACTAAGCGGCCGGCCAATCAAAGCGGAGGGGCAGAGATGAGCGGGACGTAACATCCCGTCCACCTCCTTCCTTCCGCATTGGGGCCGGCGGCAGGTAAGGAGACGTTCCTCGCTCATGCGGTGTCACACATAGCGATGTGTGCTGCCGCATGAGCGATGAACAACATCGATAAACAACCCTTACTGATTTTTGAGTTTGGGACGACCTCTCCATGGTGAACGATTTTCACCATTTTTGAGGTCGCTTAAGGTCGCTGGTCAGTGTCACACGCTGCGATATCGTTAATGACGCCGGATGTGCGTCACTAACAACGTGACCCCGACGATAAATCATTAACGATATCGTAGCGTGTAAAGCCCCCTTTAGTGTATGTAAACTTTTGACTTTGCAGAAAGTAATAAAAGTTCCTTAAAACACTCTCTCTCATTATTCTGGCATTTGGCAAATTATATATATTATAATTTTGGTTCCTAATTGACCTAAAACGGGAAAGGTTTATTCTGAGTTCATGTCAGTGAGCAAAGTAGGCATGTGTCTTAACTGTATAATAAACATGAAAAAGATAGAAATAAAAAAGTGCAGGTTTCTAATTTTATATATATATATATTTTTTTTATCAATACGTTGTGTATATCTTTATATATTTTGATCATCCTTTGGCAGCCAGTTTAGGCGGTGTGATAATCCCACAGTGAAAATGGCAGTCAAAAACTAGGAGTTTTCAGGCGGAAACTCCCCTCCTGGAGGATTCCCTGCAGCGATTATGAAGAGCTTTTTCAAGTGTTGTGGCAGTGTTTTTTCTGAAGCATTTTTTTGCAGCTTTTTGATTGGACAGTGCCTAGTTTGGCGCGTCTTCCTTCAGAAGTGAATTCAAAGACGTGACAAGCCTTTTCTTTCCTCCAACCAAGTGTGTAAGACACTCCAAAACAAGAAAATATGAACAGCAAGTCATTTTTCCCTATAAAAGAGAATATGAAGATTTTTTTTGATCATTTTATGACAGCTTTTCCAAGGTTTTTATAAGTGGAGATGCTCAAAAGCATTCCAAATATAGATGCAGCTCAAAAATAACTTTATTGTGGCATTTTTTTTTTTATTTTTTTTTTAATAGAAAAATCAAGAATTTACTTCACTTGGATGGCATCTAAGTGTGATGCATTATTTGACAGCTCAATTCCCATAAATTGAATAAAAAATTAATAAGTTATTTTGCAGACGATCGGTCATGTTAACTGCCCCATTGACCATAATAATACATGTTCTCACAATGAAGAACACGGATAGAGCTCATTTATGAAACTCAAATTAAATTAAGACTAGAGATAGCCAGATTTGAAGAATAACCGGGACCAGCGGGTCCCGACTAATTTTTTTTAATTTTTTTAAAATCAGGTTCCGTCCGGAATTTGATACCCACATAATTTTATGGGAACCAGAATTGAGCGAATAAAAATGTTGGTGGAAGGGATGGGGGGGGACAGGAGCGTGAGCGGCATACTCACCAAAGCTCTGTGTCATGGCAGCAATCTGCTTCCAGGTCATGCATTCACTTCCAGAGCTGCGTGCATCTATATCATGCACTAAAAAACTTTTAGATGCTAGAATGTATGGGCTCCTTCCAGGTATGACGTAATTTGTCACGTGATGGGGGGGGGGGGGGGAGTGGAACGTGTTCAAAGTGCAGCCCAGTTTAGAATAAACACTCTTTTTCTAAGTCAACGTGGGCATGGAGCTGTCTATAATTATAGAAGTGGGGGTCTGGGAGTAAGACCCCTAGATGGAGGAGGGATGAGCAGATCTGTGCCCGCAATGTTTCCTCCTCTGTTCATCCTGAGCCCTTCTGGTTCAGGATTCATGAGCAGGGGGTTCCAAATGAGCTGCACCCCCGATGTCTGTTCCTCTGCTCATCCTGAGCCCCCCCGATTCATGATTCATGATGCAGGAGGCTTCGGATGAGCTGCGCCCGCAATGTTTTCTCATCCTGAGCCTCCTGGTTCATGAATCATGATTCTGCTCCGCAGACAGCGCATGTGAGTGATTGCAGGCAGATTCTGTACACAGATTGGGGGCGCGTCTGACAGCAACCAATCACAGAGGACAGACCAGCCAGGGGGCAGAGAAATGATGAGCGGCCCAGGGAGGCCGGAGGAGCAGCACACAGCCGCAACGGAGCCTCGGTAAGCATGAAGCGATCACTTAATTCTTATTTTCTTTATTTTTCCTTTATTTTTAATTTTTTTAATTTCTACAGTGCCGGATCCGGATCAAACACCCGGGATCTCGGGCCCAGGTCTGGGACCCGACACCTTTGAAACCCCGCGGATCCGGACTTATAGTCTGGGTCCGCCCATCACTAATTAAGACTAAACAGTGAGGCTAGGCCTATACTATACTTCTTATTGGAATAAACAAATGTGATTATACACTGCTCACAAGAAGTTAGGGATATTTGGCATTCAGGTGAAATTTATGGACAAAGTACAAAGTTCACACTACAGTGATATTTTATCATGACAGTAGGGCATTTAAGTAGGAGCATGCAATGGGGATTTCCTCATCTCATACAATTTATTTATTTACCCATACAAATCAATGAGGAAGTGCAAAACCGCCGTTTATTTCCTAGCAAAAGATGAGATTTTGCTGCAGAAAAAAAACGCAGCAAAAACGCCCAGTGTGAACAGAGCCTAACAAGTCAATGGAAAGGAGTTCGGAGATATTCTCCCAAGAAGCAATGCGTCGGGGGAGGGCTCCTCCTTAGGGTATGTTCACACATCAGGTTTTTGCTGTGCGGCACAATCTGGCGCTTTTCTGAAAAAACAGATATGGCAACAGCTGTCGCCGCATCCGGTTTTTCCCCCATAGACTTACATTAGCGCCGGATTGTGCCGCATGGCCTTGCGTTGCGTCCGTTTTTTGCCATATGCGGCATATTTAGCCGGTGCAGCAACCAGATAAAACGTTGGATGCTGCGTTTTTTGCTGCGGCAAAAAAAAACGCATCATGCCGGATCCGGCGCAATTTACAATGGAAGCCTATGGACGCCGGATGCGGCGTCCTGCGGCAAAAAACGCATACGGCCGCCGGATACGGTTTTTTGAACTGCGCGTGCTCAGTATCAAACCGGATCCGGCAAAAAACGGACAGGCTGCAAGGAAAACTTATGCAACACATCCGTTGTATAGGTTTTTGAGCCGGATTCGGCCAGACAGAAAAAAACTTATGTGTGAACTTAGCCTTACACACAGATTGAGATTATGGTATTTCTTAGCAAAGAAACTTCTCATTTCAGGATTAAGTGAAGAACAAAACTTCAACAGTTTTCCCAATTCATCGTCTGTGTACAACGGACCCTTCTGAGCAACCTGCAAACAATTAATCCTAATGGGATAATCTCTCACCTGTCACTTCAAGACTAGAAACTTCCGTTACCAATACTGGGAGCTAATTGTGCTGAAAAGAGAAAAATAAGCAAGAACAGGCACCCTCACTACATAGCCCGGCCTCCCCGGCCCCACACTGCAGATTACAGCTCTCAGAAATAATTACTGGCCGCAAATAAAGTGCTGATCTCAGTTCTGGATCTGCTCCGTCTTCTGATAGTGGCAGGAGTCTCCTATTAAAATCAATGAGGCTGATGTGCAGTACCCGGCCGAGGACACCATCAGAGGACGGAGCAGATCCAGAAATAAGCATTTCCGGCCACCTGCACCATAATCAGCTGATCAGTGGGGGTCCCATTGCGCACCTTGTCCTGACGCAATGATGACTTTTCACATTCACATCTCATCTCTGCAGATTTCCATCTTCTTCGTTCTCCTGCAGCACATCCCGACAATGCCCCTAAAAGTAGCAGAATGATTATAATACTTCTATTTAAAAATATCTGCCCTACGCAGTGCCCCAGAATAAACAATGGCCCCTCACAGTATTCTCTACACAAAATATGACCCACACTGTCCCCCTTATGGTACATGCCCTCCATATTCCCTCTTTCCAAACTGAGCCTAGTGTTTACAGTGTCCTTTACACTGTGACCCCTTATACTGCCCAGTCTTTATACTGTGCCTTCATCACACTCCTCCTCCTTGCTATAACCTCACACTGTCCTCCCATTCTGCCCCCTCTCCATACCACCCCCTCCACTACCCAGTCTTTATTCTGTGCCCCTCACATTCTTCTCATCCCTTGCTGTCTCCTCACTACCTCCTGTGTGTCCATATTTTTCCACCTCACTCCACCATCCTGCCCACTTGCTCCTCATACCATGTCACTCTTTATTCTGTGTCCTCAAAATTTCTTTCCAGTTCGCTCCACATCCTCTTTGTCTCCATGCATCACCCCTCATCCTCTCTGTCCCCATGCATCACCCCTCATCCTCTGTCCCCATGCATCACCCCTCATCCTCTCTGTCCCCATGCATCACCCCTCATCCTCTCTGTCCCCATACATCACCCCTCATCCTCTCTGTCCCCATGCATCACCCCTCATCCTCTCTGTCCCCATGCATGAAACCTCATCCTCTCTCTCCCCATGCATGAAACCTCATCCTCTCTCTCCCCATGCATGAAACCCCATCCTCTCTCTCCCCATACTGTGTCCAAAGATACTTCCCCCTCCCCATCGTCTCTTCCCACCATACTCTGTCCAGATAGTCCCCCCCCACTGTGAATATAGATATTGCCCCCTCCCCACCCTCTGTCCCCTTAAACTGTGTCCACAGATGGTTCCCTCCCCCATACTGTTTCATAAATACTCACCTCTCACCCCATAATGTTCCTCCTCCGTGTCTTCTTCAGCTCCACAGTGGAGCACTTATCAGCGTTTCTCTGCCGCCTCTGCGCTGCGGCGCTGGCTTCCAGGTCAGCAGTCTGATCAGCTGACCTGATCACATGACAGCCGTCGTTCTGACCCGGAAATCAGCGCCATGGATTACCGCTTCAATTGTCCTCGCGTCTGACAGATAAAAGGACAATTGAACAGTGGGAGCCGCGCGCTGCACTTTCTATGAGTGCGGCTGTCAGCGTGACAGCCACACTCAGAAAATAGCGGCTACCACCCCGGCAGACTTCCACACCGCCGCATCAGGCAGCCCGACAGCGCCCCGCCAGTTCCCCCCTAGAGACGCCTCTGGCATATGTCTCCGCTCCACATGGCTAATTTGCATAGTTTACAAATTAGCCATGTGGACAGAGCCAGAGGCGCTCTTCAGATTTTCTGGTACGCCGTTCCGGCGCATACCGCTGCAAAAAAAGCACTGGTTCTGGGTGCATATTGCTAATCCCTAACTAACCGTCCCTGTATACACTAGCATAGATAAAAAGAGATCTTTAGAAAAACTATTTCTAAAAATCTTTTATCGAATGCTAATGAGAGCGGGGACGAACCCCAAGGTTGTTGATTCCCTGGCTAGTTGGCTCCATTAGCATGTTAGTGCACCCCTGTGGATGTGCTAACATGGTAATGAATGTGCAGCGTCAGAGGATGATCTCACTCACCTCTCTATTGCTCAACGCTGGATTTCGGCTCAGTGCACATGATCCCAGAGTCATGCGCACTACTTCAGTTTGAAGCCGGGACGTGTACACCCAGCTTCATAGTACAAATGACCCATACTCCGGGGTCATGTGCACTGAGCTGAAATCCAGTGTTGGGCGGCGCAGATGTGAGTGAGATCATTCTCTGACGCTGCACATTTATTACCATGTTAGAACACCCACAGGAGCGCACTAACATGCTAATGGAGCTAGCCGGGGAAGCAACACCCTTGGGACTAGTCCCTGTGCTCATTAGCATACGATAACAGATCTTTAGAAATACTTTTTGTAAAGATCTCTTTATCTATGCTAGTGTATACAGGGACGGTTAGGCAGGGATTAGCAATATACACCCAGATCTGCTCGTGGTTCAGGGTGCATATTAGACCTGACCGGTTCCCTATAACAAATCCCTGGAATCAAGCTCTATTCACCCAAAATCATGTTGCTCTCAGAGTGCATAGCAAAAACTGATGACAGACTCCTGTGATAAAGATCTTTTTTTATGCATACATAAATATCTAATCATCCACAAATGAGCATTTTTCTTGTTCGGCAGGTGATCACCAGCAGTTTCCACAGGACATTTACTGTGCAGCTTCTAAGCATTTCACAATACACATTTTTCCAGGGAAAGCAATTCTAAAAAATCCTCCTCCACACACCACTATTATTAGTAATGTCCAGTCCCACAGAAAAAAACCTACGTTACTGTTGAATTTCAGAACAGAACTATTTCCGCGTGTCAGACTCGTAGTCAGCGTCATGTTACAGCGAGTCTAGAGATTTACCCAGAACCCAGTCACAATCTGAGAAAATCTCTTCAATGTCCAACAGTAAACGGAAAACACCAAGATCACTGAGAAAGCCTCTCTGTAATCACAGGAGGGATCGTATACAGTGTATGACCCGCAGAAAAAGCAAGATGACAGAAAGAAGCAAGACTATCAGGAGAAAAATGAAGACGGAACTCACTGCTGTTTCTGCAAACTTGGTGTACAGACTAGGACACTATGTGTCATATTTATAATATACAGTGCTGGCCAAAAGTATTGGCACCCCTGCAATTCTGTCAGATAATACTCAGTTTCTTCCTGAAAATTATTGCAATCACAAATTCTTTGGTATTAGTATCTTCATTTATTTTGCTTGCAATGAAAAAACACAAAAGAGAATGAAACAAAAATCAAATCATTGATCATTTCACACAAAACTCCAAAAATGGGCCAGACAAAAGTATTGGCACCCTTAGCCTACTACTTGGTTGTACAACCTTTAGCCAAAATAACTGCGAACAACTGCTTCCGGTAACCATCAATGAGTTTCTTACAATGCTCTGCTGGAATTTTAGACCATTCTTCTTTGGCAAACTGCTCCAGATCCCTGAGATTTGAAGGGGCCTTCTCCAAACTGCCATTTTGAGATCTCTCCACAGGTGTTCTATGGGATTCAGGTCTGGACTCATTGCTGGCCACTTTAGTAGTCTCCAGTGCTTTCTATCAAACCATTTTCTAGTGCTTTTTGAAGTGTGTTTTGGGTCATTGTCCTGCTGGAAGACCCATGACCTCTGAGGGAGACCCAGCTTTCTCACACTGGGCCCTACATTATGCTGCAAAATTTGTTGGTAGTCTTCAGACTTCATAATGCCATACACATGGTCAAGCAGTCCAGTGCCAGAGGCAGCAAAGCAACCCCAAAACATCAGGGAACCTCCGCCATGTTTGACTGTAGGGACCGTATTCTTTTCTTTGAATGCCTCTTTTTTTTTTCCTGTAAACACTATGTTGATGGCTTTTCACAAAAAGCTCTACTTTTGTCTCATCTGACCAGAGAACATTCTTCCAAAACGTTTTAGGCTTTCTCAGGTAAGTTTTGGCAAACTCCAGCCTGGCTTTTTTATGTCTCGAGGTAAGAAGTGGGGTCTTCCTGGGTATCCTACCATACAGTCCCTTTTCATTCAGACGCCGACAGATAGTACGGGTTGACACTGTTGTACGCTCGGACTGCAGGGCAGCTTGAACTTGTTTGAATGTTAGTCGCGGTTCTTTATCCATCATCCGCACAATCTTGCGCTGAAATCTCTCGTCAATTTTTCTTTTCCTTCCACATCTAGGGAGGTTAGCCACAGTGCCATGGGCTTTAAACTTTTTGATGACACTGCGCACCGTAGACACAGGAACTTTCAGGTCTTTGGAGATGGACTTGTAGCCTTGAGATTGCTCATGCTTCCTCACAATTTGGATTCTCAAGTCCTCAGACAGTTCTTTGGTCTTCTTTCTTTTCTCCATGCTCAATGTGGTACACACAAGGACACAGGACAGAAGTTGAGTCGACTTTAATCCATGTCAACGGCTGCAAGTGTGATTTAGTTATTGCCAACACCTGTTAGGTGCCACAGGTAAGTTACAGGGGCTGTTAATTACACAAATTAGAGAAGCATCACATGGTTTTTCAAACAGTGCCAATACTTTTGTCCACCCCTTTTTTATGTTTGGTGTGGAATTATATCCAATTTGGCTTTATGACAATTTTTTTTTTTTTTTCATTGAAGACAAAATAAATGAAGATAATACCAAAGAATATGTGATTGCAAGCATTTTCAAGAAGAAACTGATCATCTGACAGAATTGCAGGGGTGCCAATACTTTTGGTCGGCACTATATATATATATATACACATTATATATATACACACACACACACACACACACACACACACACACATACATACATACATACATACATACATATATATATATATATACATACATACACATATACATACGAGCATAATTGGTTCCGGGAGTGCGCTCTTAAATCAAGTTACTCTTACATCTCAGCAAATTATACCATAGGAAATAATTGAAACAGACAATTCGTTCCCCATCCCAAAAATATTTACTGTATTTATACAAACTTGTTACAGTAATATAAAATAATGTACTGTATTCATATAAAATTATTACAGTACACTAATACAAAATACTGTACAGTAAAAAAAACAAAGCAAATTAAACTGCACTTTAGCTTACAATAAAATTGTTGGTGTACGAGAGATACAGTATAAGCAATGGGCTGTACATGTTAGAAGAAGGTACAGTGCTATATCCACACATGCAAATTAATAGACCTGCTATATAGTATGTACTGTACTGTACAATGGTTTACTGTATACAATATACAGTACATATGGACAGAAAGTTACATATAAAGCGGGTCAGAACGTGGAGAAAGGACAGAACCGGAAGTGTGCACGGTAAGTATTTGTTCTTCTTGCAAAGCATTGCTCTTAAGTTTTTAAAATGCTTTGCTTGTCTTGCAAATCGCTCTCAAACTAAGTTAGGGGTACTTCTCACATAGCGAGATCGCTGCTGAGTCACGTTTTTGTGATGCACCAGTGACCTCATCAGCGATCTCGCTGTGTGTGACACTGAGCAGCGATCTGGCCCCTGCCGTGAGATCGCTGCTCGTTACACACAGTGCTGGTTCATATTTTGGACGTTGGTCTCCTGCTGTGAAGCACACATCGCTGTGTTTGACAGCGAGAGAGCAACGATCTGAATGTGCAGGAAGCAGGGAGCCGGCTTCTGACAGCCTGCAGTAAGCTGTAACCAAGGTAAATATCGGGTAACCAAGTGAAGGGCTTTGCTTGGTTACCCGATATTTACCTTGGTTACTAGTGTCCGCCGCTCTCAGGCTGCCAGTGCCGGCTCCCAGCACACGTAGCTGGAGTACAGATCGGGTAAAGAAGCACAGCGGTTTGCTTATTAACCCGAAGTGTACTCTGGCTAGGAGTGCAGGGAGCCAGCGCTAAGCGGTGTGCGCTGGTAACCAAGGTAAATATCGGGTAACCAAGCGCTTGGTTACCCGATATTTACCTTAGTTACCAAGAACAGCATCGCTTCCACGCGTCGCTGGTGCCTGGGGGCTGGTCACTGGTCGCTGGTGAGATCTGCCTGATTGACAGCTCATCGGTGACCATGTAGCGACGCACCAGCAATCCTGACCAGGTCAGATCGCTGGTGGGATCGCTGGAGCGTCGCTAAAGTGTGACGGTACCTTTACTCTTAAACCAAGGTTCCACTGTGTATATATTTATATATTTTATATGTTCATGTGGCAGCACATGTACAGGTCATCACAGACCTCAGACACTAACTGATCAGGATCAAACACAGGATGCAGGTCATGGTAGCACAAGCCCCACTCCCATTTAAATAAAAAATAAATACACAAGACACAAATTTTGGAAGAAATAGGCCGTGATGTTTATTAAGGGATTACTAAAAAATTCCAATAAATATAATAAATAAATAATTCCCATATAAATACATTGACCAAAAAAACAAATAATGACCAAATCCACCCAGCAACTAGCTGGGCTTATCCCACTAATAAACACGACAGAGCCATCTCCGCCCCTCCGCTTCTATTGGCCGCCTGCCGTGTGACGTCGCTGTGACGCCGCACGACCCACCTCCTTAAAAAGGAGGCGGGTCGCCGACCAGAGCAACGTCGCAGGGCAGGTAAGTGCGTGTGAAGCTGCCGTAGCGATAATGTTCGCTATGGCAGCTATCACAAGATATCGCATATGCGACGGGGGCGGATACTATCGCGCTCGGCATCGCTATCCTCGGCTAGCGATGTCGCAACGTGCAAAGTACCCCTTAGTTCTTAGCAGAACTTGGATATGTAATACAGCGACCTGCACACATCATACAATATGCGGAAAACCACCGGTCAGACGCCCGTTCTGAATGGTCTCTTTTACGCTATGTGCGCACGTTGCGTTTTTTCATGCGTTTAGGCAGCGTTTCAATGCCAAAAAGCTTGCATTTTGATTTCTAAGCAAATTCTATGGGAATTTAGCAAAATTTGTCCGCACGATGCTTTTTGAAATGCAGCGTTTTGAGTGACAAAATTTTGTCAAAATCTCTGCGTTTATAAAAGAAGCAGGTCAATTCTTTGTTGGGTTTTGGCAGCGTTTAGCTAACATTGAAGTCAATGAACGTTTTGAAAACGCATCCAAAATCAAAATCCTAGCGTTTTGGGTTTTTTTATGCTAAACGCATGCTTTTTTGTCAATATTAAAGCATGTGTTTTTGGCATTACAGTGAGGTCAAGGGGTTTCCTTTTGTCCTCACATCCAGCCCGACTTAAAATAAAGAGTTAAACAATAAGTTCATTTTATTTTTAACATAAATATTAAATCTCAATAATCATTTTAGGAAAATTATCATGATAGTGTATGATTTAAAGCATGACATTTTTTTCCACTTTTTTCCTAGTGTTTGAATGTTCAAACTTTATTTAGTAGTGTCTTTGTATTGAAAATGCATCCCAATTTAAGCACTGAAAATGCATGTAAAACGCGGTCAAGACGCGGTAAAAACGCAAGAAAAATGGATGCGTATTTCCTGTGTTTATGTGGTCAAAACCAAATATGACAATGACAAATTCTGCCAGAGGATGCGTTCATTTCTGCAAGGTATGGGACGCAACGTGCGCACATAGCCTCACATATGTTCGGCCGTTTCCTAAGTGCTTGTTCATTTATTGCCGGTGGGTTTTTCGTTTTTTTCAGGATTTTGGGGGCTTTTTTTTTTATCCTTGGAGTTTTCCAGGCTTTTTTTTAACTCACTGCACAATGAAAAACCACTAGCAGTTTCTTAGATAGAAAACATTGGGAAAATGCTCAGGAAGACACATAAGCGGCTTCCAGGCGTCTGCTGTCCCTTGCCACGGTCTTGTATTATAAGTGTCGAGCATCTTCAAAGCAGAAGCCGCTTGAAGAACGCTTCACTCACTTCTTTTGCGTCTTTTGAAACTTGGAGCAATTAAAAGACACTCAAAAGCCTAAACATGTGAACAACAAGAAAAAAAACTGCGTTTCTTCTTCTGAACGTTTTTTGAGTGTTTCTTCAGTCCGTTTTTGGAGCAGCGCTGGCTGGAAAAGACGTCATATGCACATAGTGCATACCATACGACGGGTTTCACTATATCAGTAGTGACCAGATAGGTGTTTCTGCCAGAAGTCATTCACACAATGGATGCAAAGATGTGCATTTTCATTTTCCAATAATTATTATCCATAGCCCATTGGTGTGAACAACCCCATAGAAATCTATAGGTATGGTATGTGGTATCTCATTGCTATGCCAATGGAAGTTTTAGAAAGAAAAAAAATAATAAATAAATAATAAATAAATAAAAACACACTCAGTAGGCAGCATGAATCTTAAGGGCGCTTTACACGCTACAATATATCTTACGATGTGTCGGCGGTGACGCACATCCGGCATCGTAAGTTACATTGTAGCATGTAACAGCTACGTGCGATTGAACGGTAAAACGTTCATCGCATGCACGTCGTTCATTTCCTAAAAATTGAACGTCAGGTTGTTCATCGTACCCGGGGTAGCAGACATTGCAGTGTGTGACACCCTGGGAACGATGAACAGATCTTACCTACGTCCTGCAGCTCCCGCTGGCAATGCGGAAGGAAGGGGCGGGATGTTTACGTCCCGCTCAGCTCCGCCCCTCCGCTTCTATTGGTCGGCTGTCGCGTGACGTCGCTGTGACACCGAACGTCCCTCCCACTCCAGGAAGTGGATGTTCGCCGCCCACATTGAGGTCGTATGGACCGGTAAGTATGTGTGACGGGGGTTATCCGTTTGTGCGACATGTTCAACAAATTGAATGTGCCGCACATACGATGGGGCGGGTACGATCGCATACGATATTGTATGCTGGATCGTATGGTGTAACATGGGCTTAAGCAAGGCCCAAACAGGAAATTGCTACTATTACTATGAGAATTTTCCAGAGATACTCTCATTGTGCAGAAAGGAGGAGGTGGTGAGATGTGACCATCACCTAGAGCAAAAGGTATACATACATAAACAGTGCCTTGCGAAAGTATTCAGACCCCTTGAATTTTTCAACCTTTTCCCACATTTCAAGCTTCAAACAAAGATAAAAATTAAAATTTTATGGTGAAGAATCAACAAGTGGGACACAATTGTGAAGTTGAACGAAATTTATTGCCCATTTTAAACTTTTGTTAAAAAGAATAAACTGAAAATTTGGGCGTGCAATATTATTCATCCCCTTTACTTTCAGTGCAGCAAACTCACTCCAGAAGTTCATTGAGGATCTCTGAATGATCCAATGTTGTCCTAAATGACTGATGATGATAAATATAATCCGCCTGTGTGTAATGAAGTCTCCGTATAAATGGACCTGCTCTGTGATAGTCTCAGTGTTCTGTTTAAAGCACAGATAGCATCATGAAGACCAAGGAACACAACAGGCAGGTCCGTAATACTGTTGGAGAAGTATAAAGCCGGATTTGGTTGCAAAAAGATTTCCAAAACTTTAAACATCCCAAGAAGCACTGTGCAAGCGAAATGGAAGGAGTATCCTACCACTGCAAATCTAACAAGACCTGGGTGTCCATCCAAACCATCTCAAACAAGGATGAAGGAGAAGACTGATCAGAGATGCAGCCAAGAGGCCCATGATCCCTCTGGATGAACTGCAGAGATCTACAGCTGAGGTGGGAGAGTCTGTCCATAGGAAAACAATCAGTCGTACACTGCACAGATCTGGCCTTTATGGAAGAGTGGCAAGAAGAAAGCCATTTCTCAAAGATATCCATAAAAAGTGTTGTTTAAAGTTTGCCACAAGCCACCTGGGAGAAACACCAAACGTGGAAGAAGATGCTCTGGTCAGATGAAACCAAAATCGAACTTTTTGGGGGGCACAATGCCAAAAGCAACACAGCTCATCACCCTGAACACACCATCCCCACTGTCAAACATGGTGGTGGGAGCATCATGGTTTGGGCCTGCTTTTCTTCAGCAGGGACAGGGAAGATGGTTAAAATTCATGGGAAGATGGATGGAGCCAAATACAGGACCATAATTGAAAAAAAACCTGTTGGAGTCTCCAAAAGACCTGAGACTGGGACGGAGATTTGTCTTCCAACAAGACAATGATCCCAAACATAAAGCAAAATCTACAATGGAATGGTTCACAAATAAACGTATCCAGGTGTTAGAATGGCCAAGTCAAAGTCCAGACCTGAATCCAATCGAGAATCTGTGGAAAGAGCTGAAAACTGCCGTTCACAAACGCTCTCCATCCAACCTCACTCAGCTCCAGCTGTTTGCAAAGGAAGAATGGGCAAGAATTTCCGTCTCTCGATGTGCAAAACTGATAGAGACATAACCCAAGCGACTTGCAGCTGTAATCGCAGCAAAAGGTGGCGCTACAAAGTATTAATTTAAAGGGGACGCAAACTATTACACGCTCCACTTTTCAGTTATTTATTTTTTACAAAAATTTAAAATAAGCAATAAATATTGTTCACCTTCACAATTGTGTCCTACTTGTTGTTGATTCTTCACCATAACATAACATTTTTTATCTTTATGTTTGAAGCCTGAAATGTGGGAAAAGGTTGAAAAATTCAAGGGGGCCGAATACTTTCGCAAGGCACTGTATATATAATATCTTGTATAAAAATTAAGAAAATATTAAAAAAAAAAAAAAAAATTAGCAATTAATACTCTGTGCCTCATAATAGGTCAATACTTCCTGTCCTGTTCAGTTTTTTTTTTATTTCTTGCAGAGCAATACTGTATATTATATATAATTTTATATAATATATATATATATATATATATATATATATATATATATAGTCTTGTATAGCAATGCAGAAGATATTTAAAAAAGCAAAAAAAAAAACAACTATTTTCTGTTCTGTACAGTTTTGTTTTTTTTCTTGCAGTAATGTGCGTGTAAAATATATATTGTATATATATATATATATATATATATATATATATATATATATATATATATATATATATATAGAGATATAGAGATATAGATATATATATACATACGTGTGTGTGTGTGTGTGATATATATATATATATATATATATATATATATATATATATATATATATATAATCACACACACACACACATATATGTGTGTATGTATGTAGATATATATATCTACATGCATACATATACATCCATACACACACACACACATAAATAATATAATATAATATAAATATAATATAATATAAATATATATATATATATATATATATATATATATATCTCTATCTATCTATCTCTGTCTGTCTGCCTGTCTCTTTCTACCTACATTGTACTATACATTATACATATATATGCAAACACACACATGTATACATTTACATATATTTACACATTCATTCCATTTAAAGCAAGCCTTCTAACTATACTACAACCAGTCAGCAACATTCTGTGAATAGCTAATAGGTAATTCATTCTTCTGGAACTATATGAATTCATGGAGGTGCAATGACGGCCAGCACGGTGTACATCAGGTGGTATTATCTGCATTCCATAGATACCTATGGGTGGACCGAGAAGAACAAATATCATGTTACTCACAAAGCTATAGAGCAACGCTCTGTAGTTATGTAACCTGTACACAGTAGGCCTTGGTCTGGGACAGCACATGTACAATACAGAAAAGTAATGTAATAAGGAGACTCCGTAGAGCAGTGCCGGCATGGTCGGGGGAGGCTAATGCAGCACTAAGCGCCTGTCCCTTCGCTGACCCTTGATCTATCCTTCAATAATGCCCTGATGTCCACACATCAATTCAATTTAGCCAATAAATGTTTGGCTTATTGGAGTACAAATCGGCTTCATTTGAGCTGGGATGGTTTTGCTTTGCACATCAGCAGGAGAGGCAATGCCGTCATCTCTCTTAAAGATGAAATACAGTAAAAAGCGATGATATACCATCTATGGAAAAGACTTTTTTTTTTTTTCATTTAAGTAAAAAAAGAAATGTTGGCACAAAAAGTAGGATACAGTCGTTACCCCCTGCAAGCCCTCTGACCTCAGGAAAGCCACAAATGGCGGCTTCTCAATGTGGCGACTATATACTGTGAGTGGCCAAGATTACACGGAAAGACGATTTCTTTTTTAGTGGCCGCCATGTTTCTGTGGTGGTATGGTTTTATTCCACCTTTAAGTGGCCACACACACACATACACATACATACATACATACATACATACATACATACATACATACATATATATATATATTACACACACACACACACACACACACACACACGTGTATCTACATATTCTGTAAATCTTTAACATAAACCAAAAATAACACTTGCGTGTAAACCATCAGAACACGCTGCCCTGAGGAGGGAATGTTCCCGACATAGTGTAGTAAACAGTCGGTGTGCGCATTACCTCGCAAATCACACTAAACATGCCCATCAAGCCTCCGCTACATGAATCTGTACCCCATACAAAAATCAGAGTGAAAAAGGCATTACACACAAGTAAAAAAAAAAAAAAATGATTTATCTCTGCAGCCTCTGTGATTTGTGACATCATACTGTTAGCCTAAGTTCACACGTTGCGTTTTTGCTCATTTTTTTCTGCAGCAAAACAGCTGCTTTTTTGCGTGTCATTTGTCTACAGTAAATCTTTCAATAAAGTTAGTTCCATTCAACATAAAAGCAACAAAAACACAGGAAAACCACAGCAAAAAAAATGCAGTTGCTTTTTTCACTCATTGTGTCTAATAGTGGAAAAAAGCAGCAAAAACGCTAAATGAATTGACACGGTGCTTCTTTCAAAATGCAGCAGTTTTCCATTTCGGTCATTAAAAAAAATAAATGTTTGAATCAGATTTTTGAAATCTCATAGGTACTGTGAAAAAGAGCTTTTTATTTGCATAAATCCAAATGGAAAAAAAGCAAAAACCCAAAACACAAAATACAGCAAAAACGCTAAGTGTGAACATAGCCTTAAGGCCGCTTTACAATCTGCGATCTTTCTAGTGAGATCACTAGCGTGCGTACCCGCCCCCATTGTTTGTGCGTCACGGTCAAATCGCTGCCCGTGGCGTACAAAATCGCGTAGACCCGTCACACTACTTACCTGCCTAGCGACATCGCTGTGACCGGCGAACCGCCTCCTTTAAAAGGGGTAGGTTCGTTCGGCGTCACAGCAACGTCACTAAGCGGCCGCCCAATAGACGTGGAGGGGCGGAGATGAGCGGGACGTAACATCCCACCCACCTCCTTCCTTCCTCATTGCCGGCGGCCGCAGGTAAGGTAAGGTTCCTCGTTCCTGCGGTGTCACACATAGCGATGTGTGCTGCCGCAGGAGCGACGAACAACATCGTACCTGCAGCAGCAACGATAATTGGGAATAGGGGAGCATGTCAACGATTAGCAATTTTGCACATGTTTGCGACGATTTTCGATTGCACGTATGTGTCACATGCAACGACATCGCTAACGCGGATGTGCGTCACGAATTCCGTGACCCCAACGACATTGCTTTAGCGATGTCGCTGCGTGTAAAGCGGCCTTTAGACAGCTGTAGAGCATTTGGAAGATAATGCTAATAAGTGATGAGTGAGCAGTACCATGCTCGGGTGCTCGCTACTCGTAACCAGCAGACGCTCAGATGGGCACAAGGCGTGTACCAAGTGTAATGGAATTCAATGGGGGGGACTACAGCATTTTTCCAGAAAAGTTCACAGAAAACGGCTGAAGTTCCCCATTGACTTCCATTAAATTCAGTCCACGAGTGGAGCCCCTCCAAGTGTCCATCTGCTGGTTACAAGTACCGAGCTCCCGAGCATGGCAGTGCTCGCTCATCACTATTAACGACACACTGATAAAACTATAATCAGGGTTTGATCGCGGTCAGAGTTGCCAACTGAATTTTTTCTGGACAGCTTATCAAAAACTCACGGACAGACTATTTTTTATGGACACATTGTAAAACCATAATAAATAAATAATTATAGTAAGTGATTCATGTCTACAGCCCAAACTTCTGATATGACGTTATCAGCTGCATTGACTGTAAACTGTAAAATAATTACAGTAAAAATAATGTGCATGTTTCCTCAGGCTCACAAATATCACTGACTTTTTTTCCCCCTTCTTCTTCTTCTTCATCATCATACAGACTTGGCAAAAATGAACCCTACTTTTACAGACTGTCCTGAAATTTCTGAACAGTTGGCAATCCAGATCCGAATGTCAGAATAGTGTGATCAGATTCTCACGGATGAGAGAATTTAAACAGATTGTGAGAAGATGGAGAACATAATTTCTCCACCTTCTCCATTCTGTGAGTCCGTGGAAATCTGACTGCACTCTGATGTCATCCGACTGCAGTCTAATGGTTTCCAAGCACCCATAAAACTTGAATGGATCACACTAAGCTGAGCAGAGTTTGGCTAAAGTATTATTAGCATAAGTGACCCGATTATCTCAGATGAGAGAATCTACACTTGGGTGATCATAGCCTATAACTCTCAGAAATACGCAGAGAAAGCATGGCTGGTTGTGGTGGTTACCTTACTAGATATAGCTCTGCCGCGCTCCATTTGGTCTTTACGTCTCAAGTTTGGAGTGGATTCAATTAAGAAATCACTTACATACCGTAGTTACATAGGTTGAAAAAAGAACCTAGGTCCATCTAGGTCAACCTTCCTCCACCAATTATACATTTTGTCATTAAATAAATTTATAATACAGAATGTTGTGTGTAGTGAGGAAATCATCCAGCCCGATTTTAAAAGCTGATATAGTGTCTGCCATTACTACCTCTTGTGGTAGGGCATTCCACAGTCTGACCGCTCTAACTGTAAAGAACCCTTTCCTATTTATTTTTCCTATTATTTCGCTTTTCTTCCACTCGCAGTGAGTGCCCCCTGGTCCTTAGTATTGTCTTTGGGAGGAATAAGTCATGTGCCAGTCCTTTATATTGACCACACATGTATTTATACATATAAATGAGATCTCCTTTGAGACGTCTTTTTCTAAGCTAAACTAATCCAACCTCTCACATATTAGAGGCCTTCCAATCTTTACAATAATCTAGTTGCCGCATTTGAACTGACTGTCTTCTTAATATCCTTTGTAAAGTGTGGAGCCCAAAGCTGGATCCAATATTCCAGAAGTGGCTTTACAAGTGACATAAGCAGGTCGTCTATGAATGATTTAGCACTGGGTTCCACTTTTCTTTTTTTTTTACATATATAAAATTTGTATTTATTTTTTGTAAACACAGGCCTTTATGGCGGTGAATGCCTTTGTATGGCAACCAGCACAGACATCCATTTAACATATAAGTCCTGGACTTACACATCAAAAGGCTGTTCACTACTTGGACAACCCCTTCTCTGTCGCTAGGCTTCCCCCCCAACAAAAATATCACACATACTCAACTGGTGTCAGCACCATTCCAGCAGTGCCAGCACTGGCTCTCCTGGGGCTCACATAGCATGTCACACAATCCCTGAGCCCAATTGGTGCTGGATTTACTGTACCCTCCTTCGGGCAAATCAAGACAAGTGGAGGAAGTGAGAGCTGTGGCTGCCCCTTACTGCCTCTGGATGTCCAATTCCATCCATAGGAGAGGGGAGCAAAGCCAGCACTGATTGGCCGCAGGGATTGCATGACATAATGCACAAAGTAAGGCCCAAAGGCAGTGTGCACCTAGTCTTGGTAAGTAGCGTTGTGCATGTTTCTAAGCATTCTTGCATTAAAACAATTCAAAAGACTCCAAGAAGCACAAAATCCCATGTAAGGCTGTGTGCGCACTAGAAAGTGCCTTTTTCTTAAGAAAAAAACGGACCCTCTGAAAGAATCCTGCACCCGCGTTTTTGCCGCGGATTTTCCGCAAAATTGGTACCAGCGGTTTTTACCATTATCTATGGCAAAGAACACAGGTAGCTGCGGAAAAGTGATATGCTCATTAATTCCGCAGCGGAAAATCTGCGGGTATGAAATAAATGCAGTGTGCGCACAGCATTTTTTCAAATCGATAGGATTTGCTGGGGAATGACTGCAGCAATGCTAGACACATTTTCTGCAGCAATTCCGCGGCAGCAAATGTGCAGCCAGCAAAATCCGCGGTAAATACGCAGCGTGCACACAGGGCCTAAAAGAACAAGGTTCTCCTCTAAAGCACAGAATGCAGTAACGCAAAACCATCTGTACAACAGACCGGTACATGTGTGCATGAGGGCTTACACCATGTGCTGTGCTGACAACAACGCGAATGAGGGAGCAGTGGGACAAGTCGCAGCAGGAGAAGCGGTCTATCTGTATGCAGGGCTGCAGCTCGCACTGTCTGGATGGCGTCTGCTTCCCTGTGTAAGCTGCTGTCAGAATCGAGAGGATCTCATGAAAAGCTGGAAGTGTCACAAGATTACGCTGCTGTAGCCACCCTGAGAAAAGTGCCCTCACTGGACAGTCACAGGGTGAGCTTTATACTCTCACCTGTAGACCCTGCCCAGTTGTCTATTTACTCATTCATTAGCATATTAGACAAGAAAACAGTAGGCTAGAGGAAAAATAAATATTCAAAAATCACAGAACAGAAGGATGGGGTTTCCATTCAAGACAGGCAAGATATTAGACAATAGCAAATGCAACAAATGCTGGAAAGTGCCAAAAGGAAGTTCCAGCTCAGATAGTGCTGGTAGAATACTGAAGATGTACATCTGATCAAACAATACGGCCAGCTTCAGGGCGGTGTGAGCAGACAGAGTGCTAGTCAACAGCGTCTGTCCTACCAGGATCCTGCAGTCTCAGTGGTCGGTAACAAAGGAACAGTAAATCACAGAATTAAAAATACCGCTGTTTTTGAGAATGGAAAAACTATAATAAAGAGGCAAATTACAAAGTTGCTTATTTTTTAAAAAATAAAATGTATCCATTTAAGAAAAAATTCATTGCATTGAAATAGAAAGTTATAAAAATTACTATTCTTTGGCGTAAAACACACATTTCCTATTTTCTTCCCAGTCACACAGCTGGTAAATACTGAATAGTGGGATCAGAGCCGAGGTCTCTCCCATTTTCCAGCGAGGTCTGGCCGGGACGCCGCAGTCGTTGCCGCCGCCTTCACTAATGGATAATGCATTATCCATAAATATTGCAGCGAGTCAATGGAAACAGTGTCAGGTGGGTTGTACAATGCAAGATGCGAGTGGTGAAACCTCACCCTCAATGCACAGGTGAGCGCACTATCCCCCATCCCTGCGTCATGGTATACGGCCTGTTACTGCTTTATGTAAAAATCATGTCAATACATTATATGGTAATTAGTGAGGAGCGAGCACTGCCATGCTCAGGTGCTTGGTACTCGTAACTAGCAGTTTGAGGCTCGGCTGAATGCAACGCGTGTACCGAATATAATGGAAGTCAATGGGGAACTTGAGCATTTTCTGGAAGATTTTCTGGAAAAATGCTCGAGTTCCCCATTGACGTCCATTATGCTCGGTAAATGAGTTGCACCCATTTGAGCATCAAACTGCTCGTTACGAGTATTGCGCACCCCAGCATGGCAGCGCTCACTCATCTCTATAGGAGACAAGACGCTGCAAGCCATGATAGTACTCACTCATCACTAATGGGAATATGAAGGCCACTAATGCTGGAGATGGAGGTTATCAAGAAGAACAAACAAATCAACTTTGGAACAAATCAAGCCAGACATGTCCCACAAATCAAGGATCACCGAGCTACGACTTGCCTACATTGTACACATCATACGAAGAGAGCAATCACTGGAGAAGGACCTCATGATCTGAGGAATATAAGGAGAAGAGGAAGACCAGAATATGACTGGACACTATCAAGATAATGGTGGAGAAGACCCTGGTTGACTTATTTAGGCTTTGACAAGATCGATCTTGCTACCAAGTGTTCATCCATCAAATCGCCATGGCTGGAGATCGACAGCAGTTCAAAGAAAGAATAGTAGGCTTCCTGTACAATACCTGGAGTCCCTGCAGCCAATCACTGGGCTTTGTGGTCTTGCGCAGTCTAGGTTGGCAGAGCCGCTGCGCCCAGTGATTAGTAGAGATGGTCATATGAGCTTAAATCATGACGACACCGCTGCAGCCTGTCCACAAAGACTGGAGAAGCTGCGCTAGGCTTGGGGAGGGTGAGTATTGGTGTTTGGTATTTTTCATGTGAACAAACCTATAATAGAAAAATATTGCCTGACAACCCCTTTAATTGCAAAATAGAATGAGTGCTGGGAACAGCATAGCAGACGGAGCCTATGTACAAAGAAAGTAGAATGTCAGACTTTCTGGACCCAAGTGGGGAGTTTCCCATGAAGCAGAATTACTGCGACTGCTGAAATACGACACAGGCCTCGGATCCACTTGCGTATAGCTTACAATGCGAGAGCATCAGAAGCGATATGCTAATGACCCTCTGCTTCGAGGGACATGTAACTGTGATCCGATCGGATCATAGCTGTGGAGAAGGAGGGAGCACTTTCTTCCTCTCCTCCCCGGCCTGTCTCTGCATATATCGCACTGTGGCGGATTATATGCTAGTGCAGCGCAAGGTTTCACACACTCCCATAGACTTGTATAGGGGTGTGTGAGCCGAGACTTGCTGCGATTCGTTCCGCATGCCAATATGGCACAAGAAATCAATCACAGATGGACATTGCCCCATAGTTTTACACTAGAGTGAGAGCAATCTGATGTTTTATCGGATTGCACTCGTCTGTGCAGAACGCAAGTGGAACCGAACCCTGACAAGGCGCTCCACAGCAAATACACAGACAAAAATCCACACCAAATTCTCTCACGGATACTAAGTATTAGCAATATAAAATAAAGGTAGCCCAAGTTATTCTGCTGACTCCAGTGATGATGGGTCGGCATAACTCTACCGATAGCGGAGAGAGATCAAGAAAGCAAGTTGGTTTTTTTTGGGGGGGGAGGGGGGGGGGCGAACAATTTTCTGCACCCGCTGTTCCTGGCTGTAACATCTAACACTAGGATTTGATGGCAGATTTTACGTTGCTATATAGGTTAATGGGAAAATCTTCATAAAATATATATATTACAAGTGCGAATTTAAAAATGTGCATTAATTTCCGGTGGGGAGAATTCTGCAGCAAGTGCAAGTTATTTGCCAATATCTCATCTAAGTGCCGGTATTCTACTGTAGAAGTGTGTTCATCTGGTGGAAATATACAATTAATTTTACTATTAATGTCTTCATTTGTTTTTTGGGGGTGGGGTGATGCCATTTCAGGACGCCTATTTTCCCCCTTCGTGTGCAAATAAACTGTGGGCCCCCGGCAAGGGACTGATTGTAATATTCAGCAGGTGAATGGCTCGCTCACTTGCATTCAAATCTCCGAGCACGCCACATTACAAAAGGCAGAGAACAAAGTGTGTGGTGAGAAAGTGCAGGGGCGTGTGAATGGGCCGCTCTCCCGCGCCGGGTAATGGGCGCTGTCAATCACATCCCGCCAACAGGGGAAAGCTCGATTTTCACATGAGTCCTAGAACTGCAAACACAATGCTGATATACACATGTGTAACAGGTATTACATGAATGTGTGCACGCTTTATGCATTAACACTTAGGGTATGTTCACACATTGCTTTTTTCACACGTTTTTTTATCATTCGTTTATGGAAATTAAGGCTTTGTGCACATGTGGCTTTTTTCCAAACTTTATTTCCTTGCAAATTTTAATCAAGTCTGAGAATCCTGAAGTGCTGTGTCCACATTGCTTCTTTTTTCCTTGCAGATTTTAAGGCAGAAAAAAAGCAGCATCTCAATACATAAGTAAAAAAAAAAAAAAACAGATGAAAAGAAACATTGAAGGAAAAAAAATAAGAATTATTCTTACAGATAATTCGCTTTCTAGGACCTTCCACGACAGCAGGTAATTCTATGCTGTCGTGGAAGGGACTAGAGAAAAATATATATGCTTTTACTCCCCAGCAGTTTTTTTTTCCTGCCAAAACATGCTTTTTTGTGCAGAAGAAAAAAAAAAAAATAAAAATCTGCCAGATGTGCATATAGCCTAAGGCTATGTTCACACACTGCGTTTTTTACCTGCGTTTTTGGTGCGTTTTTGCTGCAGAAATTTCTTGAGAAAATCTTGTAACCTTTCTGCAGACATTCCCCAGCCAGACCTATGGCAAAAAAAATTTGCTGTGCGCACACTGCGTTTTTTTCTTAAGAAGATTCTTTCAGTAGATTTTCTTAAGAAAAAGATTGAGCATGTCACTTCTTTTCTGCAGCTAACTGCGTTAGTTACCATAGATAATGGCACAATAACGCAGGGAGCAACCAGCGGTAAAAACGCACCAAAAACGAACCAAATCGCGGTAAAAACGCAGGTGCGTTTTTGGTGCGTTTTTAAACGCAGGTGCGCTAATGCTTCACTCTCAAGAAATTTTCTTAAGAAATTTCTTAAGAAAAATCCTTTTTCTAGTGTGCACATAGCCTAAAAGCTACGTTTTCCAGTACCAGCAAAGGCTAGGAGATTTCAGAGAGCTCATGCATCCACACACACACGCCAAAAGAGCAGGATTTGCTGCTGGAAAAAAATGCATCGTGTGAACATACCGTTAGATATCGGCTCCAATCCTATAGTGCATGCACAAAATAACGTCACATGTGGAAATGTGAATATAACTGAACAGACGCGGGCCTTGGAGTGCACAATAGCCAGAAATTGTATGTCAGGGAGCCGGGTACATGAGAACGGTCGGCTACCTATCAAGGTGATCAAGAGCAGAAATGCGCTTATAAAATATTTATATATATATATATATATATATATATATATATATATATATATATATATATATATATATATATATATATATATATATATATATATATATATATATATATACATACATATACATGTACACATACATATATATATATATATATATATATATATATATATATATATATATATATATATATATATATATATATATATATATATATATATATATATATATATATATATACACACACACACATACATACACATATACATATATATATACACACACACACACACACACATACACACACACACACACACACACACACACAGTACAGACCTCATCTCTAGAACAACTATTAAGCGGAGACTTTGTGCAGCAGGCCTTCATGGTAAAATAGCTGCTAGGAAACCACTGCTAAGGACAGGCAACAAGCAGAAGAGACTTGTTTGGGCTAAATAACACAAGGAATGGACATTAGACCAGTGGAAATCTGTGCCTTGGTCTGATAAGTCCAAATTTGAGATCCTTGGATCCAACCACCATGTCTTTGTAGAAAAGGTGAACGGATGGACTCTACATGCCTGGTTCCCACCGTGAAGCATGGAGGAGGAGGTGTGATGGTGTGGGGGGGCTTTGCTGGTGACACTGTTGGGGATTCATTCAAAATTGAAGGCATACTGAACCAGCATGGCTACCACAGCATCTTGCAGCGGCGTGCTATTCCATCCGGTTTGCGTTTAGTTGGACCATCATTTATTTTTCAACAGGACAATGACCCCAAACACATCTCCAGGCTGTGTAAGGGCTATTTGACTAAAAAGGAGAGTGATGGGGTGCTACGCCAGATGACCTGGCCTCCACAGTCATCAGACCTGAACCCAATCGAGACGGTTTGGGGTGAGCTGGACCGCAGAGTGAAGGCAAAAGGGCGAACAAGTGCTAAGCATCTCTGGGAACTCCTTCAAGGCTGTTGGAAAACCATTTCTGGTGACTACCTCTTGAAGCTCATCAAGAGAATGCCAAGAGTGTGCAAAGTAGTAATCAATGCAAAAGGTGGCTACTTTAAAGAACCTAGAATATAAGACATATTTTCAGTTGTTTCACACTTCAAGTATTTCATTCCACATGTGTTAATTCATAGATTCGATGCCTTCAATGTGAATCTACATTTTTCAGAGTCCTGAAAATAAAGAAAACTCTTTGAATGAGAAGGTGTGTCCAAACTTTTGGTCTGTACAAATATATTTATATTTATATATGGGGGGGTGGGGGTTCATAGCTGTGCAATGGTTATTTGCCTCTATTTTCGTAAAACTGCTATGGTTTTTCATGCAAAAAAAATAGAATCTGCAGCAATGGTGGTCAGATTGTAAGGAAGCAGAAGACCTCCCAGCGAGGACCAGTAGATGTTCGGTCAGCAGGCTTCAGCCTGCGTCCTCATGTTGCGGAGTGACATGCTCAGTGGTGACTCCTGCAGGCCTCGTGACTCTGGGCCAGCGCTATTAGCTGGGGTGGGTGTCACACGCTTCCTGACTGCTGACACGGTGCAGCACAAAGCAGGCAGTGCGGGGGAACAGAAGAGTCACGTAGGAGCGAGGGAGAGCGGTGACAAATCACTATTATAGGAGGGCTGGGACATATGGCAGTGCTATTTTCCATGCAAAATGTATTCTCCAGTCTCATTTATTATCCCTAGAGTAGATCCCATAATAAAAAAAAAAAGTTCCTGTACTACAACAATAACTGAATAAGCGTTGTGCACATCGCCATACTAGAAGGCGCAAGGTCCCTTCTACATCACAGAGGCTCAATATCATCCTCTACCCCAAAAAAATAATAATAATGTAGATAGAGCTTTAGAAGTATAAATCAGTACATGCGTAAAAGCATAAATGATATTATCAGCCACAGCCACCACACTGTTGTGTTCTCCCATGCCGCCTCATCCTCAGGAGAGGATATTCCAGCTTCTGTCAGTCGCCGCCAACAGCCTCGACCGCAAAAGAAGCAAAGTACACAAGTGGCACACTTCCTGTGCAGGACGCCGCGCAGCAGAGACCTCCAACACACAGGGACGGAACGAGAAACTGCAGCACAGAGCTCATCTGTCACACGAGATGTGATCACTAACACACACAAACACACAAACACCCGGTAATAAAATAATGATACTGAAGCCAATAATAACTAAACTGATCTCAATAATAAACTGCTGCGTAAGTGAAAAGCAAACAGAACAACAACTCCTTCCACAACAATGTTTAGTAAAACCGGAGACTCGCTCTAGAAAACGCTGACACCTTGAAGATAACTTCCGCAGGGATGAAGACGCAGCTGATATTTTCCTCTGCAGATTTGCATGCGGAAAACCTCAATTCCAATAAATCACATTCACAGATTGCAGAGAAAACCCACAGTGTAAATCGAGAAAAGCTGCAGATTTCAGATCCACAAATGTCAAGTTATGCTGTGGAGTCAGGATTCCGTGCTGAATGTGCGCCAAAAATCACAAACACAGACGTGTGCCTTTCTGGTACATCACTATATAATGTGTATCTCTATACAATAGCATGTCACTATATAACGTGTATCTCTATACAATAGCATGTCACTATATAATGTGTATCACTATACATGGTTTGAGAAAAGTTTGCACACTGACCGAAACGCGTCCCTGTATTATATCACTTTGAAAATGGAATAAGTAAGGAAAAGACAGAAGTGTGATGCGAGTGCCAATCTTTATTTGTTCATATACAATGCGATACATCACTATATAAGGAGTATCAATATACAATACCAGATGTCACTATACAATGGGATACGCCATTATATAATGTATCACTATACAATGGGATATGCCGCTATATAATGTGTTTCACTATACAATGGGATATGTCACTATATAATGTGTTTCACTATACAATGGGATAAGTCACTAAATAATGTGTATCTCTATACGATAGCATATGTTGCAGCATTGGGCTATGTCCTTCTGATACAAACAGAATTTTTGGATTTAGCAATGTAGCAGAGCTGAGAGAGCTGTCACCGCCCACACAAGGCTCTCTATAGAGAGTGTACGTTGACAGTGAGATGTCAATCACAGCAGGGGGCGTGCTGGACTGCCGTGCCTGTTACATTGTAGTCCGAGCAATGAGAAATCCTGCTGCTTAAAATAAACATAGCAAATGAACAACAGATCGGACTGTGACAAGAAAGGCATCCCTGAGTTTTCTGTGTTAACCCTTGCAGCATTCTGGCTTCAACTTACATAGCAAAAACCTGCTGATAGATTCCTTTTAACACTTTGAATAAAGCAGCACCGAGCATGTGCCCCCACTACTTTATGTAAACACTAGCCCCCGTATTCAGTCTGTGGATTGGTAAAGACAGTGATTGTGGGACAATATGACATCTAACCTGAAGCAAAACCCTTCTGAGCAGTGGAAGGGCAGGATAATGAGGCACACACGGCAGCAGATGTGACTATAATAGCAAGGAGACAGGTGTGAATTGCTCTGCACATGGGAATAGAGAACACAAATACATAAATAAGACCCTGCACCAGCCTTATGTCTGCAGCCCAATGTGCGCAAAACCGGAATAGACGGCACGTAAATTATATCACTTAGGCTAGGTTCGCACACTGCGTCTTTTTGACGCTGCGTTTTTGGCCGCTAAAAACACACAAAAACGCACCTGCGTCGAAAAAACGCATCAAAAAACACATGCGTTTTTGCCGCGATTTGGTGCGTTTTTGATCTCTGCGTTTTGCTGCGTTTTTCCAATGCATTGCATGGGGGGAAAACGCAGAAAAACGCAGGAAAGAACTGACATGTCCATTTTTTTTTTTAACTCAAAAACGCAGGTAAAAAAAACAGATGTGTGCGGACAGCAAAAATGAAAACTCATAGACTTTGCTGGGGAAGCAAAGTCCTGCAGTTTTGAGGCCAAAAACGCACCCGAAAAACGCCGCGAAAAACGCAATGTGCGCACATAGCCTTATACATCACCCCTAATCAATTTATGGAGCAAGAACAGACAACACATATTGGTTTCCACTTATTAAGGTGCAGATGATAACACATGAAGGTAGATGGAGGCTGTAGCAATTAATACTAATGAGGTATTCCCACCTGAGGCCTCTTTCACATGCCCGTGGAAAACCACGCACGTTTTCCATGGACGTGTCAAAGGTGCGTTTTGCTCTCCATGAGCCGTGTTTATGGCTCATGTGTGTTCTCTGTGATAGCACACGGAGAAAGGGAACTTTCTGCTCACCTGTCACTGGCGTCGCTGTCCGTGGTGATAATCTTTGGTCTCCGGTCCTGCCGACTCCCCACTGCTGCTGTTTCCGGCCGCAGCGAAGTGAATATTCAATGAGCATAATGAGCGGTGGTCGGCAGCAAGTGACAGCAGCGGCCGAGACTGCAGGGCTGGAGAGGGTGAGTAATGTTTTGTTTATTTTCCACACAGACACGTTTTTTTTCTCCGATGCGCGTCACACGGAACACATCCGTGTGGTCTGTGTGAACTACGTGTGACACGTTTGCGTTCCATGTGACACCCGTGATGCCGGAGATAAAACGGACATGTCGGCGTGGGAAACACACGGACACACGTAAGTACGGAATGGACACACATTCCGTGCCAAAATACTTACGTGTGTCCGAAACCATAGGAATACATAGATCTACGTGAGGACGTGTCTCCGGTACGTGAGAAAACTGCCAAACACGTATCGGAGGCACGTGCGTGTGACAGAGGCCTCAGACATCTATGGCAAATCCTGGAAAAATCTGATAGAGTTGTCCCCACAACTAACTATACAAATAAGGAAGATGCAGTTAAAGGGGCATTCCAGCTCTACGGCTGTGTCAGGAGCTGAGCGGGGCCGGGGCGGTCACATCTGCTACCTGCTGCACCAGCTGTGAACATGCTCCTCTTCTACAGCTACAACACTACAAGTAGTTTTCCCAGAAACATACAGGCCCCAATTCATCATTTCTGGGATGTTATTCTATTTGCAGCTTTATTTAAAGTGACTTTTCCTTTCAGTATTGTGGTATTTGTTTCCTCTTTATACGGAAAATTTTTCAAAACTGGTTGATTAATTTTGTACAAAATCAGAGACTCCTTTTTTCCCCTTTAACTTTAAGGCTATGTGCGCACGCTGCAGATTTTGCCGCGGATTTGCTGCATAAAATGTGTGTAACATTGCTGCAGTCATTCCCCAGCAAATCCTATGGGTTTTAAAAAAACAATTCTGTGCGCACACTGCGTATTTTTATACCCGCGGATTTTACGCTGCGGAATTAATGAGAATGTCCCTTTTCTGCAGGTACCTGCAGTTTTTGCCATAGATAATGGTAAATATCCGCAGGGACCAACTTGCAGAAAATCCGCGGCAAATCCACGGTAAATCTGCGGCAAACCATGGTAAAACCGCATGCGGATTTCCTTGCGGTTTTGGTGTGTTTTTTTTTAGCGTGGGTGCGGGATTCTTTAAGAGGGTCCGGATTTTCCTCAAGAAAAAGTCACTTTCTAGTGCGCACATGGCCTTAAGCGTCTTTCTAAAGAAGAAAAAATAAATAGTTGCATGATCCTTTAATATGTTGCACGTTAATCTTCAACTGCACAAAAATAAAAATCAGATTTTGTAGTGCAGTAAAGGACTAGAGTACAATTTATCCAAAAACTTCTATGAAAGCTTGAAATATTGCAAATGATAATTAGGCTAAAAAATTTGGAAAACAAAAACCGCACCAATAATTATGTAGAAAATATAAAAAAAAAAAACAACAACAACACAAAAAGAATAACGTAAAAAAAAAAAACAAAAAAAAAAACAACGGCAAATTAAATAATGAATACGGAGAAAACATAAAATCCTATTAGAACCATTTTTATTTCAAAACAAAAAGGTGGAAGGACTGTGAAGAATCAGGGTCTTAGTGCCCAGGGTGTAGTGACACTACAACTCCCAGCAGGCACGGTTTTATAGACTCCTATTGTATCTAATCCACTTGCAATTTACCTTTCCAGGGAATCTGTCTGCTCCAGAAATGCGGTTTACCTGCAGATATGCCGTAGTGATAATCTGCAGGCAAATAGTATTAAACCAACATCTGGTTCCCTTACTGGGGCAGTGGCTACAGGGAGAAAATAAACTTTCCCAACAGTTACTTGCTTCCAGTCATCGGGGCAGTGCAGGGGGCTGTAACAGTACTACTCACGACACATTGAGCGAGCGGTAAATCTCTTCCCAGCTCACTGATTGGCAGCGTACGTGTGTGTGCGCTGAGCAGATTTACAATCATTATTCCCCAGAGGGATTATTGCTACACTCACTATGTAGTGGAGTGGTGACTAGAACAGTTCCCAGCACTGACCTGATGACTGTAAGTGAGCAGCTGCTGGGAGAATAAAAATTCATTTTCTCCCTGTAGCCAGTGCTCCAGTAGGCTCTGTGCCCATGTTGCGTATTTGCATGCAGTTAGGCTGCGATTTGCACTGCAGCGTAACTGCATGCGTCCTGCGTCCCCAGCACAATCTATGAAGATTGTGCATAATCCATGTGCTTGTTGCATTTTAGAACGCAGCAATTTGCATTCTGCCAAATCGCTGCGTTCTAAAAAGGAACATATCACTTCTTTTGCGCGCTCTGCATGCTGTCTCCATTCTGTCTATAGGGAGAGGCAGCATCCAGAGCACACGAATTCTGCAGACACCAAAGTTTCACAACAAAGCTTTTCAGCTGCGCTCTGAAGCGCACATGCAGTGACTTTACGCTGCGGTGCAGAACGCATTCATGTGGGCACATAGCCTAAAGGTGGTGTCACACACAGCGACGACGACGATAACGACATCGCTGCTAAGTCGCCATTTTCTGTGACGTAGCAACGACCTCAACAGCGACGTCGCTGTGTGTGACACATAACGATCAGACCCCTGCTGCAAAATCGCTGCTCGCTCCTGAATATTCCAGGTCATTTTTTGATCGCTGCTATCCCGATGCGCCATGATGATAAGCTCAGCATCCTTGTGTTTGACACCGCAGCAGCGACGGTCGTGACGACGCTGAAGGCAGTGACGTAGGACTGAAGGCAGGACAAGGGCGTGTTTTTGCAGTGCATTTTGCAACGCCCCTACGACTCAGATTGGTGGTTACAACAGCGTTCCGATTGGGTACCTTGCCGAAGGCGTTACAGTGATTTCATTCTTTAAGTTCCATTCTTTGTTCCACGTAGTAGATTCTCTGTCTGGTGTCGCTAGTGTGTCGTTCTTTGTGGATCTGAATGAAATGAAATAGAATGAATGAAAGCACTACTTGCGTCTTCCTTTGTTTGGCACGGTCACCCAATCAGGCGCTGCTGTAGTGATCACCAATCGGAATAGAGGGGCGTGAAAACAGGCAACACAAAACATGTCTAGGGGTAAACACCACGCCTCTATCAAGGTTTGAGTCGTCGCATAGCGACGCGTGTGGCACCGCACAACAACCGTCGAGGTCGCGCTATGATCGCTGCTCCATCGCTGCTTAAAATTACATGTTTGACAGCTAACTAGCGATCATCTAAGGTCGCTGTTACGTCACAGGAAATGGTGACGTAACAGCGACGTCGTTGTTTGTGAACCCATCTAAAGGCAGCCAGACATAATTAAAATACTATTTACCTACAGATTAATCCTTTATCTGTAGATAAATATTTTTGTAAGGCTGGGTTCACACATAGCGACAGAGACAACGACGTCGCTGTTACGTCACCATTTTCTGTGACGTAACAGCGACCTAGTAAGTCGCTGTTATGATCGCTGCTTAGCTGTCAAACACAGCAGAAGCAGCAGCGATCATAACGTCGCTACATGTGCAGAGAGCAGGGAGCCGCGCACACTGCTTAGCGCTGGCTCCCTGCACTCCTAGCTACAGTACACATCGGGTTAATTAACCCGATGTGTACTGCAGCTACATGTGCAGAGAGCAGGGAGCCAGCACTGGCAGCGTGAGAGCGGCGGAGGCTGGTAACGAAGGTAAATATCGGGTAACCACCTTGGTTACCCGATGTTTACCCTGGTTACAGCTTACCGCAGCTGCCAGATGCCGGCTCCTGCTCTCTGCTCGCTTCATTTCGTCGCTCTCTCGCTGTCACACACAGCGATGTGTGCTTATCAGCGGGAGAGCAACAATAAAAAAAACAAACCAGGGCTGTGTGTAACGAGCAGCGATCTCACAGCAGGGGCCAGATCGCTGCTCAGTGTCACACACAGCGAGATCGCTAATGAGGTCACAAAAACCGTGACTCAGCAGCGATCTCGCTGTGTGTGAAGCACCCCTAAAAGACAGATTCCCTTTCAACTAGATAGCAAGATAGCGCTAGGAAGCAGGAGGACTACCTTAGGTGGGTTAAATTTACAAACAAACCTTTTATTTACAGACCCTCTAACAGCCACTACACTTACCACAGCTGATTGCGGTCTTCATCAGGTGATTAGAGGGCGAGATTACGGAAGTGACATATATAGCAGGAAATACATACCAATTGGATAACCGCCTAACCCTGATTGGTCAGGATTAACCATTAAATCACTGGTAAATATTACATACAAAGCAATACAATTAAAATACACAATAAATAAAAATAAAAAAGACAAAAGACAAATGATGTTATAAAAAGGTGGAGACATGCCGATACATGCGCATCATTAACACACACGGATAGACATGTCACCTAAATTGATTTAAAATATGAAAAACTTAAGCAGCAAGTACCTTTTTGACGATACCCTAATAACCAATGGAGAGAGGGCAGGAAATCTTTTGAGCCATAGCTCCAGTCTCCAGTGGTCTCCCTGTGAACTATTCACAGCTTCAGGCCTCTTTCACACGTCCGTGTCTCCGGCATGTGTTTAGTCCGTTTCCTCACGTACCGGAGACACGGGCACATGTAGACCCATTTAAATCAATGGGTCTGCGCTCACGTGCGTATTCTGCCATGGACCGTGTGTACATGTGGAGCATACGAGTGTCCGTGTGCGCCACACGTAGACATGTCCGTTTTTCTCCAGCATCACGGGTGTCACACGGAACGCAAACGGACCACACGGAGCTGTTCCGTGTGAGACGCGCCGGAGAAAACACACGTGTCTGAGAAAATAATAAAAAAAAACATTACTCACCTTCTCCAGCCCTGCTGTCTCTGCCGCTGCTGTCACTTGCTTCCGACAGCCGCTTATTATGCTCATTGCATCTTCACTTCACTGCGGCCGGAAGCAGCAGCAGCGGGGAGTCGGCAGGACCGGAGACCGAAGATCAGCACCACGGACAGAGACGCCAGGGACAGGTGAGCAGAAAGCCCCCGTTGTCCATGTATTATCATGGATAAGGCTGCTTTCACACATCCGGTTTTTGCAGTGCGGCTCAATCCAGCTCAAAAACCTATGCAACGGATGCTGCGAAAAAAACGGATCCGTTGCATAAGTTTTTCCATGCAGCCCGTCTGTTTTTTGACGGATGCAGCTTGATGCTGAGCATGCGCAGTTAAAAAAACCGCATCCGGCGTCCTTAGGCTTGCATTGTAAATCACGCCACATCGCGGCCAGGCAACGTTCCATCCGGCCTCCACCTGGGCTAAATATGCCGCATCCGGCAAAAAAAGGACACAACGCAAGGCCATGCGGCACAATACGGCGCTAATGTAAGTCTATTGGGAAAAAACGCAACCGGCGGCAAAAAAAATGGTTGCGTTTTTTCTGCAAAGCGCCGTATTGTGCCCCTCAGCAAAACCCGGATGTGTGAAAGCAGCCTAACACACGGAGAACACACGTGTGCCATAAACACGGCTCACGGAGGGCAAAACACACCTTTGACACGTCCGTGAAAAACGTGCGTGTTTTTTCACGGACGTGTGAAAGAGGCCTCAACCGGGGATGTGCAAGGGTGCACAACCCCATTAGTTGAGCAGCCTCCGGGCATTACCTAATCCCACCCTTACCACTGGGTGCTACACAGCGCATCTTTCTCTGTCACAGATTCCCTTTCAAGAACGCTGGGCCGCTCTTCTGACATACCACTTTTAATAAATGCATTACCCATGGAACAAAAATTCTGGGACATCGTTTTCTAAGCCTTCAATGCATATTTACTCAGTTATTTCCCCTGGAATTAAGAATAAATAAATGACAACTGGGTGTTGCTATTCTTCTTGGAAGTAATTTCTGTTCAGTGCAATAATGTCCCTAATGACTGGAAGATTGTAAAATGAGAACGAGTCACTTCCCTAAAATATCTGTTTTAGTTAATACGGTAATTGTATATTCCATTAAATACTAATTCCGGAGCAGGTTTTCTTAGGCTAAGTTCACACTTCAGCTGTTTTGCATCAGTCACATGCGTTGCTTGACGCATGTGACTGATGCGTTGTACAACGGATGACAACGGTGACAAAGAAAAGAATTTCTTTGTCGGACTCCGTTGTGTGCTGGGGGCGGAGTTTGGGGGGCGGAGCTGAGGACGTCAGTGCCGCGGTCTGCATGGCTGGGGACAGGTGTGTGTGTGTGTGTGTGTGTGTGTGTGTGTGTGTGTGTGTACATGCGGAGTGCGGGAGGGGGCGGAGCCGAGTGGTGAAGTGTCGGCCTCCTTGCACACTGTATCCAGGGTAAATATCGGGTAACTAAAAGCAAAGCACTTTTTGCTTGGTTACCCGATATTTATCTTGGATACCAGCTTAGCGCGGGCTCCGTGCATCCGTAACCACTGTAAATATCGGGTAACTAACCAAAGCGCATTGCTTGGTTACCCGATGTTTATCCTGGTTACGGGGGCGGGGAGCCAGAGAGCGCATGCGCAGCAAAATCCTACGGATCGCGCTGCTCAAAAAACGTTACATGCTGCGTTGCTCCCGCCCGGCGGTCAGTTAAAAAACAACTGACCGCGACGCAGCGGATGCAACGCAGCATCATCAGTCACAATCCGTCACTAATAGAAGCCTATGGGGGAAAACAGGATTCCTGCAAAATATTTTGCAGGATACCGTAATTCCTCAAGGCTACGGATTGTGACTGATGCAAAACAACTGAAGTGTGAACTTAGCCTAAGATGTCTGAGCGGTTCTCATGTTGTTCCTCCTGTAAATTATGTGCCTGGACACAACTTTGTACTATTGGGCAGTGACCGGGTGCGTCCAGATGATGGTAGAAATCGTTCCGAGATCGGACTGGCAGCGTATCCCCCGACCTGAGCGTCACAGCCTCATATTTCTAGGCAGCTGTCACACTCGTGTCGGGAGATACGCAGCGGCCAGTCTGAGCACTGCGGTCCCATCTCAGACGTTTTTTTTATGGTAGTCTGAATGTACCCTAAGGCATCAATCACACATCACCATGTTTGCATGCCAAAACCTGGAAGGGAACTTACAGAGAAAAGCAAGAATTGGAAGATTGACACCTGTTCTGTGTTTTGGAGACACTCCTGGCTTTGGCAAAAAAAAAAAAAAAATACTGATGTGTGAATGAGGCCTTACTCTGGGCAGTGTCACACCTCCAAATATAATTATTAGGGATGATCGAATACCTCAAAGATCCAGCTTCGCGAATATTTTCCGAATAGGTCGCCGCTATTCGACTATTCGCAAATATTCGATGCGCAATGTAAGTCTATGGGAAACCTGAATAACAAATATTCGGGCTTCCTATAGACTTATAGACTTACACTGCGCTTCGAATATTCGCATAGCGGCAACCTATTTATCGGATATTCGCGAAGCCGAATATTTGAGATATTCCATCATCCCTAATAATTATCCATACATTTCTAGGAAAGGCATAAAATAGAGTTAGGATTATTGCAACCTCCTGCTCTGTGGCCTCCCTTCTAACAGACTCGCACCCCTACAATCTATTCTAAACTATGGTGCCCGGCTAATCCACCTGTCCCCCCGCTACTCCCCGACCTCTCCTCTCTGCCAATCCCTTCACTGGCTTCCCATTGCCCAACGACTCCAGTTCAAAACACTAACCCATGACATACAAAGCCATCCACAACCTGTCTCCTCCCTACATCTGTGACCAAGTCTCCCGGTACCTACCTGCACGCAACCTCCAATCCTCACAAGATCTTCTTCTCTGCTCCCCTCTCATCTCCTCTTCCCACCATCAAATCCAAGATTTCTCCCGTGCCTCCCCCATGCTCTGGAACTCTCTACCCCAATACATCAGACTCTCGCCTACCTTGACAAGCTTCAAAAGGAACCTGAAGACCCACCTCTTCCGACAAGCCTACAACCTGCCGTTACCCTCAGTCTGATACAGCGCCGCACAATCAGCTCTACCCTCACCTACTGTATCCTCATCTATTCCTTGTAGACTGTGATCCCTCGCGGGCAGGGACCTCTATCCTCCTGTACCAGTCTGTGCCTTGTATTGTTTATGATTATTGTACTTGTCCCTATTATGTACACCCCTTTCACATGTAAAGCGCCATGGAATTGATGGCGCTATAATAATAAATAATAATAATAATAATAATAATAATAAATAATAGTTACAGCATAAGAAAAAACATGAATCATCCTCCTTAAATCGTCCCCCGACGAAGCACACGGAGCGAAACACGTGTTGGGACGTCTGGTCCCCACGTGTTACCCGGGCCCTCGGCGCCATATCTTCCTGGTAGGTTTTGCTCGGCTTTTGCTAATAACTGGTTGTGCCATCTTGGCCATTTCTACCCTCTTTGAGCTGTGCCTGCCTGGTGTGACTCTATTATGGTATGTCTGCCGTTACTCAGTAGAGACTTGTTCTCCTGAATGAATGCTTGGGACACGTGGGGTTTTCCCCTCCAGCACCATTTCCCTTGGTCCTTTGTTCATATATTTATGCCTATGTATTGTCTTTCCCCTACAGCCTCTATAATAAATATTTATATATATTTTCACAATATGGCTTGTGTGGGTATATTGATTACTTGGCAAACTGAAAGACTCTTTCTTCTTGGTTATATTCAATTGTAGAGTTGTTGCCTTTATTCATCAAGTGGCCCTCTTTTGATTTAATCCTCCTTAAATTTGTAAAAAGAAATGTTGTCATTTTTTTAGTCCAATTGAAAGAAAACTTGTTTCTGGACTTAACAGAGCGGCGTCACTATTCTACTAAAGAATGACATGACGGGTTTGCCAGGATTCTATATAGGCCATGTAGGATCTCTGGCTGTGCCACTACTTGCCTTATCTAAAGTCATGCTTTACATGAAATATTAATTTGGTGCGAGGCGAGAAGGCGTTCAGCCATCCTCCAGCATCACTCCCCGCACTCACACTTGCTGAAGCGGCTTCTGTATCTGGCTGGACGGAGGAATGACATCACAGTGTACAGTTCTGGAGAATGGCAGAAAATCACAGGCCGTTATCCTTACAGATCTGCTGCTGTAAACATTAGGCCCAGCTCCAGAATCACGCTGGTATAAACAGTGATTGTGCGTGTAACTTGATCTCCCTACACGCTCAGCCAGGCCCAGGCGAAAATTACCCTACAAACTCATTTTCTGTCAAAGGAGTGGAGGTTTGGGAGGATCCTGGCCCGAGCTGCATCATTACACTGCACCTGGGGCACCCGATGTGCAGGGCTGTCAGCTGTGGACCCCCTTCAATATAGGAAGCACACTTAGGCAAAGAATTGACATGACCATTTTTTTTTCAGCTCAAAAACGCAGCTAAAAAAAAAAAGCACTGTGGACAGCACAAATGAAAACTCAGACTTTGCTGGGGAAGCAAAGTCATGCAGTTTGAAACTCAAAAACGCACCCGAAAAACGAGCAAAAACGCACTGTGAGCACATAGCCTTACGCTTTATGTGTCTTTATGCAGATTTGGTGCAGTTTATCGTGCAGATTGTTGCCCAAATTTGCATGTCTATCCTTACACCAGCAAAGTCAGTGAGAATTCTGAAGTGCTGTGCGGACATTGCTTATTTTTTCGTTGCAGTTTTGGGTGCAGAAAAAAAAAGCAGCATGTCAATTGTTAGTGCTTTTTTCCCTATGTTCTTCAGACCTTCCAACCAATGATTTCACTAAAAAAAAAAATAAATAAGCATTTGAACAAAAAAAAAAAAAAAAAAAGGAACCAAAAAACGCATGTGTTCTTTGGTGTGGTTTTCTGCCATGAGGTGTGGTTTTTTGGTGTGGGAAATTTCTGCACCTAATCTGCAGTCTGCACACAGCCTTAGGCTGGTTTCACACCTCCGGTTTTAGCAGAGCCGGCCAATCCGGCTCTAAAACCTACGCAACGGATGCGGCGACAATACCGCATCCTTTGCATACGTTTTTTACATGCGGCCCGTCCGGCTTTTGCCGCTTGCAGCAGGCTACTAAGCATGCGCAGTGGGAAAAACGCATGCGGCAGCCGGACAACGCGATGCGTTTTTTTTATTTGCTGGACAAAAAACGTGCCAGGCAACGTTCCATCCGGCCGCTGCATCGGCTAAACCTACCGCATGCGGCAAAAAACGGACAGAACGCAAGCCCATGCGGCACAATACGGCACTAATGTAAGTCTATGCAAAAAAAAAACGCAACCGGCGGCAAAAAAAAAAACGGTTGCGTTTTTTCTGCAAAGCGCTGGATTGTGCCACACAGGAAAAATCAGATGTGTGAAAGCAGCCTTAAGATATTAAAGGTGTATTGCCCCTCCAGAGCCCGGGATAGGCTCACCATGTCAAGTTTTAATATTTCAAAAGCAATGATTTGAGTATAAACATTTTATTTTTTAGAAAGGCAATAAAGTGTTAAATCAATTAAAGTCTCAAGCAAGTGTGACCTAAACACTAAAGCTGGGGCAAGAGGGCAATTTTATCCATGACGCAACTCATACAGCCAATGATCACTATATCTCGCTGCTACATCGCAGAGTATTGCAACCTGGACTGACATCTACCGGAACGTTGCAAAAAATTCCGACTGGCTCTGACAGAGAGCGGCTTTATCGCAGAATCTTACGGGTTCCTATGTGACGCCATTTATTTATTTTATACTGCGATTGATGTAGGTGTGCTATGACTAAAAGTCACCCTCTAGCCTAAAAGCCACTTTTACTTTCTACCTTCTGCTCTGATACTGATGCCTCTTCCTCCAGAGCAGCAATCATTTCCTGTATTGGTAACATACAGGCTATTCATTACACAAGCTATATCCGAAAGAATTCTGCCTCAATACACTGGCGTACATGCCTTGTACCAAATACAGTAGGAGTTTCAGACACAAGTGTTGAAAAATGTCTAACACGTCTAGTAAAACGTGTATTATTGACTTTATAGTATGGAGCTAATCAGCTGCACACCTGCTGCAAATACCCGTGTGCTGCCGATATCAATGAACTTTAGGCCACGTGCACACGGTGAGTATTTGGTGAGTTTTTTACCTCAGTATTTGTAGCCAAAGCCAGGAAGAGGTAAAAAAATACAAGAGATGCCCGTGATTCTGTTATACTTTGCCTCTGATTGTTCCACCACTGGTTTTGGCTACAAATGCTGAAGTAAGAAACTCAATGTGTGCACATGGCCTAACTCATTTAGTGGCTTTAGGCCTCCTTAAAACTTAGGCTACTTTCACACATCCGGTTTCAGCCGTGCGGCTCAATCCGGCTGTGAAACCTATGCAACGGATGCGGTGAAAACACCGCATCCTTTGCATAAGTTTTTACATGCGGCCGGTCCGGTTTTTCCGGTTGCGGCATGCTACTGAGCATGCGCAGTGGAAGAAACCGCATGCGGCGGCCGGATGCGTTTTTTTTCCGCATCGCGCCGCATCCGGCGTCCATAGGCATGCATTGAAAATGCGCCGTAGCGGCCGGATGCGGGTTTTTTTGCCGGACAAAAAAACGATGCAAGACACGTTGCCTCCGGCCGCCGCTTTGATAAATTTTGCCGCTTCCGGAAAAAAACGGATGCAACGCAAAGCCATCAGGTACAATCCGGTAACAATGCAAATCTATGGGGATAAAACGAATGCGGTACCGGATCCGTTTTACCCGTTTTTTTCCGGATTGTACCTGATGGGAAAAAACTGATGTGTGAAAGTAGCCTTATCCCATCTGATTTTTGACTGTTTACTTGTTCATTTACTGATCTATTTAACCAGGCTGATAATCAGGAACAACGCTCATTCCCCGATTATTGACTTATTTAACTGGGCCATTAAAGTGCTGTAAGAGCAACATACATTTTCTAGTAGCCACCAAGAAAAAAACACCAGAAGAGTGGAAAAGCCACAACAGAATTGTATGTGCTAAAGACATTTTCTTTAACCCACCAATAGTTTTCCCTCGGTGAGAAGAATAAAAGTCCAAAGCTGCTTTGTGAAGACCGTCAGGGGTTCCCAAGGACGGCTGGTATACGCCGGTGCCATTACTGCTGGTTTGTGTTATATAAGAGAGAACACAAACGCTGTAAAAAGGTACAAACTGTTTTCAACTGAAAAATAAATGCTGAAACACACATACCGGAGAGATGACGGACGGCCACAAACAAAGGGAAAAACAAGTCCTAAATACCTACAGTCCTCTTCTGTACGTACATTTGACATGAAAAGGTATGACTACTATTTTGCAAAGATTTTTGTGATTCCTTAAAGGGAATCTATCACCAGGTTTTTGCCACCTAATCTGAGAGCAGCATAATGTAGGGGCAGAGATACTGATTCTAGCGCTGTGTCGCTTACTGCGCTGCTTAGTGTAGTTTTGATAAAATCACTGTTTAATCACCAGTAGATTATCATTACAGGACTACTTTTCATGCTGCCAGGTAGTCCAGCATAGTCATGAGTTCTGTATATCTGCTAGATCTGCAGCAGAGAAAACATTGATTTTATCAAAATGACAGCAAGCAGCTCAGTAAGTGACATCGCAGGAATCAGGATCTCTGTCTCTACATTACGCTGATCTCAGATGGGAGAGCAAAAACCTGGTGATAGATTCCCTTCGCATGCAGTACACTACATTCATTTACAGTGGAAGCGCAACACCATGCAGTTGTGTGCTTTATGCACAACTGCATTTGTCCGCATGGTGTCGTGCTTCCACTATAAATGAATGTACTGTACTGCATGCGTATCGGATCCGGCGAAATGCCAGATGTGTGAAACGGGCCTAAACAGCCACCGACGTCAAAATAAAGTCTTTCATCAATGATTTCTGGGATTCACTATAGAGGCATGTTCACATTGGGCAGAAAAAACCCGCTGCAAAAATGCCCTAAAACCAAGATGGTGGGAGGGATAAGGCTGTATACAATATGTATTTTTTTTTCAGCATTTTTACTTCCATTTTAATGCACTAAAATAGACATCCTGTCTTGGCAAAAAAAAACAAAAAATAAAAATCAACAGGATTAAAAAAGGTGTTGGAAAGTTAAATTAAAAAAACAAAAAAACGCAGAGCGGTGTGTGCACGGCATTTCTGAAAGGACATGTCCACATGGCTCTTATTTTATGTAGATTTTCTGCAGTGGCAAAAATTTCCACCAAATCATGTAGATTTAATGCAGACTTCTCCCACTGCATTGCAAAGAATGAAATCCACGGTAAAACCCCCAAAGCATTAGCCAGCATACTGGGAATGACAAGCCTGCATACTGGGAATGACAAGCCTGCATACTGGGAATGACAAGCCTGCATACTGGGAATGACAAGCCTGCATACTGGGAATGACAAGCCTGCATACTGGGAATGACAAGCCTGCATACTGGGAATGACAAGCCTGCATACTGGGAATGACAAGCCTGCATACTGGGAATGACAAGCCTGCATACTGGGAATGACAAGCCTGCATACTGGGAATGACAAGCCTGCATACTGGGAATGACAAGCCTGCATACTGGGAATGACAAGCCTGCATACTGGGAATGACAAGCCTGCATACTGGGAATGACAAGCCTGCAGGATGGGTCAATTTCAGTATTCATTTCTACTGTAATCCGCAATGGATTTTCTATCAAGAATATCAGCGGTGTATCCAGCATGTTGTGACTGACAGCCTAAGGCCTCTTTCACACGTCCGTGTCTCCGGTACGTGTTTGGTCCATTTCCTCACGTGCCGGAGACACGGACACACATAGACCCATTAAAATCAATGGGTCTGCGCTCACGTGCGTGTTCTGCCATGGACTGTGTGTCCGTGTGGAGCATACGTGTGTCCGTGTGCCCCACATGTCCGTTTTTTCTCCGGCATCACGAGTGTCACAAGGAATGCAAACGGACCACACGGAGGTGATCCGTGTGACACGCACAGGAGAAAAACACATGCGTTTGAGAAAAAAATAACAAATCTTTACTCACCTTCTCCAGCCCTGCTGTCTCTGCCGCTGCTGTCACTTGCTTCCGACCCCCGCTCATTATGCTCATTGAATATTCACTTCACTGCCGCCGGAAGCAGGAGCAGCGGGGAGTCGGCAGGATCGGAGACCGAAGATCAGCACCACGGACAGCGACGCCAGGGACAGGTGAGCAGAAAGTTCCCGTTCTCCGTGTGTTATCATGGATAACACACGGAGAACACACGTGTGCCATAAACACGGCATACGCAGGTGAAAACGCACCTTTGACACGTCCGTCAAAAACGTGCGTGATTTTCACGGACGTGTAAAAGAGGCCTAAGGGTGATTTCACACACATTTTTCACTGCTGATTGTTCTCTTGGTGCATCATAATCCAAAGACAAATCTGCTTGTTACTTGGGGATCCATTGATGATTCGACTCATTTCATCCAATACATTGCAAAGGGTAAGAACCCACGGTAAGTATCCATGGTGGTAACTGACATAAAATCCACTCCACAGGACAAATTTCTTCTGCAGAATTTTCCCATATGGATGAAATTGCTCTGAGGGACGGCTACAGCGATCTCCTGATGAATCGTTTAGGGCACTGAGCCCAGGACCAGACACTGCACACGAAGGGGTCGCCTCCAGACACTAGCCATCATGGCACAAGGGCATTACATTGTGGATGTCTCGGACATGCAACCAATGCCCATTACCCCAGGTAGGCTTACCCCGTCTTTTCTGTTGCGCCGTCAGCTGTTTCAAAGGATCAGAACTGCTAACAAAGTCCCTTAAACTGCACTCACATCTGAATGTTCATGATTTGTGTAGAGATAACATTAGAGCTGAAGTCCTTAGTCAGAAGGGAGTACGAGCAAAATTCTTATTTTCTTTGTTTTTTGGGTTAATTGAGCTGTGGAGTTGAAATCCCTCTTAGATAAAGTTTAACAAGTAATACATAATTGGAAAAAGAGTTATAGCAGCTTCTCACAGATGTGAAGACTCGCCGGGTGCCGACATTGCTTCTACTTTTCCATCCGATATGGAGAAGCTCTACCGGGAGGTCTAGTGCCCGGTGTGACAAACTTATGGCCGATCACTTCAATAGTGAAAACCTTTTATCCAGTCCAGAATTCCAAATTGTCTGCATCAGTTATGCAATGTAACCAACGGGTGGCACCAAGGTTCAGCATTCATACCTGGAAGCCTCGGGGCCCCGGCTTCAAATCCAACCAGAACGAAGCCTACCATACTGATAGCTTCCTATGACATCTGCCCATTGGGAATCTTAGTCTATGAGAAGTGAAATTATGAAGGGGGCAGGGACTGGTGCCAATGACAGTTTCTGTACAGCGTCAACAGAATATGTTGGAGCCATCTAAGCATCTTTGACAAATAAGAAGTGTTCCCACAAAGGAAATAAATATTGAAAACAAACCACCTGTAACACACATTTCCCCCGCTACGGCTCACCGACAGCAGAACCTTTACTACCAAAATATTTCCTAAAAATAGCAATGGACCACAAATACCAGGGGGCTTGTATTTCCAAACACTGGAATCGAAAGACTAAAACAAATGCTGAAAATACACAAACAAAACGTGAGGATGTGCTGGGTGAAAGAGCGACTGGAGTGTCTGTAAATACGATCATCAGTACACTGGACGTACAATGTACCTGATCACCGACACTGCAGGTGACATAGAAAATGCTATATACAAGAATGTGATCCGGGTACAGTACGACGCTACAGTATAGGATAGCACTATACAACATACATAAATCCGATCACAGAACACAAGCCAGTTTTGTACGCAGGGACCGGCGGGTGACCAGACTGTGTACTGTCACTATGCTGCTGACAGCACCAAGGCCTGGTTTATTTAACACACACATACAGCGTGTTACATACTGCCGAGAGGTCACCATCAAACTCCATAACCATACAGCATGGCATGCAAAAGCCGCGGCACCATCCACTACAGCGCCATCCACTAAAGCGCCATCCACCGCGACACCATCCACTACAGCGCCATCCACCGCAGCGCCATCCACCGCAGCGCCATCCACTACAGCGCCATCCACCACAGCGCCATCCACCACAGCGCCATCCACCGCGGCGCCATCCACTACAGCTCCATCCACCGCGACACCATCCACTACAGCGCCATCCACCGCGACACCATCCACTACAGCGCCATCCACCGCGACACCATCCACTACAGCGCCATCCACCGCGACACCATCCACTACAGCGCCATCCACCGCGGCACCATCCACTACAGCGCCATCTACTACAGCGCCATCTACTACAGCGCCATCCACCGTGGTACCATCCACCAGAGCGCCATCCACCGCGGCACCATCCACTACAGCGCCATCTACTACAGCGCCATCTACTACAGCGCCATCCACCGTGGTACCATCCACCAGAGCGCCATCCACCGTGGTGCCATCCACTACAGCACCATCTACTACAGCGCCATCCACAGCGGCACCATCCACTATAGCGCCATCCACCGAGGCACCATTCACCGCAGCGCCATCACACAACAGACCTGATCTAGGTCACAAAATCAAAAGGTTGCACTGATGTCATGTATCTGGGTCATTGACAGCTGGGAAGGAGGTGAACCTGCTGGACTTGTAGGTCAGGTTCGTTAGCGACATTTCCAGCATAACGTTCAATGCCAGCCCCATTGCGACAGCGACTCGCTAGTAAAGCGCTACAGGAAAATCATATAAGACTCGCAGCCAATCATGTCCCTCAATAGTCACGTGACTTCAGCACAACAGCAAGTCACAAGCAAACTTCTGTGACCTAAGAAAGCTGAGTGACGACTTGTCACAAATATTTCAAATTCTAGAGTCGGACGTCAAAGTGATGCGGCTGCCATAGGAAAGGCAGGCAAACGTCAGGCCAGTGACAGCTCAGGTACCAAGTGACAGTGTGACCGCTCACACATCCCTGCGCTGCACACACTCAGTGCACCACCAGTGACACACATTACTCCAAGGCACACACATCTCTGCACACTCTCCAGTGCACCGCCAGTGACACACAACTCTGCTCAGCCACCACTGCATTCTCTATGCACTCTGTCCAGTGTACCACTAGTGACACACAACTGCACTTTAAGCACTGCACACACATCTTTGAACACTCTTTGTACAGTACACACATCTCTGCACTCCCTCTGCACAGCCGGCACTGCACACACGTCTCTGCACAGCCGGCACCCCACACACGTCTCTCCACAGCCGGCACTGCACACACGTCTCTGCACTCTCTCTGCACAGCCAGCACTGCACACACGTCTCTGCACTCCCTCTGCACAGCCGGCACTGCACACACGTCTCTGCACTCCCTCTGCACAGCCGGCACTGCACACACGTCTCTGCACAGCCGGCACCCCACACACGTCTCTGCACAGCCGGCACTGCACACACGTCTCTGCACTCTCTCTGCACAGCCAGCACTGCACACACATCTCTGCACTTCCTCTGCACAGCCAGCACTGAACACACATCTCTGCACAGCCGGCACCGCACACACGTCTCTGCACTCTCTCTGCACAGCCGGCACCGCACACACGTCTCTGCACAGCCGGCACTGCACACACATCTCTGCACTTCCTCTGCACAGCCAGCACTGCACACACATCTCTGCACAGCCGGCACCGCACACACGTCTCTGCACTCTCTCTGCACAGCCGGCACCGCACACACGTCTCTGCACTCTCTTTGCACAGCCGGCACCGCACACACGTCTCTGTACTCTCTCTGCACAGCCGGCACCACACACACGTCTCTGCACTCTCTCTGCACAGCCGGCACAGCACACACGTCTCTGTACTCTCTCTGCACAGCCTGCACCGCACACACGTCTCTGCACAGCCGGCACCGCACACACGTCTCTGCACTCTCTTTGCACAGCCGGCACTGCACACGTCTCTGCACTCTCTCTGCACAGCCGGCACCGCACACACGTCTCTGCACTCTCTCTGCACAGCCTGCACCGCACACACGTCTCTGCACTCTCTCTGCACAGCCGGCACCGCACACACGTCTCTGCACTCTCTCTGCACAGCCTGCACCGCACACACGTCTCTGCACTCTCTCTGCACAGCCGGCACCGCACACACGTCTCTGTACTCTCTCTGCACAGCCGGCACCGCACACACGTCTCTGTACTCTCTCTGCACAGCCGGCACCGCACACACGTCTCTGCACTCTCTCTGCACAGCCGGCACCGCACACACGTCTCTGTACTCTCTCTGCACAGCCGGCACCGCACACACGTCTCTGCACTCTCTCTGCACAGCCGGCACCGCACACACGTCTCTGCACTCTCTCTGCACAGCCGGCACTGCACACGTCTCTGCACTCTCTCTGCACAGCCGGCACCGCACACACGTCTCTGTACTCTCTCTGCACAGCCTGCACCGCACACACGTCTCTGCACTCTCTCTGCACAGCCGGCACCGCACACACGTCTCTGCACAGCCGGCACCGCACACACGTCTCTGCACTCTCTCTGCACAGCCGGCACCGCACACACGTCTCTGCACTCTCTCTGCACAGCCGGCACCGCACACACGTCTCTGTACTCTCTCTGCACAGCCGGCACCGCACACACGTCTCTGTACTCTCTCTGCACAGCCGGCACCGCACACACGTCTCTGCACTCTCTCTGCACAGCCGGCACTGCACACACGTCTCTGTACTCTCTCTGCACAGCCGGCACCGCACACACGTCTCTGTACTCTCTCTGCACAGCCGGCACCGCACACACGTCTCTGTACTCTCTCTGCACAGCCGGCACTGCACACGTCTCTGCACTCTCTCCGGTGCTCCGCCAGTGACACACTCTACACAGCCGCCGCCCCTCCATGTGCCCTGTGCTGCGCTGTCCGGTGCCCTCGCCCTCGGGCCGGCTCCCACACGCCGCCGTCTTACCGCTCACTGCTCTGTGGGTAATGCTGAGTGCCGAGGTTCCCGGGGGCAGCGCAGATCCACAGCCGCCATGTTCCCTCATCCAGCAGGGTAGTCAGGCTTGTTTATCCCGGGATCCTCCTCCTACCGCCCGAGCCTCCCTCCGTGCGCCGGATCCTCCACCTCCTGGGAGGGCGGCGCCTCCTCTCCTGGCAGGGCCCGGCCATGTCCTCCGCTCCTAGCGGCGCAGTGTGCCCGGTGTCCGGAGCCGCCTGTGCTGCTGCCGTGTCCTCTTATCAGAATAGTGACACTGGGGTAAAGCTGTGCTGCAGCAGGTGCAGCATCTACCACACTGCTATATTTGGGCTGTGTCTAGGATGGTGGAGGCTTGTGCCCTGCTGCAGGTGTGGGCACTATGTGGTAATACAGTGTGTGGAGACATTGGAGCCCTCCTGAGTCCGTTTCTGGGGTTTTTTGGGTCAGGTTTCCTCTGAAATCGCTGACTGGTGCTATTATGGGAAAGCCTGGTCCAATATAGTCATAGGACAGAGTATGGTGCCACGCGTGGCCTGTCAGCGCCCAGCACAAGTATTGCAACCCCAGACTGGGGGAAAAGAGCTTCAAGTGCCCCTATAGATAATAGCTCCTTTATGATGCCAACTTTGTGCCCCCAAAACCCCAAAAAATTGTTTAGAATTTGAATAATTCAAGAAACCGTGCGCCCTTATTCCCTGAGCACAGAACAGACTGGCGCAGAAGGCGCCATGCAAGTGACACCATTGTACCTCGCGCATGCCAACATGGTGTAGGCCATAGCCCAAGGGAGGACATATCGGTGCAGCCAAACAGGGGCCCGAGAGGTGAGGGGCCACTACCAGCTCCAAAGCAGGAGGCATTGTACATAATGAGGTGATATTGGGCCGCAAGGGGCCATATACTGCTCCCACACAGGGGCCTCTTCTGTCCGCCAGTGCCATAGCCCTACAACAGCCGCGACCTTTAGGACTTTGCGTTGTGCGCCTTGTGTCCATACTCTGCTAACGACATAACAGTTCACAGTGGTCCTCGCCTGAAGATCGGAAAGGACAGTGCTCCATAGAACTGTTTAAGCACTGTCCTCTTCTATCTCTGCAATGGGAAAGGCTGTATTTACTGAAGACAGATTTTACCCATTAATTTAGAAGAGTCTGTCAGTGTGTCAGCAGGTATATGCCACCTCCTCTGAGAGCAGCATGATGTAGGCAGAGATCCTAAATCCAACTATGTATCACTTAGATTACTGGCTGCAGCCGTTCTGACACAATCAGAATTTTTAGATTTAGTCATGTAGCAGAGCTGAGAGAGCTGTCCCCCCCACACCAGGCTCTCTATAGAGATTGTACATTAACAGTGAGGTGTCAGTCAGAGGAGGCACCATGCTTAAAGGGAACCTGTCACCAGTTTTTTCACTATTAAACCAAAAATATCACCTTCTGCAGCTCCTGGGCTGCATTCTAGGAAGGTGCACCTTGTTGCTGCCCCCCTTGCAGACCCCTAAAAGAACTTTATAAAATCTTACCGTTTCCTATGCAAATTAGTTTGGTTGGCCAGATGTGCAGGCTCTAATTCAGCTCCTGTCCCCCCTCCTGCCTCTGTTCGCCGTCCCCCAGTCATGATTTACATGGATGATGCCGCCCCACGCTGCTGGAGTCTCGCGCAGGTGCATTTCACTGCGCCCATATTGTGGGGCTGAGCATAAAGTTTCCCTCGCACGAGCGCCGGTGATATATTTGCGCAGGCACGAGATTATGAGTGGATACGAGGATGACGCTGGTGAGGTCATACACAGCGCCGCCCATAATCTCACGCCTGCGCAACTACATCACCGGCGCTCGCACGAGGGAAACTTTATGCTCAGCCCCGCGATAGGGGCACAGCAAAATGCGCGTGCACGAGACTCCAGCAGAGTGGGGCGGCGTCATCCATGTAAATCATGACTGGGGGACGGCGAACAGCGGCAGGAGGGGGGACAGGAGCCAAATTAGAGCTCATCTGGCCAACCAAACTCATTTGCATAGGAAATGGTAAGATTTTATAAAGTTCTTTTAGGTGTCTCCAAGGGGGGCCAGCAACAAGGTGCACCTTCCTAGAAAGCAGCCCAGGAGCTGCAGAAGGTGGTATTTTTGGTTTAATAGGTAAAAATCTGGTAATAGGTTCCCTTTAACTGCTGTGCACATGGCATTGTAGTCCAAGTAATTATAAGGGTCCTGCTGCTTGAACAAACACAACAAATAAACAATAGATCTGGACCTTAACAGTTCAGGCATTCCTAATTTCTCAGTGTTAACCCATGCAGCATGCTTTTTCAGCTTACATAGTAAAAACCTGCAGACAGATTTCTTTTAAATAGGTATTCACATCTCCAATATTATTTGCCAATATGTAGTAGGTGTAGTAATAATAATATTAGCAAATACTTCAAATTAGAATAGTTACACATAGCCCCCTATATACATTATGAGCCCCCACAGTCTCCTAGATACAATATACAATGTGAGCCTTCCCATATCCCCTCTATATACAGTGTGAGCCCCCACAAAGCCTTTGTATATACAGTGTGAGCCCCCACATAAGCATTCTATATACAGTGTGAGTTCCCATATAGCCCTGCTGTATTCACTGTGAGCCCACAACGCAGCCCTTTGTAGTGTGAACCCCCACATAGCCTCTTTATATACAGTATGAGTACCACATAGCCTTCTATATATATATATATATATATATATATATATATATATATATATAGTGAGCCCTGCATAGCCTCCTATATACATTTTGAGCCCCACAGCCTCCTAAATACAGCATGAGCCCCACATAGCTTCCTATATAGTTTGAGCCCCTACATACAGTTAGGTCCAGAAATATTTGGACAGTGACACAATTTTCGCGAGTTGGGCTCTGCATGCCACCACATTGGATTTGAAATGAAACCTCTACAACAGAATTCAAGTGCAGATTGTAACGTTTAATTTGAAGGTTTGAACAAAAATATCTGATAGAAATTGTAGGAATTGTACACATTTCTTTACAAACACTCCACATTTTAGGAGGTCAAAAGTAATTGGACAAATAAACCAAACCCAAACAAAATATTTTTATTTTCAATATTTTGTTGCGAATCCTTTGGAGGCAATCACTGCCTTAAGTCTGGAACCCATGAACATCACCAAACGCTGGGTTTCCTCCTTCTTAATGCTTTGCCAGGCCTTTACAGCCGCAGCCTTCAGGTCTTGCTTGTTTGTGGGTCTTTCCGTCTTAAGTCTGGATTTGAGCAAGTGAAATGCATGCTCAATTGGGTTAAGATCTGGTGATTGACTTGGCCATTGCAGAATGTTCCACTTTTTTGCACTCATGAACTCCTGGGTAGCTTTGGCTGTATGCTTGGGGTCATTGTCCATCTGTACTATGAAGCGCCGTTCGATCAACTTTGCGACATTTGGCTGAATCTGGGCTGAAAGTATATCCCGGTACACTTCAGAATTCATCCGGCTACTCTTGTCTGCTGTTATGTCATCAATAAACACAAGTGACCCAGTGCCATTGAAAGCCATGCATGCCCATGCCATCACGTTGCCTCCACCATGTTTTACAGAGGATGTGGTGTGCCTTGGATCATGTGCCGTTCCCTTTCTTCTCCAAACTTTTTTCTTCCCATCATTCTGGTACAAGTGGATCTTTGTCTCATCTGTGCATAGAATACTTTTCCAGAACTGAGCTGGCTTCATGAGGTGTTTTTCAGCAAATTTAACTCTGGCCTGTCTATTTTTGGAATTGATGAATGGTTTGCATCTAGATGTGAACCCTTTGTATTTACTTTCATGGAGTCTTCTCTTTACTGTTGACTTAGAGACAGATACACCTACTTCACTGAGAGTGTTCTGGACTTCAGTTGATGTTGTGAACAGGTTCTTCTTCACCAAAGAAAGTATGCGGCGATCATCCACCACTGTTGTCATCCGTGGACGCCCAGGCCTTTTTGAGTTCCCAAGCTCACCAGTCAATTCCTTTTTTCTCAGAATGTACCCGACTGTTGATTTTGCTACTCCAAGCATGTCTGCTATCTCTCTGATGGATTTTTTCTTTTTTTTCAGCCTCAGGATGTTCTGCTTCACCTCAATTGAGAGTTCCTTAGACCGCATGTTGTCTGGTCACAGCAACAGCTTCCAAATGCAAAACCACACACCTGTAATCAACCCCAGACCTTTTAACTACTTCATTGATTACAGGTTAACGAGGGAGACGCCTTCAGAGTTAATTGTAGCCCTTAGAGTCCCTTGTCCAATTACTTTTGGTCCCTTGAAAAAGAGGAGGCTATGCATTACAGAGCTATGATTCCTAAACCCTTTCTCCGATTTGGATGTGAAAACTCTCATATTGCAGCTGGGAGTGTGCACTTTCAGCCCATATTATATATATAATTGTATTTCTGAACATGTTTTTGTAAACAGCTAAAATAACAAAACTTGTGTCACTGTCCAAATATTTCTGGACCTAACTGTATACCGTGTGCAGAATTATTAGACAAGTTGTATTTTAGAGGATTTATTTATTATTGATCAACAACTTGTGAAGATGTAATTTACCCTCTCACTGTATATGCTGTGATACTATGTCATGATATGTATATTTTCCTGGTTGTATTAGTTGTAATTCATGTATTTCCTTGGGGGAGCTACTGGTCTCAATGTGTCTCTCTCATACAATTGTAGTCTTGGCATCTAATGTGATTATGTAAATAGCCTGTCCTCTTCTATCCAGAGTTGTGTATCTAGTCTGTAATTGCATTGGCCAGTGAAGGAATAGTCATTGTTCTGCACAGCAGGGGATCCCTTCATCTACTGTGGCTGGCAGACATACTGGAGCCCTGTGATGGACAAAACCATTGATGATAGGATGTGTAACCCCCACCCCCTGAACATGGTGGGCTGATCAAGGAGCACAGACAATGCATTTCCCTTTTTGTAACTTCAGAGTGAGCTGAAACTTGGAAAGAGAAGGAGCCCCAGCCTGGGTGGCTGTGGACACGGACGGAGCTAGGCCTGTGTGGCGGCCCGTGGGATTGTGTGGAACTCTTTGGACTACTGTAAGGACGATTGCTTTGTTATCCGGTCCGAGGATTGTCGGGAAGGGCCTCCGAATCTGTTTTACGTGGACTAATCGTGTGCTGTTCCTGTATTCCTGTTAATAAACCTGTTGGATCGTCCCTCGGCCTCGTCCATCCTTTGCTCTGTTGTACACCCCCGTCACAAACTGGTTGGCAGCGGTGGGATCAGAGCAGAAGGAATGGAGGACAATGGCTCAACATCAGGAACCAGCACTGCAGAGTACAAGACCTGGACTTTGGGGAGCCTGCAATCAAAGGCCCGTGAAGTAGGAGTTCGTTTCAAAGGACTCTCCAAGGAGCAGCTGATTGAGGCGCTAGAAGGAGTCTGCTCGCAAAATGACGTGGAGGAAGGATCCTCACAGCAAACGGAAGAAAGACGGCAGCCGGAGGTAAATACCCAAAAAAGTCAGTGGGTTGTGTGGTACGAGGAGGAGATGGCCTTGCTGGGAGAGGAGACCACCATAGAAGATAAGAGGGAGGCCATGCGTGGAGCTAAAGAGAAGGAGCGCAGGATGGAGGAGATGGCACTGCTGGATAAGGAGCTCGCTGTGGAAGCCGCGAGAGGTTCCAGACAGACTGTAACCCCAGCACCCATCATGAGGGAACTTCCCAGGGTGTCCCGCAAAGACTTTAAGCCGTTTAATGAGGCTGCAGGCGACATTGAGGGCTTCTTCCAGGACTTTGAGCATCAGTGTCGATTAATGGAAGTCCCGGACAGGAAGCGTGTCCGGCATCTGGTTGGGCTCCTAGAGGGGGGAGCTGCTGAAGCCTATAGAGCTATGGACCCTCGGTGGAACTGTGAGTATGCCGATATTAAACAGACTATTCTAGAACATTATGCTGTGACCCCAGACACTTACAGGACTCAGTTCCGTGCTTTAGCCTGTGATGGGGAAGTGTCTTTTAAGATATATGCTCATAGACTCAAACAAATATGTAATCGCTGGCTGGAGGCAGAGGAGGCCTTATCTTGGGAGACCTTCCTGCAGGTCATCCTAAAAGAACAATTCTTTGCCCAGTGCCCCGCTGAGATCCGGGAATGGGTGCGTGAGAGAAAACCAGCGACAGTGGAGGAAGCTGCTGCTCTCGCTGATGAGGCTCTCACCATCAAGCCTCAGTGGAGGGTTCTGTTGGAGGATGGAGAGACGCCTAACAGCTCCACAACACCGGATACCCCCAGTTATTCTGTCCCCATTGTTCCCCGTTCCTCTAAGCCACCACATGTTGATACCCGTGTTAATGTGCCTCCAGTTGCTTCTACTGCACTTTCTGGAATACGCCGGGGAGAGGAAGTAACAGAGCGCAGGTGTTATGTTTGTAGGCATCCCGGGCATTTGCAGGCCTCATGCCCAGCCAGGCCATGGAGGAATCATCCTCAAACCCCTACAGCACCTTCAGGTGGGAGCCGGCCTCCAAGTTCCCCTACCCCTTACCCAAGAGGACGCCTTGGATGGAGGGAGACCCAGCTCAGATGCTATCAATGTGGACAGCCAGGGCATCGGCAAGTCTCCTGCCCAGCTGTTCAAATGAGGACTGATCCTGCACCCAATCGGATTGTTAATTATTTACAGCCCAGTGCCATGGAGGAAGATGTGGCACCGTTATGTGAGGACTGGCCTAGTGACTCAGCCCCCCATGATGCACCACCAGGAGTTTACGGGGTGCGACCCGCAGTTATGACGACTTCTGCTCATCGAGGTAAGCACTTGCAGGAGGTTGTGCTGGATGGACAGAGACTTGTTGGATTTTGTGACTCGGGTGCTTTCCTCACACTGGCTGATCCCCGAGTGGTTCGGCCTGAGGCAATCCATAGAGGACCTGGGATTGTTATTGAACTGGCTGGTGGACAATGGAGGACTATTCCCACAGCCACTGTGGATCTGAACTTTGGTTTTGGGGTCAGGAGATGTGTGGTTGGGGTGATGGGTGGTCTGCCTGCAGCTGTTCTCCTGGGCAATGATGTGGGAGAGCTACGATGCCAATTCGTGGCTGCATGAAGCCACATGTAAGTAACGCTCTGCCTGTGTGTACTTAACCAGTGACCTGTAGAGGTCCCTAGTACGTACACAAGTTGGGAGGGGGAGGGATTGTGAAGATGTAATTTACCCTCTCACTGTATATGCTGTGATACTATGTCATGATATGTATATTTTCCTGGTTGTATTAGTTATAATTCATGTATTTCCTTGGGGGAGCTACTGGTCTCAATGTGTCTCTCTCATACAATTGTAGTCTTTACATAATCACATTAGATGCCAATAGCCTGTCCTCTTCTATCCAGAGTTGTGTATCTAGTCTGTAATTGCATTGGCCAGTGAAGGAATAGTCATTGTTCTGCACAGCAGGGGATCCCTTCATCTACTGTGGCTGGCAGACATACTGGAGCCCTGTGATGGACAAAACCATTGATGATAGGATGTGTAACCCCCACCCCCTGAACATGGTGGGCTGGTCAAGGAGCACAGACAATGCATTTCCCTTTTTGTAACTTCAGAGTGAGCTGAAACTTGGAAAGAGAAGGAGCCCCAGCCTGGGTGGCTGTGGACACGGACGGAGCTAGGCCTGTGTGGCGGCCCGTGGGATTGTGTGGAACTCTTTGGACTACTGTAAGGACGATTGCTTTGTTATCCGGTCCGAGGATTGTCGGGAAGGGCCTCCGAATCTGTTTTACGTGGACTAATCGTGTGCTGTTCCTGTATTCCTGTTAATAAACCTGTTGGATCGTCCCTCGGCCTCGTCCATCCTTTGCTCTGTTGTACACCCCCGTCACACAACTATGTTCTCAATCAACCAAAAAACTCATAAATATCAAAGCTTAATATTTTTGGAAGTTGAAGTGTTTTTTGTTTTTTTTTATTTGGCTATCTTAGGAGGATATCTGTTTGTGCAGGTAACTATTACTGTGCAGAATTATTAGGCAACTTAATAAATACCAAATATATTCCCATCTCACTTGTTTATTTTCACCAGGTAAACCAATATAACTGCACAAAATTTAGAAAGAAAATTTCTGACATGCAAAAACAAAACCCCAAAAAATTAGTGACCAGTATAGCCACCTTTCTTTATGATGGCACTCAACAGCCGACCATCCATAGATTGTCAGTTGCTTGATCTGTTTACGATCAACATTGCGTGCAGCAGCCACCACAGCCTCCCAGACACTGTTCCGAGAGGTGTACTGTTTTCCCTCCCTGTAGAGCTTACATTTTATGAGGGACCACAGGTTCTCTATGGGGTTCAGATCAGGTGAACAAGGGGGCGATGTCATTATTTTTTCATCTTTTAGACCTTTCCTGGCCAGCCACGCTGTGGAGTAGTTGAATGCATGTGATGGAGCATTGTCCTGCACGAAAATCATGTTTTTCTTGAACAATACCGACTTCTTCCTGTACCACTGCTTGAAGAAGTTGTCTTCCAGAAACTGGCAGTAGGTCTGGGAGTTGAGCTTCACTCCATCCTCAACCAGATGTTGATGTCATTACACCACACCCCTCCTCATTACAGAGATGCACATCACCTGATTTACTTAATTCGCAGTTGGAGTACAGCTTGGAGTAGGACAACATGTATAAAAAGTGTCATGTGATCAAAATACTCATTTGCCTAATAATTTTGCACACAGTGCAGTCTAATATAGTATACTTTAGGAGCAGCCGACATAGCCTCTTATATACATTATGAACCCTATTTAGCCTTATATATATATATAGCTTGAGCCTCCTATATACATTTCTAAGCCCCCACATAACCGCCTATATACATTATAATCCCCCACATAACCTCCTGTATACTTTGAGAACCCACATAGCCTCCTATATACTGTATGAGCCCCTACTGTCTCCTAATTACAGTATGAGCCTCACATAGCCTCCTGTGTACATTATGAGCCTCAAATGCCCTCCTATTAACATTTATGAGCCCCCACACAGCCTCCTGTATACTTTCAGTCCAATATAGCCTCCTATATACTTTGAGCCCCACATAGCCTCCAAATTACAGCAGGAGCCCCCACATAGCCTGCTAAATACAGCATAAGACCCCACACAGCCTCCTATGTACTTTAAGCGCCCACACAGCCTTGTACATACATGCAAACATCCCATACACATAAAAAAAAACACATACTCATCTCGCTCCCTTAGCATTCTGCTCCACATCATGTCTGCTGTGCCTCACGCCGATTGGTGGAAACGGAGCCAGCGGACCCTCATCCACCAATGTCTTCACCACTGTCTGCCTCCTCAGGATACAGATTGCAGGGATATCATGCGGAGGGCATGGTGCGAGCCACTGTTTTCAGCCCTTTTGTCTCGGTCCACGGGCCGGACTGGAGATAGTGTCCTCCTATTTTATGTGTGAAGCCATCACTGATTCCTTGACTTTTCCTTCTTGGTATTGCAATTTCAATGTTGAGTGTGGTGAGTTTCTACATCTATACAGTGCTCTGCAGAAATGAGAGCACTCTCTTTGAACAGTAATATTTTTTAATCAATATTTCACTGGACAAAAACAATTTCCAACCGTTTACCGTTTAAAAAGACCGAGCTTCATAGAATGTTTTTTTTTTACCCATAACATGAAAGTCAGGTTAATAATTAGGGATGAGTGGACCCGAGGAAGTTCGGGTTCAGCTGGACCTTAGTTAAAAGATCAGTTCGGGACCCAAACTTGATCCTGGACCCCGAAACCCATATGTCTATGGGTACTCAAACTATGGTGCTCCAAAGTGGCTGTAAAATGGTCGTAGTAAGGGCTAGAGGGCTCCAAAAGGGGGTAAGAGCAGAGCAATGCTCTGCAAACAAATGTGTATAGGGATTATATGTGTGGTGGTAATCGGGGGAAATACTTTTGAGGTTGATATGAATTGACCACTAGAATCAAGCTCGGGAGATAGTAATGCATAAGCGTCTAATAGACATCCTCATTACTAACCCGGCAAGTCTATAGCTAAAAAAAACACACACAGGAAAAAAAATAGTTTATACTTCTCCACACTCCGTTGTTCTCCAGTTATTGACTTAAAAAAAATAAATGTTGAAGTTCCAAACTAACCAATGATGTAATGTCCCACGATGCTCATTGAATGAGAAATTCTGTGCCTGCCGTTGACCAGCAGTGACCTATGGAGCCTCTCAGAACGTTCTGAGAATCAAGCTCTATAGGATTTAATGGGCGTCATGGGACATTACGACACTATTGGATTACGTCAAAACTTCAAGGGTTTCTTTTTAATTAATAAATTGGTGAACAAGGAAGAGTGGGGGAGTCTTTATTCAGATAAACTATTTTTTTGTGTGTTTGGTTTGGTTTTGTTTTTTTACTGTACACTTGCTGGGTTAGTAATGGGGGTGTCTGATAGACGCCTATCCATTACTAACCCCTGGGCTTGATACCAGCTTTCAATTCACAGATCAGGAGACATACTTGGCCACTGAATCACTTTCACCCTGTTCTTTTTAATAAATTGATTGGTGGCATTAGATGTGTGTTTTTAATAATTGTCATTTTGGAAAAGTGCGCATCTACCATGGGCACGGAATGAAAGTAGCATCTTCTCTTTCAATATACTGCAGTACATCTGTACATTAATGAAATGTTGCTCCCCGACGCCAGAAACGCTCAAGCAGCTCCACATAAGGACACTGCTACATCCATTTTTACCTGTAGGCACCATGCATTTTTTCTTTGTACTCCTCACCTTTGTGACACCATGCAGCTTTTCAAACCATCAGTTCCAAAAACATTTATCTTTGTCTGTTCACTCCAGAGCAGTGCTCCCCAACCTTTCTTACCTCTAGAGCCACATTCACCTTTTAGTGACACGTTTAGGTTTTGGTACGGAAATTTCTGCAACATTTCTGCATCTCTTGGCAGGAAGTATAAAGCAGCAAAAACTTGAAATCTGCAGTAAAAATGTTGCAAGAATTGACATGCTGCAGATTTATTTCTACACCAAAGCTGCAAGGGGAAAATACTCAGCGTGTGCATGACACTTCAGGATTCTTATTGACTTTGCTGGCATCAGGGTTCTGTTCAGGTTTGTGACAAATCTGCACTCAAAAACACATAAAAAAAAGAACACAACATGTACACACGTGCGCCGTTGTTACGACTATACACTGGAGGCTTCCCCCTTCTCGGGTCAGAGTGCCTCCTGTCTCTCCGTTTCCCGAGACCCATTCTGCGGGTTCTGCTCCACCACAGCGCCATTCTCAGCGTCTGGCCCAATCTGCTGTGTTACTGGTGGCTGTTAAGCCGCCAGAGTCTAAGTGTGGAAAGCGGGCAAGTGCGCATGCGCAGGCTGAGCCTTTTTCTAAGTCTGACTCTTTGGCCAATGTGCATGCGCGTGACGTGGCAACTTCGGATTGGCAAGTGGACGTCAGCTGCCCCGATGACGTAGCTTCTCTGGATTGGCCCTTGGACATCAGCTATGCTGATTGGGTGTGAGCTGAGACTAAGCGATGCTTAGCTTACCATATATAGGGACGCTGGACGGTGCTCAGTCTTTATTTGTCATACGGTGAGAGGTTAAGTTAGGCAGGGCTCTTTACCTCGCCACTACTTAATAATTTTAGCGGGCTCTCTATAGTCACCTCGCTAATGAATAATCTTTGCTAGTAACTGGCCGGTTAGGCGTTCAGGTTACCGCAGTCCTCCATATATATATATACACATAAGCTGTTATCACTAGGGCTGGGGATTCCACTGCTTTCACTAGCCTGCCTCATCTCTATCTGTATAACAGCGCAGGTTTAGCGCACTGCTGCCCTGAACTTTATTATTTGTAGCAGGTGCCACTGCAGGTTCCGCTGCATTTGCATTTCTGTTCGCTAGTGTTATTGTGCACGTAACACTGACCGTTTTGCGCCTTATTAATTGGAACCTATTTATGCTGAAGTCTGTAGTTGTCCGTCCAGCTCTCTGGATTCTTAGCCGCTATATCCATCCATAGCACAGTGGACCCCGGGTTGCACTTAGAGTTGCATGTGCCATCCTCCCTTTAAGCCGCCAACCCATAACAGCTGTACACCAGCGATTTCTAATTTACGTCCTCTCTGAATTCTCATATGAAGCAGTCCAATCAAACCATTGCATCCTGCTTCAATACGCCTCTTACAATATCATCCTATCTACAGCCTACCATACTTATCTTCCCCACCCATACCCTATCGCCAGTATATGAGCATACAGAACTGCTACTGGGTACAGGGCAAGTCAGAAATGTCACCATTTGGAGATCTTCTTTCACAGTTGTTTGCTAGACCTTGTGCTAATGAACCAAGCTGACAAACAGTCGAGATCCATACATAATGGGCCCACCAGCCACAGGTTGGGGACCCAGGGCCTAAGTATTCTTCACATTTTTCAGTATAGACCCTGGCAAATTGTAGGCGGGATTTTTTTTGTGCATTGGCTTTAGGAGAGGCTCCTTGCTGGAAAACACCCTTGCATAGCATTCCACAGTGTACGCCGTATTGTACATGGGAAACACTTACTCTCGTTTTTTATTATACTTCTTTAGCGAATTGCAGTGAACTCGCATGTCGATCTTCTTTAACCCTGATGTGAGGGTAGGTGTTAACTTCCGTGGTTGGCCTGGACGTCTCAGTGAGATGGTTGTATTTCCATCTTTGTAAAATTGTTTTCACCTTTTTTTGGTAAAGAAATAATTTTATTTCTCACATTTTGTGACATTTCTTTTCCATGTGGTGCCATTGCTGACAGCATGAAACGGAAAGCTATTTTATATATATAAAAAGCCCTTATAGTCAATCGTGTGCTGGACACCTGTTTAATGAACTATTAAGGTATGTGCCCATGATCAGGACTCACTGCGTCCTGGAGGCAGCGGGTCCTGATCTGCGGGGCCGCAAGTCTCCTCCGCAGGAGACTGCAGCTGCTCATACCCACGATCAGTTTTCAGTGCGCTGCGGTTTCTCGCTGTGTTCTCCCTACGGAGGACGCATGTGAATCTGCAGCAAACAATGGACATGCTGTGACTTGGAAAGCTGCACTGCAGGTCAGTGTTTGCTGTGGAAAAAACAAGCACAGTGGGCACAGGCTTTCTAGAATGCCCATCCACTATGCTTGTACTATACAATGCAGCTTTTTGGACGCAGCAAAAACACGCTACATCTAAAACACTGCAAACACTGATCGTGGGCACGCAGCCTTAAACTTACTTATTTCCTTTACAATGGGAACTTTTCTCTTGTATACTTTTGGCTTATTGAATGAATACAGCATGCCTAACCAGCCTGGATTTACTGATAGAGTAGAGAAATGACATTCCCATTTGGATTATATAAACATTTCTTAAAACCTGCATTTATTAACTGTTAATTTGTATTACAAGAAAAATAAAAAAATCAAGATTTGACACAAAAAACTAATGTTAAAGGGAATCTGTCACCTTTTTGCATTTTTCTAGTTATTAATATGGGCATACAGGTAACATAAAGGTGAAATTAGCCATACCTGTGTGCCTCCTGGATGATGGGTAGTTTAGCAAAAATCCTCTTTTTAAATCTTCCGTGCTATGGGGCATGTGCTGCCTGGAAGATAAGCCTGCCTCCGGTCTTCATTATACAGGATTCCTCCCCTTCTCTTCCATGGTGCCCCTGTGACGTCAGGTGCGCTGCTGGAAATCTTGCGCCTGCGCATTATGCTACCGTCCCTCCCTGCACTGTCCCTCCCTTCTGTGGACACAGGCTTCACTTTTGCTGTGCGCAGGTGCCGGGGAGTCACTGCGGCTTCACAGTGCAGGAGAGAGACTACAGGCAGAATGCACAAGCGTGGGATTTCCAGCAGGACACCTGATGTCAGAGGGACACTGAAGAGAATGGGAGGAGGATTCCTGTATGATGAAGACCAGAGGCCGGCTTATCTTCCGGGCAGTGCATGCCCCATAGCCTGGAAGATAAAAGATATAAAAGAGGATTTTTCCCAAATGAGCCCTCATCCAGGAGGCATACAGGTATGGATAATTTCATCTTTATGCCAACTTTACGCCCATATTAATAACTAAAAAAAAACACAAAGGGGTGATATTCACTTTAGTGGACTTTCATCAAAAGAATAAAGAAAAGCAATGTCCATATTTTATTTATTATCTATAATCAATATGTACTTCACCCACAATGACAGCAGCTCTGCTCCTTCAAATTTTACAGATAATGTATAAAATTACAATGTCAGTGATTATCAACTTGTATTATCGTCTTTTCATCACAAATAGAAGTCAGTGAAAGATTCAAGGACCCTGCAGACGTTAAAGTAACCAAACGTTCTAAAAATACCCCATGCAGTTGTATATTAGCGAAGGAAATTCTGTAAAATGTTTATTTTTTGGACACATGCTACATAATTTATTATTTGTATCATAATGTTCAAGGTTCTGCGTAAATAGAAACATCTGTTATCAGTCAGCACCGCACTCTCATGAGTCTCTATAACCAAACTACCTCTGCCTTGATGTATAACCTGGGCTGGGTCTCTAATATTGGTTCACTATTAGGCTTTGGCGCAAATGACTTTCCAGATATTACCATTGACTGTACCTGACTGAGCCCCCAAAAAAACATGACATTTTGCAAATACCAATTTGGTTGCTGTATGAGATGGTCTAGAGGTCAAAATCAATTAAATTGCTTATGTTTGGTCATTGTACAGTCATGGCCAAAAGTTTTGAGAATGACACCAAAATTATATTTTGACATGATCTGTTGCCCTCTGGTTTTTAATTGTGTTTGTCTGATGTTTACATCACATACAGAAATCTAATTGCAATCATATTATGAGTACCAAAAGGTTATATTGACAGTTAGAATGTGTTAATGCAGCAAGTCAATATTTGCAGTGTTGACCCTTCTTCTTCAGGACCTCTGCAATTCTCCCTGGCATGCTCTCAATCAACTTCTGGACCAAATCCTGACTGATAGCTGTCCATTCTTGCATAAGCAATGCTTGCATTTTGTTTTGCAATTTGTTGGTTTTTGTTTGTCCACCCGTCTCTTGATGATTGCCCACAAGTTCTCAATGGGATTAAGATCTGGGGAGTTTCCAGGCCATTGACCCAAAATCTCTATGTTTTGTTCCATGAGCCATTTAGTGATCACCTTTGCTTTATGGCAAGGTGCTCCATCATGCTGGAAAAGGCATTGTTGGGCGCCAAACTGCTCTTGGACAGTTAGGAGAAGTTGCTCTTGGAGGACATTCTGGTACCATTCTTTATTCATGGCTGTGTTTTTAGGCAAGACTGTGAGTGAGCCAATTCTCTTGGCTGAGAAGCAACCCCACACATGAATCGTTTCAGGATGCTTAACAGTTGGCATGAGACAAGACTGGTGGTAGCGCTCACCTCTTCTTCTCCTAATAAGCTGTTTTCCAGATGTCCCAAACAATCGAAAAGGGATTCATCTGAGAAATTGACTTTACCCCAGTCCTCAGCAGTCCACTCTCTGTACCTTTTGCAGAATATCAGTCGGTCCCTGTTGTTTTTTCTGGAGAGAAGTGGCTTCTTTGCTGCCCTCCTTGAAACCAGGCCTTGCTCAAGCAGTCTCCGCCTCACAGTGCGTGCAGAAGCACTCACACCAGCCTGCTGCCATTGATGAGCTAGCTCGGCACTGCTGGTAGTCCGATCCCGCAGCTGAAACAGTTTTAAGATATGGTCCAGGCATTTGCTGGTCCTTCTTGGGCGCCCTGGAGCCTTTTTGGCAACAATGGAAGCTCTCTCCTTGAAGTTCTTGATGATGCGATAGATTGTTGACGGAGGTGCAATCTTTGTAGCTGCGATACTCTTCCCTGTTAGGCCATTTTTGTGCAGAGCAATGATGGCTGCACGTGTTTCTTTAGAGATAACCATGGTTAACGGAAGAGAAACAATGATACCAAGCACCAGTCTCCTTTTAAAGTGTCCAGTGGTGTCATTCTTACTTAATCATGACTGATTGATCGCCAGCCCTGTCCTCATCAACACCCACACCTGTGTTAATGGAACAATCACTAAAACAATGTTAGCTGCTCCTTTTAATGCAGGAATGCAATGATGTTGAAATGTGTTTTGGGGGTTAAAGTTCATTTTCTTAGCCAATATTGACTTTGCAAGTAATTGCTGTTAAGCTGATCACTCTTTATGACATTCTGGAGTATATGCAAATTGCCATTAGAAAAACTTAAGCAGTAGACTTTGTAAAAATTAATATTTGTAGCATTCTCAAAACTTTTGGCCATGACTGTAGATTTCCTACCAGAATAATAGACTAGAGTTAAGTTCAGAAGAAGCCAGTTAATAGAATTAAGTTGCAAGGGTCCTCCAGGGTCATAGTGTCCAGCCCCCCTGCTCAATGCAGGATTAAAAAAAAAAAAAAAAAAAAAAAAAATATATATATATATATATATATATATATATATATATAAAATAATATGATTATAGAGCATTATTTAACCCAAATGTGGGTTCACATGTGGAATGAAAATATAAGCTAAGGTTCTGTTCACATGTGGTGGATATGCTTTAAATTTTCTAGTTAGTTTATTATAGCAGCAGCAAAGTGTATGACATTTTTTACAGAGTTTTTTTTATTGTTTCTAAACCAATACCACAAGATAAGAGTCCTTGTAATATGTATTAGGTGTCGAATGCTCGGTTTCATGTGTGCATTCTATCCATATTTTTTCATTAAGGTCTATGGGACTGTTCACATGTTCGTGTTTTTTTTTTTTCACTTTTAACATTGATTTTCAAGAAGCATAGTCAAACATTGACATTCATAAATGGGAAAGTGATATAGTGTACCATTAATAACATCAATAGAGAGTCACCTATTAAAAATACTCATACATCTCCAGTGACATTCAGATATAGTCAATTTGAAACCAACCTAACACATCAAGGTAACACTTTTTTCCCAAAACACAAAAGGAAAGAAGAACTTGAAAGAAAACAAAGGAAGGAAAGAGGGTATAGAAGGGAAAGAGAGGGATACCACGGGGACCCCATCAGCCAGGACCAAGACATAACACTATAGAACATTCAGGAACGCATCGCCACGCGTAAACCTGCAGACACCACGTCCTACTTCGCGGTAGTGAAGTAGTTCGTCAAGAAAGATTCCCAGTGGAACCACTTAGTGGCAGTGGAAGCCACGTCATTACGAGATCGAGCAAGTATCCTTTTCATCCTATAGATCACGTCCACCTCGCCTACCCATTCCTCCAAAGATGGTGGCTCTGTAGTCTTCCATTTATGGGGGATGAGGGTCTTGGGAGCCTGAAGGAGGTGTCTGAGTAGAGATTTTTTTTTATACAATTTTTTAGGTAGCTGAAACATATATAAAAACAACTGCCTCGGGTTGTCTGGGCACCAACACCCCTGAGATCTCCTGGCTTGCTATCAAGACTCCATCCCAAAAAGCCGTACACGACCACCAAATATGGATCATGGTGCCTCCCTGCTGTCCGCATCGCCAGCACACGTCCAAGACCCCAGGATACCATCTGTGGAGCAATGAGGGGACCCTATACTACCGTGAAATAATTTTATAACTTGTCTCCTGAGACCTGGTGGCAGTTGCTGATTTGTGGGACAGATGGAAACAGCGGTCCCATGGCTCTCTAGGGAACACCTTTCCAAGTTCATTCTCCTAAGCCCTACAAAAGAGAGGGAGATGGACCAAATCAGTTGAAGTCAATAACTTATAAATGCTCGACATGGCATGTCTGGGGCCGGAACTTGAGGTACATAAGATCTCAAAAGATGACACAGAGTATGAGGACTCGCTTAACTGACTAATGGATGAGAGAAAGCGTTGAAGCTGAGCGTGCGCGAAGTGGTAGCGACACCTCTGTGGACGATTCCCTAGAATCGAGGGGAGTGGGAGAACTTCTCCCTGGGGGGGCTACATGCAGTATGTGCAAAGGGGTCCGTTTGGTACCACCCAGGAAGAGGGAAGCAGAAGCTCCAGGGGGGAACCACGGGTTTCATATATCCGTGTTTTTTCTTGACTATATGTCCGCAAAAAAAAAAAAATCCACGTAGACGTCCGTGTTTATCACCAACATGGATGAAAATAATTCATAGAAGTCCAGGGATCCGCAAAGATCACAGACCATTACCCACTAGCTGTAGTACCCGGGATAATAACTAAAGGCCCATTTACGCTAGCGATGTCACTGTCGATCGCACCAGCCCCCATCGTTTGTGCGTCATGGGCAAATCGTTGCCCGTGACGCACAATATCGTTGGTCCCCGTCACACATACTTACCTAACTAGCAACGTCGCTGTGGCCGGCGAACTTCTAAGGGGGCGATTCATGCGGCATCCCAGCAACGTCACACAGCAGGAGGCCAATAGAAGCGGAGGGGCAGAGAGCAGCCGCAGGAAAGACACGCCCATCTCGTTGCCGGAGGACGCAGGTACGGTGTTGTTCGTCATTCCTGGGGTGTCACACGTAGTGATGTGTGCTGCCTCAGGAATGATGAACAACCTGCATCCTGCACGAGCAACGATATTATGAAAATGAACAACGTGTCAACAATCAACGATTAGGTGAGTAATTTTGATCGTTAGTGGTCGTTCGTACATTTCACACGCAACAACATTGCTAACGAGGCCAGATGTGCGTCACGAATTCCGTGACCCCAACGGCATCTCGTTAGCGATGTCGTTGCGTGTAAATGGGTCTTAAGTCTCTCTCTCTGTCTCCCACTCATCAACAAAATTATATTAACTGACACATAAGCTTCTTATACTAAAAAAAAAAGTCCTTTCTTGCCTATAACAACCAATCAGAGCTCCTAATAATAACCTGTCACAAAATAGAAGCAGAGCTGATGCTATGGGTCACCTGATAAATATCCAGGCTAACTGTCAAAACAACCAATATAGTACCTCACACATCCAAACAGTAAGTAAGCGTTTTTGTTTTGGCACATAACTGTAAAGCGCGGGGTTAAAATTTACCCTCAAAACATAGATGCTCTCTGAGTCAAATGGGGTGTCTCTGCAAAATTTTGTGATTGTAAATGAGACGGTGCGGATTCCTTTAGAGGACATACACACACACACATACATACACTCAGATTTTTATATTATGGAAAAAAAACACTGATGAGACATTGACGGTAAAAAGTGAAAGACCAAAAACTGATGAATTACACTAGGGAAGGAAAAAATTGGTGCATGAGAAATGTAACCTGTTGATGGGTCAGCTTTTGTTGCTGATTCTAAATGTGCCCTTATTTTTGTTCCATCAACTCTAGTTAATGAGATGTGATCTACCCTATGTACATGCATACGACCAGTTGAAAAACTAGAACTGCTGTCTACTAAATAATATTTTTGCCTTCTGGGTTGTTAAAACAAATTCATACATGCACAGTTATTTATGAAGCATTTACATCACAAAATAAGAATTAAATATGCATAAAAAGTTGTCATTGAGACATTATTCATTTACTAAGATACTTAGCAAAAGTGGCCCTTTAAAGATTTTTTCAGTGAGTTGTGCCAGGGCAATCACTTTGAAAAGACAAGCAGTAATCCGACATCATGTGGGTATCCCAGTGTTGTGAGTATCTTTCTTCTACAGTTCTTAAAGCTTGGTGGTTCCGTTTACCTTGCTCTTTACTTTACCAAGTTTTCTGGGTAACGGTCCAAGTGCCTATGGAAATAATGCACCCTGATACTCATTGTACAGCAAAAGTGATGGAAATAAGATAGTTACTCTGAACTAGTAGAAAGAATGCTATCTACTTTAGAGTTCCAAGGAAAATTCTGTACAACCATAGTGAAAGGAGACCATGCCTCTGCCTCAGCATCGTTCAATGAATCTTTGAAGTGTGTGGATCTTTTAGGAGTTCTCTTATTTGAGGACTGTAAAAAAAATACCCACCTTTAGCTTCTCCATGGTGAACATTGGAAACTTTCTGGAGATATAGTCACAGCATCTTTCCCTCTTTGTTTAGAGCCTTTACAATCTGCTTTATTAAATGTGCAGTGATGGTGAAATTATATTTTTCCTGTCAACCAATGTTTCTGCAATTACATTGTTTTCTCTTACTACCTTGTGTTCTCTCGGAGGCCACGGTTTTGTCATCCAGTGCTCATTATAGAATAAACAGGGATACTTGGTGTATCTGCTGTCCCAGAGCAATATTCATCATTTTTAGATTGTCCGCTATTGATTGTGATGTATTTTCTGTAGGGCCAGAATAGTTGTGTTTTGTTCTTCAGTTGTGTTAGTTGAGTGACCTATTGGGGTTGATCCATATTTGTTGCCATTGAGTAAAAGCTCACATTTTAGGCTCTACTTAAAAAGGTCAAGAACAGCCGCCATTCGCTTGGTCGTTATTGTAATACTAGAAGGTGGCCCGATTCTACGCATCGGGTATTCTAGAATTTACGTATTGTGTAGTTCATGTATGATTTTTGTTATATATATATATATATATAGATGTTGTTGTGTGTACTTACCAAGTGTTTGTGTAGGGGCTGTACATGTTCTGCGTGTTGTCTGGGTGTGGCGGGGGGTGAGAGCGGTGTTGTTTGTGTGTTGCGTTGTTTGTGGAGCGCTGTGTGTCTGTAGCGTTGTGTATGTGTTGCGCGGTTTGTGTGTGTGTGGTGTGTTTTGGGGGGAGGTATGTTTTGTGCAATGTGTGTGTTGTGCAGTATGTGCGTATATTTGTGTGTGCAGCGTTGTCTGTGTGTGGGTGTCTGTGTAGGGCAGTTGTTTGTGGTTCCCAGTGTGTGTGTGTGGTGTGTTGTGCAGTGCGCGCGCGTGTGTGTGTTGGGGGGAGGTGTGCACTTCCCATCGTGCTCCATCCCCATGCAGCGCACTCCCCATCGTGCTCCATCCCCTATGCTGCGCACCCCCCATCGTGCTCCATCTCCCATCCTGCGCACTCCCAAACGTGCTCCATCCGCCATGCAGCGCACTCCCCATCGTGCTCCATCCCCTATGCTGCGCACCCCCCATCGTGCTCCATCTCCCATGCTGCGCACTCCCAAACGTGCTCCATCCGCCATGCTGCGCCAGCATCAGCCTCTCTCCCCGCAGCATCAGCCTCTCTGTCCCCAGCATCAGCCTCTCTCATCCCAGCATCAGCCTCTCTCATCCCAGCATCAGCCTCTCTGTCCCCAGCATCAGCCTCCCCATCCCAGCCTTCCCCAGGATCAGCCTCTCTCCTCCCAGCCTCCTCCAGCACGCCATGCTCCTCTGCCGACACTCACACACCTGATCGCATACACTCACACACACCCACACACACCCGATCGCATACACTCACACACACCGACACACACCCGATCGCATACACTCACACACAGCCGATCGCATAAACTCACGTACACACACATTGACGATATTGCACATACGCGCTCATACTCGCAACATCCGGAGATACCACATGCTTCTGGCCATGTGATCCTCCGGCAGGTCCTGGAAGGTCACAACAGCACAGTATCGAGGCCGAGAAGCAAGCGATATCGCCGGATGCTGTGAGTGTGTGGATGCGATGTGTGTGTGAGGTGTTTGTGAGAGTGAGTGTGATCTGATGTGTGTGTATGTGTGTGTATGTGTGTGTATGTGTGCTGTTATGTGTGTGCGTGTGGATCTTCCGCCGCTGCAGGACCTTGATGTGCTGGTAACTATGCTAGCATGGTTACCAGCTGGTAACCATGCTAGCATGGTTACCAACGTATCCCGTCCCCCGCTCGCACGGGAGCCCACACCAGCATACGGCAGCAAGGCCAGCAATGCGAGGGTAAGTGTCGGCTGGGTTGGCGGCGTACGCTGATGTGGGCTCCCGTTGGGGGGGGGGGGGGGGAGTACAGTACTCACCGTGTCAGTTCGGGGAATGCGCGGGGGGGGGGGCCAGAGCTAGCGTGCATTGCGTGAGGGGGGCGGGGCGGGGCGTGGCCGAGTAGCCAATGCCTGCAGGGTGCCGGGGCGAGAGGCCAATCTGTGGGGGGGCGGAGCCTGGGCGAGCGGCTGGCCAATCCGTGTGGGGGCGCAGACTGGGCGAGCAGCCAATCCGTGTGGGGGGGCGGGGCCATGGCGAGCCCAGCGGCCAATCAGCTTTGTGTCACCGTAAGGACACAATGTCACCGTAAGGACACAATTTTGGAGCATGACAGACAGACAGACAGAATAAGGCAATTATATATATAGATGCCAATTTTCATCCTCAAGCCTTATATATTAATACTTAGTTAAATGTGCGTTGCATTTAATAAGTTTTCAAGTATTTTTCACATACCTTACAGACTTTCATTCTATAATTAATACCGCTGTCAGGAAAAAAAACCCAAATTCATATGCGGGTAACTGTACATTATCTCAAAAACTAGAGCTACTTTAAAAAAAAATGAATGACATTCTGATTCAGAGGACTGAATATACCTAAAATCAAGCCTAATATCTGAGGAATTAAAACATCTTTTTTTTTTTTTCATTTGTTCCCCAGTGTTATTTGTGAACGTGTAAAGTCATGGATGTGTGAATGAGGCCTTGTTAAAGGGAACCCGTCACCTGATTTTGGCCTTGTAAACTAAAACTAGTACCTTAAGCAGCACCTGTGCTGCATCCCATGAAGGTGCATGTTACCTCCTGACTCCCCCTGTAGACCCCAAAAATACCTTTATAAAATCTCCCACCTTGCATGTAAATTGTCAGGTTCGATGGGCATTCTAATATGCACCTCCTGCCTCTTCTTACGCCCTCCTTCTCTGCTGATTGACGTGGATGATGCCTTGGATGCCATCCACGTAGGCGGGCAAATGTCCCGGCTTTCGCAAGTGCACTTTGCTCTGCCCTGTTGTGGGCAGAGCCGAAAACATAGGTGTGCCTGCGGAAACTGGCAAGTTCTCTGCAAAGGAGCGAGATTTTGCCCAGCGATGTGGATGAAACAGGTGATGTCATGCTCATCGCCGGGCAAAATCTCATGCCTGCGCAGAGAACGCTCCGGTTTCCGCACCTATGTTTTCGGCTCTGCCCTTAATAGAGCAGAGTAACGTGTGCCTGCGCGAGCCGGGAATATGTCTGCGCAGACACAAGATTTTGCCCGCCTATGTAGATGGCATCCGAAGAGTAGGAGCTGTCCGAGATACAGAAGGAGGGCAAAAGGAGACGCAGATTAGGACGCTCATCGGACCAGACATTTTACATGCAGTGCGGGAGATTTTATAAAGGTATTTATTGGATCTACAGGGGAGTCAGGGGATAATGTGCACCTTCATGGAATACAGCACAGCTGCTGCTTAAGGTGCTAGTTTTAGTTTAGAAGGCTAAAATCTGGTGACAGGTTCCCTTTAGGCTCTGTGCCCACGTAGCATATTTTCATGCAGTTATGCTTCATTCTGCACCGCAGCGTAACTGCATGCGTCCTACGTCCCCAGCACAATCTATGAGGATTGTGCCTAATCCATGCCCACATGGTGTATTAGAATGCAGCGCTTCGGCTCCTGCCGAAGCGTTGCGTTCAAAAAAGTCACTTCTTTCATGCGCTTTGGATGCAGGTCCCGCTCTGTCTATGGGATGGGCTGCATTCAGAGCGCATGAAATCGGCTTTTCATTACGCACTGTTTCTGCAGCGATTTGAAGCGCACGTGTGCTGTTCAAATCGCCGCAGAAATTTCTGCAGGGACAGTACGCAACGTGGGCACATAGCCTTAGAGAAAAATGTCACTTTCTTCACTTATCAAACTCCTCTTCTTCAAATTCACTTGTCAGATCTGTATTCATTGAAGAAAGGCTTTCATTTCACTGGGTGATAAGATTACAGTTACTGCCTAATGAAGAATTGAGCAGAGACACAGAAAATAATGTCCAAAAATGCATGTACAGTATATACATGACAAAATCACCAGAAAAAAAAAGACACTGTACACCAATTCAACAGCATGTCAATCTATATTGCAAAATTCTAATGTCTTATCAAAAAATGCCATTAAACTGCAGAAATGGGGTTGATCTGCAAGTTAATAGCATTCTGACACTGTGCGGCCACCGCATTCAGAGCCGCGCTGATGGGAGGAAACAAACTTTGTCAGTCACCGCTCTTTGCATAGTGAGCTGCGGCTGTAACCACGCTCCGGCAGTGCCTGATAATCTGCTCTGTGCTGATGCTATGCTGAGCCAACTGCAGACTTGTTAATCCTCACATCGTGCAGTGTGCACACTGTCAGGATCATCCGGCACAGGAAACAGATGGACATGTGACCTCAAGTATGTGATTTGGCTATGAGACTGCAGAGTTGCAAATCTGCACAGTGCGTGCCGTTAGGTTTCCCCGGTGCTAGTGTTGGGAATGCAAGGTCACGTAACTACAAGTATGCAATAGTGGGTGTACTTAGAGATGTTAATAAGCTGTAAGGAAGATTTACTCATTGAGACTTTTTAAAGAGTCTGAAAAATAAGTTGCAATTCTAACTCCAGTAGGGGGCATCCTAAAAAGTGGTAATACAGCAATAGACTGAAGGGGTAAACCTAATGATGTCCCAAATCTAGCAAACATTATGCAACACTGATAAATTTGATGCTGATTTAGGAAATGCAGTCACAAACTGAACTGACTTCCAAAATTCCCCTAATGATAAACTCCCCTCATACATACAGAAGTTTCTGAAACACATCTGGAGCATGGGAACGTATTCTAAAGGAAAGACTTGTGCCCTTTGCAATGACAGTATACAGTACATTGTAAACAAGCTCGGTATAACGCAGTACTTGGCACACCCACTTGAGTCAGCAATTGATACTATTATCCTTGGCCACCCTCTGCTGGTTGATAACTTAAATCCAGTCTTCAATATCTTTAACAAGCTTTATTGCCAAAAAACGCCATAATATTCTCTACAACCGTGACTACAAAATTGCGTGGAATTTTGGAACTTTGATGGTATAATGACAGATCATACTGTACTTAAATTGATTGGTGGGGAGGCGAGGCGCCCATTTAAAAATCATTCAATGGCTAGGATATGATGGACATTTTCACCTGTGCGAATCTGTAACTGATGAGGCAGAAACCTCACCTCATAGGGCATGGAGCATCATGACTGCTGCTAGTCAGGTGTGCCATGAGATCCACAAGTGAGATCCGCAAGTGTCACTAATGGGGATTCCATGTTCAAATCCTGATGGGTGAAGATGACCTTTGGTCAATAGTGATTGAGTCCTGTGTTCTCGGCCAGTGGCTTGCCTCATGAACAATGCGATTGGCAATCTGAAAATAGACGTGCATGATCATCATCTCTCCCGACCATCAGTCAGCTGGCACTGGGCCGAGCACCGAGTGTACCAGAGCATACCTATGCTAGCTTGAGTGGTGAGCATAGGTAAAGCACCCCAACTCCAAACTCGAACACTGATGTGGTAAAGTCTCTGTTTGGTATGATCACTGAACTTTAAAGTTTGGGTCTGCTCATCTCTAGTAATAACCTATCAAACAGATAGGTCACCAATAGTTTAATCCCTAGGCCAGTTTCAAATGCGGCACCCCTGAGGCTTCCGTCACCACAGAGGTACTGCACCTCAGCCAGAGGTGTGGTATCCCATCCTGGGTAAGAAAGCAGTCATGTACCGATTCACAGGCAAAACCTGCGCACACTTATTGTTAGGTCACATACTGGGTCAGGGTTTAAGGCAGGTACTCCATTAATGCTGAGAAGCAGTGACCAGTATACCTGGTAATGGAGCCTTAAGTCCCATTAACTGTCCTAGAGGGGGGGAGCCTAGCAGAGGGATTGTGGGAGGAGTCAGTGGAGAACCGGTTAGAACCAGCCATGTGTGGTCAGAGGGAGTTTTCAGTCAGAGTGAGTGACAGTTGACAGGAGTCAGTCAGTGAGAAGAAGTCGAGTCAGAAGTAACAAAAGGCTGTGGTTCATGGTGAACCCCTGGGGTCCGGCTAGACCTAGGTGACACCGAGAGAAAGGGTTCCAGAGTGCCATGGATGTGCGAGAGGCCTCTGTAGGCTTGTTCCACCAAGAACACCGGGGTGGAGGAATCTGGCTGCAATAACAGGGACGGTCCCCAGGTAAAAGGAAGAAAGACATTACTTTTAGAAATCAGACGGCCCGGGTGATTGCTGTAGGCACCTAAGGTCACAACCTGCCACCCATCCTCTGTAAGGGAGGCTTAAAAAGGACCATGGTCAGCCACCATTTAGTCAGGGCTCGGTGGCGGAGGCACAGGACAGTTCAGCGAAGGTCAGCGCTAGAGAGAGACGGCCAGGAGAGACATTGAGGGGCGCACCGGCACTGACCCTTGACCTGTTCGGGATCGGTGGAGGCCCACAACAGTGAATCCTGGCACACCACGGGGAAACCGGTCAGCTGCAGTATTGGAACAGACTGTGATTAAAACATCTTGACTGCAAAGCCTTGTGTTGTCTATTTGTTCCTGCGCCCCATCCATTTCTACCATAAACTTTCCTAACAGTTGCCCCGGGGTTACCCGCTCCACCTGTGGGGAGCAAGAAACACCTCAGCTGCCATAACACCATCCCCAGAGGTCCCGTCCAGCAGCCGTGGCACCATAGCCGCAAAAACCATAGGTGGCGTCACAAACTTTTATTTCATATTTAACTATAACTCCCATCATGATCCTCCCCTTTATTATCGAGACACTGCCAGGGTCACGGAGTCGGACGCCCGCCACCGCATACAAGATTCATGGTCTGAGTATGGATGTTCCTGGGACAGCCACAGGTCTACTGCCCTTAACTCAAAAGCCTCATATACGCCAATAAGGCTGTTGAGTTTGGATCAGGAGACCCATTGACAGTCCAGATATTGCGGTCAGTACTCAAACTGCGAATCTCAGATATGTGAAACCATTCTTGGGTTACATTTGGCTTTAGAATTACACAAAACTACCCATTGTGAACCCGAGAGTAGTATATTTAGTACATATTTGGGGTTTCTTCATGAAGATCCCCTGTACCTCTAAAATTGAGTTTTCAATACTTATAGCTGGCTGGTTAACTAGAATATCTGATTATCTGTCACTATACAGATGTGATTCATTTTGATGAAGTAATGTTGTATGCTCAGTGATTTTACAAGCCATGACATCTTTTACTAGGTTTCCGTTTTACTGGTGGCAATGTTATCAGCACCCGGAGGCTACATTCCCATGAGTTGTTGATGTTGCAGATTTTGTGCAGCATTTCTGCATCTATTAGCTAAATTAGCTTTCTTATATGTTTTTCTTTGCATTTTTGAGTCTGCAGTTTTTTGGGGGTATGTAATGTTTTAAATTGAGCTGCTTTGTTTTTGATAATTCCATGTATTTGGCTTTGACAAAACTTTATTGATACAGCCATGTCCAGATTCCATGCGTTTTTAGTGTATTTGCACATTGGTGTTTCTTACCTGCGGATTTTCTGCATCTGTGGGGAAAATCCAAACATAAAACTCAGTGTACCCGCAAGAGAAATTGACACGGATTGATTGTCGCGGATTTGAAACACGCACTGTTGAATTTAAAAAAAAAAAAAGCACAGGATTGGTGAGATTTCTATAAATCCCATTCACTTTGTTGGAACTGTAGGGCTACGTTCCCACAATGAGCTTTTAGTGAGTTTGATGTGCTATTTTTCCACTGCATCAAAATGGAAACTAGAAAAGAGAAGCGCTGATAGGGTTTTACCAGATTACACATACGGTTTAGCATATATCAAAATACACTCACCGATTCAGGTTGTGAGAGGTCACAACCACCATAGATAGCATCAGATAATGGCGGCTGCAGCGGCCCCACGTGTTTGCAGATCAAAGTGGAGAAGGAGAAGGGGTTAAACCCGCGCAATCCGCCAGATAAATTCAGAGGAGATGTTGATAATTCAGAACATTCTTTTATTCCATGGGTCTACGCGTTTCAAGGTCTGTGACCTCTTCTTCAGGACCAGTAAATCAACACTACATGTACATACAAATGAAGCTCTTTTATACCTGTGGTAACCACAAAGTACCGCCTCCCGGCACTTTGAAAAAAGTCAGAAGGGAAAGAAAAAAAAAAAAAAAAAAAATCTGCATGCATGATACAGCGTTTTTCACAGATATCATATACTTTGTAGAATGCTATTATACTGGTCATAAAAACAATTTATATGAGAAATACACATTCATAAATTGGAAAATTATAAAATAAAAAGAAAAGGAAAGAAAAAAAGTCAAAAATCAGGACACGAACTCCAAGAAAGTTGCCCATAAAGTAGCCTTCGATTTTTGTGGTGTACGCCACCAGTAGTTCTCAAAAATCTGTGTATCCCTAAAGTTATGTTCACAAGGTTGTGATATATGCGTACAATTAAATAAAACATATGTTTAATAAATATATTAAAAACATTTCAATATAGAAAAAATGATAAAGGAAAGAGATGAAATAAAATGATAATAAAAATGCATAATTTTCTGTGAACTTTTTATACAGAATAAAAATTCTTTCACCCAGGAGTACAAAGTGATGTGTATATAAATATATGTGAATAAAAATTTATAATATAATGTGTGCTATATTCTTTGTTTGTGTGTTAAAGAGGATGTGATATTTACTTTTTCTTTTTCAAAGAGGATCATAGTATCAACGAGCTTAAGGTTATTAGCGGGCATAAGCGTGGGAAAAAATATATATATGTGTGCGCATGCTCTTGACCCTACCATGAGAACACATAGTACAGCGGTACGGAGTAGATGCCAGAACTGGGACCGTGGGAATAAAATCTAAGGCGCCTGGGCCAGGGATATAGCTGGTTCAAGGTGGCTGTGTATGCAGTTATTTAAATTCTGAAGAGCAACATATAAATTAATAGATATAAAAACATAATATAAACAGTTGTTTCTCTAAAAAATATATATATATACATAGAGCCTATAAAAAGGGGACAATAATAAAAGGAGTCAGACTGAATAAAAACTCCCAAATGGCACAACAGATCAGTAAAACAGGTCAGTTACTTCATTAAGTCCAGTTGGTTTCAATGTATCCAATCTATAAATCCAAAAAGTCTCTTTTTTATTTAAAACCTCTATTCTATTAGGAGTATCAATAGGGATTTGTTCAATTGGTGTTATAATGATGTCTGCCTTTTTTCCATGTACCAAAGTGCAATGTCGGGACAATCCATGTAAGAGGAACCCTTTCTTGATGTTATGTCTATGGGAATTTAATCTGTTATGTAGGGGCTGTCTAGTCCTTCCTACATATTTTTTACCGCATGCACAATCAATGAGATACACCACAAAATCAGAATGGCATGTGAGATGTCCCTTGATCGTATATTTATCTGGTTCCTCAGCTGTACCAAAAGTCTTTCTTTTGTGTGCAATGGATGTACAGCATAGACAATTTTTGCTGTAGCATTTTGAGACCCCAATAGAGCGTTCCTCTTCTTTAGAATTAATAGGAACTCTCAACCTACTGGGTGCCACAATATTCCTAATAGTCGGGGCTCTCCTGTAAGTGATGCCTGGATGGGATGGAAGAATCTTCTTAAGCACAGGATCACCCAAAAGGATCTCCCAGTGTTTATTAAGGGTCTTCTTAATTAATGCATTATCATGACTAAAAGTGGTAATAAAATTATAACTAAAATCAGAGGGTCCATCACGAGGAGACATTTTATTGGAGGTTATAATCAAATCCTCCTGTCTCAGGTTCTTGGTTTCTTTAAAAGCACGGGTTAAAAGTTTTTTGGGGTAGATCTTTTCATTAAAACGGTCATATAAAACTCCAGCTTGTATCTTAAAATCATCATCTAGTGTACAATTTTTCCTAATTCTCCGATACTGATTAATGGGAATGTTTAGCAGCCATTTATTATAGTGGCCGCTATTAAAATGTATGTACCCGTTTGTGTCTACTTTTTTAAAAAAGGTCTTAGTAAAAATCTTATTTTCCTTGTGTGCAATTGTGAGGTCAAGAAAATCTATTGTATCCTTATTAATAGTAGAGGAGAAAGATAAACCCCAATTATTCTTTTTTATATGAGAAATAAAATTAGACACGTTATCCTCCTTATTGTCCCAAATTATAAATAAGTCATCTATGTATCTTTTATAGAGTATAATGTTGTTCTGATATTCAGATTGTTCAATAAAAACAGATTCAAAAATTCCCATAAATAGATTTGCATAAGTTGGTGCGACTTTACTGCCCATCGCGGTCCCAAGGATCTGATGGTACAGTACATCTAGGAAGGTGAAATAGTTGTTTTTCAGTATAAAACTCATCCCTTCACGGACAAAAATTTTTTGTAAGGGGTGCAGCCTGGTATCTTTTTCCACAAAATGTGAGAAGCAAAGTAACCCCAGATCATGGTCTATATTTGAATAGAGAGCAGACACATCCATTGTAATAAAGTGATATGTATCTTTCCAAACAATATCCTTTAACATGGTTATTAAATTAGAAGCCTTTTTATAGGCTCTATGTATATATATATATTTTTTAGAGAAACAACTGTTTATATTATGTTTTTATATCTATTAATTTATATGTTGCTCTTCAGAATTTAAATAACTGCATACACAGCCACCTTGAACCAGCTATATCCCTGGCCCAGGCGCCTTAGATTTTATTCCCACGGTCCCAGTTCTGGCATCTACTCCGTACCGCTGTACTATGTGTTCTCATGGTAGGGTCAAGAGCATGCGCACACATATATATATTTTTTCCCACGCTTATGCCCGCTAATAACCTTAAGCTCGTTGATACTATGATCCTCTTTGAAAAAGAAAAAGTAAATATCACATCCTCTTTAACACACAAACAAAGAATATAGCACACATTATATTATAAATTTTTATTCACATATATTTATATACACATCACTTTGTACTCCTGGGTGAAAGAATTTTTATTCTGTATAAAAAGTTCACAGAAAATTATGCATTTTTATTATCATTTTATTTCATCTCTTTCCTTTATCATTTTTTCTATATTGAAATGTTTTTAATATATTTATTAAACATATGTTTTATTTAATTGTACGCATATATCACAACCTTGTGAACATAACTTTAGGGATACACAGATTTTTGAGAACTACTGGTGGCGTACACCACAAAAATCGAAGGCTACTTTATGGGCAACTTTCTTGGAGTTCGTGTCCTGATTTTTGACTTTTTTTCTTTCCTTTTCTTTTTATTTTATAATTTTCCAATTTATGAATGTGTATTTCTCATATAAATTGTTTTTATGACCAGTATAATAGCATTCTACAAAGTATATGATATCTGTGAAAAACGCTGTATCATGCATGCAGATTTTTTTTTTTTTTTTTTTTCTTTCCCTTCTGACTTTTTTCAAAGTGCCGGGAGGCGGTACTTTGTGGTTACCACAGGTATAAAAGAGCTTCATTTGTATGTACATGTAGTGTTGATTTACTGGTCCTGAAGAAGAGGTCACAGACCTTGAAACGCGTAGACCCATGGAATAAAAGAATGTTCTGAATTATCAACATCTCCTCTGAATTTATCTGGCGGATTGCGCGGGTTTAACCCCTTCTCCTTCTCCACTTTGATCTGCAAACACGTGGGGCCGCTGCAGCCGCCATTATCTGATGCTATCTATGGTGGTTGTGACCTCTCACAACCTGAATCGGTGAGTGTATTTTGATATATGCTAAACCGTATGTGTAATCTGGTAAAACCCTATCAGCGCTTCTCTTTTCTAGTTTCCATATTGATTTTACGGATTTGACATTGATCATCTCCCTGGGATTATTGGAGCTGCGGAGGATATTTTACCAGGATGGAATATTTCAACCAAAGACTTACTACAAGGGAAAGACTTATACTCCAAACTGTTGGAGCAAAAGACCATGTGAACCACGATCTGGATATTTCCATTCCTTTTACTGAGGAAGAGACAGACAATATGAAGAAACTTTTTCTACACCTTGAGGAACTGCTTAAAGAAGAGTTACATTATGGACTTGATGCAAGATTTTTGTCCATTTATATGGATGAGAAGCTTTGCCCCCGAGGACTTAGGATAAAACATCTTTCCCCTTTCCCAAAAGATCTGGACTTCACACAGGAATGGGAAGGTGTCCTACATACATGCATGCAAGGTATGCTTCAATGTTTATATAAAAAAAGATCAACAATTGCACAGGAGGCTACAGCCTCTATTTCAGAGGCTTATAATAATCTCTCCTGTTATGATTCACATCCTGAATATAGGCGTATCAATTCAGATATTAATACGAAACTATTGCAACTTGAACATGATACGGTTATAAGAAAGTCCAAAAAATTACAAAGGGACCGTAAGGATAAAATAAACGAAAAAAATGGTATTTGTAACACTGAGAGAGAGACAAGAACACCAGAAAGGCAAAAATATAAGAGGAAAAATAGTACGAGTAGAAACTTTTTTAATAGTAGGTATCACAAAACTAATATTGGTTTTAACAAACCTAGGAGAAGCACTAGTGAGGGCTTTAACAAAGAAAATGGCTCTGCACCCTCCACTATTACTGAAACAATTAACATTACTAAAACACCTATTTTAGACTCTAGAGGAGTGTTGTGTGACAAAAATGATAAAAACACTGAGAAAAATGACAGAAGTGTTAATGTTAATAATAACACTGATAAACAGAGACCAAAAATTAACATAGAAGAGACCAAAAGGCAACTTGCTCAGATCAAGAGCCAAATTGATAAGATCCGCAAGAAAAGATCAATGATTGCCCCATCTAACCTTGAATCACCTTCAGTATTTGATGAACCTGAGGATGATAGAGATTTCATAGATCTGCTCAATTTAACTACACATGAGGGAAGTTTCTTACAACTCCCCCCTTCCCAATTAGATATGGATAGTGTGGCCAAAAATGAAACCAGCCCAAAAAATAAAACCACACAAGAAATGAACACAGTTATTATAGATAACACCAATAAAAGTACTTCCCTGGTCCCTTTTTTACCGCCAGCCCTAAATTCAAACCGAACGGCTTTAATGGATTTTTTAACGCCAAAAGCAACAAAAAGAAAAAATGTACTAGAGGAACCCGGGCAGGAATCAAATCTAAACAAAAAAGGAAAGAAAACATAAAAAAGGATACTAATAATATCTTTAACCTCTCTAAACACATACTCACAAAGGAAGAAACAGCAGTCCTAAATAAGGGTTTATCCTTTTGTCCGACCTTTCATTCTAAAGATTTTGACTTATACCTGGACTTTCAAAACTTTGTAAGAAAATTGACACTAAAGAGACATTTTGCTATAGAGAAAAAGGATCTCAAAACAACTGAGAACAACCTACTTGCTGACGGTCTCCCTAATAATATACTTTCGAAAGATAATAATACTACTATACATACAGATGTTTTTTTGCACACAAATGTAAAAGCGAAATCAAAATTTTACCCTATAGCCAGCAAGGGGCACCATATAAAAACCTTTTGCGATATGGTTTTAGAAGATTTTAAACATCTTGATTCGGGTAATACCAGGATTGCATCTAATCTTAGTAAGGGTGAAAAAATAGCTCTAAAATCCCTAAAAATGAACATGAACATAGTTATAAGATCAGCTGATAAAGGAGGTGGTGTGGTCATACAGGACAGGGTGGATTATATAAAAGAAGCCCACAATATCCTATCGAATGCTGCACAATATTGTAAGACAAGTAAAATGAATTATGACACTGCGGTTATAGCATATAATGATCTAATTACCAGAGCAACTGTAAATAATATTCTTAATAGCACTGAAAAGAAATTTCTTATGATTAAGGATCCTAAAATGGCCTTTTTATACCACCTCCCCAAGATCCATAAGAATCTTGAAAACCCCCCGGGACGACCGATTATTTCAGGAATTGATTCTTTGACATCAAATTTGGCTGCATATATTGATGAAATTATGCATGTTCATGTATTAGAACTAAATAGCTATCTGAGAGATTCTTCTAATTTAATAACCATGTTAAAGGATATTGTTTGGAAAGATACATATCACTTTATTACAATGGATGTGTCTGCTCTCTATTCAAATATAGACCATGATCTGGGGTTACTTTGCTTCTCACATTTTGTGGAAAAAGATACCAGGCTGCACCCCTTACAAAAAATTTTTGTCCGTGAAGGGATGAGTTTTATACTGAAAAACAACTATTTCACCTTCCTAGATGTACTGTACCATCAGATCCTTGGGACCGCGATGGGCAGTAAAGTCGCACCAACTTATGCAAATCTATTTATGGGAATTTTTGAATCTGTTTTTATTGAACAATCTGAATATCAGAACAACATTATACTCTATAAAAGATACATAGATGACTTATTTATAATTTGGGACAATAAGGAGGATAACGTGTCTAATTTTATTTCTCATATAAAAAAGAATAATTGGGGTTTATCTTTCTCCTCTACTATTAATAAGGATACAATAGATTTTCTTGACCTCACAATTGCACACAAGGAAAATAAGATTTTTACTAAGACCTTTTTTAAAAAAGTAGACACAAACGGGTACATACATTTTAATAGCGGCCACTATAATAAATGGCTGCTAAACATTCCCATTAATCAGTATCGGAGAATTAGGAAAAATTGTACACTAGATGATGATTTTAAGATACAAGCTGGAGTTTTATATGACCGTTTTAATGAAAAGATCTACCCCAAAAAACTTTTAACCCGTGCTTTTAAAGAAACCAAGAACCTGAGACAGGAGGATTTGATTATAACCTCCAATAAAATGTCTCCTCGTGATGGACCCTCTGATTTTAGTTATAATTTTATTACCACTTTTAGTCATGATAATGCATTAATTAAGAAGACCCTTAATAAACACTGGGAGATCCTTTTGGGTGATCCTGTGCTTAAGAAGATTCTTCCATCCCATCCAGGCATCACTTACAGGAGAGCCCCGACTATTAGGAATATTGTGGCACCCAGTAGGTTGAGAGTTCCTATTAATTCTAAAGAAGAGGAACGCTCTATTGGGGTCTCAAAATGCTACAGCAAAAATTGTCTATGCTGTACATCCATTGCACACAAAAGAAAGACTTTTGGTACAGCTGAGGAACCAGATAAATATACGATCAAGGGACATCTCACATGCCATTCTGATTTTGTGGTGTATCTCATTGATTGTGCATGCGGTAAAAAATATGTAGGAAGGACTAGACAGCCCCTACATAACAGATTAAATTCCCATAGACATAACATCAAGAAAGGGTTCCTCTTACATGGATTGTCCCGACATTGCACTTTGGTACATGGAAAAAAGGCAGACATCATTATAACACCAATTGAACAAATCCCTATTGATACTCCTAATAGAATAGAGGTTTTAAATAAAAAAGAGACTTTTTGGATTTATAGATTGGATACATTGAAACCAACTGGACTTAATGAAGTAACTGACCTGTTTTACTGATCTGTTGTGCCATTTGGGAGTTTTTATTCAGTCTGACTCCTTTTATTATTGTCCCCTTTTTATAGGCTCTATGTATATATATATATTTTTTAGAGAAACAACTGTTTATATTATGTTTTTATATCTATTAATTTATATGTTGCTCTTCAGAATTTAAATAACTGCATACACAGCCACCTTGAACCAGCTATATCCCTGGCCCAGGCGCCTTAGATTTTATTCCCACGGTCCCAGTTCTGGCATCTACTCCGTACCGCTGTACTATGTGTTCTCATGGTAGGGTCAAGAGCATGCGCACACATATATATATTTTTTCCCACGCTTATGCCCGCTAATAACCTTAAGCTCGTTGATACTATGATCCTCTTTGAAAAAGAAAAAGTAAATATCACATCCTCTTTAACACACAAACAAAGAATATAGCACACATTATATTATAAATTTTTATTCACATATATTTATATACACATCACTTTGTACTCCTGGGTGAAAGAATTTTTATTCTGTATAAAAAGTTCACAGAAAATTATGCATTTTTATTATCATTTTATTTCATCTCTTTCCTTTATCATTTTTTCTATATTGAAATGTTTTTAATATATTTATTAAACATATGTTTTATTTAATTGTACGCATATATCACAACCTTGTGAACATAACTTTAGGGATACACAGATTTTTGAGAACTACTGGTGGCGTACACCACAAAAATCGAAGGCTACTTTATGGGCAACTTTCTTGGAGTTCGTGTCCTGATTTTTGACTTTTTTTCTTTCCTTTTCTTTTTATTTTATAATTTTCCAATTTATGAATGTGTATTTCTCATATAAATTGTTTTTATGACCAGTATAATAGCATTCTACAAAGTATATGATATCTGTGAAAAACGCTGTATCATGCATGCAGATTTTTTTTTTTTTTTTTTTTCTTTCCCTTCTGACTTTTTTCAAAGTGCCGGGAGGCGGTACTTTGTGGTTACCACAGGTATAAAAGAGCTTCATTTGTATGTACATGTAGTGTTGATTTACTGGTCCTGAAGAAGAGGTCACAGACCTTGAAACGCGTAGACCCATGGAATAAAAGAATGTTCTGAATTATCAACATCTCCTCTGAATTTATCTGGCGGATTGCGCGGGTTTAACCCCTTCTCCTTCTCCACTTTGATCTCCACTGCATCAAAAACACAGCGTTTTACAGTTCCAGCATAGGAGCGAGCGGGGAGTGGACCCACTGATCCTGAACGGCTTCCAAGGCTTCACTAAGCCACAGGTGGTGGGGAAAGGCTCTTCTTAGAATCGAAGGTTGATGCGGATAGCCAGAAATACTAGGACATCCAGAGAAGATGGCACATCTCGACCAGCCAGATCATCCTTCATTCCTCCAGAAAGTCCTTCCCAGAATACAGCCACCTGTGCTTTATTATTCCAGCCAAGTTCAGAGGACAAGGTGTGGAAACGAACAGCATATTAGCCTACGGTGATACTCAGTTGGCGGAGTCCAAGGAGCAAAGATCCCACAGAGGAGACTCGGCCCGGCTTGTTGAACACCTTGCGGAACGTCTTCAGGAAGGTCGGTAGGTTCAGGATGATTGGATCATTCCTCTCCCACAGCGGGTTGATCAAGGAAAGGGCCTCGCCAATTAGGTGCCAAATCGTAAAGGCCACTTTGGCCCAGTCAGATGCGAACAGATGCAGCAAAAGTTCGAAGTGCAGGGAGTACAGATTTATGAAGCCCCTGCAGAGTTGAGGATTGCCGTGAAACCGTGGCGGAAACGACAGACGAGGATCAGGACTTGGAAGCAGAATTGCTGGCAGAGTAGAAATTGAAGCCAGTACAATAGGTGTCCACTGACTAGAGGAGTCAGGATCCGGTCCTGTTGTTCTTGCTGCCAAACCTCCCCTCTTGCTGCAGGCCGGTATGCAGAACAAGACTGGAGCCAGTGGGATCCATGGCCTGGGCAAGCTGTAATGCTCACGGAAGCGCTGGGGAGTGGACCTATTGGACCAAGGCACCAATCTCTGGCCTGGAAGTGTGTACTTGAAAGGCTACTGAGACTTCACTAAACCATTGGTGGTGGTGATTGGCTTGCGCTGGTAGCTAGCCGCCAGGAGATTTTGGTACCTCAGTAGCGGGTGCTAGAGGTATGGATATGGACAGTCACTGATATGGTAGGTGCATCCAAGACAGCTGATGTGGCAGGCTCTGCCAAAATCGTACGATGCAACAGCATACGGTACAGCAGGCTTAACCGATAGTGTACCATGCAGCAGTAGATAAGTAAAGTACTGGAACACAAAACAGCATTAGCAGTGGGGAACATAGCACTAAGCAGCAGCATTTAGAGACATGAGAACTAGTAATTTATAGCGCATGTTGCCCAGGCCCTTCACCAAAGGGGAAGGTGCCTTAAGTACCTGATGCTTCTGGGTTAGGGTGTACTGGCCCTTTAAGACAAGGTGCGCGCGTGTCCTAAGAACATTCCCAGGAGGCAGGAACAGGAACTGGGGATGGAGCAGCCACTGCAGAGCAACCGGGAAGGTGAAAGTGCTGGCGTCCTCACTGGGGGAGGGGAACAGGACAGCGTGAAAACGCCAGTAAGGGCGTTACACAGCAAAGTGGATGGGATATATAGAAATCTCCTGCCCATTATGCTTCTTTTTTTACTCAGCATAAACTGACCTGTGATGTGTTTCTAATCCGAAATGTCATTTTCTCTTGCGCATATGAGTTTTTAGTGCATATCTGTGTCTCACAAACATATGTAATCCGCACCTAAATACAGTTAGGTCCAGAAATATTTGGACAGTGACACAAGTTTTGTTATTTTAGCTGTTTACAAAAACATGTTCAGAAATACAATTATATATATAATATGGGCTGAAAGTGCACACTCCCAGCTGCAATATGAGAGTTTTCACATCCAAATCGGAGAAAGGGTTTAGGAATCATAGCTCTGTAATGCATAGCCTCCTCTTTTTCAAGGGACCAAAAGTAATTGGACAAGGGACTCTAAGGGCTGCAATTAACTCTGAAGGCGTCTCCCTCGTTAACCTGTAATCAATGAAGTAGTTAAAAGGTCTGGGGTTGATTACAGGTGTGTGGTTTTGCATTTGGAAGCTGTTGCTGTGACCAGACAACATGCAGTCTAAGGAACTCTCAACTGAGGTGAAGCAGAACATCCTGAGGCTGAAAAAAAAGAAAAAATCCATCAGAGAGATAGCCGACATGCTTGGAGTAGAAAAATCAACAGTCGGGTACATTCTGAGAAAAAAGGAATTGACTGGTGAGCTTGGGAACTCAAAAAGGCCTGGGCGTCCACGGAAGACAACAGTGGTGGATGATCGCCGCATACTTTCTTTGGTGAAGAAGAACCCGTTCACAACATCAACTGAAGTCCAGAACACTCTCAGTGAAGTAGGTGTATCTCTCTCTAAGTCAACAGTAAAGAGAAGACTCCATGAAAGTAAATACAAAGGGTTCACATCTAGATGCAAACCATTCATCAATTCCAAAAATAGACAGGCCAGAGTTAAATTTGCTGAAAAACACCTCATGAAGCCAGCTCAGTTCTGGAAAAGTATTTTATGGACAGATGAGACAAAGATCAACCTGTACCAGAATGATGGGAAGAAAAAAGTTTGGAGAAGAAAGGGAACGGCACATGATCCAAGGCATACCACATCCTCTGTAAAACATGGTGGAGGCAACGTGATGGCATGGGCATGCATGGCTTTCAATGGCACTGGGTCACTTGTGTTTATTGATGACATAACAGCAGACAAGAGTAGCCGGATGAATTCTGAAGTGTACCGGGATATACTTTCAGCCCAGATTCAGGCAAATGCCGCAAAGTTGATCGGACGGCGCTTCATAGTACAGATGGACAATGACCCCAAGCATACAGCCAAAGCTACCCAGGAGTTCATGAGTGCAAAAAAGTGGAACATTCTGCAATGGCCAAGTCAATCACCAGATCTTAACCCAATTGAGCATGCATTTCACTTGCTCAAATCCAGACTTAAGACGGAAAGACCCACAAACAAGCAAGACCTGAAGGCTGCGGCTGTAAAGGCCTGGCAAAGCATTAAGAAGGAGGAAACCCAGCGTTTGGTGATGTCCATAGGTTCCAGACTTAAGGCAGTGATTGCCTCCAAAGGATTTGCAACAAAATATTGAAAATAAAAATATTTTGTTTGGGTTTGGTTTATTTGTCCAATTACTTTTGACCTCCTAAAATGTGGAGTGTTTGTAAAGAAATGTGTACAATTCCTACAATTTTTATCAGATATTTTTGTTCAAACCTTCAAATTAAACGTTACAATCTGCACTTGAATTCTGTTGTAGAGGTTTCATTTCAAATCCAATGTGGTGGCATGCAGAGCCCAACTCGCGAAAATTGTGTCACTGTCCAAATATTTCTGGACCTAACTGTATATCCCTTAAGTTTTGTGAAAGCCAAATACAGGAAGTATCAAAAGCAAAGCAACTATATTTAAAGCGTGACACACCAAGAAGAGACTGCACCATCAAAAAGGCATGTAAAAAACACACAGTAAATGCAAGCGCTCATTTACTCACTGGGGCTGGACACCGCAGTCTGCACTGTGCAATCGCTCATCCTGAACCAGTTGAACTAACACAATCTGCACACTGATGAAGGTCGGATTAGGCTGAAACATTTGTGCCTGTTTTTGGGGGGATTCTTTAGAAAAAAAAATCAGTTAATCTTCTATGAGTGACAAGTTCTACTTCATTAACACACACAAGACACCGTGTTGTAGCCAGTGACAAACATCTTATTTATCGGGGTTTTTTTATGACTGGCGCTTCATACCTCACTTCTGTATCAATTTCATAACCATGGAGCGAGAGAGAGAGGGCGAGCGAGAGGGCGAGCGAGCTGGAGAGAGCGGGCTGGAGAGAGCGAACTGGAGAGAGCGAACTGGAGAGAGCGAGCGGGAGGGCGAGAGGGAGGGCAGGAGCGGGAGAGGGAGCGGGAGAGGGAGAGAGACTTTTACAAGATTCATAACGTTCTGCTGGACATGCTCAGTAGAAGTTGACGGAATCCTGCACTAGAATCCATCGCCAGACGCATGACGACGGAATCCAGCACCATAGACATTCATTATGCCTCTTAACGGATCCCGACGGAATCCTGCCGAGTGCGGTTTTTTTACGCCAATAAAAAACGTTACATTGCCCGTTCCTTACGCCCGACGGTCAGTCACTAAACAACTGATGCGCCGAGGGGCGGATGCAACGCAAGACCATCCGTTGCAATCTGCCTTTAATAAAAGCCTATGAGGAATAAACAGATTCCCGCAACGGTTATCGTAATTCCTCAAGACGGCGGATTGCAATGGATGCCGCGCAACGCAAGTGTGAAAGTAGCCTTACTCAAAAATTAATCCATTTACAATCAGTCTGAGAATCACAGCAATTTGTGGTAAACGCAACTGCACACTGACACCGTTTATGTCAATGCACCCACTACATGTAGCCTTACCCCAAGTCAAACTTGTTATGAAAGCAGTTTTGCTGCAAAATAGGTATACTAACAAAATTAATCTTTAGTCTGTGAAAATGCACAAGTGAATGAGAACAATTACACTATAGACAAGGTCTGAAGAATCTGCTAAGTACACAGCATACATATTTAACATGAAAATTACAGTCATCAGTGTCTGGAGGATAACGATATCATCATTTACTCACAATCGTGCTGTAATATACACCTCGGGAAGATGATAGCCATACTCAAGCATAATCAGCAGCTTTCTTCCCTCTTTTAAGCTAAGCAAACATCATTTCTTGGGTGTAAACTGGAGCACTTCGTATTATACATATCATTACAAGTGACACTAATTGCCAATGCTAAGCTAACACTGCGTATGCTTTCCCTTAATCTCTTTACGGATGGCAGAAGTACAAATAATACACAACTTGAGAGAACAAATATTAAAAAATATTAAAAGGGAGGATGAAATATGGCTCTTCTCCAAAATTCCTATTTCTGTCAATGGGAGGCATGATTCCAGCACTCAGCTCCATCCAAGTGAATGGGGCTTAGCTACACTACCAGACACAGCCTGTGGACAGAAGTGGTGCTGTTTCTGGATGAGAAAGTAACCCTTTATTTACACTTCATAACCTTTTGTTGCTTTTTTCCCTTGCATGCATATTATATATATTACACACACACACACACACACACACACACACACACACACACACACACACACAGTGTCTTGCAAAAGTATTCGGTTCCCTTCAATTTTTCAACCTTTTCCCACATTTCATGCTTCAAACAGAAGGATACAAATTTTAATGTTATGGTGAAGAATCAACAACAAGTGGGACACAATTGTGAAGTTGAACGAAATGTATTGCTTATTAACTTTTTTAAAACAATAACTGAAAATTGGGGCGTGCAATATTATGCGGCCCCTTTACTTTCAGTGCAGCAAACTCACTCCAAAAGCTCATTCAGGATCTCTGAATGATCCAATGTTGTCCTAAATGACTGATGATGGGAAATATAAGCCACCTGTGTGTAATGAAGTCTCCGTATAAATGCATCTGCTCTGTGATAGTCTCAGTGTTCTGTTTAAAGCGCAGATAGCATCGTGAAGACCAAGGAACACAACAGGCAGGTCCGTGATACTGTTGTGGAGAAGTTTAAAGATTGCCAAAACTTTAAACATCCCAAGGAGGACTGTGCAAGCGATCATATTGAAATGGAAGGAATATCATACCACTGCAAATCTACCAAGACCCGGCCGTCCATCCAAACTTTAATCTAAACAAGGAGAAGACTGATCAGAGATGCAGCCAAGAGGCCCATGATCACTCTGGATGAACTGCAGAGATCTACAGCTGAGGTGGGAGAGTATGTCCATAGGACAACAATCAGTCGTACACTGCACAAATCTGGCCTTTATGGAAGAGTGGCAAGAAGAAAGCCATTTCTCAAAAATATCCATAAAATTTGTTGTTTAAAGTTTGCCACAAGCCACCCGGGAGACACAACAAACATGTGGAAGAAGGTGCTCTGGTCAGATGAAACCAAAATCGAACTGTTTGGTCACATTGCCAAACAATATGTTTGGCATAAAAGCAACACAGCTCATCACCCTGAACACACCATCCCCACGGTCAAACATGGTGGTGGGAGCATCATGGTTTGGGCCTGCTTTTCTTCAGTAGGGACAGGGAAGATGGTTAAAATTGATGGGAAGATGGATGGAGCCAAATACAGGACCATTCTTGTAGAAAACATGTTGGAGTCTGCAAAAAACCTGAGACTGGGACGGAGATTTGTCTTTCAACAAGACAATGATCCCAAACATAAAGCAAAATTTACAATGGAATGGTTCACAAATAAACGTACCCAGGTGTTAGAATGGCCAAGTCAAAGTCCAGACCTGAATCCAATCGAGAATCTGTGGAAAGAGCTGAAAACTGCTGTTCACAAAAACTCTCCATCCAATCTCACTCAGCTCGAGCTATTTACAAAGGAAGAATGGGCAAGAATTTCAGTCTCTCGATGTGCAAAACTGATAGACACAATCCCCAGGCGACTTGCAGCTGTAATCACAGGAAAAGGTGGCGCTACAAAGTATCAACTTAAAGGTGACGAATAATATTGCACGCCCCAATTTTCAGTTATTTTTAAAAAAGTTTAAAATAAGCAATAAATATCGTTCAACTTCACAATTATGTCCCACTTGTTGATTCTTCACCATAACATTACAATTTTTATCTTTATGTTTGAAGCCTGAAGTGTGGGAAAAGGTTGACGAATTCAAGGGAGCCGAATACTTTCACAAGGCTCTGTATATATACACACACATTATATATATTATATATATATATATATATATATATATAATATATATATAATATATATATATATATATATATATATATATATATATATATATATATATATATATATATATATATATATATATATACACACACACACATATATATATATATACATATATATATATATATATATATATATATACACACACACATATATATATATATACATATATATATATATATATACATATATACATACACATCTATATATATACATATATACATACACATACATACACACACACACACACACACACGTCCGTAATTTTTCACGGACTGATATCTTCGTATAAAATCACAGAGACGTGTCCTATTTGGATCAAAGGATGGGATCAAAATCATTAATGCAATGTCTATGGATCGGTGGAAAATCAGACCGCAGTCGGAACACTTGCAAGTGCAGTCCAATTTTCCTGGATTGCCAGAAGGGGGAAAAAAAAATTCTGCACGTTTGAAAAAACTGATGGCACTCGGACCACACTCTGGTCAACATCTAATAAAGAACAAATTAAAAAAAGTGGCCTTTTTTCTGCAAAATCTTGCTGAGCTGCAATTGAAAGGAGCTTCGAAAGAAGCAGAAACAGGACAATAAAACATCACTACAAAATTGGCAGACATCATTGAGTACCAATCGTGACCCAAATTGCCAGGATCGCACAAGTTTAATTCCACTGTCAGAGATTGACAGCAGTATTTCAGTGGTTAAACACCACCATTCTGAACTAGCTCTGATCACTGCTGTTAGAGAGACATGTGCTGGCTGTAAAACACAGATTGCACCTACCATGTATGGATTAGGCTCAGCTTCTAAGGGCCTCCTTCACACGTCCAAGTCTCCAGTACGTGTTTGGTTCGTTTCTTCACGTGCCGGAGACACGGGCACACGTAGACCCATTAAAATCAATGGGTCTGCGCTCACGTGCATGTTTTGCCATGGACCATATGGAGCATACGTGTGTCCACACGTAGACATTTCCGTTTTTCTCCAGCATCACGGGTGTCACACGGACCACACGGATGTGATCTGTGTGACACGCACCAAAGAAAAGACACGTGCCTGTGAAATAAAAAGAATTTCTGTACTCACCTTCTCCAGTCCTGCTGTCTCTGCCGCTGCTAGCACTTGCTTCCGACGCCCGCTCATTATGCTCATTGCATATTCACTCCACTGCGGGCCGAAAGCAGCAGCAGTAGGACCGGAGACCAAAAATCAGCACCACGGACAGCAACGCCAGGGACAGGTGAGCAGAAAGTTCCCGTTCTCCGTGTGTTATCATGGATAACACACGGAATACACACGTGTGCCATAAACGCGGCACACGGAGGGCAATACGCACCTTTGACACGTCCGTAAAAACATGCGTGATTTTCACGGTTGTGTGAAGGAGGCCTAAGCCTGCTCCATACTCATGAGTTGTGCAATACTTGGATGGTTGATGTCAAGAAGGGGTTAAGACACATTTTTTGTGATCTGAGTTTAACTCCTTCACGACATCTGCCTTACATCAATGTGACATGCTGTGATTGATGGTGTCTAAGAAAAATGGATGGGGTGATTGTGACGTCACCGCTGTTTTTTAACCCTTTTGGCACCACTAATCAATGGTTACTGACCAATCGGCACCAAAAGGGTTCATTTAAAATGGTGATCGTCGCTCTGCACACCATCTTTACCTCAGAGCTAGCGTGCAGAGCTGTTGTATACCCCCAACCCCCCCAATTGCATTTTTGGCATACTTGTTTTTGCGCTTTTTGCATAGTGTGTACACTCCCAATTTTATTTTGTGCTGAAGCATCCTTGCTCAATTTGTGGCTTTTTTTGGGGACACAAGTGTGTGCACTTCCAGAGGTCATAATGCTGTGATCGGTATTGCTGCTGATCAGAGTCTGTGCCAAGGGACTTTTTCTTTTTTTTTTCCTATATGTAGAGTAGCAGAGGTTGCACTGCTAGTGATGTCCGATTTTTTTTGTAGAAAAAAATAATAGTAGTTAGTAGTGAATAGCTTTATAGATGGGGAGGTAGTGCATTAGGGAAGCAGACATCGTAGTGTTACTGATGTCCATTTTTCTCTTCTAAATTTCTTTTTTACCCTTTAATTTTTTCCTCTCCTTTTTTCCTCCACTTTTTATAATAAAATTAATAAAAAAACAGTATCCTTTACAAGCCCCACACAATACACGTGTAATAGCACCACCTACACACACATCCCTACTGGTTAGAAAAATAAAATAAAAATGGCCGACGTCAAGAACACGTTATTTAGCAGAGGAGGCATACGCTTTCCTTGCCTCCAACACAGATCCAGGCAGTGAGGAAGATTTGTCTATTTTATTTTCACCTCCTCACTTAGTGCCCATATTGTACCTGATCAACATTTTCCCGGTGATGTTTCCCAAACTGCGAGTAAGGGAAGAACACAAAAAAGATGCAGAGTAGGCTCCAAGAGTGGAATACGAAAGAACACAATTTACCATTGTAAAACCTGCCCTGAGGAACACAGCCTTTGCATTAGGCCTCCAACCCACATCCGTTAAAAACACGCACGTGCCGCGAGACACGTATTTTCCCTGTTTTGCGTGTGGTAAGTACGTGTCTCGGGTACGTGTGGTCCACGTGTGTTCTCCGTGTCCTATCCGCGATAGCACACTGAGAACTAGTAATTTGAATACTCACATGGTCCTTGCTGCTGTCCAGGGTTCTGATCTTCGGCTCCAGCCCCGCCCACTCCCCACTGACGCTGCTTCCGGCCGAGCGGAGGGGCAGAGATTAGCGCCCGTGACAGCACGCCCACCTCCTTTACACGCTCATAACAAGCGGCGGCCGACAGGAACATATTGCAGCTGAAGAACCTGCGGGGCTGGTGGAGGGGAGTATGTGGTTTTTTTATTTTTAAATTAATGACACATGTTCTCCGGCGTGTGTCACACGGAACCGCATCCACACTACATCCGTGTGGTACGGGTGCGGGCCGTGTGACACCCGTGCTGCCGGAGAATATGTGGACATATCAGCGTGAGAAAATCACGGATGCACGTAAGTACGGAACGGAAACACGTTCCGTTCCAAAATACTTACGTGTGTCCAAACAATAATGAAAACATAGGTCCACGTGTCTCCGTGCCGCCGGTACGTGAAAAAACTGCCAAACACGTACCGGCGGCACGGACGTGTGTCTTAGGCTTTAAAGACAGCTTCAATGCAAACCAGACGTTCATAAATTGATCAAATTTTGTTTTACCCGATTGACACAACCTTTTATAGTCTAATGTATTTTGCACAACTTACATTATTAATTCGTGCACCAGAAAAACAAAACATAATTACTATAACTATGCCTTAAGGGGTGTAGTTTCCAAAATGGTGTCAATTGTGGGGGATTTCCACTGTTTAGGCACATAATGGGCTTTCCAATTGCGACATGGCGCCCCAGACCATTCCATCGAAGTCTATGATCCAAAACATCACACACTTCCTTTTGGAGCTTTACAGTGTATCCAAAGAGTAGATTCCATCACACATGGGGTGTCGGCGTGCTCAGGAGAAATTACACAACAAATTTTGGGGTCCATTTTCTCTTGCTACCCTTGTGAAAATGAAATAATTTGGGGCTCAAGCAACATTTTTGTCTGGGGAAAATAAAAATCATTTTTTTCATGTTCACAGTTCAATGTTGTAAAACTCGGCAAGGCACCTTGGTGTTCAAGGTGCTCACCACACATTTAGATAAATTCCTTGAGGAGTCTAGTTTCCAAAATGGGGTCACTTGTGAGGAGTTTTTACTGTTTAGGCATATGAGGGGCTTTCCAAACGCAAAATGGCGTACACTAACAACTCCAGTCAAGTTTGCGTTTCAAAAGTGAAGTGGTGCTTCTTCTCTTCTAAACCCAGCTGTGCACCTAAACAGTAGTTTTCCACCACATGTGAGGTATCAACACTCAATAGAAATTCCACTACAAATAGTATGGTGCACTTTCTCATGTTACCCTTGTTAAAATGTAAATTACGGGAAAAAACAAAAAGCAGCACCAAATGTGCACTACAGCACTAAACATTCCAAACTGTACTTATTTTAAAAATTTTTTGCCAAAAATCTCAAAATTTTTAAAATAAGTACAGTTTGGAATGTTTAGTGCTGTAGTGCACATTTAGTGCTGCTTTTTGTTTTTTCTTCATTGAATTGGTCGGTGGTTGACCTCCACCTTGCTTTGCACCCCAATTTGGGATGTATTCCATCTGTCTAGATTTTGGCGGTTGGTGACTGTTCACATTAAGTCATCAGGCTTTGTCCACAGGCTATTTACTTCATGCAGCATTTGCTTGGACCTGTCCCGCCCACAGCCATGACTCAGTCATGGGTACGGGATTGAAATAGACCAGGTGAGTGCTGCTAAGAGCAGTTCTACTATTCATATGTGAGGCCGTATGGCACATTTTATAAAAATATTTTAGTGTAGGACTGCTTCAAATGAGATTTGCCGTGACGTGGCGAAGCAGCTCAAGAAATTGCAATTTTTTGCCAAAAATCTCAAAATTTTTAAAATAAGTACAGTTTGGAATGTTTAGTGCTGTAGTGCACATTTGGTGCTGCTTTTTGTTTTTTCTTCATGTAAATTACGGGCTAAAAGCGTTTTTGTGGGAATGTGATATTTTATTTTCAGGGCTCAACTTTATAAAATTCTGTGAAGCACCTGAGGTTCAAAGTGCTCGACACACATCTAGATAAATTCGTTGATGGGGTGTAGTTTCCAAAATGAGGTCACTTGTGGAGGAGCTCCATTGGCAACATGGCCTTCGCTAATGACTCAAGCCAATTTTGCGTTACAAAAGTCAAATGGTTCTCCTTCCTTTCCAAGGCTTGCCGTGTGCCCAAACAGATGTTTTCCACCACATAAGGGGTGCTCTGGAGATATTGTTCAAAAAAATTGTATGGTGCCTTTTCTCCTGTTGCCCTTGTAAAAATGCAAAATTACAGTGAGGAACTAAAATGCTATTGCATAGTACAGCAGCTGCAGAATCTCGTAAGCCACGGATCCAGTTGTCAGACTCCCCATAGAGAAGGCAGAGATGGTTTATTATTGCCTCTGCCTTACCAATCACTGTATACACACTTCTCAACAAGCATATACAGTATAGGAAGTGCTAACAGTGCTTCTTCCTCTGGACTCCGCAATTATGTAAACACTGAGTGTATGGAGTGAAGCAGGAACAACTGGTTTTTAGGAGACAAGTCAGTTCTGCTATGCAGCAAAGAGGCTGAATTTCTCTTGTAACTGGGCTTAATACACCAGCCCCAGTTACAGAGGAAATCCGGTTAAAAAAAAAAAAAAAAAGTCAATGGTGAAATGCCCCTAAAAAGGTCTTTTATTACCTTTTGTATGGGGTGAGTCAGTCACACTATGGGAAGTAAATTTTAAAAAAAATGTAATCAAGAAAAATGAAATTAAAACAAAACAAAAAAAAAAAAAAGCCACTGCTAATACAAATTGTTGTTACCAGCCCAACCCTAGTCAAAAAAACCCTGTGTTTAATATCTTAGAATAACTGTAATGGAAAAAGAAAAAGTTAAAATATATTTTAATGGTTCCTTGCGGCCAAAAAAAAGAAGGGAATTTTGTTTACTTACCGTAAATTCCTTTTCTTCTAGCTCCTATTGGGAGACCCAGACAATTGGTGTATAGCTTCTGCCTCCGGAGGCCACACAAAGTATTACACTTTAAAAAGTGTAACCCCTCCCCTCTGCCTATACACCCTCCCGTGCATCACGGGCCCATCAGTTTTGGTGCCAAAGCAGGAAGGAGGAAACTTATAAATTGGTCTAAGGTAAATTCAATCCGAAGGATGTTCGGAGAACTGAAACCATGAACCAAAAGAACAATTCAACATGAACAACATGTGTACACAAAAGAACAACAGCCTGAAGGGAACAGGGGCGGGTGCTGGGTCTCCCAATAGGAGCTAGAAGAAAAGGAATTTACGGTAAGTAAACAAAATTCCCTTCTTTGTCGCTCCATTGGGAGACCCAGACAATTGGGACGTCCAAAAGCAGTCCCTGGGTGGGTAAAAGAATACCTCGATAAAAAAAGCCGAAAACGGCCCCCTCTTACAGGTGGGCAACCGCCGCCTGAAGGACTCGCCTACCTAGGCTGGCATCTGCCGAAGCATAGGCATGCACCTGATAGTGTTTCGTGAAAGTGTGCAGACTCGACCAGGTAGCCGCCTGACACACCTGCTGAGCCGTAGCCTGGTGCCGCAATGCCCAGGATGCACCTACGGCTCTGGTAGAATGGGCTTTCAGCCCTGAAGGAATCGGAAGCCCAGAAGAACGGTAGGCTTCAAGAATCGGTTCCTTGATCCACCGAGCCAAGGTTGACTTGGAAGCCTGCGACCCCTTACGCTGGCCAGCGACAAGGACAAAGAGCGCATCAGAACGGCGCAGGGGCGCCGTGCGAGAAATGTAGAGCCGGAGTGCTCTCACCAGATCTAACAAGTGCAAATCCTTTTCACAGTGGTGAACTGGATGAGGGCAAAAAGAAGGTAAGGAGATATCCTGATTGAGATGAAAAGGGGATACCACCTTAGGGAGAAATTCCGGGACCGGACGCAGACCCACCTTATCCTGGTGAAACACCAGGAAGGGGGCTTTGCATGACAGCGCTGCTAGCTCAGACACTCTCCGAAGTGATGTGACTGCCACTAGGAAGGCCACCTTCTGCGAAAGGCGTGATAGAGAGACATCTCGCATCGGCTCGAAAGGTGGTTTCTGAAGAGCCGTTAGCACCCTGTTAAGATCCCAGGGTTCCAGCGGACGCTTGTAAGGTGGGACTATGTGGCAAACTCCCTGCAGGAACGTGCGGACCTGCGAAAGCCTGGCTAGACGCTTTTGAAAAAACACGGAAAGCGCCGATACTTGTCCCTTGAGAGAGCCGAGAGACAAACCCTTGTCCATTCCGGATTGAAGGAAAGAAAGAAAAGTGGGTAAGGCAAACGGCCAGGGGGTAAAACCCTGATCAGCGCACCAGGATAAGAAGATCCTCCAAGCCCTGTGATAGATCTTGGCGGACGTTGGTTTCCTGGCCTGTCTCATGGTGGCAATGACATCTGGAGATAACCCTGAGGACGCTAGGAGCCAGGACTCAATGGCCACACAGTCAGGTTGAGGGCCGCAGAATTCAGATGGAAAAATGGCCCTTGAGACAGCAAGTCTGGACGTTCTGGGAGTGCCCACGGTTGACCCACCGTGAGGTGCCACAGATCCGGGTACCACGACCTCCTCGGCCAGTCTGGAGCGACGAGGATGGCGCGGCGACAGTCGGACCTGATCTTGCATAACACTCTGGGCAGCAGTGCCAGAGGAGGAAATACATAAGGCAGTCGAAACTGCGACCAATCCTGAACTAATGCGTCCGCCGCCAGAGCTCTGTGATCTTGAGACCGTGCCATGAATGCCGGGACTTTGTTGTTGTGCCGAGACGCCATGAGGTCGACGTCCGGCGTTCCCCAGCGGCAACAGATCTCTTGAAACACGTCCGGGTGAAGAGACCATTCCCCTGCGTCCATGCCCTGGCGACTGAGAAAGTCTGCTTCCCAGTTTTCTACGCCCGGGATGTGAACTGCGGAGATGGTGGAGGCTGTGGCTTCCGCCCACAGCAGAATCCGCCGAACTTCTTGGAAGGCTTGACGACTGCGTGTGCCGCCCTGGTGGTTGATGTACGCGACCGCCGTGGCGTTGTCCGACTGTATGCGGATCTGTCTGCCCTCCAGCCACCGCTGGAACGCCTTTAGGGCTAGATACACTGCCCTTATCTCCAGAACATTGATCTGAAGGGAGGACTCTGTAGGAGTCCAGGTTCCCTGAGCCCTGTGGTGGAGGAAGACCGCTCCCCACCCTGACAGACTCGCGTCCGTCGTGACCACAGCCCAGGATGGAGGCAGGAAGGATTTTCCCTTCGACAAAGAAGTGGGAAGAAGCCACCACTGAAGAGAGGTTTTGGCTGCCAGTGAAAGAGAGACGTTCCTGTCTAGGGACGTCGACCTCCTGTCCCATTTGCGGAGAATGTCCCATTGAAGTGGACGCAGATGAAACTGCGCAAAGGGAACTGCCTCCATTGCTGCCACCATCTTCCCTAGGAAGTGCATGAGGCGCCTCAAGGGGTGTGACTGGGCCCGAAGGAGAGAGTGCACCCCTGTCTGCAGTGAACGCTGTTTGTCCAGCGGAAGCTTCACTATCGCTGAGAGAGTATGAAACTCCATCCCGAGGTAAGTCAGTGATTGGGTCGGTGTCAATTTTGACTTTGGGAAATTGATGATCCACCCGAACCTCTGGAGAGTCTCCAGAGCAATGGTCAGGCTGTGTTGACATGCCACCCGGGAGGGTGCCTTGACTAGAAGATCGTCTAAGTAAGGGATCACCGAGTGGCCCTGAGAGTGTAGGACCGCCACCACTGCTGCCATGACCTTGGTGAAGACCCGTGGGGCTGTCGCCAGGCCGAAAGGCAGTGCCACGAACTGAAGGTGTTCGTCCCCGATGGCGAAACGCAGGAAGCGTTGATGCTCTGGTGCAATCGGCACATGGAGATAAGCATCCCTGATGTCGATTGATGCTAGGAAGTCTCCATGGGACATCGAGGCGATGACAGAGCGGAGAGATTCCATCCGGAACCGTCTGGTTCTCACGTGTCTGTTGAGCAGTTTGAGGTCCAGAACGGGACGGAATGATCCGTCCTTTTTTGGCACCACGAACAAGTTGGAGTAAAAACCGCGACCACGTTCTTGAAGGGGAACGGGGATCACAACTCCTTCTGCCTTCAGAGTGTTCACCGCCTGAAAAAGTGCATCGGCTCGCTCGGGGGGCGGAGATGTTCTGAAGAAACGAGTCGGAGGACGAGAACTGAGCTCTATCCTGTAACCGTGAGACAGAATGTCTCTCACCCATCGGTCTTGGACTAGTGGCCACCAGGCGTCGCAAAAGCGGGAGAGCCTGCCACCGACCGAGGATGCGGTTTGGGGAGGCCGAAAGTCATGAGGCCGCCTTGGAGACGGTTCCTCCGGCGGTCTTTGTAGGACGTGACTTAGACCGCCATGCAGAAGAGTTCCTCTGGCCCTTCTCTGACCTGTTGGACGTGGAGGAATGGGACCTGGCTGAGGGCCGAAAGGACCGAAACCTCGGTTGTATTTTTCGTTGCTGAGGTCTGTTTGGTTTGGACTGGGGTAAGGACGAGTCCTTTCCCTTGGATTGTTTAATAATTTCGTCCAATTGCTCGCCAAACAAACGGTCGCCAGAAAATGGCAAACCGGTTAATAACTTCTTGGAAGCAGAGTCTGCCTTCCATTCGCGTAGCCACATGGCCCTGCGGACTGCCACCGAATTGGCGGATGCTACCGCTGTACGGCTCGCAGAGTCCAGGACGGCGTTCATGGCGTAGGACGAAAAGGCCGACGCCTGAGAAGTCAAAGACACAACTTGCGAAGCAGAGGTACGTGTGACCGCATTAATCTCAGACAGACAAGCTGAGATAGCTTGGAGTGCCCACACGGCTGCAAAGGCCGGAGCAAAAGACGCGCCTATGGCTTCATAGATGGATTTCATCAGGAGCTCTATTTGCCTGTCAGTGGCATCCTTGAGCGATGAACCATCTGCCACTGATACTACGGATCTAGCCGCCAGTCTAGAGACTGGAGGATCCACCTTGGGACACTGAGCCCAACCCTTAACTATGTCAGGGGGGAAGGGGTAACGTGTGTCATTAAGGCGCTTAGTAAAGCGCTTGTCCGGAAATGCTCTGTGCTTCTGGACAGCATCTCTGAAGTTAGAGTGATCGAAAAACGCACTCCGTGTACGTTTGGGAAACCTAAACTGGTGCTTCTCCTGCTGCGAAGTCGACTCCTCTATAGGTGGAGTTGGGGGAGAAAGATCTAGCACCTGGTTGATGGACGCTATAAGGTCATTTACTATGGTGTCCCCTTCAGGTGTATCTAGATTGAGAGCAACGTCAGGATCAGAGCCCTGAGCTGCGACCTCTGCTTCATCCTCCAGAGAGTCCTCATGCTGAGACCCCGAACAGCGTGATGAAGTCGGGAAGGTTCCCAGCGAGCCCGCTTAGCCGGTCTGGGACTGCGGTCCGTGTCGGAGTCCTCACCGTGGGACCTAGGTGTCACCCCAGGAGCACTTTGCTGCGCCGACCGAGAGGGGCCTGGGGGCGATGAACTCACAGTGCCCTGGGCCTGTGTTACCGATCTGGACTGCAAGGCTTCTAGTATCTTAGCAGACCATTTGTCCATAGACTGAGCCATGGACTGTGAAAGCGACTCAGAGTTTCTCAGCCAAAACTGCAAACTCTGTCCCTGCCACCTGGACAGTGGAAGCCGGCGGTTCTACCTGAGCCGAGGGTCCCACCAGTGCCCGAGGCTCCGGCTGAGTGCCACAGGGGCCGAGCATTGCACACAGTGAGGGTAGGTGGAACCTGCAGGTAACATAGCCGCACAAGAGGTACAGGTTGCAAAATAAGCCTGTGCCTTGGCACCCTTGCTCTTTGCGGACGACATGCTGTTGTCTCCTCTGAGAGTGATCAGTGAGGGTATATAGCCAAAAGCAAAATAATGCGGCCGAACAGAGAAAATGTATAATATATTATATATATATATATATATATATATATATATATATATATATATATATATATATATATATATATACACACACACACACACTTCGGCACCTAGGGGGGCCAGCACCTGGTAACCGGTGTGGCTTACCGACCGCCCAAAGCGGTTGTGTGTCCACCAGATTCCCCGCCTGGGCCTCCCAGAGCTGCAGAGCTCGTTCTGAAATCCTCCACCGGCAGAAGTGATTGTAACAATGGCTGCCAGAGTTCTCAGGGGAGGAGGGAGCCGTGGGCGGTGACTAATAAAGTGCGGGAATCTGGTGCCCCACAGTGTTCAGTGAGGGGGGAGGAGAACACCTAAGTATGCTCCAGCCCTCACTGCCGACGTCCAGTCGACCGTCCCGCCCTTACCCCTGACTGACAGGCCCGGGGGCGGGAGTTATGGTACTAGGCCGCAGAAGCCGGGGACTAAATTTAATAACGCGGCCGACGAACAGGCGCGGTCGGCGCGGTAGTCCCGGTCGTCACAGAAAAAACAGCAGCCGCTGCAGCGTCTGTAACACAGGCGCTCCATGCGCCGTCCCCAAGGGGACACAGAGTACCTTTTAGATGCAGGGCCTGTCCCTGATGATACCCAGTCTCCTGTCCGTCAGATTCCCCCAGGGGCTGCGGAGGGAGCCCGGTCCTAGTGAAAGGTGACCGGTTAGGATCCCACTTCTCCCAGAGCCTCTAAGGGATGGGGAAGGAAAACGGCATGTGGCTCCAGCCTTTGTACCCGCAATGGGTACCTCAACTTTGACAGCACCGCCGACTTAGTGGGGGCATGCCGGGGGCCCCGTGGGGGCCCTCTTTTCTTCCATCCGATACAATCAGCAGCTGCTGCTGACTAAAATGTGGAGCTTGCGTGAATGTGTGCCTCCTTCAACACAAAGCATAAAACTGATGGGCCCGTGATGCACGGGAGGGTGTATAGCAGAGGGGAGGGGTTACACTTTTTAAAGTGTAATACTTTGTGTGGCCTCTGGAGGCAGAAGCTATACACCAATTGTCTGGGTCTCCCAATGGAGTGACAAAGAAAAAATATATATAAGATCTATCTATCTATCTATATATATATATATATATATATATATATATATATGAAAAAAAAAATGAATAGATGAATAGAGTATGAAAAAAAAAAACAAAATCACAAAAAAAAATCCCACCTGTCATGAAAAAAAGATGCAAAAATAATTTCAATGTCTAAACTGTAAAAGAAAAATAAATAATTCAGCTCTTTACACCGCATGTCTGCAATAAACAAACAAAAATGTGCTGGGTCAGAAACGGGCAAATGATCAAGTCCTCAATGAGTTAAAAAGTTAAAATGACATTTATCAGTAAACAAAAAGGATTGTGCATGTTGTAAGTTAACATGGCTGAGCCTTTGTTCACACGGCGAATGACTTTATTGTGCGCAAGCTATATTCCACCCGACTGCGTGACCCTGCAAGGTAATTAATACCCAGTGGTGCAGGGCTATACTCTTATTTATTTATGCTCACACGGGGAATGAGCCACAACCATTGGTGTTTGGCAGTGGCTAATATCTCTTGCACAAATTGAGAATACATGTACACTGCGCTGAACCAGGCATGAATGTGTGCAGAAGTCCGGAGGTACAGCTGCCAGTAGAACGATCCAACAGCATGGAGACCTATGGACACTTTTAGGGGTCTAAATCATCTGCAAGCATTTACTCCTTCCATATTGTCAATAGCTCACTACACTGCCCAGCATGCCTCATATCACTGATCTGTGAGACTTCTGTGACTGTCTACATATTTAACAATGTTACTGCAGATTACAAGCATGTAATGCAAATGCATAAGGAATATGTGTCATACCACATGCGTGACATAGCATAGTCTACCAATTAGAAAAGGCATCCGGTATGCTGGCAGGTAGTATGATGTTAGCAGAGCTGTGGTCTGAGGGCCACTGACAAACTCTTACGTGGCCAATGAACCAGGGTCCTAAAGATCTTTTTGCTCAACTCGAATTACTGAATATATTTGTCCATCCCGAGAGTTCTCTCACTGTTTGGTTGCAAGGGTGAGAGGATAGTGACAATACTAGATATTAAAGAGATTGGTCGCTACTTTAGCATTGATGGCCAAACCATAGGAAAGGTCATCATTGTCTGATTGGCCGGGGTCTGACAACGCACACCGATCAGCTGTTCCTGGTTTCTGCGGCAGCAGCAGGCAATGCTCAGTTCCAGGGTTGCCCCGTCAACTGATTGCGGCCAGGTACTGCATATCCGCCTCCCAATCCAATCAGTAGGAAACAGATGTGCAGTGCCCGGCCCTGACCACTATCAAAAGACGGGGCAGCTCATGAACTGAGCATTTCCGGACGCCTGCTGTCGCCGCCAGCACTAAGAACAGCTGATTGGTGGGGTTGCCAGGTGTCGGACCCCGGCCATTCAGACATTGATAACTTATCATAAGGATACGCCATCAATGTTAAAGTAGTAGCCAAGCTCTTTAAACTAATATGGCTGACAAAAAGTAGCAGAAACATGAGTCTCACAAACCGTTGAACTTACATGTAGTAACTGTTCAGCTTCTCTCCGGTAAGAATTAAGGAGCTTCAGGAAGTTTTCGTGGAGGGATGCACTTACATATTATATTGGAGTGATATAGGCTTGCTGTATGTACTTTTGTACCACTATTATTTGCTCTAAACATTGTAAAGAAATATTTCCATAAAGACCATGGTTTTTTTTCGATATATTTAATTACAAATTGGAACAACATATAAAAATATTAAAGCATGGATGAAAATGTTTGCCCAAATACTGTATGAAGTCTTCAATTTCAGATGGAACCAGAAAGGGGTTTCAGAGAAAATCATACAAATATCTGACAATATCAAAATTCACAGTCCTGCCAAAGAAAAAAAAAAGGGAAAAGTTAAATTGGTACTGCTCTGATCACTTCTGCATATAGAGGTAAGCGGGGAGGTGACATAACCGCTACAGATACATGCCGCGCCTCTAAAACAGGTGAATGATAGCTGACGGCCACACGCTTTTTTCGGCAAATTTTACTACATGTGAAGCCACCTATCTGCTCACCTCTTTATGCTTGGGAAGTGTCCGATCACGTCAAGACCACTTCAGACTCATTTGCAAATGTATTAAAATGTGGATTTTTTGGCCTATGAAGCAGCATAATTTATATATAAAAGGTTTGGACTGGCTTATTCTTTAAAGTGCTACATGACCATTCAAGCAGCTTGAAGTGTGTGTGGAGTGCTTGATTGTGATGACAGATTATCTCTAATACTGAATTCAGTTTATATTGTAAAATCTGGTGAATGATCCGCTTTAACACTAGAAGTCCCAGAAATTTCGAGCTCCCCCCTGAAGTCCCGAAAGACGGTCAAATGACTTTTAGTCCAAACTGAATAGAACTAACTAGAAACTAAATGGCTAAACTTAATGGAAAACAACAACATCCTGTGGTGCGACAGTAATGGCCTTAATTACAGAACAAAAGACGGTGATTATAGGATGTTAGCTAAAAATCCTTCAGGTCATTCGACCTGTCTCTGGGTTCCAAAGGTAGAAATGTTAAATTACCCCTCTCTGGGACTTCTAGTGTTAAAGTGGATAGCAGGGGGAGGTTGGGTGCCCCCCATACCTCATCTATTAGACTAAACAATGTTATTTTTTGGGTGCATTCCCTAGTCATGAAAAACCTTTAATGAACTCTAAGGCTGTGTGCGCACGTTGCGTCGTGTCCATGCTGCAAATTCTGCAGCGATTTATCAGCACATGTGCACTTCAAATCGCTGCAGACATACTGCATAATGGATGCAGGGTGTCTGCAGAATAGATGCCGAATTCATGCGCTCGGGATGCTGCCGCTACCATAGACAGAGTGGAAGCAGCATCCAAAGCGCATGAAAGACGTGACATGCTGCATTTTTGAACGCAGAGATTGTGTCAAATTTTTGACTCTCAAAACGCTGGGTTCAAAAAAGCATCGTGCGGATGGATTATGCACAATCTTCATAGATTGTGCTGGGGACGCAGGACGCATGCATTTACGCTGCACTGCAAAACGCAGCGTAGATGCATGAAATTACGCAATGTGTGTACATAGCCTTAGGGGACATAGTTACATAGGTTGAAAAAAAGACCTAGGTCCATCTAGTTCTATCTTCCGCCACCTATTATACATTTTGTCATTAAATCCCTTTTATGGTGTATAAAAATTTGAATAATAATAATAATAATAATAATAATATCATTATTATTATTATTATTATTATTAAGGCTTAAAAAAAAAAAAACGACAAACACACACATTGCCTGCACTAAATCAAACCAAACTATCATCTGTTTATATACTGTGGATACTTCTCAATGTTTCTTTTCCACTTATTTTGGTAAATTATCCCTACTTAAAGCTGAACATACTAACATATGTACTGTATACAACTATAAAGAAAGCACCTTGCTACAGCTCTGATAAAATCCAGTGACACGGTACATTTGTACTTTGGTACATCAAGCTGATCATCATGGCCCACCAGAGTTAAAAGCTGAAGCGTTACAAGTGAAGAGATCTAAAAAAAAAAAAAAAAAAAAAAAAAATTACGGACATAATTATTTAAAGCCAAAAGGATCAACAATAAAATAATCTGCAGACAAGTGCATGAGGAGCAGGAACTTCATCTACATTCCCCTTCGCGTAGACTGTAGACTGTTCTTCAATGCTTGCCTGGCATTGGGTTCGAGCAGCTTGGACACCGCAGGTTGCCCGACTCTGGGCTACACAATCTGGGACCCCGCAGGTTGCCCGACTCTGGGCTACACAATCTGGGACACCGCAGGTTGCCAGACTCTGGGCTACACAATATGTGAAACAACCATCAGGACAAGCAGGTTTAGCAATTCAGCGCCGGCATTTTCAGGACACAGCATTCTATTTACCTGGGAAAAAATATTTGCAGTGGGCGCCACTCTGCTGTCCACAACACTATACAGTATGGCCAACAGTCTATCCAGGGGGAAAGGCTTGGGACCCAGAAGATGATTGCTAGTCTGCAAATAAAAAAAACAAAAAAAAACAAACAAAACACAAACAAATCCGTTTTAATCAAGGACCTCTTATACAATGATAAATATTTAAATGGAAATTAAAGTAAATCCTATCCAACCTATAAACTACAAGTCTTTGAATGACAAAGAATTAAAATCTAAAGTGCTGGACATAATGCAACAAGTCTTGAGAAAAGGAAAATACACGAAAGTAGAGGGGGACATGGATATCTATATGGCATATTGACCATAATAAAAATGATTGTTAACATACAAAGGAAATCTATTTTAATAGCATATTAATAGGGCCATCTGTACAAATATGTCATATGTTAAAAGAAATCCATCACCAGGTTTTTCTATGTAATGTGACAGCAGCAAGATGTAGAGTCTAAAACCACCATTCCAGCGATGTGTCACTTTCTGGTCAGCTTTCTGTCATTTTAATATACGGTAATCACCATTCTTTCTACTGCAGATCTAGCAGTTATCTGAATGCTGAGTCCTCTATAACAGCACATACCACTGATTGGCAGCCTTACGTGTACACTGTACATGGACAGAAAGTTGCTAATCAGTGGTGGGGGCAGGAATACATAGCAGTTGATAAGGAGGCACAAGGCAATTAGTCGTGTAGTGATAATTTCCAGCTAATAAACGGATTTATGTGTACTCACCGTAAAATTGTTTTCTCTTAGCCATCATTGGGGGACACAGGACCATGGGTGTTATGCTGCCTATCCATAGGAGGAGGACACTAAGTAGATGCAAAAGCATAGCTCCTCCTCTGCAGTATACACCCCCTGGCCGGGCCAGGCAACCTCAGTTTTAGTACACAAGCAGTAGGAGAAAAGAAAAGAAAAGAAAAAAAAAAAAAAAAAAAAGAGAGTCATAACCAAATAAGGTACTGAGAGAATCAAGGCCCAACAGGGCAACAGGGTGGGTGCTGTGTCCCCCAATGATGGCTAAGAGAAAACGATTTTACGTCGAGTACACAAAAATCCGTTTTTCTCTAACGCCTCATTGGGGGACACAGGACCATGGGACGTCCTAAAGCAGTCCATGGGTGGGAAAAAAAAAAAAAAAAAAACACAACGCAACCCAAGGACTAGGAACCAGTCCCAGACAGCCTGGAGAACCTACAGAGAGAAGGTGCTCTACTGCCGTTTGCAGAATTGTCCTACCCAGATTTGCCTCAGCTTAAACCTGGGTATGGAAGCTGTAATGCTTTGAAAACGTATGTAGGCTAGACCAGGTCGCAGCCTTACACACCTGTTCCACTGAAGCCTGATGCCGAATGGCCCACGAAACGCCAACTGCTCGCGTGGAATGAGCCCGCAGCCCACTAGGAATGGGCTTGAATTGCAAGCGGTAGACTTCCTGGATCGCAGAGCGAATCCAGCGAGCCAGCGTCGCCTTTGAAGCTGCCTGTCCCTTCTTAGGCCCCTCAGGAATGACGAACAAAGAGTCCGTTTTCCTAAAGGGGGCTGTCCTGGACATGTAATATCTGAGAGCTCTGACGAGGTCTAACGAATGCAGAGACCTTTCCACGCTATGAACTAGGTGTGGACAAAAAGGCAGAACAATGTCCTCGTTCAAATGAAACAGGGGCAGGAACCTTTGGAAGAAAATCCGGAACGGGGCGCAGAACCACCTTGTCCTGGTGAAAAATCAGAAAAGGCTCGCGGCAAGAGAGTGCTGCCAGCTCCGAAACCCGTCTGATGGACGTAATTGCCACCAGGAACGTTACCTTCCAGGACAGAAGAGCAAGGGAGGATTCCTTGAGAGGTTCAAAGGGAGACCTCTGGAGACCGTCCAGAACGAGATTGACGTCCCATGGGTCCAGCGGCCGTTTGTACGGGGGAACTAGATGGTAAACGCCCTGGAGGAAGGTCTTGACCTGCGGTTTTTGAGCCAGGCGGCATTGGTAGAAGATTGAGAGCGCTGAAACCTGACCTTTAAGGGAACTGAGAGCCAACCTGCAGAAAATCGAGAATTCTGGGAATGGCCAGAGGCAGAGGCTGGACGTTAGTTTCCCTACACCATGAAAGGAAGATTTTCCACGTACGGTGGTAAATGCGGGATGAAGCAGGCTTTCGGGCGCTGATCATGGTGGAGATAACCGCGGGGGAGAATCCTGCTCTTGTTAATACCCAGGTCTCAATGGCCATGCCGTCAGCTTCAGGGCTCTGGAGTTCTGATGAGAAATGGGCCCTTGGGTCAGCAAGTCTGGGATATCTGGAAGGCTCCACGGTACGTCTACGAGCATTTGTACTAATTTGGCGTACCAGGCGTGCCTGGGCCAGTCCGGTGCTATCAGAATCACCGGGACTCCCTCTGCCTTGATTTTCCTGATTACCCGCAGCAGCAGAGGTAGAGGTGGAAATATGTAAGGCAGGCGGAAGTGGTGCCAGGAGCAGACTAGAGCATCCGCGCCGATGGACTGCGGATCGCGTGACCTGGCTATGAACGCGGGTACCTTTGCGTTCAACCTTGAGGCCATTAGATCCACGTCTGGTTTACACCAGCGAGTAAAAAAAAGGGAACCAGCACGATCTGAAATTGGCATGCCTCATATAAAAAGTGAAAATTCACAAATTTATTCCAACTGTACTATAATAAAAAAATGAGATTTTTAGCAAATAATTGATCAATTTTTTGAGCCACCCCTGCCAACGTCACGGCAAATCTCAATAGGGGGGTCCTACTCTACATTCTGTATTTCATGTGCCATGCGGCCTCCTAGATAAAGTTAAAAGCAGAACCATAATGGAGCACACATACCTGCAACCTGTATATAGCCGATTCCATGTTGCAAAAAAGGCACTTGTGGATAGAGACCAGCCCAGGTCCCAGCATGTGGAGCAAGCCCTACACATACCAGGACTATATCAGAACTGATCCTCCCAGTGTCAAAAAGCAACCATTGATAAAGGCGGACCAGATCCAAGAATGGTGCTTAATTAGCATTGCCTGTGGAAAGGGGTGAGGTAACTGAGTCTGAACAGCTACCAACAGGAGGAATATATTGCAAGCCAAAATCAGGCGTGCATGGTATGGTGTTGGTCAGACACCAGATTTGTAGCATAACTACGGTCAAAACAGAGAAAAAAAGGCCGCATGGCACATGAAATACAGAATGTAGAGTAGGACCCCCCTATTGAGATTTGCCGTGACGTTGGCAGGGGTGGCTCAAAAAATTGATCAATTATTTGCTAAAAATCTCATTTTTTTTTTTTTTATTGTAGTACAGTTGGAATAAATCTGTGAATTTTCACTTTTTATATGATGCATGCCAATTTCAGATCGTGCTGGCTCCCCTCTCTCTCTTACACCAGCGAGTGCAGATGTGTAGGAACACTTCTGGGTGGAGAGACCAATCTCCGGCGGCCAGGCCTTGGCGACTTAGAAGTCTGCTGACCAGTCCTCTACTCCCGGTATGTGTACCGCTGATATCACTAACCCTGTCGATTCGGCCCAGCTGAGGATCCTGTGGGCCTCGAGATAAGCTGCCTTGCTGCAGGTGTCCCCCTGCCGATTGATGTAGGCTACAGCTGTATCATTGTCCGATTGGACTCGAATCGGATGACCCGCTAGCAGAGGGCAGAACGCCCTGAGCGCGAGGAAGATCGCGCAGATTTCCAGGATGTTTATGGGTAGGGAAGACTCCTGGGGCGTCCAACGTCCTTGAGCAGTGTGGAGCCGGTACACTGCTCCCCAGCCTAGGAGGCTGGCGTCCGTCGTCAGGACCAGCCAGTTCACTTGGAGAAAAGATCTCCCCTGCGATAGGGATGAGGACCGAAGCCACCAGCGGAGTGCGTACCTGACTGAAGGCGTCAGGTGAAGATGTCTGTCCGGGGAGAAGGGGCTCTTGTCCCAGGCCGCTAGAAGGGCTAGCTGCAGTGGGCGGAGGTGCAGTTGAGCAAAGGGTACCGCTTCCATAGCCGCCACCATCCTGCCGAGCACCTTCATGCTGAATCGAATGGAGCGAGACGGAGGACGTAGAAGGCAGCGTACCGCTCGTTGAAGAGCGATCGCCTTGTCCAGGGGGAGATAGATCAAGCCCCAACGGGTGTCCAGGGACATGCCCAGGAAGGTGATGGATCGTGATGCGATCGGGGATGATTTGTCTAGATTCACTAGCCACCCTAAGTGGGATAGGGTGTCCACAGTGATCTGTACGCTGGTTGAGCAGTCGCGGAAAAAGGGGGCCTTGATGAGGAGGTCGTCCAAGTAAGGGAGAACGACTACTCCCCTGGCGTGAAGGACGCTCATGGCGGCCGCCATGACTTTGGTGAAGACCCTTGGTGCGGTGGCAAGGCCGAAGGGTAGAGCTACGAATTGAAAGTGGGAGTCCTGAACTGCGAAGCGGAGGAACTTTTGGTGATCTGGGGCGATGGGTATGTGCAGGTACGCGTCCTTGATGTCTATGGAGGCGAGGAATTCCCCTTCAACCATGGATGCAATAATGGACCTTAGGGACTCCATTCTGAATCTCCGTACGTGCATGTTTGTTCAGGAGTTTGAGGTCCAGGAAGGGTTGAACTGACCCATCCTCTTTGGGGACCACAAAGAGGTTGGAATAAAAACCCATGAACTTCTCGTCGTCCGGGACAGGTATCACTCCTGCTGTTTGGAGCGAGTGGATTGCTGAGAAAAAAGTTTTGCGTCGTTTTCGAGTCTTTGGGGAGTTTGAGAGAAAGAATAGACTCGGGAGTTGGGTCCTGGTAACTGGAAGACACAAGGTCTCGCACCCATTTGTCGTCTGAGGCGGCAGCCCAGATGTGTTGAAAGAGCCGCAGTTGACCTCCTACAATGAGTGTGTCTTCCGGGGCGCCGAAGGAGTCATGAGGGGGGAAACGTCGTGGACGAGTCTCCCTAGTCCTGAACTGTTTCGGTCTAGGCTGCCATGACGAAGTGGGTTTCGGGGAGAGCTGAGAAGGTCGGTCCCTGCGTAGTCCACGGCTGGTGGCGGGGACAGGACCGGATGTCAACCAACCAATGAGTTCCGAAGGAGCGGAACGAGGACTGTGGACGTGTGGACGTCTGGTGAAGGTCGTCCTGGACGAGGGAGGTACTCTTTCCTCCCGTGGCGTCAGAAATGAGCTTGTCCAGACGTTTGCCAAACAATCGGTCTGGAAAAAAGGGAAGGCCCGTGAGAGACTTCTTGGAGGCAGAGTCCGCTCGCCATTGTCGGAGCCAGAGAGCTCTACGGATGGCTATGATATTTGAGGCGGCAAACGCTGCGCTGGTAGCAGCGTCCATGGAGGCCTGCATGAGGTACTCCGCTGCAGCGGCAATTTGAGCTGTTACCTCTGTGAAGGTATGAGTGAACTGGGATTCCTCAAGCGAAGTGTTAAGGGATTCTGCCCAGACCGATATCGCCTTTGCGACCCACACAGAGGCAAAGGAGGGCGAGAGGGAGGAACCCGTAGCCTCAAAAGCAGAGCGGGCGAGGTGCTCCACCTGTCTGTCGGGTCCTTGATGGAGGAACCATCGGGTAAAGACAGGAGCGTCTTTGTGGCAAGGCGGGAGACCGGGGGGGGGGGGGTCGACCTAGGGCGGATCGGCCCAGCCCTTAGGGGCAGGTGAGGCAAAAGGGTACCGGGACTCCATGAGTTTTCGGTTACCGAAGCGCCTGTCAGGCTTCTCCCTTTGCTTTGTGAGGATATCCTGAAACTCTGGGTTATCAGCGAAAACCTTTTTGGAGTTTCCTTGCCCTCTTAAAGGAGACCGGATGGTCAGTGGTAGTGGATGGGGGATCGTCCACATGCAGTGTTTGGTTGACTGCTGCTATAAGGGAGTCTATTGCAGTTTGATCATCTGGGGAGGATGAAACCAAGGAATCCTCTTGGTACAAACAGCATTCTCCCTCCTCCAGCTCTTCAGAAGCCGTGGAGCATGTGGGAGAGCCTGCCCTGTGTTCTCTCGAGGGAGAGCCATGGTGGCCATGATAGAGTGCTGGAGACACCCGGCCGTGTGCTCTTTTCCTGATCCCTGCAACCGGTGAAGCATGTGGCCGGATTACCTCAGAAGGATCCTCCATAGGGGTATCCTCAGGCCGCGTTCCGTCCAGGGACCCAGAATGGTGTGGAGGACGACATTGCATAGCCAGCACCAGGTTCTGTGACAGTTTTTCCATGGATTGGGACAGAAACTGTGCCCATTCCGGTGGGCTGGGAGCCCTGGGCTCTGGGCTGACTGTTGCGGCGGTGGTGGCGGGGGGGGGTTTCTTGGGGGCTATCGGAGCACAGGACTCACAGAGAAGAGGTAGCTCTAGCTCAGCGTGGCAGGCTGAATAATCTCTTAGTACACTTAGAATTCTGCATGTGCCTAATAGGAGTATGTCAGGAGGGGGAGCAATGCTCAGCAGAGCTACAAGTGAAGCAGGTACCTCACCAGAATCAGCCGATGGCCCTGCGTCCTCAGGAAGGAGTAAGCTCTGTGGAGAACTTCCACGCTTTCCTGGGGGGCGGGGCTTAGCGCTAAAAGAGCGCCAAGAAGAAGTCAGTGTGCCCCCCTGCTGTCGGTAGCAAAAAACTGCGGGAAGGGAGCTTCTGTGACAGCTTTTCTACCCCTCCCTCCAGTCAGCACACAGCTTGTCACCGGTGGATTATCTCTGCCGGCTTTCCTGCAATCAGAGCATGTAGCTAGAGCAAATAAGCAGAGCAAATAAACAGTGCGAGTTCCTGAGCTCTGGGCCCTCCCCCCGCCACTGGTAAATTATCTGTGCAGGATTTTCTGCAAACAGTGAGGGACTTCCCCCTCCTCCAGCCAGCACGCAGTTAGAGAAAAATTAACACTGTGTTCAGGATCCCTGGGGCTCTCCTCCTTGCAATCAGCAAGGGACTTTCTCATAATAAATACTGTAAATTCAGTAGTCCTGGGAGCCTTCCCTGCACCGTCTTTTCTCCCTTTGTCTGGGAAACCAGTCAGGGGGGATCTCACCTTAACGCTGCCTCAGTCCAGGCAGTGGGAATAGCGGAGTCAGCTTGCTGTGTCCGGCCACACAGGTGCCATGTTCAACTCAGAGCCTGCAAAGAGGGGCTGAGGAATTGTGCCTTTGCCCTGGGCTCAGGATAATCTGTGTCTGTGGGACCCGTCGTCCAGTAAAAGGCAGCCCAGGATCCAGCGTCGCAGGAGGGGGTACGTGGAGGCAACACTCCGCGTTCCCGCCTGTTGATGGTATTGGGAGATCGGTCCCAAAAGGAAACAGTCGCCCTCAAAAAATAACAACACCTTGAAAGATGTGTCTCCTACAGACAATAAGCTAAAACTGAGGTTGCCTGGCCCGGCCAGGGGGTGTATACTGCAGAGGAGGAGCTATGCTTTTGCATCTACTTAGTGTCCTCCTATGGATAGGCAGCATAACACCCATGGTCCATGGTCCGGTGTCCCCCAATGAGGCGTCAGAGAAACACTGACTTTACTGAAACAGCAACATAGCTTAGTAAGTGACAACAGTGGAATATGGGTTCCTATCCTACACCATGCTTCTATCAGATTACCTGCTGACAGATTCCCTTTAATCAATAATCTACCATACACATGAGGCCTGCCAAACTATTAAAGCAATATGTCGGTGACAGATGGGAGAGGTAAAAGGTGAGTGATAAAGATTCAGGAATGTTGTACTTAAACATGCCTAATCCTTACATTGAGAGATTAGGCACCGTCAGATGTCAAAGTCTTTTTATAAGTTGTCATTTACAAAACCCAGACCTGTCAGGCCTGTAACACAACCATTTTTCATAACATTATTGCACATAATACTGGAAACATTCTCCGGAATTTATTCAATATACTTCCAGCAGTAACTAAAGTCTTAGAGGAATTCTGTCAGCACAAAATGAGCGCTCAGTGCACCCTTGCTGTGGCCGAGCGGTTCAGTGCACTACTATATTTCCATCTATTTCTGTCCTCCAGCGTCTATAAAACCAGAGACAGGTAGGAAGGTGCGCTGAACTATTTGGCCCCATCAAGGGTGCACGGAGCTTCTGTGCTTGGTTTAAACAATCATTTTTTGCAGACACTTCCCTTTAAACATGATTTGCTGAGGGAACGTGTACAAGCATCACAAGCAGCAGTACAACTGACTGGCTGGGACCTTTTGGATAATCCAACTGCTGACTACAGTGAAATTAGCAGAAATGATTCTCTAGTCTGAAATTTATTGTCTGCCACAAAGATGCTGACCAGGCTCCAGGGAATACCTTCTAGGACCCCTGCTGTTCTCCATCTACACCTTCAGCCTGGAACAGGTCATAGAGGCCTACAGCTTCCATTATCCCCTCTGATATCACCTCCTTACTAACCAAAATCCCATAAGGTCTGTCTGCTACTTCATCCTTCTTTTCTGCTTGATTTCTAAAACTGAACATGAACAAATCAAAACTCATCATCTTTCCCCAGTCTCACTCCACCTGACCCGTCCATCAAAGTCAGTGGCTGCTCATTCTCCCCAGTCCCACGTGCTTGCTGCCTGGGAGTAACCCTTGACTCAGCTCTCTCCTTCAAGGCACATACTCAAGACATTTCCACCGCCTGCTGACTCCAACTCAAAAATATTTCCAGGATCCATACATTCCTTCACTAAGAATCTGCAAAAATACTAGTGCATGCTCTCTTCATCTCCCGCCTAGACTACTGCAACCTCCTGCTCTCTGACCTCCCTTGTAACTCTCACGCACCCCCACAATGTATCCTAAACTCTGCTGTTCAACTAATCCACCTGTCCCCCCGCTATTGCCTAGCCTCTCCTCTCTGCCAATCTCTTCACTGGCTTCCCATTGCCAAAAGACTCTTTTTCAAAACACTAACCATGACATACAAAGTCATCCACAACCTGTCTCCTCCTTACATATGTGACCTAGTCTCCCGGTACTTACTTATACGCAACCTCCAATCCTCACAAGATCTCCTTCTCTCTTCTTATCTCCTCTTCCCACAATCACATACAAGATTTCTCCTGCACCTCACCCATACTCTAGAACTCTCTGCCACAACATATCAGACTCTAGCCTATCATGGAAACCTTCGAAAGGAACCTGAAGACCTCCTACAACCTGCAGTCCACTATACTGCTGTACGACCAGCTCTACCCTCCCCTACTGTATCCTCACCCATCCCCTGTAGACAGTGATCCCTCACGGGCAGGGTCCTCTCTCCTTCTGTACCAGTCTGTTGTTCATGACTATTGTATTAGTCCACATATGCCCCTTTTCACATGTAAAGCGCAATTGAATAAAGGTCACTATGATTATTGTAGCTCGAATGTGTGCCTCTATAGCTCTACATAATTCAATTTGCTTAAAGTATTCTTTTTACCTTTTCGTGCTTCTTCAGGAAATCAGTTTTTCTAATCTTCCCATGATGCTAAAAAAAAAAAACAAAAAAAACCTTCATTGAGCTTTAGTAGCAAATAGAATAGGCCATAAGATTTACATCCATAATACTGACTGCATGACCCAACTGCAATACGAAGGCGGACATGGAAAAATGAGTAGTAATATTATTAATTATTATTATTAATAATAATATAGGGGCTGGTTTGTGCTTACTTTGAAAACCCATGTCTATGTTTAATCCTAAATCCAGCTAAAGAGTGAGAGAACTCAGTCCAAGGATATTCAATCTCTGTCCGGTCTGACTGACTGCTGCAGCTTATACTGAGCAGTGTGAAATCTCAGCAGGGAGGCGTATGCTGAGGAGCTATCTATTAAGCAATGCGGAATGAGATTGAGATAAAATTTTCAAAAAGAATTATACAGCCATCATGACATGAGTTTTTAAAGTAGGTACACCAGCCTCATCAGATCTAAGAGATCTATTTACTAATGTATGTTGATTATTCTGTGAGATATGGTGACATAACTTTAGTACAATAAAAGTTTTGACTTATCTTTTTTATATATACACTACCGTTCAAAAGTTTAGGATCACTTGGATATTTCCTTATTTTTTAAAGTAAAGCAATTTTTTTGTCAATGAAGCCAACATTAAATTAAACAGAAATACACTCTATACATTGTTAATGTGGTAAATTACTATTCTAGCTTCAAACGTCTGGTTTTTAATGCAATATCTACATAGGTGTATAGAGGCCCATTTTCAACAACCACCACTCCAGTGTTCTAATGGTACATTGTTCTAATGGTACATTTTGACAGCGAGATGCAAGGGGTTAACAGGCGCAGTGGGTCCCGGACCTACTTGTGCCTGATAGCCGCACATGTCAGCTGTTCAAATCAGCAGACATGTGCAGGGATCACTGTCGGCGTCAGCTGGTGGGGATTAACCATGCACGATCCATGACGTACCCAGTACATCATGTGTCGTGAAGAGTTTAAATAAACAGTAAAGCAACAGTTCCGTTTCAAGGACCTACATGATATTGGTCTATTTTGGTGATAATTTATATTTAAAACATTGACCTATGTAATTAAAAGAGCACAACATCTTTCAGACATCTAAATTAAATATAGTTCACAGTAACACAAATGCCAACATAACCATAACTTAACAGCTGGCTCCATATTATAGTGTGTAAACCTCACAAACGTCTGTTATATAGCTTTTATATTACACAGGACAGCAAGTTCTTTGGATTTTTATTTTTTTTTTGTTATTGGTACGCAGTACAAAAAAAAATAAACCTATAAAGTTTTATTGTAGTGACTGCAGGGTGTGTGAAATCCATGCCACAAGATTCAGCAATCCAACGAGCAACAACATCAAAGCGGAAAACAAAAACAGGAACATACCTTCACAAAAAATCTCTTATCTGTCCTCGCTGGATTATATGAAGCCAAGTACCCAGCTATGAGAAGAAACTTGGAGTAATACGGCAGCTCTACATGTGCATGTGCCGACAGTCCTGGAAAGGAAAGAAGATGTATAAAGGTACAAAACAATAAGGTGCAGGACAAAGGACATCTTTAGAAAATGAATTGCACAGAATTCACCTTTCAGTTGTGAGGCTTCTCGGTCTTCTTGCTGCATTTTTTCCCACTGAGAACTAAGGAAAAATAATATCAAATGATAATGTTGCTTCAAAATAATTCCTATAGTGTTATTTCTGATATAAGAAACTCAAATTTCCCCACATACAGAGGAGAAGTCACATTCTACAAATGTGGTCAACTCGTGATCTCACACCCAAGAGGGAATGTCAGAGGAGATTACTTTATTTCAGGATAAAAAGAAATATAAAAAAGTTATTTTCTACAAACTTCTCTTTAGTTGCAAGTACAGCCTTGCCTTCATTTCCAAAGGCTTTGGGGGCAGACGCAATAAGACTGACATTTTGTGCGCCGGTCTGGAAGCAAGAATCCACTGGAGGAAGATGCGGAAAAAATCATTAGGAGGCGTCTAAACTAATGAATTTGTCTGGCTACACCCTTCCTATTACGCTCCATGTGCTTAACAAAAAGCTGAAGGAGCTGGCGTTAGAGCTGAGCAAATAGTTTTGCAGGACCCTGGTGCAGCAGGCCCATCGGTAGTTAGTGGTCACCGGACCAGAGCTCTGCGAAACCTCTCCCTACCTGCTGGCGCCTCTTCCGATTAGTACAAATGCCTACATTTTGACATATTTGCAACAGTTTTAAGCCAGTTTTCTGGCTCACTGTTTAATGGCAAACTGTTTAATGAATCAAGGCCTTAGTTTATAAATAAAATAAAAAAAAAAATCAAAGACAAATCTTACGTTTTTTTGGCAGATTCACACCATAAGTCCAGATATATGATGGTCCAAGACACACAAACTTAAAGGTATGTCTATGCATATGGGAATATGCTTTTATTAAAATGGGATTTAACAAAAACTAAAGTGAAATCAAACACAAAAAGTCAATTATTCTGTATGTTATTAGGGGTCCTACCTAATAGACCTGAGCTGTTGTGACCCTTGTAAGATGTCAAGTCTTGAAGCAAATAAAGTCATTTTAAGTTTATAAAATGGTCCAAATAATGTGACTCATTACACATTTAGAACAGGGACATCATACCTTGATATCTCTCTGAGATAAACAGTCTGCATTGCCTTCTTCAAATGTGGCTCAATATTCCTCCACAGCTTATGTGTCTCAGTTTCCTTTACTGAAAGCATAAAAATAAACCATACTAAATCTGATGGCAGAGATGCCTCATGAGTGGGGATGAACAGACTCACGGTAAAGCAGACAGCTGGAGGCTGGTAATATAAGGCTGGGAAAACCCATGGTTATTTGGCCCTTCCCAGCCTATAAATAGCAGCCCATTGTCACCCTTGATACTTCTGGGGTTGATGTCAGCTGTAAATTAACAGCTGGCATCAAGCCCAGGGGTTAGTAATGGGTAGGGATCCCGCATTAGTAACGCAGTAAGTGTACAGTTAAAAAAAACAAAAACACACAGGGGATAGTTTATTTGAATAAAGACTCCTCCACACTCACTTGTTCACTAATTAACTAAAAAAAAAAAACCCTTGAAGTTCCAATGTAATCCAATGGGGAATAAAGACTCCGCCACACTCCTTCATTCAGCAATTTATTAATTTAAAAGACCATGAGAAATTCTATGCCTGTCGCTGACCAAGAGTGACTGATTCGATGGTTATCGTAGGACATTAGATCATTGGATTAAGTCGGAATGTCAAGGATTTTTTTTTTTAATTAATAAATTAGTGAATGAAGAAGTGTAGGGGAGTCTTAATTCAAATAAACTATTTTTTTCCTGATTGTGTGTTGTTTTTTTAACTGTACACTTACAGGGTTACTAACAAGGGTATCTGATAGACGCCTATCCATTACTAACCCCAGGGCTTGATGCCAGCTGTCAATTCACAGCTGACCTTAATCCCAGAAGTATTAAACCCGACTGCTTTGGCTCTTCTCGATTTGCTCTGGTGTGGTGGCAAAGCGCCAGAATTTGCGCATCTAATAGATGCACCATTTCTGGTGGGCTGCTATATTTAAACTGGGAAGAGTAAAATAACCATGGGCCTTCTCAGACTGATAATACCAGCCCCCAGCTGCTTACTTTACAACAATACGGGCGACACCCCACTATTTTTTTTAATTATTTCAATAATTTTAATAAAAAACGTGGGATCCCCTCTCATTTGGATAACCAGCCAAGATAAAGCAGCCAGCTGAGTGTGTCAAAAAATTAGGAAACACCATGCTATTTTTTTTTTTTTTTACATTTTGTTTACAGCAGTGTGCAGGCATGTTCCACATGCAATAAAGCTTGTTGATGTGCCGCACTGCAGCCTTTCAACAAATTTACTAGCACCCAAACTCTGAAGTAGGACACGGACTTCCATTTAAACTATCCGGTACAAACCCCTAACTTTACCATTCGAGTTTTCTCATCCCTACTTACAAGCCATTGAACCAAAGCTGTGAAAGAAGGTAAATTATAAAGCTCAGAATAAAAGAGCGCAAATAGGGTCTTAACTGGTTAATAAAGTGCAAAGTGCACGATATTCCACTCATCTATTGGGGTTGTGATAGTGTCAACCCCTACGAAGGCTTAAAGGTAAGGGCTCCACATGGGTTAAACTTCAATGCTGGAGAGGAGAAATTGGGTTAATGCCACGATGCCGCCGAATGAAAATACTGTTTATTAATAATCAACTTCTTTTATTTCATAGGTCTACGCGTTTCAGGGATCAAGTCCCCTTCTTCAGGACATGACCGCAAAATTAACATGATCAATAGTATTTTGCTTGATTTTGCTTTCTTATCCTGAAGAAGGGGACTGGATTCCTTAAACGCTTAGACCTATGAAATAAAAGAAGTTTATTAATAATCAACAGTATTTTCTTTCGGCAGCAGCGTGGCATTAACCCTGTTTCTCCTCTCCAGTGTCTCAGTAAATTATAACAGGGACTGACACTCAAATGCTGCCTGCTAACCCTTTACAATACCGCCAGGTTCGGGAATGTCCTACATAGTGAAGTTGAGACTACACTACATCAGACCACAGATAATACATTGCCCCTTTCACAAAGTACAATTCCCTTACAGGTTAAGATGGCACACTCACCTTCTCCTCTAACCACTGGTTCGCTAAATTTTGAAAAGTTTAACGCAGCCTGTGTGAGACACAACAAAAAAAGTAAATGTACTGCATATACACACAAAGAATAAAGACCAAGGACATTGGCACAAAAATATAGTATTCATTGTTAGTGTATCTCCATAGGTGTATGATTTCACGTGGAGGAAAACACAGGTTCTTTTTTGTTGTCCAGAAAAATAAATAAATAAATGTGGCATGTTGCATCAGATTCTATAATAAGATGTATTCTTCCCAAGAAGCAACATGCAGGCGCTCCCCGAGGACTTTGTTCTATTGCACACCATACGCACCTACATTTGACATAAGAATGAGGTCTAAAAGCTTACAAGTGAAGTTTTTAAAAATATATTTAAAGCACCACTTCAGTGTTTTGATTTTCAGCGCTGGAGTGGCACATTACATCTAAGTTTCCTGTCCCCGGTCTTATACCATTTTTCAATGTCGGTTTGGTCACGTGGCACCATCTTGTGTCCGTAACTTGTTGCTGGCCAAAAAAAGAGAATTTTGTTACTTACCGTAAATTCTTTTTCTTATAGTTCCGACATGGGAGACCCAGACCATGGGTGTATAGCTTCTGCCTCCGGAGGACACACAAAGTACTACACTCAAACGTGTAGCTCCTCCCTCCTAGCATATACACCCCCTGGTAGCCAGTCCTAGCCAGTTTAGTGCAAAAGCTGAAGGAGGACATCCACCCACAAGTAGAGACAGAGCAAAACCCGGAACAACCGGAACCTCTGTCTACAACAACAACAGCCGGTGAAAACACACGGAACAAGAAACCTGCCAACAGGCAATAGGGAGGGTGCTGGGTCTCCCATGTCGGAACTATAAGAAAAAGAATTTACGGTAAGTAACAAAATTCTCTTTTTCTTCATCGTTCCTTATGGGAGACCCAGACCATGGGACGTTCCAAAGCAGTCCATGGGTGGGAATAAACAGAAAACCTGAGAAGTAGGCGAAACCTAACTTCACAAATGGGCGACAGCCGCCTGAAGGATGTGTCTGCCCAAGCTCGCATCTGCCGAAGCATGAGCATGCACTTGGTAGTGCTTCGAAAATGTATGCAGACTAATCCAAGTGGCAGTCTGACAGACCTGCTGAGCCGTAGCCTGGGCCTGAAAGGCTAAGAGGCACCGACAGCTCTGGTCAAGTGTGCCTTGATCCCCGGCGGGGGAGGCACTTGAGTACACTGGTAGGTATCGGAAATGGCCGACCTAATCCAACGAGCCAGGGTCGGTTTAGATGCCGAGAGGCCCTTACGCTGACCAGTGGTCAGCACAAAAGAGAGCTGCACCGCCTAAGAACAGCGGTGCGAGACACATAGATCCGGAGCGCCCGCACCAGATCCAGAGTATGCAACGCCTTCTCAAGGCGATGAACAGGAGCCGGACAAAAGGAAGGCAGGGAAAATGCCCCGGTTAAGGTGGAAGCAGCAAACACCTTAGGGAGAAAGTCCGGAGTCGGACGGAGAACCACCTTGTCTTGATGAAAAACCAAAAAAGGTGGTGACTCCGAAGAGAGTGCAGCCAAAACAGAGACTCTCTTGAGGGAAATTATGGCCACTAGAAAGACCACTTTCTGTGAAAGACGAAACAAAGAAACCTCCCTAAGAGGCTCAAAGGGGGGTTTCCGGAAGCCGTGAGGACCGGATTAAGGTCCCAGGGCTCCAAAGGCCGCTGGTAAGGCGGAATGATGTGAGATGCGCCCTGCATGAAGGAGCGCACCTGAGCCAGCCGGGCGATACGCCGCTGGCACAACACTGACAGAGCCGAGACCTGTCCCTTAAGGGAATTGAGGGATAGTCCTAGCTACAGACCGGACTGTAGAAGGGACAGGAGGGTCGGCAAGGCCAAAAGGCCAAAGGATACTTCAGAGCTCGAGTCATAGTGGAGATGACTTCAGGAGGGATACCAGAAGTCGTCAAGATCCAGGACTCAAAAGCCACGCCATCAATCTGAGAGCCGCAGGATTCTGGCGGAAAGACGGACCTCGTGAGAGAAGGTCTGGACAGTCCGGGAGACGCCATGGCACCTCTACGGACAGATGGAGCAGGTCAGGGTACCAAGCTTGCCTGGGTCAGTCTGGAGTAATGAGAATGACCCGACGGCCCTCCTTTCTGATCTTGCGCAGGACTCTGGCAAGAGCTAGAGGGTGAAACACGTAAGACAGACGAAGCTGGGACCAAACTTGAACCAGTGCGTCTGCCGCAAAAACCTGAGGATCGTGGAGCCACGGTTTGACGGCTGAGATAATCTGCCTCACAGTTTTCCACGTCTGGGATGTGGGCTGCGGATATGGTGGACTAGGAGTCCTCCGTCCACTGAAGAATGCGTTGAACCTCCAACATTGCCAGGCGGCTGAGTGTCCCGCCCTGGAGGTTGATGTAGGCAAACGCTGTCGCGTTGTCTGACTGGACTCGAATGTGCCTGGCCGTGAAAGGCTTAGAGAGGTAGAAACACAGAACACAGCTCTGATTTCCAGCACATTGATCCAGAGGGCTGATTCGGACAGAGTCCAAGTGCCCTGCGCTCCATGGTGGAGATATACTGCTCCCCAGCCGGATAGACTAGCATCCTGGTGAGGATCACCCGGGACGGGGCCAGGAAGGAGCGTCCCTGAGACAGAGGGGCCGAAGCCACCACTGAAACGAGCCCCTGGTCTGTGGCGAAGCCACCACCCCGTGGAAGGAGGAAGTCCGCTTGTTCCAACAGCGGAAAATATCCAGCCGCAGAGGACGCAGATGGAACTGGGCAAGGGAATCGCTTCCATTGACGCCACCATCTGATCCAGCACCTGTATTAGGTGCCTGATGGAACGACGTTGACCGCCAGCGGAGGGACTGCTGTTTGATTAAGGGCAGCTTCACAAGTGCCGACAGAGTCTTGAATTGCGTCCCTGGGTACGTGAACTTCTGGGTCGAAGTCAGAGTGGACTTGGACAGAATGACAAGCCACCCGAATTGGTTAGAGTGACGAGAGTGAGCGAGGCACTCCGCTAACAGTCTGCACTGGATGAAGCCCAGACTAGAAGGCCGTCCAGGGCAAAAGAATCACTGCCAACCCCTAGAGGTGCAGGACTGCAATCACAGCTGCCCCGACCTTGAGAATACTCGAGGGGCCGTGGCGAACCCCAAGGGAAGAGCCACGAATTGGACCACTCCGATTGCAAAACGTAGCCAACGCTGGTGTGAAACTGCGATTGGCACATGCAGAAAGGCATCTGATGTCGATGGATGCTAGGGAATCTCCTTGGGTCATTGATTGATCGCAGAGACTCCATGCGAAAATGCCGCACCTGAACATGCTTGAGAAGCTTGAGATCCAGGTCGGAAGGCACCGCCCTGTTCGGGGACTAGGAATAGATTTAAGCAGAAATCTCAGAACCGTTCCCAGTCGGGAACCGGTACAATTACTCCATTGGCCTGCAAGAATGCCACGGCCTGTGAGAAGGCGGTGGCCTTGGAGCAGGGGGGAGTTGACAGAAAAAAATCTGTTTGGCGGGCTGGATAGAATTCTATCCTGTAGCCGTGGGAGATGGTATCCCGCACCCACTGATCGGAGACGTGTTAAAACCATACGTCGCCAAAGTGGGAGAGCCTGCCACCGACCAAGGACGTTGCTGGCGTGGCCAGATAGCCAGGAGGAGGCTGACTTAGTGGCAGCATCTCCTGCGGTCTTCTGAGGACGCGGCTTCGTGCGCCATTTGGGTTTACGATCCTTGGCTGAGCTAGTGGACGAGGCCGAGGGCTTAGCCTCCTGAACACAAAGCATTGAAACTGGCTAGGACTGGCTACCAGGGGGTGTATATGCTAGGAGGGAGGAGCTACACGTTTGAGTGTAGTACTTTGTGTGTCCTCCGGAGGCAGAAGCTATACACCCATGGTCTGGGTCTCCCATAAGGAACGATGAAGAAAGTACAAAGTTAAGTCGCAAGACCTAAATACAAGTCTATGAGAGTCAGAACAAGGCTCTCATAGAGTTGAATTGATTTCTAATTTCCAGCACGCTACATGAAACACTGAAGAAGCTGGAAGGTCACAAATCGCAGGAGACCGACCAGAGCAACAGCGATAACAGAAGACAGCCGCAGGTGAGTATATCTCTAGGGGCAGTGAACGTAGATTTAAAGCATCACTCCAACAATGAAATAAAAAACAAAACAAAAAAAACAAGGGAGTAGTCCTTTAAAGATCCTACACCGCATAGCAAGTGTGAACAGGACCAAATTTGGGATAGTGTCAGTATGCTGCAGAGGTCTATGCACAGAGCTGCTCCATAGAGTACCTGCAGCTCTGTACTAATGGGTTAGGCACTTCATACATTGCTGTCTTATGATGAAATTCTCCCTTTAGAAGCATTGCTGCAAGAGGAAAGTATATGAAATCTAAAAAGATCTGGAATTTTGCCTCGTTACACTAAAGGCCCCGTCACACTAAGCAACATCGCTGCTAACGAACAACTTTTGTGACGTTGCTAGCGATGTTGCTGTGTGTGACATCCAGCAACAACCTGGCCCCTGCTGTGAGGTCGTTGGTTGTTGCTGAATGTCCTGGGCCATTTTTTAGTTGTGTCCCACTGTGAAGCACAGATCGCTGTGTGTGACAGCGAAACAGCAACAACTAAATGTGCAGGCAGCAGGAGCCGGCTTCTGCGGAGGCTGGTAACCAATGTAAACATCGGGTAACCAAGAAGCCCTGTCCTTGGTTACCCGATATTTACCTTTGTTACCAGCCTCAGCCGCTCTCACTGTCAGTGCCGGCTCCTGCTCTGTGCACATGTAGCTGCAGGACACATCGGGTAATTAACCCGATGTGTGCTGTAGCTAGGAGAGCAGGGAGCCAGCGCTAAGCATTGTGCGCTGCTCCCTGCTCTGTGCACATGTAGCTGCAGCACACATTGGGTAATTAACCCGATGTGTGCTGTAGCTAGGAGAGCAAAGAGCCAGCGCTAAGCATTGTGCGCTGCTCCCTGCTCTGTGCACATGTAGCTGCAGCACACATCGGGTAATTAACCCGATGTGTGCTGTAGCTAGGAAAGCAAAGAGCCAGCGCTAAGCATTGTGCGCTACTCCCTGCTCTGTGCACATGTAGCTGCAGCACACATCGGGTAATTAACCCGATGTGTGCTGTAACTAGGAGAGCAGGGAGCCAGCGCTCCGTGTGCGCTGCTCCCTGCTCTCTGCACGTGTGGCTGGTCACTGGTTGCTGGTGAGCTCACCAGCAACTCGTGTAGCGACGCTCCAGCGATCCCTGCCAGGTCAGGTTGCTGGTGGGATCGCTGGAGCGTCGCAGTGTGACATCTCACCAGCAACCTCCTAGCAACTTACCAGCGATCCCTATCGTTGTTGGGATCGCTGGTAAGTTTCTTAGTGTGACTGGACCTGGAGATTGTTACTCAACCTGCTGATTACATTAATATTTCCAATTCAGAAAGACCCATTAACATTACAGCATTACACTGATCAGAAGGCTCACCAGATGCCGGAGCTCCTTTATGTCTCTGCAGACAGTGTAGAAAACGCCCAGCAGAATATTGATGAATGACGCATAGAATTCAGGCGAGTATTCTTCAGGATGATCACTGGACAATATCTTCTGTAGTTCAGCTAAAAAATGGCCAAAAGAGGAGTATTATAACATTACTACAAGTAAAAGACAGTTCAGCAGTTCTGATGATGAAAAGACAGAAGCGAAACTCCGGGCACGTGGCATTAGTGACACTGATCAGTGGGCTATGCCGCAGCAGAAGACCAGACCGGGATCCACCACTTACAGTGAAGGTTGGGCAACTAACGCAATAAAGGCCCTAAACTGTACAGATAAAGCTTGAAAAAAACCCAAAACATTCTTTGAAGACTCTTGGCATGGTGGCATCACACAGAGTCTAGATTAGATACTACAGCGGATCACCTGAGGATCTTCGTCAGCTATTCTCATCCATTCATGGAGCTGTTCTTTTCCCCTTACAGTCTTCGCTCAACCATAACTTATTTTTTAATGTTTATTTGGCTGCTTAGGTCCTTGTTTTTCTACAAGGAATTGTAGATATATTTATACATTAACTATATAGGAAAAGCCCCCTTTCAGAAAATCCCAGGCACAGAATTTTTTTTTTTTTATAACAAACAAAAACTGCTTTACTCACCCTCTCATGGTCTAGCCCTGAGTCTCTGCCGGTGTGCAATTTAGGTGTCGGTATCTAATTTAGGCTGCCCAGCCAATTACTGAGCTTAGTGGCTTTGCCCATGTAGACAGAACACCCTGCTTGGAGCCGCTGCGCTCAGGTACCGGATGCGATGCCGCTGCAGTCAATATCAGACACAGGGAGCAGCAGAGACTCAGCAGCGGATCTAGGGAGGATGGGTGAAGCACAGTTTGTTTGTTTTTTTTTTATACCAAACGAGATTTTCTGAAAGGGGACATCCCTTTTAAATATTAGTACTCCTGGGGTTGTTTTACTTATTAACATTTTTTTTTTTAACCTCTTTATGACTTCATTTTTATTTCTATTGTCACATTCAAAGAGCCTTAAGAAATTTTTATTTTTCAATTGACATAGCATGAGGGATTTTTTTGCAGGATGAGTAGTATTTATCATTATAAATATTTTGGAATACATATAGCTTATTAACTAACTTTTGTTACCTATTTATGGTAAAGAATCTATATTAAAAATAAATAAAAAAAAACAAAACAGCATTTCCTGCGATATGTGGATTATGGGGGGTTGTGTATAATTTTGTGTAGGTTCATATTTTGTGGCGTGGTGCTCTGACCATTCTGTGTATTCCTTGTGTGTACATTGTCCTGTTTGCAGGTTAATCACCCCCTGCTGGGCTCTGGTCCCTAAGGGGTACTTCACACACCGCGAGATCGCTACTGAGATCGCTGCTGAGTCACGTTTTTTGTGATGCAGCAGTGACCTCATCAGCGATCTCGCTGTGTGTGACACTGAGCAGCGATCTGGCCCCTGCTGTGAGATCGCTGCTCGTTACACACAGTACTGGTTCGTTTTTTTATTGTTGCTCTCCCGCTGATAAGCACACATCGCTGTGTGTGACAGCGAGAAAGCAACAATCCTGAATGTGAAGGGAACAGGAGCCGGCGTCTGACAGCCTGCGGTAAGCTGTAACCAAGGTAAACATCGGGTAACCAAGGTGGTTCCCGATATTTACCTTCGTTACCAGCCTCCGCAGCTCTCACGCTGCCAGTGTCGGCTCCTGCTCCCTGCACACACTAAGTTAAGCGGTGTGAGCTGGTAACTAAGGTAAACATCGGGTAACCATACCCGATGTTTACCTTAGTTACCAGTGTCCGCAGCTTCCAGACGCCGGCTCCGTGCAAGCGCAGCGTCGCTTGCACGTCGCTGCTGGCTGGGGGCTGGTCACTGGTCGCTGGTGAGATCTGCCTGTTTGACAGCTCACCAGCGACCATGTAGCGATGCAGCAGCGATCCTGACCAGGTCAGATCGCTGGTCGGATCGCTGCTGCATCGCTAAAGTGTGAAGGTACCCTAAGTCTGGGGAAGGGAGGCCTGGGATCCACCTAAACTCTCTGCTTACCTGGGGGATTATTTATTCTGGTTGAGAAAGACAAGAGACAAGCAGGAAGATTCATCCTCTTTAGTTTTCAGTGGCAACATTGTGTGTGGTATGTACAAATTTTTAATAAATTTGTTATCTCACTTTTTGGAAGGCATAATGAATAAAACATTCATAAATGTTATATTACATATATACTTATAGATTTGTAAACGCCGTGTAGGATAATTAACATATAATCTTTAATCTGCAGGTGAATACAATTACAACGATTCCAGATTTATATAGTCTTTGCAGAGAAAAAAAATATTTAAAAAATCTTTTTTGTTTGTTGTTCGCTATATTCTTAGACCCATAACTTTTATTTTTCCAGATACACTGATGTTTTAGGGCTGGTTTTTTTTTTGTGTGTGGGACAAAACTAGTTTTCAATTTTTTGGGGGTATATCCGATCAGCCGACATGTGCGGCTAACAGGCGCAGGTGGATTAGAGATCCACTGGCACCTGCCTACCACTTAGATTGCGCTGTCAAATACTGACAAAGCGATATAAATGGCCACGGTGGGAATTGCTACATTCCCTGCTGCCCACAAAAGAAGGGAATTTTGTTACTTACCGTAAATTCCTTTTCTTCTAGCTCCTATTGGGAGACCCAGACGATTGGGTGTATAGCTACTGCCTCCGGAGGCCACACAAAGCATTACACTAAAAAGTGTAAGGCCCCTCCCCTTCTGGCTATACACCCCCAGTGGGATCACTGGCTCACCAGTTTTAGTGCAAAAGCAAGAAGGAGGAAAGCCAATAACTGGTTTAAACAAATTCACTCCGAGTAACATCGGAGAACTGAAAAACCGTTCAACATGAACAACATGTGTACCCGAAACAACCCAAAAATCCCGAAGGACAACAGGGCGGGTGCTGGGTCTCCCAATAGGAGCTAGAAGAAAAGGAATTTACGGTAAGTAACAAAATTCCCTTCTTCTTCGTCGCTCCATTGGGAGACCCAGACGATTGGGACGTCCAAAAGCTGTCCCTGGGTGGGTAAAGAAATACCTCATGTTAGAGCTGCGAAGACAGCCCTCCCCTACGGGGAGGCAACTGCCGCCTGCAGGACTCTTCTACCTAGGCTGGCGTCCGCCGAAGCATAGGTATGCACCTGATAATGTTTGGTGAAAGTGTGCAGACTCGACCAGGTAGCTGCCTGGCACACCTGTTGAGCCGTAGCCTGGTGACGTAATGCCCAGGAAGCACCCACAGCTCTGGTTGAATGGGCCTTCAGCCCTGATGGAACCGGAAGCCCAGCAGAACGGTAGGCTTCAAGAATTGGTTCCTTGATCCATCGAGCCAGGGCGGCCTTAGAAGCCTGCGACCCTTTGCGCTGACCAGCGACAAGGACAAAAAGTGCATCCGAACGGCGCAAGGGCGCCGTGCGGGAAATGTAGATTCTGAGTGCTCTCACCAGATCTAACAAATGTAAATCCTTCTCATACCGATGAACTGCATGAGGACAAAACGAAGGCAAGGAGATATCCTGATTAAGATGAAAAGAGGATACCACCTTCGGGAGAAACTCCTGAATGGGGCGCAGCACTACCTTGTCCTGGTGGAAGACCAGGAAGGGAGTCCTGGATGACAGCGCTGCCAGCTCAGACACTCTCCGAAGAGATGTGATCGCTACCAGAAAAGCCACGTTCTGGGATAGTCTAGAAAGTGAAACCTCCCTCAGAGGCTCGAAGGGCGGCTTCTGGAGGGCAACTAGTACCCTGTTCAGATCCCATGGATCTAACGGCCGCTTGCACGGGGGAACGATATGGCAAACCCCCTGTAGGAACGTGCGCACCATAGGAAGGCGTGCCAAACGCCTCTGAAAAAAGACGGATAGCGCCGATACCTGACCTTTAAGGGAGCCGAGCGCCAAACCTTTTTCTAACCCAGATAGCAGGAAAGAAAGAAAGGTAGGCAATGCAAATGGCCAGGGAGACACTCCCTGAGCAGAGCACCAGGATAAGAATATCCTCCACGTTCTGTGGTTCTTAGCGGACGTGGGCTTCCTAGCCTGTCTCATGGTGGCAACGACCCCGTGGAATAATCCTGAAGACGCTAGGATCCAGGACTCAATGGCCACACAGTCAGGTTCAGGGCCGCAGAATTCCGATGGAAAAAAGGCCCTTGGGACAGTAAGTCTGGTCGGTCTGGTAGTGCCCACGGTTGGCCGACCGTGAGCTGCCACAGATCCGGACACCACGCCCTCCTCGGCCAGTCTGGGGCGACGAGTATGACGCGGCTGCAATCGGATCTGATCTTGCGTAGCACTCTGGGCAAGGGTGCCAGAGGTGGAAACACATAAGGGAGCCGGAACTGCGACCAATCTTGCGCTAGGGCGTCTGCCGCCAGCGCTCTTTGATCGCGAGACCGTGCCATGAAGGTTGGGACCTTGTTGTTGTGCCGGGACGCCATTAGGTCGACGTCCGGCCTTCCCCAGCGGCGACAGATTTCCTGAAACACGTCCGGGTGAAGGGACCATTCCCCTGCGTCCATGCCCTGGCGACTGAGGAAGTCTGCCTCCCAGTTTTCTACGCCGGGGATGTGAACTGCGGATACGGTGGAGGCCGTGGCATCCACCCACATCAGAATCCGCCGGACTTCCTGGAAGGCTTGCCGACTGCGTGTCCCCCCTTGGTGATTGATGTATGCCACCGCTGTGGAGTTGTCCGATTGAAGTCGGATCTGCTTTCTTTCCAGCCACTGCTGGAAGGCTAGTAGGGCAAGATACACTGCTCTGATTACCAGAACATTGATCTGAAGGGTGGACTCCTGCTGAGTCCACGGACCCTGAGCCCTGTGGTGGAGAAAAACCGCTCCCCACCCTGACAGACTCGCGTCTGTCGTGACCACCGCCCAAGACGGTGGTAGGAAGGATCTTCCCTGTGATAATGAGGTGGGAAGAAGCCACCATTGCAGAGAGTCCTTGCCGTCTGTGAAAGGGATACTTTCCTGTACAGGGATGTTGACTTCCCGTCTCATTGGCGGAGAATGTCCCATTGAAGTGGACGCAGAAGAAACTGCGCAAACGGAACCGCCTCCATTGCCACTATCTTCCCGAGGAAGTGCATGAGGCGTCTTAAGAAGTGCGACTGACCTTGAAGGAGAGTCTGCACCCCAGTCTGTAGTGACTGCTGCTTGTCCAGCGGAAGCTTCACTACCGCTGAGAGGGTATGAAAACTCCATGCCAAGATACGTTAGTGATTGGGTCGTGACAGGTTTGACTTTGAGAAGTTGATGATCCACCCGAACGTCTGGAGAGTCTCCAGCGCAACATTCAGGCTGAGTTGGCATGCCTCTTGAGAGGGTGCCTTGACAAGTAGATCGTCCAAGTAAGGGATCACAGAGTGTCCCTGTGAGTGCAAGACTGCTACCACTGCCGTCATGACCTTGGCGAACACCCGTGGGGCTGTCGCCAGCCCGAATGGCAGAGCTACGAACTGAAGATGGTCGTTTCCTATCACGAAATGTAGAAAAACATTGGTGCTCTGTAGCAATCGGCACGTGGAGATAAGCATCTTAGATGTCTATTGATGCTAGGAAATTTCCTTGAGACATTGAGGCAATGACGGAGCGGAGGGTATCATCCGGAACCGCCTGGCCTCCACGTGCTTGTTGAGCAGTTTTAGGTCCAGAACGGAACGGAAAGAGCCATCCTTGTTTGGCACCACAACCAGATTGGAGGAAAACCGTGTCTTGTTCCTGAAGAGGAACCGGGATTACCACTCCTTCTGCCTGCAGAAGAGCATCTGCTCGGTGGGGAGGTGGGGACGTTCTGAAGAATCGAGTCGGAGGACGAGAACAGAACTCTGTCCTGTGCACGTGGGCACACTGTCCCTCACCCACCGGTCTGTGACCTGTGGCAGCTAAAAGTCGCCAAAGGCGAGCGAGTCTGCCATCAACCGCGGATGCGGAAAGATGAGAGAGCTGAGAGTCATGAGGAGACCGCCTTGGTAGCGGTTCCTCCGGCTGCCTTCCTTGGGCGTGATTGAGCCCGGCCGGCAGCTGAGTCCCTCTGAGGCTTTTCAGCCCTTTTGGACGAGGACAATTGGGACCTGCCCGAGCCTGGGAAGGACCGAAACCTCGGCTGTCCTTCCAGGACAGCATTAATAGGGTAAGTCGCAATGCAGACATTGCGAGGTTACGGACGCCCCTGCGGCACAGATGTACCTGTGCTCAAGACCAGCTGCACAAGAACAGCTGAAAAGCTTAGGGTGCCCATACGGCTGTGAATGCCGGAGCAACCGACACGCCGATAGCCTCATAGACAGATTTGAACCAGAGTCCATCTGTCTGTCAATGGCATCTGTAAGTGAAGTCCCATCTCCACTGCAACTATGGCTCTAGCCGCAAGCCTGGAGATTGGAGAATCCACCTTTGGACCCTGGGTCCAACGCCTGACCACGTCAGGGGGAAAGTGATAACGTGTATCCTTAATACGTTTGGAGAAAACGCTTATCTGGGAAGCGTGGTGTTCCTGGACTGCTTCTCTGAAGTCAGCGTGGCCAGAACAATACTCAATATACGTTTGAGCTACTGAAATGGGACTTCTCCTGCTGTGAAGCTGACTCCTCCGCTGGGGGAGCTGAGGGAGAAAAGATCCAACATTCGATTGATGGACGCTATAGGATCATTCCTTATGGCGTCACCATCCGGTGTATCCGGAGTGAGAGCGGTGTCAGGATCAAAGTCCTGATGAGCTACGTCTGCCTCATCATACAGAGAGCCTCCTGGGACCCCCCCGGAGCACCGATTTTAATCCGAGTGAGGGTGGCCAGGGAGCAATGATCCAGATTGCCCATGGCCTGTCCGGACTGCAAGTCTCTATCCCATTGCAACTCCGTCCCTGTCCTTGGACAGGGTTGAGAGGTGGTTCTTTTGGCCACGGCAAGTAGAGACCCCGGCTGACCAAGTGCTCCAGGGGAGCATTGCACACAATGGGGTTCAGTGCCGTGGAACAGTATCACATGCAGTAAAAACAGCATCGAAAGCCTGTGTTGCTTATATGCTGCTGCCGACTTATAGAGCCAAGAATGGCGACCGTACAGTGCAATGTATATTATACAAGCATAAAGTACAAATGAACACTGCAGCACATGCAATACAAGCAGCATAGAAAGCCTGCTTTTCTGCTGCTGTAGACTAGCCATCTAGGGGAATGTAGCCCAGAATAGCGACCATACAGTTCAATGTATAGCATACAAGCATAAGTACAAATGAACACTGCAACACCTGCAATGCAAGCAGCATAGAAAAAAACCTGTGCCTCAGCACCTTGCTTTTCTGCTGCTGTAGTCTAGCCATTCTATGGCGAATATAGCCAAGACTAGCGACCGTACAGTGCAGTGTATAGCATACAAGCATAAATACACATGAACACTTCAGTACGTGCAATACAAGCAGCATAGAAAGCCTGTGCCTTAGCACCCATGCTTTCCTGCTGCTGATGTGTCGCCATCTAAGAGGGCATATAGCCCAAAATAGCGACCTATGCAGTGTACTTAAAATACAAATAGACAAACTGCGGTATTTAGTGTCAGCACCCCAGGTGCCGCTTACCGCCCGCCTATAAGCGGGTGTGTGGTCGCCCTAGTCCTGTTGGTTGCCCAGAGTCCGTTCTCTCAGCTCGGGCTGCAGGAATGGCTGCCGGCGTCTTCTCCAGCTCGTGTGAGTAGAGGCGGGCCGTGGGCGTGCCCCAAGTCAGAGCGGGAAACCGGCGTCCCACAGTGTCTAGTGAGAGGGCTGGGGCATGTAAATAAGGCTCCAGCCCTCGGCGCTGCTGATTGTACAGCGTCTCTCCCCTACCCTGATTGACAGGGTGGGGGCGGGAACGAAGCTGAGCTAGGCCGCAAAGAAGGGAATTTTGTTTACTTACCGTAAATTCCTTTTCTTCTAGCTCCAATTGGGAGACCCAGACAGTGGGTGTATAGCTACTGCCTCTGGAGGCCGCACAAAGAACTACACTTAAAAGTGTAAGGCCCCTCCCCTTCTGGCTATACACCCTCCCGTAGGAGTACGGATTCCTCAGTTTTAGTACCAAAGCAAGAAGGAGGAAAGCCAATAACAGTTTCAAAAACAAATTCAATCCGATAACAAGATCGGAGAACTTAAGAAACAACATGAACAACATGTGCACCCGAAAAACGAAACCCTAAGAACAAATAGGGCGGGTGCTGGGTCTCCCAATTGGAGCTAGAAGAAAAGGAATTTACGGTAAGTAAACAAAATTCCCTTCTTCTTTTTCGCTCCTAATTGGGAGACCCAGACAGTGGGACGTCCAAAAGCAGTCCCTGGGTGGGTAAAAAGATACCACATGAACGGGCTGTCAGACAGCCTCTTCCTACAGGTGGGCCACCGCCGCCTGAAGGACCTGTCTACCTAGGCTGGCATCTGCCGAAGCGTAGGTATGCACTTGATAGTGTTTGGTAAACGTGTGCAGACTCGACCAGGTAGCCGCCTGGCACACTTGCTGAGCCGTAGCCTGATGCCGCAATGCCCAGGACGCACCCACGGCTCTGGTAGAATGGGCCTTCAGTCCAGATGGAATCGGAAGCCCAGCAGAACGGTATGTGTGAAGAATTGGTTCCTTGATCCACCGCGCCAGGGTGGATTTGGAAGCTTGCGATCCCTTATGCTGACCAGCGACTAGGACAAAGAGCGCATCAGAACGGCGTAGAGACGCCGTGCGAGAAATGTAAATCCTGAGTGCTCTCACCAGGTCCAACAGATGTAAACCCTTTTCAAATTGGTGAACTGGATGCGGACACAAAGATGGCAAAGTGATATCCTGATTGAGATGAAAGGAAGAAACCACCTTGGGAGAAAACTCTGGAATTGGACGCAGTACTACCTTGTCTTGGTGAAACACCAGGAAGGGAGATTTGCAAGATAACGCCGCTAGCTCGGACACTCTTCGAAGAGACGTGACCGCCACAAGAAAAACTACCTTTTGTGAAAGCCGAGAAAGGGAAACCTCTTTCAAAGGCTCGAAAGGCGGCTTCTGGAGAGCAATGAGAACCTTGTTCAGATCCCAGGGTTCCAATGGCCGTCTGTAAGGAGGAACGATATGAGAAACTCCTTGGAGAAACGTGCGTACTTTAGAAAGCCGTGCCAAGCGCTTCTGAAAGAATACGGATAGCGCGGAGACTTGACCCTTAAGAGAGCTAAGCGACAAACCTTTTTCCAACCCAGACTGCAGGAAGGAAAGAAAAATTGGCAATGCAAATGGCCAGGGAGAAAACCCTTGAGCCAAGCACCACGCTAAGAATATCTTCCACGTCCTGTGATAGATCTTAGCTGAGGATGGTTTTCTAGCCTGTCTCATTGTGGCAACAACTTCATGAGATAAACCTGAGGCCGCTAGGATCCAGGACTCAATGGCCACACAGTCAGGTTCAGGGCCGCAGAATTCAGATGGAAAAACGGCCCTTGAGACAGAAAATCTGGACGGTCTGGTAGTGTCCACGGTTGGCCTACCGTGAGATGCCACAGATCCGGGTACCACGACCTTCTTGGCCAATCTGGAGCGACGAGTATGGCTCGATGGCAGTCGGACCTGATTTTCCGGAGAACTCTGGGTAACAATGCTAGAGGTGGGAACACATAGGGGAGTCGGAATTGCGACCAATCCTGAACCAAGGCGTCTGCCGCCAGTGCTCGGTGATCGTGAGACCGTGCCATGAAATCTGGGACCTTGTTGTTGTGCCGTGACGCCATCAGATCGACGTCCGGCGTCCCCCAGCGGCAACAGATCTGCTGAAACACGTCCGGGTGAAGGGACCATTCTCCTGCGTCCATGCCCTGGCGACTGAGAAAGTCTGCTTCCCAGTTTTCCACGCCTGGGATGTGAACTGCGGATATGGTGGACGCTCTGCTTTCCACCCACGTCAAAATCCGCTGGACTTCTTGAAAAGCTTGGCGACTGCGTGTTCCCCCTTGGTGGTTGATGTACGCCACCGCCGTGGAATTGTCCGACTGAATCCGAATCTGCTTGCCTTCCAGCCATTGTTGGAAGGCTCGCAGGGCAAGATAGATTGCTCTGATTTCCAGAACATTGATCTGCAGGGTGGACTCTTCCTGAGTCCACGTCCCCTGAGCCCTGTGGTGGAGAAACACCGCTCCCCACCCTGATAGGCTCGCATCCGTCGTGACCACTGCCCAGGACGGGGGAAGGAACGACTTTCCCTGTGACAATGAGGTGGGGAGAAGCCACCAACGCAGAGAGTCCTTGGCAGTCTGAGAGAGGGAGACAGTCCTGTCGAGGGACGTCGATTTCCCATCCCATTGGCGTAGAATGTCCCATTGTAGAGGGCGCAGATGAAACTGCGCGAACGGGACTGCCTCCATTGCTGCTACCATCTTTCCTAGGAAATGCATGAGGCGCCTCAGTGAGTGCGACTGGCTCTGAAGGAGAGATTGCACTCCAGTCCGTAGCGAGCACTGCTTGTCCAGTGGAAGCTTCACTATCGCTGAGAGAGTATGAAACTCCATGCCAAGATAAGTCAGAGATTGGGTCGGGGTTAGATGAGACTTTGGAAAGTTGATAATCCACCCGAAACTCTGGAGAGTGTCTAGTGCCACCTTCAGACTGTGCTGGCATGCCTCTTGAGAGGGTGCCTTTATAAGCAGGTCGTCTAGATACGGGATGACCGAGTGACCCTGCGAGTGCAGAACAGCTACTACTGCTGCCATGACTTTGGTGAAGACCCGGGGGGCTGTTGCCAGACCGAAAGGTAACGCTACGAACTGCAGGTGTTCGTCGTGTATGACGAAGCGTAGGAAACGCTGATGCTCTGGTGCAATCGGCACGTGGAGATACGCATCTTTGATATCTATTGATGCTAGAAAATCTCCTTGAGACATTGAGGCTATGACGGAGCGTAGGGATTCCATCCGGAACCTCCTGACTTTTACGTGTCTGTTGAGCGACTTTAGATCCAGGACGGGTCGATACGATCCGTCCTTTTTTGGGACCACAAACAGATTGGAGTAAAAACCGTGACCTTGTTCCTGAAGAGGGACGGAGGTCACCACTCCTTCCACCTTTAGAGCGGCCACCGCCTGCAACAGAGCATCGGCTCGGTCTGGTGGTGGAGAAGTTCTGAAGAAACGAGTTGGCGGACGAGAACTGAACTCTATCCTGTACCCGTGAGACAGAATATCCCTCACCCAACGGTCTTTGACGCGTGACAGCCAAATGTCGCCAAAGTGGGAAAGCCTCCCACCGACCGCGGGTGTGGGAATCGGAGACTGCAAGTCAGGAGGACGCCGTCTTGGCAACGGTTCCTCCGGCTGTCCTTTTTGGGCGTGACTGAGACCTCCAAGAATCTGAGCGTCTCTGGTCTTTTTGAGTCTTTTTTGACGAGGCGAATTGGGACCTGCCCGGTCCTCGAAAGGACCGATAACCAGACTGACCCTTCCTCTGTTGGGGTTTGGTTTGTCTGTGTTGCGGTAAGGATGAGTCCTTACCCTTGGAGTGTTTGATGATTTCATCCAAACGCTCTCCAAACAATCGGTCACGAGAAAAAGGCAAATTGGTTAAGCACTTCTTGGAATGAGAATCTGCTTTCCAATGTCTCAACCACAGGGCCCTACGCAAAACAACGGAGTTGGCTGACGCCACTGCCGTGCGGCTTGTAGCGTCAAGAACAGCATTAATCGCGTACGACGCGAATGCCGCCATTTGCGAGGTCAATGGTGCTACCTGCGGGGCAAATGCACGTGTGACTGAGTCGACTTGCGCAAGCCCGGCTGAGATAGCTTGGAGTGCCCATACGGCCGCAAAAGATGGCGCTAACGACGCTCCAATCGCTTCATAGATGGATTTCAGCCAGAGCTCCATCTGCCTGTCAGTGGCATCTTTAAGTGCCGCTCCATCTTCAACTGCAACCAAGGATCTAGCTGCAAGCCTGGAAATTGGAGGATCCACTTTTGGACACTGGGTCCAACCCTTGACCACCTCAGGGGGAAAAGGATAGCGTGTATCTTTAAGCCGTTTAGAAAGAAGGGAATTTTGTTTACTTACCGTAAATTCCTTTTCTTCTAGCTCCAATTGGGAGACCCAGACAATTGGGTGTATAGCTATTGCCTCCGGAGGCCACACAAAGTATTACACTTAAAAGTGTAAGGCCCCTCCCCTTCTGGCTATACACCCCCAGTGGGATCACTGGCTCACCAGTTTTAGTGCCAAAGCAAGAAGGAGGAAAGCCAATAACTGGTTTAAAGACCAATTCAATCCGAGGAAACATCGGAGAACTGAACCATACCACATGAACAACATGTGTACCCGAAAAAACAGAAAAACCCCGAGAAAACAGGGCGGGTGCTGGGTCTCCCAATTGGAGCTAGAAGAAAAGGAATTTACGGTAAGTAAACAAAATTCCCTTCTTCTTTTTCGCTCCTAATTGGGAGACCCAGACAATTGGGACGTCCAAAAGCAGTCCCTGGGTGGGTAAAAGAATACCTCGTGATAGGGCCGTCAAACAGCCCTTTCCTACAGGTGGGCAATCGCCGCCTGAAGGACTTATCTACCTAGGCTGGCGTCTGCCGAAGCGTAGGTATGCACCTGAAAATGCTTGGTAAAAGTATGCAGACTCAATCAGGTAGGTGCCTGACACACCTGCTGAGCCGTAGCCTGGTGCAGTAATGCCCAGGATGCACCCACGGCTCTGGTAGAATGGGCCTTCAGCCTTGAGAGAACCAGAAGCCCAGTAGAACTGTAGGTTTCAAGAATTGGTTCCTCGATCCCCCGAGCCAGGGTGGATTCAGAAGCTTGCGACTGTTTACGCCGACCAGCGACAAGGACAAAGAGTGCATCCGGGTGGCGCAGGAGCGCCATGCGGGAAGTAGAACCTGAGTGCTCTCACCAGAACCAACAGATGCAAATCCTTCTGAAATTGATGGACTGGACGAGGACACAAAGAAGGTGAGGTGATATCCTGATTGATATGAAAGTGGGATACCACCTTAGGGAGAAATTCCGGAATCGGACGCAGAACTACCCTGTCCTGGTGAAGGACCAGGAAGGGAGATTTGTATGAGAGCGTTGCTAGCTCGGAAACTCTCCTAAGAGACGAGACCGTTACTAGAAGGCCACTTCCCGAGAAAAGCGGGAAGGGAGACCTCTTTCAAAGGCTCGAAAGGCGGCATCTGGAGAGCAATTAGAACCTTGTTCAGATCCCAGGGCTCTAACGGCCGCCTGTACGGAGTGCTGAGAAGACAAACTCCCCGTAGGAACGTGCGTACCTGAGGAAGTCGTTTCTGAAAAAATACAGATAGCGCTGAGACTTGTCCCTAAAGGGAACTGAGCGACAACCCTTTTTCCAACCTAGATTGCAGGAAGAAAGGAAACATAGACGATGCAACCGGCCAGGGAGAAACACCCTGCGCCGAGCACCGAGATAAGAATATCTTCCACGTCCTGTGGTCAATCTTGGCGGACGTTGGTATGCTAGCCTGTCTCATGGTGGCAACCACGTCCTGAGGTAATCCTGACGACACTAGGTTCCAGGACTCAAAGCCACACCATCAGGTTGAGGGCCGTAGAATTCAAATGGAAGAATGGCCCTTGAGACAGCCAGTCTGATTGGTCTGGTAGTGCCCCCGGTTAGCCTACCGTGAGGCACCACAGAACCGGGAACCACAACATCCTCGGCCAATCTGTAGCGACGAGGATGGCGCGGCCGCAGTCGGTCCTGATCTAACGCAGCACTCTGGGCAACAATGCCAGAGGTGGCACATAAGGTAGCTGGAACTGCGACCAATGCTGAACTAAGGCGTCTGCCGCCAGAGCTCGATGATTGTGAAACCGTGCCATGAAGCTGGCACATTGTTGTTGTGCCGTGACGCCATTAGATCGACGTCCGGCCTCTGTCAGCGGCGCCAGATCTCCTGAAACCCGTCCGGGTGAAGAGACCATACCCTTTCGGCCCCACCCCGGCGACTTAGGAAGTCAGCTTCCTAGTTTTCCACGCCTGGGATGTGAACTGTGGATATGGTGGATGCCGTGTCTTCCACCCACATCAGAACCTGCCGGACTTCCTGGAAGGCTTGCCGGTTGCGCGTTCTTCCTTGGTGGTTGATGTATGCCACCGCTGTGGAGTTGTCCGACTGAAGTCGGATTTGCTTGCTTTCCAGCTGCTGTTGGAAGGTTTGTAGGGCAAGATACACTGCTCTGTGTTCAAGAACATTGATCTGAAGGGTGGACTCTTGCTGAGTCCACGTACCCTGAGCGCTGTGGTGGAGAAAAACTGCTCCCCACCCTGATAGACTCGCGTCTGTCGTAACTATCGCCCAGGATGGGGATAGGAAGGACCTTCTTTTTGACCATGAGGTGGGAAGAAGCCACCACCGTAGAGATCCCTTGGGCGCCTGAGAAAGAAAGACGACTCTGTTGAGGGAGGTCGACTCCCCGTCCCATTGGCGGAGAATGTCACATTGTAGTGGACGCAGATGAAACTGCGCGAAAAGAACTGCCTCCATTGCTACCATCTTACGTAGGAAGTGCATGAGGCGTCTTAATGTGTGCGACTGGTTCTTAAAGAAGAGATTGCAGCCCGTAGTGAATGCTGTTTGTCTAGCGGAAGCTTCACTATCGCTGAGAGAGTATGAAACTCCATGCCTAGATATGTTAGCGATAGGGTCGGGGTCGGATCTGACTTTAAAAAGTTGATGATCCACCCAAAACTCTAGAGAGTCTCCAGCGCAACGTTCGGGCAGTGTCGGCATGTTTCCTAAGAGAGTGCCTTGACAAGTAGATCGTCTAAATATGGGATCACAGAGTGACCCTGAGAGTGCAGGACTGTGACTACTGCTGCCCTGACCTTGGCGAAGACCAGTGGTACTGTCGCTAGCCGGAAGGTAGAGCTACGAACAGAAGGTGTTCGTCTCCTATAACGAAGCGTAGAAACGCTAGTGCTCTGGATCAATCGGCACGTGTGGATAAGCATCCTTGATGCCTAATGATGCTAGGAAATCTCCTTGGGACATTGAGGCGATGACATGGCGGAGGGATTCCATCCGGAACCGCCTGGTGTCCACGAGCTTGCTGAGCAGTTTTAGATCCAGAACGGGACGGAACGGCCCGTTCTTATAGGCACCGCAAATAATTTGGGGTAAAAACCGTGACCTTGTTCCTGAAGAGGAACGGGGGTCATCACTCTTTCTGCCTATAGAGTGCACCCTGTTTGCAGAAGAGCAGCGGCTCGGCCGGGAGGTGGAGAAGTTCTGAAGAATCGAGTTGGAGGACGAGAAGTGAGCTCTATCCTGTACCCGTGAGACAGAATGTCTCACACCCAACGGTCATTGACCTATGGCAGCTAAATATCGCCAAGGCGGGAGAGCCTGCTACCGACCGAGGATGCGGAGAGAGGAGGCCGCAAGTCATGAGGAAGCCGCCTTGGAAGCGGGTTTTCAGACTGTCTCTTTTTTGGGCGTGACTGAGCCCGCCAAGAATCTGAGCTCCTCTGATCCTTTTGAGTCCACATTGGACGAGGAAAAATGGGACCTGCCCGAGCCTCGAAAAGACCGAAACCCCGACTGCCTCCTGCTCTGTTGGGGTTTGTTGTGTCCGGGCTGAGGAAAGGATGAATCCTTACCCCTGGACTGTTTAATGGTTACATCCAAACGCTCACCAAACAGTCGGTCAGCAGAAAAAGGCAACTGGTTAAGCACCCTTTTTTGGAAGCAGAATCTGCCTTCCATTCACTTAACGAGCAGACCAGGCTCTGCTTAAAAACACGGAGTAGCGGAGGCTACTGCCGCACGGTTCGCAGAGTCTAGGGCAACCTGAATCGCGTAAGAAACAAATGCAGACATTTGAGAGGTTAAGGATGCCACCTGCGGCACAGATGTACGTGTAACCGTGTCAATCTGTGTAAGACAAGCTGAAATAGCTTGGAGTGCCCCAAGGGTGAGAATGCTGGAGCCAACGGTGCGCCGACAGCCTCATAGATGGATTTAGACCAGAGATCCATCTGTCTGTCAGTGGCATCTTTAAGTGCAGCTCCATCTCCCACTGCAACTATGGATCTAGCTACAAGCCTGGAGATTGGAGGATGCCGCTTGGGACACTGGGTCCAGTCCTTGACCACGTCAGGGGGCAGGGATAACGTGTATCCTAAGCCGTTTGGAGAAGCGCATATCTGGATAAGTGTGGTGTTCCTGGACTGCCTCTCTGAAGGCAGAGTGGTCCAGAAAAATACGTGAAGCTGACTCCTCCACTGGAGGAGCTGGGTGAGAAATAACCAACATTCTATTGATGGACGCTATAAGATTATTCACTATGGCGTCACCATTAGGTGTATCCAGATTGAGAGCGGTCTCAGGATCAGAATCCTGAGCCGCTACTTCCGTCTCATTACACAGAGAGTCCTTCTGCTAGGACCCTGATGAAACCGAGGGCCGCTCATAGTGAGCCCGCTTAGGCTGTCTGGGACTGACGTCTGTGCAGAGCCGTGACTCTGGGATGCGTGTGACATTCCCGGAGCTGTTAGTTGTTCACACTGAGGGGGGCCATGGATCAATGATTCAACAGTGCCCATGTTGTGAGAGACATGTCCGGACTGCTAGGCTTCTAGTATCATAGCCCTAGTCTCAGAAAATCTGTCAGTAAATACTGCAGACACCGTCCTCATCCTCTGGCCATTAGCAGAGACTCCGGCTGAGTTGGATACAATGGGGGTCTATGTAACCTGCCGGCCGTATAGCCGTACATGCTGTACCGGCTGCATAGAAAAAACATGTGGTTCTGCACCTTTGTTTTACACAGAGAATATGCTGATAACTCCTCCGCACAATCCAGGAGGGTATATACAACGTGCGACCAAACAGTGCAATGTATATAGTACAAGCATATCTATAAGTGCACTTCTGCACTAGTGGGGTTAGCACCACAGGTGCTGCTTAACGCCCGTTGCAGCGATTGTGTGACTATCAGAATGCCAGGGTCTTCCACACTTGTCTCTGTATCGTACAGAAACTGACACTAATGGCTGCCGGCGTCCTGTGTAGAGAAGGAAGCCGTGGGCGTGCCTGAGAAAGTGCGGGAATCCGGTTTCACAGTGCACACAGTGAGAGGGGTGGAGTATGCAAAACATACTCCAGCTCTCAGCGCTGCTGTGCTATGCAGCGTCACGCCCCTACCCTGACTGTCAGGCCTGTGGGCGGTAACGAAGGGAGACTAGGCCCAGAAGCCGGGGACTCGAGTTAATAAGCGCGGCCGGCATATCAGTGCTGGCCGGCGCGGAAGTCCCCGGCGCACCACAAATCCCAGCGGCGCCTTAAATAAAAACGGCAGCGGCGGTTAGCGCGGTAGTCACCCAATACACTAACACACCCAGCAACGCTGTGGTGTGCGATGGCACTAGTGCGGACAGCGCCGCTGTCCCTGGCGCACTAACACACCCAGCAGTGCTGCCGTGTGTCTGCGCGGTCCCCACAGGGACACAGAGTACCTCCATGTAGCAGGGCCATGTCCCTGAAGATACTCCGCTCCATGTCCAGCAGATACCAGGGGCTGTGGATGGAGCACGGCCTCAGTGCCTGGAGACCAGTAAATCCCACTTCACCCAGAGCCCTGTAAAAAGGGATGGGGAAGGAAGCAGCATGTGGGCTCCAGCCTCCGTACCCGCAATGGGTACCTCAACCTTAACAAACACCTCCGACATGAAGTGGGGTGAGAAGGGAGCATGCTGGGGGCCCTCGTATGGGCCCTCTTTTCTTCCATCCGACATAGTCAGCAGCTGCTGCTGACTAAACAGTGGAGCTATGCGTGGATGTGTTGCCTCCTTCGCACAAAGCACAAAACTGGTGAGCCAGTGATCCCACTGGGGGTGTATAGCCAGAAGGGGAGGGGCCTTACACTTTTAAGTGTAATACTTTGTGTGGCCTCCGGAGGCAATAGCTATACACCCAATTGTCTGGGTCTCCCAATTAGGAGCGAAAAAGAAAACGCCTTTCAGGATAAGCGTGGGGTTTCTGGATTGCGTCTCTAAAGTCAGCGTGGTCCAGAAAAGTGCTTAATGTACGCTTAGGGTATCTGAAATGGATTCTCTCGTGCTGCGAAGCTGACTCCTCTACAAGAGGAGCTGGTGGGGAAATATTTAACATCTTATTGATGTTAAATATAAGATCATTAACTATGGCGTCACCATCTGGTGTATCTAGATTGAGAGCGGTCCCAGGATCAGAATCCTGATCAGTTACGTCCGCCTCATCACCCATAGATTCATCTCGCTGGGATCCTGACCATTGAGATGAATGTGAAGGCCCGTCATAGCGAGCCCGCTTAGGCTGCCCGGGGCCATCGTCCGAGTCAGAGTCTTCACCCTGAGGTGTATGTGCCCGTCCCGGAGCTTGGAGGTAATTCAGCTGAGGGGGACCAGGGGGCAATGATTGCACAGTGTCCGTGGCCTGAAGTACAGGCCTAGCTCGCAATGTGTCAAGAATTTGTGACATAGTGAGAGACATTCTGTCAGCAAAAGCTGCAAACTCAGTTCCTGTCACCTGGACAGCATTCACAGGTGGTACACCCTGGGTCACGTCCAGCAGAGGTCCCGACTGTGCAAGCGCCGCAGGGGCCGAGCACTGCACACAATGGGGGTCCGTGGAGCCTGCCGGTAGAAAAGTCCCACATGCGGTGCAGGAAGCATATAATGTCTGTGCCTTGGCACCCTTGCGTTTTACGGACGACATGCTGCTGGCTCTCTGCAATGTGAGAGAGTCTATAGCCAAAGGGCGACCAGCGCTATGCAATACAAAGTATTTGTAGAAACAAAATACTAAGAATACTACTGGCACAAGAGGGGGTGAGCCCTGAGGGCTGCTTACCGCCCGCTGAATAGCGGGTAAGAGGCGCAGAATTCCTTGTCTGGGTCTCCCCGGCTCCCCTCTGCAGCTCAGCGTGTCAGCAGGAATGGCTGCCGGCGTCTGTGGAGAGGGGCGGTCCGTGGGAGTTCCTAAACAAAAGTGCGGGAAACAGTGTCCCCTCTGTGCCGATTGTGAGGGCTGGAGTATGTAAAAACGACTCCAGCCCTCGGCGCTGATGCACTGACCAGCGTCCCGCCCCTCTCCTGACTGGCAGGTCTGGGGGCGGGAACGAACGGAAGCAGGCCGCAAAAGCCGGGGACTCGAGTTATCAGCGCGGCCGCCGTAAAAGCGCGGCCCGCGCTGAAGTCCCCGGCGCACCACAAGTGCCAGCCGCGCCGCAGTCCCAGCGGCCGGCGCGACCGATTCCCAGAAGTGTGCCTGCTTCAGCGAAGCTGAATGAGGCCATGGCACAAGCGCCGCAGCGCTGATGTCCCCGGCGCACTACAACACCCAGCATGCTGCGGTGTGAGCGCCAAATGCACGGGGACACAGAGTACCTTGAGGAAGCAGGGCCATGTCCCTGATGTACTCCGCTCCATCCAGCATCTTCTCCAGGGGCTGTAGATGGAGCACGGTCTCAGTGCCTGGAGACCAGTAAATCCCACTTCACCCAGAGCCCTGTAAAAAGGGATGGGGAAGGAATCAGCATGTGGGCTCCTGCCGCCGTACCCGCAATGGGTACCTCAACCTTACAAACACCTCCGACATACAGTGGGGTGAGAAGGGAGCATGCTGGGAGCCCTGTATGGGCCCTCTTTTCTTCCATCCGACATAGTCAGCAGCTGCTGCTGACTAAAAACAATGGAGCTATGCGTGCGTGTCTGACCTCCTGCGCACAAAGCTAAAACTGAGGAATCCGTACTCCTACGGGAGGGTGTATAGCCAGAAGGGGAGGGGCCTTACACTTTTAAGTGTAGTTCTTTGTGCGGCCTCCAGAGGCAGTAGCTATACACCCACTGTCTGGGTCTCCCAATTAGGAGCGAAAAAGAAAGCCGGGGACTGGATTTATAAGCGCCGCCGCCGTAAAAGCGCGGTTGGCGCTAAGTCCCCGGCGCACTACAAGTCCCAGCCGCGCCGCCGCTCCCGGAGCGTCCGGCGCGGTAGTTCCCAATAAATAAAGTCACTCAGCTAGGCTGCAGTGACTGTAACCCTTTACTGTCCCCGGCGCACTAGCACACCCAGCAAGTCTGGAGTGTGCTGTGCCTGTGTGTACGGGGACACAGAGTACCTGAATGGTGCAGGGCCATGTCCCTGAACGGCACTCCCGCTCCACATCCAGCAGGTTCAATGGGTCTGTGGATGGAGCCCGGCCTCAGGGCTTTGGGGCCGGTAAGATCCCACTTCCTCAGAGCCCCTCAGGGGGATGGGGAAGGAAAACAGCATGTGGGCTCCAGCCGCCGTACCAGCAATAGGTACCTCAACCTTACAAACCACCAGTGGGGTGAGAAGGGAGCATGCTGGGGGCCCCATATGGGCCCTCTTTTCTTCCATCCGATATAGTCAGCAGCTACTGCTGACTAAACAGTGGAGCTATGCGTGGATGTCTGACCTCCTTCGCACAAAGCCGAAAACTGGTGAGCCAGTGATCCCACTGGGGGTGTATAGCCAGAAGGGGAGGGGCCTTACACTTTTTAGTGTAATGCTTTGTGTGGCCTCCCGAGGCAGTAGCTATACACCCAATCGTCTGGGTCTCCCAATGGAGCGACGAAGAAATGGTATTATTAAAAACTTTAGATCAAGACACAAAAAATAAGCCATCACTGAGCCCCAGATCTGAAAAAAATGAGAATGTTACGGATCTAGGAAAATGGTGCTAAAAGTGCTGTTCATTTTTTGGAAAAACGTCTGAATTTGTTGGTATCTACAAACTCGTACCAAACTGAGGCATCATACTGACACCTAATGTTTACCATATAGTGAACAGGGTGAATAAAAGACCCCAAAAGCAAACATGCAATTGCACTTTTTTTCCCCAATTTCATCGCACTTGGATTTTTTTTTCCGTTTTCCAGTACACTATTTGGTAAAACTAATGGTTTTATTCAAAAGTACAACTTGGTTCTCAAAAAACAACCCCTCATGTGGCAATATTGAAGGAAGAATAAAAAAAAAAGTTATGGCTCTTGGAAGAAGGGGAGAAAAATTGTTTGGGTGAAGGGGTTAAAGTCCGCTCTCCAATCACAATTGCATTCACAAAATGTAAAGGTGACCATATCTATCTTCCCATTGATAGGTATTCTTTAGTCACAAGGCCTGCAAGGTCTCATATCCACCCTATACATATACATGCTATCAATAGGTATTGATTCTACTTCACCAAAGGTGAAAAATAAGTAGGAGCTGCTTAATCCCACTATTAGTGGGGAGGTCTGAGAGGAGATCTGGGAATCCCCCCTTTTAGGTCTCACCCATGGTGAACAAAAAATGATTCAATTATATATTATTCACCAAGCCTCTCTAACCCCATCAAGGTTGCACTGATTGGGTAGATTACCCTCTTCTGACAGTCTGTGGTGTCACACCTTAAACGCAGATTCCTGGCACATGGTTTGGGCTTGTCCAATTATTCTCCCCCTCTGGCCGAGTATAGTCACCTTTCTATCCTCTCTGATATCCATTCTCGTTCCACTAGATCCTAAAATATGTTTAGTTGGCTACTGGAGGAGGAAAAATGGAGGCATCATACCAAATCTTTCTTAGAAAAACTATTTCTTGCCAGGAAATCTATAGCTACAAAATGGATGTGTAATTCTCCCCCAACGTTAAGTGTCTTCTTCTTCTTCTGTTTCCATAAACATATTAATCACATATGAGAAAGCAGTGTATCATAACAGAGGATGCCATCAGAAATTTGATAAGAAATGGGACATATGGAACTCATCAGTGCAGATGGTCTTTCACAATTGAAGGAAAGAAAAATTCTTCAGCTCACCTGTTGCCCGGACTGCTGGACCTTGCAGGTGCCTAGGATCCGTCGGTGAGTCCCAACCGGTTAGTGGATGAAGGAAATAGGAAAAATGATCCGGCACTGATTCTCCTTTTAAGATAAAATCTCCAAAGTCTTTATTAGAAATATTAAAAACATCGTGAAGGCCGAGTATGAATCTTTACATGGAAACTTTACGCGTTTCGGACTACACCATAAAAACAACTGGAGTCCTTAATCATAACATGTAAAGACTTTGGAGATTTTATCTTAAAAGGAGAATCAGTGCCGGATCATTTTTCCTATTTCCTTCTTTCACAATTGAGGTATTCTTTATACTAAGCTACATATAGTTTGAAGATGTAGGTGGGAATCTTATAGTGGGCAACAAAAGGTTTTATTGTTAGATATGAACAGTTTCAATTCTGAGCTTGTACTTTAGGTTTGATGTTAGAAGAGTAACAAGTATATTGTTTCTACTATGCTTCTTCAACACAACATGGGTTTTAATTGCCTTGCTAATACCATGCTATGTAATGATGCGTGTACCTGAGCGGCTCCTTTATATATATGCCTTTTGAAGAACAATGCATATTGTTGTACTTTTCTTTCCTACTTCTAAACAAGTCTTTTGGAATACATGTATTATTGTTATGTAACAGTTTTCAATAAAACAATTTAAAAAAAAATGTTTACTTTCTTCTTGCCCTCTCCTTTTCTTACTTTGGTAGCCCAATATGTCTGAATTTTGAAAAGTGTTACTGAAGATGTTATATGTATTGACATTTATGAGTTTATAGCAGCTGTGGATCTCCTACAATCTCTGTAAATAATTTTGACTTTCCTCCCTTTCCCTTTCTTTAAAATACAAATTAAGGAAAATGTTAGATAGTAGAAACATACCTTTACCATAGTCCGCAAAATATATAGTCAGAGGCTCCAGGCAGCCTGTGTTTGGTCGGAAGGTCTCCCAGGCTCTCTCAGTCAGGAAAATCACTGTTACATTATTACCAGTCTATAATATGAAAAGGACAGCCATCATAACATAAGTGTGTCTATACGTGTACACATGACCAGAGTACACACTTACATATACAAACCAGCACACACAAAGTCACCAATTCTCTGTGCACATATGTGGAGCCTGCAGTCAAAGTGTAGATGTCAGTAAGTGTTGATTTACAGGCCACAATGTCTGCTGCTGTATAAGCATATTGTGAGATAAGTCGCTAGTGGGCTGCAATTATTCAAAAATAAATAAAATACTACCAGTCATAATACCAATGAAGGGAATTTTGTTTACTTACCGTAAATTCCTTTTCTTCTAGCTCCTATTGGGAGACCCAGACAATTGGGTGTATAGCTTATGCCTCCGGAGGCCACACAAAGTATTACACTTTAAAAAGTGTAACCCCTCCCCTCTGCCTATACACCCTCCCGTGCATCACGGGCCCATCAGTTTTGGTGCCAAAGCAGGAAGGAGGAAACTTATAAATTGGTCTAAGGTAAACTCAATCCGAAGGATGTTCGGAGAACTAAACCATGAACCAAAGAACAATTCAACATGAACAACATGTGTACACAAAAGAACAACAGCCCGAAGGGAACAGGGGCGGGTGCTGGGTCTCCCAATAGGAGCTAGAAGAAAAGGAATTTACGGTAAGTAAACAAAATTCCCTTCTTCTTTGTCGCTCCATTGGGAGACCCAGACAATTGGGACGTCCAAAAGCAGTCCCTGGGTGGGTAAAAGAATACCTCGATAAAAAGAGCCGTAAAACGGCCCCCTCCTACAGGTGGGCAACTGCCGCCTGAAGGACTCGCCTACCTAGGCTGGCATCTGCCGAAGCATAGGCATGCACCTGATAGTGTTTTGTGAAAGTGTGCAGACTCGACCAGGTAGCCGCCTGACACACCTGCTGAGTCGTAGCCTGGTGCCGCAATGCCCAGGACGCACCCACGGCTCTGGTAGAATGGGCTTTCAGCCCTGAAGGAACCGGAAGCCCAGAAGAACGGTAGGCCTCAAGAATCGGTTCCTTGATCCACCGAGCCAAAGTTGACTTGGAAGCCTGCGACCCTTTACGCTGGCCAGCGACAAGGACAAAGAGCGCATCAGAACGGCGCAGGGGCGCCGTACGAGAAATATAGAGTCGGAGAGCTCTCACGAGATCTAACAAGTGCAAATCCTTTTCACATTGGCGAACTGGATTGGGACAAAAAGAAGGTAAGGAGATATCCTGATTGAGATGAAAAGGGGATACCACCTTCGGGAGAAACTCCGGGACCGGACGCAGAACCACCTTATCCTGGTGAAACACCAGGAAGGGGTCTTTGCATGACAGCGCTGCTAGCTCAGACACTCTCCGAAGTGATGTGACTGCCACTAGGAAGACCACCTTCTGCGAAAGGCGTGAAAGAGAAACATCCCTCATCGGCTCGAAAGGTGGTTTCTGAAGAGCCGTTAGCACCCTGTTAAGATCCCAGGGTTCTAGCGGACGCTTGTAAGGTGGGACTATGTGGCAAACTCCCTGCAGGAACGTGCGTACCTGCGGAAGCCTGGCTAGACGCTTTTGAAAAAACACGGAAAGCGCCGATACCTGTCCCTTGAGAGAGCCGAGAGACAAACCCTTGTTTAATCCGGATTGAAGGAAAGACAGAAAAGTGGGCAATGCAAACAGCCAGGGAGTAAACCCCTGATCAGAGCACCAGGATAAGAAGATCCTCCACGTCCTGTGGTAGATCTTGGCGGACGTTGGTTTCCTGGCCTGTCTCATAGTGGCAATGACCTCTTGAGATAACCCTGAAGACGCTAGGATCCAGGACTCAATGGCCACACAGTCAGGTTGAGGGCCGCAGAATTCAGATGGAAAAAAGGCCCTTGAGACAGCAAGTCTGGTCGGTCTGGTAGTGCCCATGGTTGACCCACTGTGAGATGCCACAGATCCGGGTACCACGACCTCCTCGGCCAGTCTGGGGCGATGAGGATGGCGCGGCGGCAGTCGGACTTGATCTTGCGTAACACTCTGGGCAGCAGTGCCAGAGGGGGAAATACATAGGGCAGTCGAAACTGCGACCAATCCTGAACTAATGCGTCTGCCGCCAGAGCTCTGATCTTGAGACCGTGCCATGAATGCCGGGACCTTGTTGTTGTGCCGGGACGCCATTAGATCGACGTCTGGCGTTCCCCAGCGGCAACAGATCTCTTGAAACACGTCCGGGTGAAGAGACCATTCCCCTGCGTCCATGCCCTGGCGACTGAGAAAGTCTGCTTCCCAGTTTTCTACGCCCGGGATGTGAACTGCGGATATGGTGGAGGCTGTGGCTTCCACCCACAGCAGAATCCGCCGAACTTCTTGGAAGGCTTGACGACTGCGTGTGCCGCCTTGGTGGTTGATGTACGCCACCGCCGTGGCGTTGTCCGACTGAATTCGGATCTGCCTGCCTTCCAGCCACAGCTGGAACGCCTTTAAGGCTAGATACACTGCCCTTATCTCCAGAACATTGATCTGAAGGGAGGACTCTGTCTGAGTCCAGGTTCCCTGAGCCCTGTGGTGGAGGAAGACCGCTCCCCACCCTGACAGACTCGCGTCCGTCGTGACCACAGCCCAGGATGGGGGCAGGAAGGATTTCCCTTTCGACAGGGAAGTGGGAAGAAGCCACCACTGAAGAGAGGCTTTGGTTGCCCGAGAAAGAGAGACGTTCCTGTCGAGGGACGTCGACCTCCTGTCCCATTTGCGGAGAATGTCCCATTGGAGTGGACGCAGATGAAACTGCGCAAATGGAACTGCCTCCATTGCTGCCACCATCTTCCCTAGGAAGTGCATGAGCCGCCTCAAGGGGTGAGACTGGGCTCGAAGGAGAGATTGCACCCCTGTCTGTAGTGAACGCTGTTTGTCCAGCGGGAGCTTCACTATTGCTGAGAGAGTATGAAATTCCATCCCGAGGTAAGTTAGCGATTGGGTCGGTGTCAAATTTGACTTTGGGAAATTGATGATCCACCCGAACCTCTGGAGAGTCTCCAGAGCAGTGTTCAGGCTGTGTTGGCATGCCACCCGGGAGGGTGCTTTGACTAGAAGATCGTCTAAGTAAGGGATCACCGAGTGTCCCTGAGAGTGCAGGACTGCCACCACTGCTGCCATGACCTTGGTGAAGACCCGTGGGGCTGTCGCCAGGCCAAAAGGCAGTGCCACGAACTGAAGGTGTTCGTCTCCGATGGCGAAACGCAGGAAGCGTTGATGCTCTGGTGCAATCGGCACGTGGAGATAAGCATCCCTGATGTCGATTGATGCTAGGAAGTCTCCTTGGGACATCGAGGCGATGACGGAGCGGAGAGATTCCATCCGGAACTGTCTGGTTTTCACGTGTCGGTTGAGCAGTTTGAGGTCCAGAATGGGACGGAATGATCCGTCCTTTTTTGGCACCACAAACAAGTTGGAGTAAAAACCGCGACCACATTCTTGAAGGGGAACAGGAATCACCACTCCTTCTGCCTTCAGAGTGTTCACCGCCTGAAAAAGAGCATCGGCTCGCTCTGGGGGCGGAGATGTTCTGAAGAAACGAGTCGGAGGACGAGAGCTGAGCTCTATCCTGTAACCGTGAGACAGAATGTCTCTCACCCATCGGTCTTGGACATGTGGCAACCAGGCGTCGCAAAAGCGGGAGAGCCTGCCACCGACCGAGGATGCGGTCTGGGGAGGCCGAAAGTCATGAGGAAGCCGCCTTGGGGGCGGTTCCTCCGGCGGTCTTTTTAGGACGTGACTTAGACCTCCATGAAGCAGAGTTCCTCTGGCCCTTCTGTGGCCTGTTGGACGTGGAGAATTGAGACGTGGCTGAGGGCCGAAAGGACCGAAACCTCGGTTGTATCCTCCGTTGCTGAGGTCTGTTTGGTTTGGACTGGGGTAATGACGAGTCCTTTCCCTTGGATTGTTTAATAATTTAATCCAATTGCTCGCCAAACAGACGGTCGCCAGAAAATGGCAAACCGGTTAAGAACTTCTTGGAAGCAGAGTCTGCCTTCCATTCGCGTAGCCACATGGCCCTGCGAACTGCCACTAAATTGGCGGATGCTACCGCTGTACGGCCCGCAGAGTCCAGGACAGCATTCATGGCGTAGGACGCAAAAGCCGACGCCTGAGAGGTTAAAGACACAACCTGCGGAGTAGAGGCACGTGTGACTGCATTAATCTCAGACAGACAAGCTGAGATAGCTTGGAGTGCCCATACGGCTGCGAATGCCGGAGCAAAAGACGCGCCTATGGCTTCATAGATGGATTTCATCAGGAGCTCTATTTGCCTGTCAGTGGCATCTTTGAGCGATGAACCATCCGCCACTGCTACTATGGATCTAGCCGCCAGTCTAGAGACCGGAGGATCCACCTTGGGACACTGAGCCCAACCCTTAACTACTTCAATGGGGAAGGGGTAACGTGTGTCATTAAGGCGCTTAGTAAAGCGCTTGTCCGGAAATGCTCGGTGTTTCTGGACTGTATCTCTGAAGTTGGAGTGATCTAAAAACGCACTGCGTATACGTTTGGGAAACCTAAATTGGAATTTCTCCTGCTGAGAAGCTGACTCCTCAATCGGTGGAGGTGGAGGAGAAAGTTCTAGCACCTGGTTGATGGACGCTATAAGGTCATTTACTATGGCGTCCCCTTCAGGTGTATCAAGATTGAGAGCAGCGTCAGGATCAGAGCCCTGATCTGCCACCTCCGCTTCATCCTCCAGAGAGTCCTCATGCTGAGACCCTGAGCAGTGTGAAGAAGTCGAGGGAAGCTCCTAGCGAGCCCGCTTAGCCGGTCTGGGACTGCGGTACGTGTCGGAGTCCTCCCCGTGGGACCTAGAAGTCACCCCAGGAGCACTTTGCTGCTCCAACCGAAGGGGGCCTGGGGGCAATGATTCAACAGTGCCCGGGGCCTGTGTTACAGGTCTGGACTGCAAAGCTTCTAGTATCTTAGCAGACCATCTATCCATAGACTGAGTCATGGATTGTGAAAGTGACTCAGAAAGTTTGTCAGCCAGCACTGCAAACTCTGTCCCTGCCACCTGGACAGTGGTAGCCGGTGGTTCTACCTGGGCCGGGGGTCCCCCCCGTGGCTGAGGCTCCGGCTGAGTGAGTGTCACAGGGGCCGAGCATTGCACACAATGAGGGTAGGTGGAACCTGCAGGTAACATAGCCGCACAAGAGGTACAGGTTGCAAAATAAGCCTGTGCCTTGGCACCCTTGCTTTTTGCGGACGACATGCTGTTGTCTCCTCTTAGAGCAATCAGTGAGGGTATATAGCCAAAAGCAAATTATGCGGCCGAACAGAGCAATGTATACAGTATATGGACATATATATATATATATATATATATATATATATATATATATATATATACTCTTCGGCACCCGGGGGGGCCAGCACCAGGTAACCGGTGCGGCTTACCGACCGCCCTCAGCGGTTGTGTGTCCACCAGATTCCCTGCCTGGGCCTCCCAGAGCTGTGGAGCTCGGTCTGAAGTTCTCCACCGGCAGAAGTGCAGATAGCAATGGCTGCCAGCGTTCTCAGAGGAGGAGGGAGCCGTGGGCGTGCCTCAGAAAGTGCGGGAATCTGGTGCCCCGCAGTGCTCAGTGAGGGGGGAGGAGGATACCTAGTATGCTCCAGCCCTCACCGCTGATGTTCAGTCTAGCGTCCCGCCCTTACCCCTGACTGGCAGGCCCGGGGGCGGGAGTATGCGGTACTAGGCCGCAGAAGCCGGGGACTAAAGTTAGTAACCCGGCCGGCAAACAAGCGCGGTCGGCGCGGTAGTCCCGGCGGTGGAGCTGGAGGTGTCAAAACACACAGCAGCCGCTGCAGCGTCTGTTACACAGGCGCTCTATGCGCCGTCCCCAAGGGGACACAGAGTACCTCATAGAAGCAGGGCCTGTCCCTGATGATACCCGATCTCCTGTCCGTCAGATTCCCCCAGGGGCTGCGGAGGGAGCCCGGTCCCAGTGCATGGTGACCGGTTAGGATCCCACTTCTCCCAGAGCCCCTAAGGGATGGGGAAGGATAACGGCATGTGGCTCCAGCCTTTGTACCCGCAATGGGTACCTCAACCTTAACAGCACCGCCGACCAGAGTGGGGTGAGAAGGGAGCATGCCGGGGGCCCTGTTAGGGGCCCTATTTTCTTCCATCCGATAAAGTCAGCAGCTGCTGCTGACTAAAATGTGGAGCTTGCGTGCATGTGTGCCTCCTTCAACACAAAGCAAAAAACTGATGGGCCCGTGATGCACGGGAGGGTGTATAGGCAGAGGGGAGGGGTTACACTTTTTAAAGTGTAAAACTTTGTGTGGCCTCCGGAGGCAGAAGCTATACACCCAATTGTCTGGGTCTCCCAATGGAGCGACAAAGAAAAGGAATTTACGGTAAGTAAACAAAATTCCCTTCTTCTTTGTCGCTCCATTGGGAGACCCAGACAATTGGGACGTCCAAAAGCAGTCCCTGGGTGGGTAAGAAAAAAAAAAAAATACCTCAATAACAAGAGCCGAAACGGCCCTCCTCTTACAGGTGGGCAACCGTCGCCTGAAGGACTCGCCTACCTAGACTGGCGTCTGCCGAAGCATAGGTATGCACTTGATAGTGTTTCGTGAAAGTGTGCAGACTAGACCACGTCGCTGCCTGACACACCTGCTGAGCCGTAGCCCGGTGCCGCAATGCCCAGGACGCACCCACGGCTCTGGTAGAATGGGCTTTCAGCCCTGAAGGAAGCGGAAGCCCAGAAGAACGGTAGGCTTCGAGAATCGGTTCCTTGATCCACCGAGCCAAGGTTCACTTGGAAGCCTGCGAACCCTTACGCTGGCCAGCGACAAGGACAAAGAGCGCATCTGAACGACGCAGGGGCGCCGTGCGAGACACGTAGAGCCGGAGTGCTCTCACCAGATCCAAAGAGTGCAAATCCTTTTCACATTGGTGAATTGGATTAGGGCAAAATGAAGGTAAGGAGATATCCTGATTGAGGTGAAAAGTAGATACCACCTTAGGGAGAAATTCCGGAACCGGACGCAGAACCACCTTATCCTGGTGAAACACCAGGAAGGGGGCTTTGCATGATAGCGCTGCAAGCTCAGACACTCTCCGGAGTGATGTAATTGCCACTAGAAAGGCCACCTTTTGCGAAAGACATGATAAAGAGACATCCCGCAGCGGCTCGAAAGGTGGTTTCTGAAGAGCCGTTAGCACCCTCTTAAGATCCCAGGGTTCCAGCGGACGCTTGTAAGGTGGGACTATGTGGCAAACTCCCTGCAGGAACGTGCGGACCTGCAGAAGCCTGGCTAGGCGCTTTTGAAAAAATACAGAGAGCGCCGATACTTGGCCCTTGAGAGAGCAGAGTGACAAACCCTTGTCCATTCCGGATTGGAGAAATGAAAAAAAAGTGGGTAAGGCAAACGGCCATGGAGAGAAACCGTTATCAGAGCACCAGGATAAGAAGATTTGCCAAGACCTATAATAGATCTTGGCGGACATTGGCTTTCTGGCTTGTCTCATGGTGGCAATGACATCCTGAGATAACCCTGAAGACGCTAGGAGCCAGGACTCAATGGCCACACAGTCAGGTTGAGGGCCACAGAATTCAGATGGAAAAATGGCCCTTGTGACAGCAAGTCTGGGCAGTCTGGAAGCGCCCACGGCTGACCCACCGTGAGATGCCACAGATCCGGGTACCACGACCGCCTCGGCCAGTCTGGAGCGACGAGAATGGCGCGACGGCAGTCGGATCTGATCTTGCGTAACACTCTGGGCAGCATCGCCAGAGGAGGAAACACATAAGGCAGTCGGAACTGCGACCAGTCCTGAACTAACGCGTCCGCCGCCAGAGCTCTGTGATCCTGAGACCGTGCCATGAATGCTGGGACTTTGTTGTTGTGCCGTGACGCCATGAGATCGACGTCCGGCGTTCCCCAGCGGCGACAGATCTCTCGAAACACTTCTGGGTGCAGAGACCATTCCCCCGCATCCATGCCCTGACGACTGAGAAAATCTGCCTCCCAGTTTTCTACGCCCGGGATGTGAACTGCGGAGATGGTGGAGGCTGTGGCTTCCACCCACTGCAGAATCCGCCGGACTTCCTGGAAGGCTTGACGACTGCGAGTGCCGCCTTGGTGGTTGATGTATGCGACGGCAGTGGCGTTGTCCGACTGGATACGGATCTGCCTGCCCTCCAGCCACCGCTGAAAAGCCAATAGGGCTAGATACACTGCCCTTATTTCCAGAACATTGATCTGAAGGGAAGACTCCATCGGAGTCCAGGTTCCCTGAGCCCTGTGGTGGAGAAAAACCGCTCCCCACCCTGACAGGCTCGCGTCCGTGGTGACCACAGCCCAGGTTGGGGGTAGGAAGGATTTTCCCTGCGATAGAGAATTGGGAAGGAGCCACCACTGAAGTGACGTCTTGGTTGCAAGGGAAAGAGAGACGTTCCTGTCGAGGGAAGCCGACCTCCTGTCCCATTTGCGGAGAATGTCCCATTGGAGCTGCCGTAGATGGAATTGCGCGAACGGCACTGCCTCCATCGCTGCCACCATTTTCCCCAGGAAGTGCATGAGGCGCCTTAAGGAGTGTGACTGACTCCGAAGAAGTGATTGCACCCCTGCCTGCAGAGAAATCTGTTTGTCTCGCGGTAGCTTGACTACCGCTGACTGTGTATGAAACTCCATCCCGAGGTAAGTCAGTGATTGGGTCGGTGTCAACTTGGATTTCGGGAAGTTGATGATCCACCCGAACTGCTGGAGAGTCGTCAGAGCGACTGTGAGGCTGTGTTGACACGCCACCCGAGAAGGGGCCCTGACTAGGAGATCGTCTAGGTAGGGAATCACCGAGTGGCCCTGAGAGTGTAGGACCGCCACGACGGATGCCATGACTTTGGTGAAAACCCGTGGGGCTGTCGCCAGGCCGAAAGGCAATGCCACGAACTGAAGGTGTTCGTCCCTGATGGCGAAACGCAAGAAGCGTTGATGTTCGGGTGCGATCAGCACGTGGAGATAAGCATCTTTGATGTCGATCGATGCTAGGAAGTCTCCTTGTGACATCGAGGCGATGACCGAGCGGAGAGATTCCATCCGAAACCGTCTGGTTCTCACGTGTCTGTTGAGCAGTTTGAGGTCCAGAACGGGACAGAATGATCCGTCCTTTTTTGGCACCACGAACAAGTTGGAGTAAAAACCGCGACCACGTTCCTGAAGGGGAACGGGGGTCACAACTCCTTCTGTCTTCAGAGCGTCCACCGCCTGAAAAAGTGCGTCGGCCTGAGCGGGGGGCAGAGAGGTTCTGAAGAAACGAGCCGCAGGACGGGAGCTGAACTCTATCCTGTAACCGTGAGACAGAATGTCTCTCACCCATCGGTCTTGAACATGTGGCCACCAGGCGTCGCCAAAGCGGGAGAGCCTGCCACCGACCGAGGATGCGGTTAGGGGATGCCGAGAGTCATGAGGAGGCCGCCTTGGAGGCAGTGCCTGCCGCGACCTTTTGGGGGCGTGACTTGGACCGCCACGCATAGGAGTTCCTCTGGCCTTTCTCCTGCCTGCTGGACGAAGAGGATTGGGGCTTGGCGGAGGGACGAAAGGACCGAAACCTCGATTGTATTTTCCGTTGTTGAGGTCTCTTAGGTCTGGACTGGGGTAAGGATGAGTCCTTTCCCTTGGATTCCTTAATAATGTCATCCAATCGTTCGCCAAACAAGCGTTCGCCAGCAAACGGCAAACCGGTTAAGAACCTCTTGGAGGCCGAGTCTGCCTTCCATTCGCGCAGCCACATGGCCCTGCGGACTGCCACAGAGTTAGCGGATGCCACAGCTGTACGGCTAGCCGAGTCTAGGACTGCGTTCATGGCGTAGGAAGAAAAAGCTGACGCTTGAGAAGTCAAAGACGCAACTTGCGGAGCAGAATTACGTGTGACAGCATTAATCTCAGTCAGACAAGCCGAGATAGCTTGGAGTGCCCACAAGGCTGCAAAGGCCGGGGCAAAAGACGCGCCCGTGGCCTCATAGATGGACTTCACCAGGAGCTCTATCTGCCTGTCAGTGGCATCCTTTAGCGATGAGCCATCTGCCACCGATACCACAGATCTAGCCGCCAATCTAGAGACTGGAGGATCCACCTTGGGACATTGAGCCCACCCCTTAATGACTTCAGCGGGGAAGGGGTAACGCGTGTCAGTGAGGCGCTTAGTAAAGCGCTTGTCCGGAACCGCTCTGGGCTTCTGGACAGCGTCTCTGAAGTTAGAGTGATCGATCCAACACCTGGTTGATGGACGAGATAAGATCATTCACTAATGCGTCCCCCTCAGGTGTATCAAGGTTAAGGGCGACGTCAGGGTCAGAACCCTGAGCTGCGACGTTCGCCTCGTCCTCCAGAGAGTCCTCAAGCTGGGAACCCGAGCAGCGTGAAGAAGTCGGGGAAGATTCCCAGCGAGCCCGCTTAGCCTGTCTAGGACTGTGGTCCTGGCAGGAGTCCTCCGCGTGGGACCTAGGGCCCAACCTGGGAGCGCCCTGCGGCTCGGACCGAGAGGGGCCTGGAGGTGACGATCCAACAGGGGCCGGGGCCTGTGTAAGGACCGGTCTGGACTGCAAAGCTTCTAGTAGCTTGGCAGACCATTTGTCCATAGACTGAGCCATGGATTGTGAAAGTGACTCAGAGAGTTTCTCAGCAAAAGAGGAGAACTCTGTCCCTGGCGCCTGGACAGGGGGAGCAGGGGGGTCTACATGAGCCGAGGGGTCCACTAGTGACCGAGGCTCCGGCTGAGCAAGTGAAACAGGGGTCGAGCATTGCTCACAGTGAGGGTAGGTGGAACCCGCAGGTAACATAGCCCCACAAGAGGTACAGGCCGCAAAAAAACCCTGTGCCTTAACAGCTTTGCTCCTTGTGGACGACATGCTGTTGTCTCCTAGGAGAATGATCACTGAGGGTATATGGGCAAAAACAGGGTATACAGCCCGACCGAACAGAAATATATATATATAAATACGTATCTATTCCGGCACCCTAGGGGGGGACCAGCACCGGGTGACCGGTGTGGCTTACCGACCGCTAACAAGCGGTGTGTGTGCCTCCAGATTCCCAGCTTTAGGTCCCCTTGGAGCTGCAGAGCTGTGCCTGAGAATCCTCCACCGGCAGAATGCTCAAAAAATGGCTGCCGGAGATCTCAGGGGAGGAGTGGAGCCGTGGGCGGCGCCAGGAAAGTGCGGGAATCTGGGGTCCCCACAGTGATCAGTGAGGGGGGAGGAAACATGCAGGATGCTCCAGCCCTCACATCCGACGTCAGGTCGGCAGTCCCGCCCTTACCCCTGACAGGCAGGCCCGGGGGCGGGATTTTTGCGACTAGGCCGCGATGAAGCCGGGGACTAAATTTGAGACCGCGCCCGACAAGCAGGCACGGTCGGCGCGGAAGTCCGCCGGTCTTCTCAATTCAGCAGCTGCCGCAGCGTCCGGGAAGAAGGTGCGCTCCTGCACATTCCCCAATGGGGACACAGAGTACCTTATAGTTGCAGGGCCCGGTCCCTGAGGTTGAATAGACTCCGGTCCGGCAGATTCCCACAGGGGCTGCGGAGGGAGCACGGTCCCAGCAACTGGATGACCGTTCAGGATCCCACTTCTCCCAGAGCCGCTAAGGGATGGTGAAGGAGACGGCATGAGGCTCCGGCCTTTGTACCCGCAATGGGTATCTCAACCTTAACAACACCGCCGACATAGTGGGGTGAGAAGGGAACATGCCGGGGGCCCCGTGGGGGCCCTCTTTTCTTCCAAACGACATAACTAATATGAGAATGCATGAGTGGATGTGTGCCTCCTTCCACACAAAGCATAAAACAGAGGAGCCCGTGATCCACGGGAGGGTGTATAGGCAGAGGGGAGGGGTTACACTTTTTAAAGTGTAATACTTTGTGTGGCCTCCGGAGGCAGAAGCTATACACCCAATTGTCTGGGTCTCCCAATGGAGCGACAAAGAAATCATTTTTTATTATAAATATATCATGTGTGTGCAGTACCATAGTCTACTATTGGTGTTTGATATTTTCCATTTGAACAAATTTATAATATAGATAGATATCTATATCTATAAAATATTTGTTTGCAATACCATAGTCTGCTACAAGATTTTGTACCATTCCATCTACACCAAAAACACTACTGAATAGGGACTAGTGGTGAGCGAGGACTATCATGCTCAGTACGGTACTCGTGACCACCATTTTGACGCTCGGACTAGCTTGATTCATGTATGATGGAATTCAATAGAAATTTCAGTACTGTGCACTCAAGCAGGGAAGTGCTCGCTTATCACTAATAGGGACCTCGATAATGGCCTATGTATGGATTTAGAGTATGCATTAGTAAAACGCAACACCAAACATAGCACCAAAGGGAGATATAAACAGGGCCAAATGAAGGGAATTTTGTTTACTTACCGTAAATTCCTTTTCTTCTAGCTCCAATTGGGAGACCCAGACAATTGGGTGTATAGGCTATGCCTCCGGAGGCCGCACAAAGTATTACACTTAAAAGTGTTAAGCCCCTCCCCTTCTGCCTATACACCCCCCGTGCTCCCACGGGCTCCTCAGTTTTGGTGCAAAAGCAAGAAGGAGGAAAAGAATTATAAACTAGTTTAAAGTAACTTCAATCCGAAGGAATATCGGAGAACTGAAACCATTCAACATGAACAACATGTGTACACAAAAAAAAACAGGGGCGGGCGCTGGGTCTCCCAATTGGAGCTAGAAGAAAAGGAATTTACGGTAAGTAAACAAAATTCCCTTCTTCTTTGTCGCTCCATTGGGAGACCCAGACAATTGGGACGTCCAAAAGCAGTCCCTGGGTGGGTAAAATAATACCTCGTAAGAGAGCCGTAAAACGGCCTCTTCCTACAGGTGGGCAACCGCCGCCTGAAGGACTCGTCTACCTAGGCTGGCATCCGCCGAAGCATAGGTATGCACCTGATAGTGTTTCGTGAAAGTGTGCAGGCTCGACCAGGTAGCCGCCTGACACACCTGCTGAGCCGTAGCCTGGTGCCTCAAAGCCCAGGACGCTCCCACGGCTCTGGTAGAATGGGCCTTCAGCCCTGAGGGAACCGGAAGCCCAGCCGAACGGTAGGCTTCGAGAATTGGCTCCTTGATCCACCGAGCCAAGGTTGATTTGGAAGCCTGTGACCCTTTAAGGACAAAGAGTGCATCCGAGCGGCGCAGGGGCGCCGTACGAGAAATGTAGAGTCTGAGTGCTCTCACCAGATCTAACAAGTGCAAATCCTTTTCACATTGGTGAACTGGATGAGAACAAAAAGAAGGTAAGGAGATATCCTGATTGAGATGAAAGGGGGATACCACCTTAGGGAGAAATTCCGGAACCGGACGCAGAACCACCTTGTCCTGGTGAAAAACCAGGAAAGGGGCTTTGCATGACAGCGCTGCTAGCTCAGACACTCTCCGAAGTGAAGTGACTGCTACTAGAAAAACCACTTTCTGCGAAAGGCGTGAGAGAGAAATATCTCTCATTGGCTCGAATGGTGGTTTCTGAAGAACCAGCAGCACCCTGTTCAGATCCCAGGGTTCTAACGGCCGCTTGTAAGGAGGAACGATGTGACAAACCCCCTGCAGGAACGTGCATACCTGTGGAAGTCTGGCTAGGCGCTTCTGGAAAAACACAGAGAGCGCTGAGACTTGTCCCTTAAGGGAGCCGAGCGACAAACCCTTTTCCAGTCCAGATTGAAGGAAGGACAGAAAAGTGGGCAAGGCAAAAGGCCAGGGAGAAAAACCCTGAGCAGAGCACCATGACAGGAAAATTTTCCACGTCCTGTGGTAGATCTTGGCGGACGTTGGTTTCCTAGCCTTTCTCATAGTGGCAATGACGTCTTGAGATAACCCTGAAGACGCTAGGATCCAGGACTCAATGGCCACACAGTCAGGTTGAGGGCCGCAGAATTCAGATGGAAAAACGGCCCTTGAGATAGCAAGTCTGGTCGGTCTGGTAGTGCCCACGGTTGGCCGACCGTGAGATGCCACAGATCCGGGTACCACGACCGCCTCGGCCAGTCTGGAGCGACGAGGATGACGCGGCGGCAGTCGGCCCTGATCTTGCGTAACACTCTGGGCAACAGTGCCAGCGGAGGAAACATATAAGGGATCTGAAACTGCGACCAATCCTGAACTAAGGCGTCTGCCGCCAGAGCTCTGGGATCTTGAGACCGTGCCATGAACGTCGGTACCTTGTTGTTGTGCCGGGACGCCATGAGGTCGACGTCCGGCACCCCCCAGCGGCAACAGATCTCCTGAAACACGTCCGGGTGAAGGGACCATTCCCCTGCGTCCATGCCCTGGCGACTGAGATAATCTGCTTCCCAGTTTTCCACGCCTGGAATGTGAACTGCAGAGATGGTGGAGGCCGTGGCTTCCACCCACATCAAAATCCGCCGGACTTCCTGGAAGGCTTGCCGACTGCGTGTGCCGCCTTGGTGGTTGATGTATGCCACCGCTGTGGAATTGTCCGACTGAATTCTGATCTGCTTGCCTTCCAGCCACTGCTGGAACGCTTTCAGGGAAAGATACACTGCCCGTATTTCCAGAACATTGATCTGAAGCGAGGACTCTTGCTGGGTCCACGTACCCCGAGCCCTGTGGTGGAGAAAAACCGCTCCCCACCCTGACAGACTCGCGTCCGTCGTGACCACCTCCCAGGATGGGGGTAGGAAGGATTTCCCCTTCGATAATGAAGTGGGAAGAAGCCACCACCGAAGGGAAGCTTTGGTCGCCTGAGAGAGGGAGACGTTCCTGTCGAGGGACGTCTGCTTCCTGTCCCATTTGCGTAGGATGTCCCATTGAAGAGGACGCAGGTGAAACTGCGCGGAAGGAACTGCCTCCATTGCTGCCACCATCTTCCCCAGGAAGTGCATGAGGCGCCTCAAGGGGTGTGACTGGCCTTGAAGGAGAGATTGTATCCCTGTCTGTAGTGACCGCTGCTTGATCAGCGGAAGCTTCACTATCGCTGAGAGGGTATGAAACTCCATGCCAAGGTATGTGAGCGATTGGGCCGGTGTCAGATTTGACTTTGGAAAATTGATGATCCACCCGAAACTCTGGAGAGTCTCCAGGGTAGCGTCGAGGCTGTGTTGGCATGCCTCTTGAGAGGGTGCCTTGATCAGGAGATCGTCCAAGTAAGGGATCACCGAGTGACCCTGAGAGTGGAGGACCGCTACTACAGTAGCCATAACCTTGGTGAAAACCCGTGGGGCTGTTGCCAGGCCGAACGGCAGTGCCACGAACTGCAGGTGCTCGTTTTCTATGGCGAAGCGCAAGAAGCGCTGGTGCTCTGGAGCAATCGGTACGTGGAGATAAGCATCTCTGATATCGATCGATGCAAGGAAATCTCCTTGGGACATTGAGGCGATGACGGAGCGGAGGGATTCCATCCGGAACCGCCTGGTCGTTACGTGTTTGTTGATAAGTTTCAGGTCCAGGACAGGACGGAAAGACCCGTCCTTCTTTGGGACCACAAACAAGTTGGAGTAAAAACCGTGGCCCTGTTGCTGAAGAGGAACAGGGACCACCACTCCTTCTGCCTTCAGAGTGCCCAGCGCCTGCAGAAGAGCCTCGGCTCGCTCGGGAGGCGGGGATGACCTGAAGAATCGAGTCGGGGGACGAGAGGTGAACTCTATCTTGTAACCGTGAGACAGAATGTCTCTCACCCAACGGTCTTTTACCCGTGGCAGCCAGGCGTCGCAAAAGCGGGAGAGCCTGCCACCGACCGAAGATGCGGAGTGAGGAGGCCGAAAGTCATGAGGAAGCCGCTTTGGTAGCGGCACCTCCGGTGGCCTTTTTAGGACGTGACTTAGACCGCCATGCGTCAGAGTTCCTTTGATCTTTCTGAGGCCTTTTGGACGAGGAGAACTGGGACCTGCCCGCGCCCCGAAAGGACCGAAACCTCGACTGCCCCTTCCTCTGTTGGGGTATGTTCGGTTTGGGCTGGGGTAAGGATGTATCCTTTCCCTTGGATTGTTTGATGATTTCATCCAAACGCTCGCCAAACAATCGGTCGCCAGAAATTGGCAAACTGGTTAAGCGCTTTTTGGAAACAGAATCTGCCTTCCATTCCCGTAGCCACAAGGCCCTGCGGAGTACCACCGAATTGGCGGCTGCAACCGCCGTACGGCTCGCAGAGTCCAGGACAGCATTAATAGCGTAAGACGCAAATGCCGACGTCTGAGTGGTTATGGACGCCACCTGTGGCGCGGACGTGCGTGTGGCTGCGTCAATTTGCGCTTGACCTGCTGAGATAGCTTGTAGCGCCCATACGGCTGCGAACGCTGGGGCAAAAGAAGCGCCGATAGCTTCATAGATGGATTTCAACCAGAGTTCCATCTGCCTGTCAGTGGCATCTTTGAGTGAAGCCCCATCTTCCACTGCAAGTATGGATCTAGCTGCCAGTCTGGAGATTGGAGGATCCACTTTGGGACACTGAGCCCAACTTTTGACCACGTCAGGGGGAAAAGGATAACGTGTATCCTTAAGGCGCTTAGAAAAACGCTTATCTGGACAAGCATGGTGATTCTGGACTGCCTCTCTGAAATCAGAGTGGTCCAGAAACATACTCGGTGTACGCTTGGGAAACCTGAAACGGAATTTCTCCTGCTGAGAAGCTGACTCCTCCACCGGAGGAGCTGAAGGAGAAATATCCAACATACGATTGATGGACGCAATAAGGTCGTTCACTATGGCGTCCCCGTCCGGAGTATCAAGATTGAGAGCGGCCTCAGGATCAGAATCCTGATCAGCTGTCTCCGCATCATCAACCAGAGATTCCCCCCTCTGAGACCCTGCACAATATGATGATGTCGAGGGAAAATCTAAGCGAGCTCGCTTAGTCGGTCTGGGGCTGGGGTCTGTGTCAGAACCCTCAGCCTGGGATCCATGAGATACCCCGGGAGGACATTGTTGGTCCAGCTGAGGTGGGCCAGGGAACAAAGATTCAACAGAGTCCCTGTGCTGAGATACCGGCCTGGACTGCAAGGCTTCTAGTATCTTAGCCATAGTCTCAGAGAGTTTTGCAAACTCCGTCCCCGTCACCTGAACAGTGTTAGCAGGTGGCTCCCCCTGGGCCTCTCTTAGCAGAGGCTCCGGCTGAGTAAGTGCCACAGGGGCCGAACAGTGCACACAATGAGGGTCAGTGGAACCTGCCGGTAGCGGGGTCGTACATGCGGCGCAGGCAACATAATACGCCTGTGTTTTGGCACCCCTGCCTTTCGTGGGCGCCATGCTATTATCTTCCCTGAGTAACACAATAGGGTATATAGCCAGAAATCAACTGTGCACCATACAGTGTAAAACATATATACCATAAACATATAATGTTACACTACTGCACAATGGGGCTAGCACCACAGGTGCTGCTTACCACCCGCCTAAAGCGGTTGTGAGGCCACCAGAGTCCCTGCCTGGGTCTCCCAGACTTTGTCCCCCTCTGCAGCGTCCGAGGAGCTGACAGGAATGGCTGCCGGCGTCCTGAGGAGAGGAGGGAGCCGTGGGCGTGACCCAGAAAGAGCGGGAACTGGTGCCCGCACTGTGCACAGTGAGAGGGGTGGAGTATGCAAAGCATGCTCCAGCCCTCAGTGCTGCTCGTTCTGTGCAGCGTCCCGCCCTTCCCCTGCCTGTCAGGGCTGTGGGCGGGAGGAAAGGAAACTAGGCCGCAAAAAGCCAGGGACTCTAGTAATAAACACGGCCGCCGTAAAAGCGCGGCCGGCGTGAAAGTCCCCGGCGCACTACAAGTCCCAGCCGCGCCGCAGTGTTTCCATGGCCGCGGCGGTCAGTGCGGCAGTCCCTATACATAAACACACTCAGCAACGCTGAGTGTGTAATGGCACATATTAACCCGGTCAGCGCCGTGGTCCCCGGTGCACTAGCACACCCAGCAAAGCTGGAGTGTTGCTGTGCGCTGTCCCCACAGGGATACAGAGTACCTCCAAGTAGCAGGGCCATGTCCCTGAACGATACCCGGCTCCTATCCAGCAGGCTCCACAGGAGTTGTGGATGAAGCACGGTCTCAGTGCCTGGAGACCGATGGGATCCCACTTCACCCAGAGCCCTGAGGGGGATGGGGAAGGAAAACAGCATGTGGGCTCCAGCCTCCGTACCCGCAATGGATACCTCAACCTTACAACACCACCGACAAGAGTGGGGTGAGAAGGGAGCATGCTGGGGGCTCTATATGGGCCCACTTTTCTTCCATCCGACATGGTCAGCAGCTGCTGCTGACCAATCTGTGGAGCTGTGCGTGCGTGTCTGACCTCCTTCGCACAAAGCAAAAAACTGAGGAGCCCGTGGGAGCACGGGGGGTGTATAGGCAGAAGGGGAGGGGCTTAACACTTTTAAGTGTAATACTTTGTGCGGCCTCCGGAGGCATAGCCTATACACCCAATTGTCTGGGTCTCCCAATGGAGCGACAAAGAAAAAGACTGATGTTCCACATATGTATGGCTAAATAATGCAAATAGTTCCGTACACTTACCAGTTCCTGAAGCCTCAGGAATCCTGGTACGAGGTTTGCATCCATTTCCCTCAGTACATCTGCCTTGTCAAGGACCTGTTGTGAGAAAGTTTATCCTCATTAGACACACCGTGATTGTGCTCATCAGTGTAAAGAAATCCGAAACATGAAACGTAAAAACTAGCACTCGGCAACATTCAGAATCTGGACATAAATGCAATTGTAGACCAAAGGCTCTCATACATTTCTTTGCAGGAGGGTTTTTGTGCCGAGTAGTGTATCTTACCATACTTTTTCAAAACTGCTACATAAAAAAATAAAAATAAATAGAGATATAAAGGAACAAGGCCACTTTAACACATACCAACAAAACACTTATTGGAGGGATATATTCGGTCAGTTGGTGACTATGGGGTACTTCTCACATAGGAAAATCGCTGCTTAGTCACAGGTTTTGTGACGTACCAGTGACCTCATCAGCGATCTCGCTGTGTGTGACACTAAGCAGCGATCTGGCCCCTGCTGTGAAATCGCTGATCGTTACACACTATTCTGGTTCATTCTTTGGTCTCCCGCTGTGCAGCACACATCAGCGTGTTTGACTATGGCAGACCAACGAGCACCGACTGTGTAAGCAGCGTACGCTGGTAACCAGGGTAAATATCGGGTAACTAAGCAAAGCGCTTTGCTTAGTAACCCGATGTGTACCCTAGCTACGTATACAGGGAGCCAGCGCTGGCACCCTGTAAGCAGTGTACGCTGGTAACCAGGGTAAATATCGGGTAACCAAGCAAAGCGCTTTGCTTAGTTATCCGATATTTACCCTGGTTACCAAGCGCAGCATCGTTACATGAGTCACTGGTGGCTGATGGCTGGTGAGATCTGCCTGATTGACAGCTCACCAGCGACCATGTAGCGACGCACCAACGATCCCTGCCAGGTCGGATCGCTGGTGCGTCGCTACGTGTGATCCCAGCCCATGGCTACATTCCGCATTCTCAGTGCATATACTTACCTAACTAATCAAGTGTAATGCAAATACAGCCTAATCCAGCAAGGAAATATTTCTCCGGGTCAATGAATGACAGATTATGGGACTTCTAAATTGTGTAACAGGCATTGATAAAGACATTTCTTTTTTTATTATTAAATAAAGCAGTTCCCAGAATGGTTTGATATGTTCAAGACACTAAGTGCTGGTTGGATTTTTAACAATTTGCAGCACGTGGCACCTTTTAGTATTGTAATAGAATAAAAACTTGGATATTCAGCTGCTACTTACAATGTAAACCGTCTCATTTTCTAGCCCTTGACTTGTAATCGCTCTCTTATAGAATCGGACAAACTCATTAAATGTGTCACATTTCTCATAAGAAGAAAACTCATTTTCAGGCCCAGGGCAGTGATTGTAAAGCTGGTTCAGGATTTGCTCAAAGAGAAGTCTGGCCGTAAAACACTCCACACAATTCACAAAGGCAGAAGGAAGCTGCAACACAAAACAAAGAAGGATTAAATTTAAATATAATATATATTATATTATATTATATTATATTATATATATTCTGTATATGTAATGAAGATCATTCAGCAAGCCCCTGGCTTGTGTCTAGCCCCCCCGTAGACATTAGACTATCCTCTTGTGAACCCACCAGTACAGGAGGCAGCAGAGCGAGAACTCCTGTGTGTGGGAGAATTGGGCGAGAGGATTGTCAGCTGACAGCTATCCAGAGTGTTTAGGGCTTAAAGGGGTATTCTCATCGCCAAGATCCTATCCCAATATGTAGTAGGTGTAATAATAACAATATCAGCAAATACCTCCAATTAGAAATGTAGTATAGCTCTCCTGATTCACTATGTTGCTAAGCTCATGTTCAGGGCATTGCAGCTTAGGTATCCATGATTACGATAACGTATATAGTCACAGTTAGTTGGTATTGGTCATAACTACGGATACCTAATCTCCTACAATGCCCTGACTATGACGTAAACATAGTGAATCAGAAGAACTACACTGGAGATCAAAATTAGAGAACAATGTATGATCACTTGCTTTTTTCTGAAATAGTGTAATCTACGTTTTGTTTTTTTTTTTGTATGGGGTACACCATGCCACTAGAACAGTGTTTCACAAAAGATCCAAAGTTTATCAACATAAAACCTTAATTTTGCCCAAAATGTCATGATCATAATTAGAGAACAGCAATGACTGTAGCACAGAGAAAGATTATAAGCAAATTTTCTGAAGATAACAACAGTCACCAATCAGTAGGAAGTGTACAGGCCTTTGCTGTGAATGACTTCAGCACATCTGCGGCCACAGGGCATCACTAGTCTCTCACACTGCTCTGGTGTGATTTTGGTCCACTCTTCTTCCAGTCTTTTCCACAGTTCTTTGACTGTTGGGGGTTTGTTGGCCATAACGTTGTCACCAAGGAATTTCCAGAGGTTTTCTATTGGGTTTAGATCAGGACTCTGGGCTGGGGCCATTTCATTGTTTCAATGTTTTCTGTTTCAAGGAACTGCTTTACCTATTTGCTGTGTGACAGGGGGCATTGTCCTGCATGAAAATTGCTGGCTGAGTGATGAATCCAAGTAATGAACCACGTGTTGTTGCAGAAGGTTGTGATACACACTTGCATTCACTCTGCCATGTAGCTGTATGAGAGGTCCATCTCCTGCTGCAGAACACATTCCCAAAACCATGAAATGTCCTCCATCACCTTTCACTGACTTCTAACACACTTTTGGTTCAGTCTTTCCCCAGTTTGCTGACAAAATGTGTCCCCATCAAAATCAAATAAGTTAAACTTGCTCTCATCACTAAAATGACCTGTGGACCCCTTCTCTGGCCACACAACATGCTCCTCACCAAAGGTGAGTCTAGCCTTTGATTTTTTCTGCTAATGAGAGGTTTGGTCACTGGATAGCAGGCTTTAAGTTCAAATGCTCTTAAACGTCATGACGTTCCTTACCCTATTCAGTGTTGAACTGACGACCAATTCCAGCTGCAGTATTTAAGTGATTACCCATGGAGAGTCTCCACATTAAGGTGGTGTCACACACAGCGACAGCGACGTCGCTGCTACGTCACCTTTTTCTGTGACGTAGCAGCGACGTCCCGTCGCTGTCGCTGTGTGTGACATCCAGCAACGAGCTGGCCCCTGCTGTGAGGTCGCTGCTCGTTGCTGAATGTCCTGCTTCATTTTTTTGCTAGTCGCTCTCCCGCTGTGAAGCACACATCGCTGTGTGTGACAGCGAGAGAGCGAAAAACTGAAGCGAGCAGGGAGCAGGAGCCGGCATCTGGCAGCCTGCGGTAAGCTGTAACCAAGGTAAACATCGGGTAACCAAGAAGCCCTTTCCTTGGTTACCCGATATTTACATTAGTTACTAGCACCGCGGCTCTCACGCTGCCAGTGCCGGCTCCCTGCTCTCCTAGCCAGAGTACACATCGGGTTAATTACCCGATGTGTACTCCAGCTACGTGAGCAGGGAGCCGGCACTGGCAGCGTGAGAGCACACCACTTAGCGCTGGCTCTCTGCACACGTAGCCGGAGTACACATCGGGTAATTAACCCGATGTGTACCCTGGCAAGGAGAGCAGGGAGCCAGCGCTAAGCGTGTGCGCTGGTAACCAAGGTAAATATCGGGTAATGGTTAGCCGATATATACCTTAGTTACCAAGTGCAGCATGGCTTCCACAGCGACGGGTGTCGTTATGATCGCTGCTGCGTCTGCTGTGTTTGACAGCTAAGCAGCGATCATAACAGTGACTTACTAGGTCGCTGTTGCGTTACAGAAAATGGTGACGTAACATCGACGTCGTTGTGGCTATGTGTGAACCCAGCTTTATCCTGTCCTCTCTTGCATTTATCTTTCAAGGGCGACCAGCCTTCTTGGGGGACTTGAAAGAGTTTGATGTTGCAAAGATGCAATATTTTCAAAATCACAGACTTGGAACGACCAACTTCTCTTGCTATGGCTGATAGGGTCACCCCTTTGGCCTTCATCTGGACAACCTGCTGCCGGAAGGTTTCAGTCACTTTGGAACACCACCATTTTTTGTAAAGTCAGTGAAAACTGGAAAATTAGGCTGCCAGTTACACAGGGTTTGTCAGATAATGAAATTAGCTCCAAGTGCCAGATTAACACCAATATCTTGCAGATATCTGAATGTGTTCTCTAATTTAGATCAGTATTCTTTTCCATTTATCTCATTTACATTTTTATTATGTGCTTTACAATAAATTCAGTTTATGAAATAAGCTTAAAATCCTGCTAGTATACTCATGTTAGCATATAATCACATAGGACTACACAGTAACATTAACATTTAGGAATTTGTGTGTCGTTCTCTAATTTTGATCTCCAGTGTGTACTACATTTCTAATTAGAGGTATTTGCAATTGTTACACCTACTACATATTGGGATAGGATCTTGGAGATGGGAATACCCCTTTAACACGAATGATTCAAATTGTTGTACACTTTTGTTCCTGGTCTTGTTCCTTGGTGTATTTTGAGCATATTATAATGCCTATTAGGCATTGGGAGTGCTGCAATTATAAGTACAAAGCTTGTCAGGGAGTGTTCACACTGCATTGCGCAGTAAACGTTAGGAAGAATTTTATAGGTATACAGTGGCACATGGCGCTTATAGTCTCCCATAATAAAGAACTTACCGTATTTTTTGTTTTATAAGACGCACCGGATTATAAGATGCACCCCAAATTCAGAGCAAGAAAAAGTGAAAAAAAATTAAATGAGGTCCGTCTTGTAATTCAGGGGTGTCTTATCGGACAGGGGAGTAGCAGTGTTGGAGGAGGCTGTGCTGCTGCAGTGGCGGAGGCTGGGGCTGCGACGGAGGCTGGAGCTGCAACGGAGGCTGGAGCAGCTCTGTTTGAGCTCAGGATGCAACGGCTGCTGCGGCGGAGGCTTGGGCTCCGGCGGAGGCTAGTGCTGCCGTGCTAGGGCAGCTGTGCTGGGGCTCGGGCTGCTGCGGACGGTGAGGGCTTCAAATGGTACCCAGAGTCAGCGCAGATTGAGCGCTAGGCTCAATGGCAAACCGAGATCTCATCTGCGCAAGCGCCACCTCCGGGCACAATTTTCCTGAAGTCCACTGGGGGGAGATCAATGGGTCGGAGGCAGCGCCTGCACAGCTGAGAGCTCCAACTGCGCATGCGCCGACTCCGGGCGGCATTACTTGAAGTCCTCACCGCCCGACCCGCAGCCCCAGCACCAGCTCAGCCGCAAGAGACCCTGCACAGTCGCTGCAGTTGCCGGGGACCACGCACAGCCGCCGGAGACCCCGCACTGCAGCTGCTGACACTGCACAGCTGCCCCAGCACCAGCCTCCGCAGACCCCGCACCAGCCCAGCCACCCCAGCCCCTGCACCAGCCCAGCCACCCCAGCCCCTGCACCAGCCCAGCCACCCCAGCCCCTGCACAGCCGCCGCAGCACTCCCCTTGCTCCTTCCAACCCCCTCTCCACCACCCCGGTAAGCTACTTTCAGATTATAAGATGTTCCCCTCACTTTCCTCTCAAAGGTTTGGGAGGAAAAGTGCGTCTTATAATCTGAAAAATACGGTATATTTGTTTTACTGTGTGCCTCTGTATAGAAAAGGCATACTAGATTATGCTATAATAATAAAAAAAAGTTTTCCTAATATAAATACATACAGAATGGAGCTATGAAGCACACTCTTTGGGCATGCGTTGGGTGAATCTTTAATGTATGCACTGGGAATTGACGTTCTCTGAGTCAAATTAGGCATCTGTGCAAAATTTCTTGATTGTAAATGGGACAGTGCGGATTCCTTTGGCGCACACACACACATATACATATACACAGAGCTTTATATATGTGATTCAGGCTATGACCATACCTACAGAATCTATCTAGCTCATAACCTGGGGACAGCATATATATATATATATATATATATATATATATATATATATATATATATATATATATATATATATATATATATATATATATTTTATATATAATTGCCTTATTCTGTCTGTCTGTCTTGCTCCAAAATGGTGTCCTTACGGTGACACAAAGCTGATTGGCCGCTGGGCTCGCCATGGCCCCGCCCCCCCCGCACGGATTGGCCGCTCGCCTCACCTCGGCTCCGCCCCCCCATGGATTGGTCGCTCGCCTCGGCCTGGCCCCGCCCTCCGCATGTTTTGACCGCTGGCCCCGGCCCTCCGCACGCATCGCCAGACATAACCTTGCGCTGCTGGGATCGTGACGGAGACGGTGAACGCTGGTAACCATTATACACATCGGGTAACTAAGGTCCCTTGGTTACCCGATGTGTATCATAGTTACCAGTGTACACCGGCTCCCGGGGAGCCGGCATTATACTCCTCTCCCCCCAGGACTACTTCTCCTATTATAGTCCTCCTATTATACTCCTCTCTGAGTATAATAGGAGAACTATTATAGCATGGGGGATGGAGCACGATGGGGGGTGCGCAGCATGGGGGATGGAGCACGATGGGGGGTGCGCAGCATGGGGGATGGAGCACGATGGGGTTTGCGCAGCATGGGGGATGGAGCACGATGGGGAGTGCACAGCATGGGGGATGGAGCACGATGGGGAGTGCGCAGCATGGAGGATGGAGCACAATGGGGGGTGCGCAGCATGGGGGATGGAGCACGATCGGGGGTGCGCAGCATGGGGGATGAAGCACGATGGGGGGTGCGCAGCATGGGGGATGGAGCACGATGGGGAGTGCGGAGCATGGAGGATGGAGCACGATGGGGAGTGCGCAGCATGGGGGATGGCGCACGATGGGGGGTGCGCAGCATCGGGGATGGAGCACGATGGGGAATGCACAGCATAGGGGATGGAGCACGATGGGGGGTGGGCAGCATGGGGGATGGAGCACGATGGGGAGTGCGCAGCATGGAGGATGGAGCACGATGGGGAGTGCGCAGCATGGGGGATGGCGCACGATGGGGAGTGCGCAGCATCGGGGATGGAGCACGATGGGGAATGCACAGCATAGGGGATGGAGCACGATGGGGGGTGGGCAGCATGGGGGATGGAGCACGATGGGGGGTGGGCAGCATGGGGGATGGAGCTCGATGGGAGGTGCACACCTCCCCCCAACACACACACACACACACACCACACTGGGAACCACAAACACCGCCATACACAGACACCCACACACACAGACAACGCCGCACACACACACACACACAACACCCAACACACAAACACCGCGGCATACATAAATATACGCACATACCGCACAACACACACATTGCACAAAACATACCTCCCCCCAAAACACACACACCCCACACCCACACAAACCGCGCAACACACACACACATACAACGCTACAGACACACAGCGCGCCACAAACAACGCAACACACAAACAACACCGCTCTCACCCCCCGCCACACCCAGAACATGTACAGCGCCCTACACAAACACTTGGTAACTACACACAACAACATCTATATATATATATATATATATATATAACAAAAATCATACATGAACTACACAATACGTAAATTCTAGAATACACGATGCGTAGAATCGGGCCACCTTCTAGTATAATATATATATATATATATACACACATACACACACACACATACTGTAAATACATATACATCCATAGAGGCTTATCAGATGTCCCATCTTCTTTGCTATTACTCATACTCCATGCTGTTCTTCTCATATCGCTCCTTTGCTATCACTCTCTCTCAGACTACATAGCTTATTTTATTGACGAACGTCCGCCATGGTCTCTGGACCAGAGTCCTGTCAACCTTTTTGTTCATAGAAAGATTCAGAGGGAGGGAAATAATGAGCGGAAACTATTTTTAAGTGTGGGGGGGGGGGATTCTTGTAAGGCTGGAATTCAGTAGGGCACTATATGACCGCAGCAGTGGGGAAGGAGACTATAAAAGTCAATTCTGTGACAGCTGACCCAATGAATGAGGCTGCTGCCCACAATCTCTCCTGTTCAGTATGACATGAAGGAGGCATAAGTAAGGAAGAAGACATAGAAAACACCGTTACTTATTGAAGCTATCCCATTCTAAGCATTTTCTGGGAATATTTATACCTTTGCTGGAGCTTTTATCAGCAAAGTGTATAGCAGCATCACCTCTTTAACTGATGACACTCAATAAATGGTGTGTAGTTGTCTCCTCACCTGTAGTGTACACAGCACCGTCTGCAGGATGTACGTTTTTCCAGTGCCAGTGTGGCCATAAATGAAAATGGAAGGAAAGGTTAAATGTGAACGCTGAAAGATAAACACAAAAATCATGATCTTAGTGTGGAGTGGATGGTCCTTCAGTGCTGTCCATGTGACCACTACACACTACATTCCATACAGCTTGCTTGTTTTGCCAAACTGGATGCACTTGGGCAAATCAAAATCCACTGCTGGCAGCTCCTTTATAACTGCCGACCAATCACGTCTCAGATGTGCCCGATGGAAGACAAGTCCAGGAGCGCTGCAGGCCATTAGGTAGATTTAGGGTATGCAGGCTGCTCACAGTAGTACAAGCAACATGTGGACTAAGGTGTTGTGTTGAAATACGACTCCTGAGACACTTTGGAGAAATGGCCATACCACTGGCTCCATTATTGATCCATCCTGTACCTCAAGTGAAACTGGCCACGCCTAAGGCATCTAACAGTGTCTACACAAAGCTTTAGAAGGCAGATACACAATATTGGGGAATGAGCCAGATATCCAGATACAGCTGTTCCATTGACCTCGTGCCATCTGCTCTCATAGGCTATGATGGTGCAGAAAAGATGGCAATGGAGGCTGAAACAGAGGTCTATCCTCTTCAGCGATGAGTCCCACATTTGTCTAAAGCCTGCTTTACACGTTACAATTTCGCATACGATATCGTATGCGATTTGCAACGCCCCCATCGTATGTGCAGCACGTTCAATTTGTTGAACGTGCCGCACATACGATTAACCCCTGTTACACAAACTTACCTACCATACGACCTCGATGTGGGCGGCGAACATCCACTTCCTGGAGTGGGAGGGACATTCGGCGTCACGCGGCAGCCGGCCAATAGAAGCGGAGGGGCGGAGCTGAGCGGGACGTAAACATCCCGCCCACCTCCTTCCATAGCTGGCCAGGAGCCGCAGGAGTCAGGTGAGATTTGTTCATCGTTCCTGGGGTGTCACACACTGCAATGTGTGCTACTCCTGGTACGATGAACAATCTGACGTACAATTCATGAGGAATGTACGACGTGCGTGCGATGAACGTTTTACCGTTCAATCGCACGTACCTGTCACACACTGCAATGTACCTTACAATGCCGGATGTGCGTCACTTACGACGTGACCCCGCCGACACATTGTAAGATACATTGCAGCGTGTAAAGCGGGCTTTAGACACAACAATTTATTAGTATAAAGCACACATACAGCTCGGTGTTACATTGGTTTTGTCGTGGAACCAGTTGTAGGTCATTTTTCCAAGGTGTCCCTGGAGCTGTTTCTCAACATGATAGCACCAAACCACATGAGTCTGTGCTACTGTGAGCAGCCTGCGTGATCTGAATGGACTGCAGCATCTCCAGACTTGTCTCCCATTGAGCACATATGGGATGTCATTGATCAGCAATTGCAAAGGGTATACCAGTAGCAGATCTTGATGATTTGTGAGCCCAAGGTCATTCAACGTGGCACGAAATTCCTCCTACAACCATTAATATCCTCAATGATATCAGCCATTGCGTGTGAGTGGGTGGATTTCTGATATGGTGCTCCTATTCAATACAGAATTAATTGACATGTATGGAAAATGTTTAATAATTTCATCATGTGTATAACATTATTATGTCTAACGATTCTGTCATTTTCATAAATCCACAATGTTTTCTTCTTGGTGCTGAAATGTCAATGTTGAGAAGTGTATTATAGCTAAATGAATGAATGAAAAACTAGTTATACCTCCCCAAAGATTGCAAGCAACGTAGATAACTGAGGTTCTCGGCACAGGGCGAGCTGTTCCAGCCTGTGAAGCTTATCTTCTGGATGCGGAGCGTGGTCTACTTCACTCATGTTTCACTTCAACATACTAACTGCAAATAAACAATACAGTTCTGACATTAAAAAATGGAGTCAGGACGATTGTACTAAAGAAGCTAGTGGTATAAACGCGTAGGTCGTAAAACAACAGTAAAAGTGATACCCATGTTATAGTAATCTGATGGGCCAGCACTGAGAAATGGAGTGTGGACGTTAGATACAAATTGGCCTGGAAGTGTTTTGGGGGCGTGCGGATGCACTTCAAGAGCATCTCCATCCCCATTGCATTTCTGGGCTAATTTGATCCTTCTTCAAATTTAGCTCCTCAGCCCGATGGGCTTATGGGAAGGATCAATATTCTTCACCCCAGCTGCAGCCATTGGCATATGTGTTTGTGTATAGGGTTTTTCTGGGCATATCATTTTGATGACCTATCCTCAAGATAGGTCATCAATATCAAACCAGTGAGGGTCCCACAAGTCACCCCCATTGATTCAGTGTTATGAGGGGCAGTGGTGGACAGTTGTAACAATGAACAGAACTGAACAGTATAACTGATCAATATGTGGCATCCGCTGCTGGGTATTGCAAATGACCCCCGACTAAAAATGGAAAAATACATCATCAATATCATATGACCGGCCCTTTAAATACCCCAAGAGAGAGATGCTCACAGACCAATAGATATAAAAATCTATGCAACATTAATTTATCTGACAGCTATGCAACTAGGGCCTCATTCAGACATCAATGATTTTTCTCACCCTCCAAAAATTGACCAATTTTCGATCAGCGTTTTTGGATCATATTTCCATCAGTGTGAGCTCGGGTGACCTCATTGAGCTGAGTGACCTCAAGCGAGGTTATCTGTGATCACAGGTGGAGGACCGTGGGAACCTCCAGCTGCGACTGCAAATAACATGAGTGACGTCACCGCCTATCACGGGGCTCATTATCTGCCTGAAGCTCACAGATTATGGTTATGTTCTATGGCCGCATGTTGTCACTTCAGATGTTGCAGACATGGAATTGTCGTGAGACCTCATGTGGATTACGTCGGACCTGGGTGTTTTGGCGGCTAATAAAGAGGTAAAAAGGGTATCTTTTTGTATTGTATTTCAAATAAAGGATTTTTTTTGGTTTGTGCTTATTTCTTTTCACTTACAGATTAGTAATGGGGGGTGGGGTCGCAGATGCATCCCATTACTAATTAAGAGCTTAGTGGCAGCTGTGAGCTGCTATTAACCCCTTAGAATACCAGCTCCCAGCTGTCAGGCTTTATCTAGGCTGGGTATCAAAATTGGGGGGGGGACCGCGTGCCAGTTTTTAAAATAGAAGAAAAAAAAAAGACTCATGCGCTTCCTCTTATTTTGACACACAGTTAAGATAAGCGCATGGCTGGGGGCTGCAACCTGTAGCCATATGCGTTATCTGTGCTGGGTATCATAATACGGGGGACCCTATGCCAATTTCTTTATTTTTATAGCACATATAATAAAGATGCAGTGAAACAAAAAATTGATCCTGCACTACCAGGGTATGCTTTCATAGTTGGGTGGCCAGAGGAAAGCTGCTCCAGATCCGAAATTCAAACATGCTCAGAGGGGCATACTTCAAAAGAGGCAGATATCAGGGAAGTAATCCACAAAAGAAGAAGAGAAAAGTAGCTCCACTCCAAGGTCTATAAAAAAGATTGTATTAGTACAAAAAAAGTGTGCATAAAAAAGGCAGTGGCACACTGAGTCCCACAGGATGGCGTACATCTGACTGCAACCAACCAGAGATGAGGGGAATGTATATATATGAAGGATAATAAGCGGCCCCAGAAGTAGCGTTAGAGCTGCGCGGAGACTCGGTAACGCCTTCTCCAATCCCCCTATCCCTTCTACCACCATTTAAAGTGCCAGATTCTGGTCCCCATAGACTTATATAGGAACCAGCATCCGGCCAGATATCCGGGATCGATTCCGAGCCAGAACCAGGGGTTTTTTTAACCCTGTTGGACCCGACGATCTCAGGTATCTGCGAGTCCTCCCTTCACTAATAGACATATATCTATAGAATATACTGTAAAATCTATTATCTAGTCTATACAGATATATTATACAGTCTATAGATACGTATTATACAGTCTATAGATATGTATTATACATTATGTACAGACATAATAGTCTATAGACGCACATGATCAGTAACCATTCCAGAAGTCCTGACCATGTGCAGTTGCTGTGCTGACCGCTATGAGGCGCTGCATGCAGGGAGTGATAGAGATACATGTGCGTCACGTGTATACAGTAGATCAGTGTACACCTGTGCTATACATACAGCGCTCGGTCTCCGTGCACTCGTCCTCGGTCAGTGCCGGCTCCACACTGCACAGTCCCGCCGCCTGCTCCGAGCTCCGCCCTCTGCGGGTCACTTCCTCCAGCAGCAGCACACGCGGCGTCACAGCTCACCTCCTCCTCCAGTGTCGCCTCCTGCTGCTCCTCCGCAGCTTGCCGTGCTGCTCCTGGGGTATCTGCTCCTTCCCTGTGCAGTTATTCGCAGACGAGCCACTCCCGACAGTGCTGAGCCCCAGTGCTCGGATCCTATAGATCACAATGGGGGTCCCTGTGGCTCATTGCAGTAGTTTGCTCGGTGGTCGCACAGCTCTATAGAGGAGTCGCACAATACACGTGTTCTTCAGTATTGGGGAGCCCCATGAACGGGATATCAGAGGGCGACTGCCCTGATTTATTGCCCACGTCCATACTGCTCATGCGCCATAGATGCCGTTTATCTGAGCCCCTCTTTAACCAGTTACAGACTGGGCCACCATTTTTGACCAGGAACATTTTGGGGTTTTTGGTGGTCAATACTTTTTTTTTTTTTTTTCTTGTTCAGTCATTCAGACATTTTTTGCCTGTGTATTTCATGATAAGTTATCTATAGTGTATATTCTTTAATTATTTAGAATATTGGGGGTGGGAGAAGGGAATATAAAGAAAATTAAATTCTTTTATGACCACTGCAGCTCCTGCTCTTTCCCCCCCCCCCAATCTCCACCCACCGCCTGTTCACTAGGGTGTGAGTGGGAAGCACTGTTAGTGCCCTCTATTCTATTCAGCGTTGTATATACCACAATCAGGAAGGCAGAGATGGTGATAAACCATGTCTGACTTCTTTATGAGGAAACCGGCTGCCTGACTGCTGCTTTCACACATCCGGTTTTTGCTGAGCGGCACAATACGGCACTTTGTGGGAAAACCGCATCCGTTTTTTTTTTTGGCACCAGGTGCAGTTTTTCCACATAGACTTTTATTAGCGCTGGATTGTGCCGCATGGCCTTGCGTTGCGTCCGTTTTTTGCCAGAGGCGGCATATTTAGCCGATGCGGCAGCCGGATGAAACGTTCTGACCTTTAGTCACTTTTGGGCAGTTAAATGAGGGCAGTTAAATGTTCAGACTGCTTCCCCCCCCCCCCCCTTGGTTTCTCCAGCGGTACTCACTCTGTCCTCTGTAGCACGATATTTCAAGCTGCAAGAATACATTAACCACAGTGGCGCATATGTGAAGCCCCCTTCTGGTTGCCTCAGGGTCTTCACGTCCTGGATATCTTCCGGCAACGGGTATGTCAGGTTAACGTTAATAGGAATCGTGACGCCACTCTCAGTGTTGCGGTCAGGGGGTGACTGCCACTGCAGTTTAACGAGCGTCTGGGGTTGATGGTAATTGCAGTCCGGTGTTATGGCCTCCCGAGAGTGAGGCTGGCCCCAGGGGCTCGGGTGTAAGTGCGTAGTACCACAGGTCACAGAAGAACTCACATACAGTCCAGAAATGTCTTTCAGGGTTTTTACTCACGTTCAGTTGGTAGTTGTGATGCAACCCGGGCGATGCTATGATAAACCAGGTATCCTTCAGGCTGTTGTAGGGGTGACTGTCCACTCGCCTTCCTAGCCCTTCTTGTTTCGGGTGACTCCTGACTTGAAGTTATGCGGGGATCATCCAGGGAAGTCGCATCTGCCTTTCTGGCCCGTTTGCTGCACAGTGTGGACCAAGTAAAGATAGCTTTGTGCCCTATCTCACTTATGGGCCCCCTCGTTGCTGTGTGTGCTGCAGACTCTGTGTGGTTTGGTGAGGCACATCCAGCACCCTCACCAGCAGGTTTAGCAGGTCAAATAAATGGAGTACTGCTCTAGGGACCTGTTTCCCTGTGCAGGCCTGGCCTACTTCAAAAGTCCCCGTACTCAAGCACCCCGCTCCTTCCTGAGGTGTATTTCAGGCTGACTACTTGATAGCCGTTCTCCCCCGCCGACAGCCACTACACGTACAGTGTCTGACCAGTGACTCTGCGCACGTCCTCCTTCTGCGACTGCACACTGCGCTTCCTCACTTCAGACTCGGCTCACTAATGCCACCCCTCTGTGCCTGCCTCTGCAGCCTAGCAACCAGCTTCTCCATCGCACCACCAGCTGAGATATGGAGGCCACGCGCCCTCCTGGGTCTGCCCAGGGGTCCCCCTCTATGGTGTGTGTGAACTAGCCACTATGTGTCTGTGTGTGTCCACACCCGAATCAGCCTTTGGGATTACCTGTTTGTACTGACCCGGCATGGGTGCAGTACTCAGTGTTGTCTGAGCAGGTCAGGGGTGCCACACATATGGCGGCAGGTCCTTATTCTCAGGCAAAGAAAGTTCTTCTAAGATTGGATTAATATAGCCCAAAGTGAACATAAGGCACGTGGTGTCAAGCAGTGGTGTGGTTTTTCTGCGGTGTTGTGCAGTTTGGTGTGTCACGGTGCCATACCTCCCAAATTTTTAGGCCACGCCCCTAACCACACCCATTTCACAGTCACGCCCATATCCACTCCCCATCCACACCCATTCAGCATGGACACGCAGGCAGCCGGCGGGCCTCCAGCACGGACACGCAGGCAGCCGGCGGGCCTCCAGCACGGACACGCAGGCAGCCGGCGGGCCTCCAGCACGGACACGCAGGCAGCCGGCGGGCCTCCAGCACGGACACGCAGGCAGCCGGCGGGCCTCCAGCACGGACACGCAGGCAGCCGGCGGGCCTCCAGCACGGACACGCAGGCAGCCGGCGGGCCTCCAGCACGGACACGCAGGCAGCCGGCGGGCCTCCAGCACGGACACGCAGGCAGCCGGCGGGCCTCCAGCACGGAGAGGCAGGCAGCCACAGTGAGGCGGCCGGTCGCCTTCACAGACAGGCGGCCGGCCGCCCGCCTTCACAGACAGGCGGCGGGCCGCCCGCACAGAGAGGCGGCCAGCCGCCCGCACAGAGAGGCGGCGGGCCGCCCGCACAGACAGGCGGCGGGGGGCGCCCGCACAGACAGGTGGCGGGCCGCCGCACAGAGAGGCGCGGGCCGACCGCACAAAGAGGCGGCCCGAACAGAGAGGCAGCCGGTCGCCTTCACAGGCGGCGGGGGGCGCCCGCACAGACAGGCGGCAGGGGGGCGCCCGCACAGACAGGCGGCAGGGGGGCGCCCGCACAGACAGGCGGCAGGGGGGCGCCCGCACAGACAGGCGGCAGGGGGGCGCCCGCACAGACAGGCGGCAGGGGGGCGCCCGCACAGACAGGCGGCAGGGGGGCGCCCGCACAGACAGGCGGCAGGGGGGCGCCCGCACAGACAGGCGGCAGGGGGGCGCCCGCACAGACAGGCGGCGGCCGGGGGTGAGGGGGGGAGGGAGGGAAATCAGCGCTGGGGAGATTAGTTTACTGTACCAGCAGCAGCACAGGCAGCGCTCCTCTCTATGCCACGTCTACTAGGATGGTAGGAGGGAAAAGCAGGGAGGCGGAGAGAAAGTGGGTGGGCGGAGCCCGGGAGCCGGCCGTCCCGCCCGTGGCAACGGGACAAACAACGTAAAGCGTGAAAGTCCCGCTGTATCCGGGACGGTTGGGAGGTATGCAGCATGTTAGAATGTGTATATAAGATCCCACTGGTGGTGGCCGCAGCTTATAGGCCCCAAATCTGGTGACAGGTTCCCTTTAAAGTGAACCTGTCAGGTGCAATATGCACTCAGAGCCAGGAGCAGTTCTGGGTGTATATTGCTAATCCCTGCCTAACCGTCCCTGTATACACTAGCATAGATAAAGAGATCAAGAACAAATATTTTTAAAGATCTTATATCTTATGCTAATGAGCGCGGGGACTAGTCCCAAGGGCGTTACTTCACTTGGCTAGTCGGCTCGCATAGCATGTTAGCATGTTATTACGCCCCTGTGTGAGTACTAACACACTATGTGAGCCGACTAGCCAAGTGAAGTAACGCCCTTGGGACTAGTCCCCGCGCTAATTAGCATAAGATATAAGCTCTTTAAAAATACTTTTTCTATAGATGCCTTTATCTATGCTAGTGTATACAGGGACAGTTAGGGAGGGATTAGCAATATGCACCCAGAACTGCTCCTGGCTCTGAGTGCAGATTGCACCTGATAGGTTCCCTTTAAAGGGAACCTGTCACCAGAAATTTAGCAAAAAAAATAAAAGATTCCCCTCTGCAGCTCCTGGGCTGCATTCTGGAAAGGTTCCAGTTGCTATTGTGCCCCCTTTGAGACCTAAAAAAATACTTTATGAAGTCTTACCTTTTTGTATGCAAATCTGTTTTTATGGTCACGGGGGGCGGGCTGTCTGGCGTCCGTTATTCCCCCTCCTGCCGCTGTACGCCGTCCCCCATTGCTTATTTCCATACATGAGGACGCCTTCCTCATGTAACTGTCCTCCTGAAGTTTTGTGCATGCCCAGTGCCACTCTCGCGGGAGTGAGCACTGTGCAAAGTGTGAACGCTTTTGAGGTGATTGCGCAGGCGCGAGATTATGGGCGGCGCTGTGATTGTCATCAGCAGCGTCATCCAAGTACCCACCCATAATCTCGTGCCCACGCTTCTCACTCTGCCTCCACCGTTATGCGCAAGCACTGTCCATATGAACCATGTTACCTATTACCATGGGCGCGAGATTATGGGCGGCGCTGTGATTGTCATCAGCAAAGTCATCCAAGTACCCGCCCATAATCTCGTGCAAGCAGTAATAGGTAACATGGTTCATATGGCCAGCACTTGCGCATAACGGTGGAGTCAGAGGGAAAAGTGCGGGCACGAGATTATGGGCGGGTACTTGGTTAACGCTGCTGATGACAATCACAGCGCCGCCCATAATCTCGCGCCTGCGCAATCACCTGAAAAAGCGTTCACATGCGCAAAACTTCGGGGGGACAGTTACATGAGGAAGGCGTCCTTGTGTATGTAAATGAGCAATGGGGGACTGCGTAAAGCGGCAGGAGGGGGAATAACGGACGCCAGACAGCCCGCCCCCGTGACCATAAAAACACATTTGCATACAAAAAGGTAAGACTTCATAAAGTATTTTTGTAGGTCTCAAAGGGGGCACAATAACAACAGGAACCTTTCCAGAAGCAGCCCAGGAGCTGGAGAGGGGAATCTTTTACTTTTATTGTGAAATTTCTGCTGACATGTTCCCTTTAACTGGTAGGGGAGCCAGGATAAAGCAGAGCTGAAGTTGTTGGGAAGCTAGGACCCAGCAGCTCCACAGGCAGGAGACCACTGATCGGTAAGCTAATAGAAGCCTGCAGATGTCACCGTTATTACTGGCCAGTGCTATCTGCAGGAGAGAGAAGCGCTGATTGCACGGTCTCCTCAGCTTCCTGATTCCCCGTGTGTCTGCAGCAGTGAGAAGCAGCACACGGGGAGTCAGAGAACAGCTGCAGAGAAACGCAGGCTTCGGAACTGGGGATGTCCGCTCTGGGGGAGGGGGGGGGGTCGGCTCTGGTGCAGGGGGGGGGCGGCTCTGCTGCAGGGGGGTCGCTCTGCTGCAGGGGGTGATTCATTCATACCTCAGCAGCAGTCACAGGAGTTTCAAGGTGCGCGCTCGACTCTGTAATGAATAGAAGGGAGAAACAGCGAGGCGGGGCTACAGTGGGTGGGCGGAGCCACGGGACAAACAGCCTCACGGGCGGGACTCGGGATCAAAGGCTCAAATGAGGGACTGTCCCGCTGTATCCGGGACGGTTGGGAGGTATGCGGTGCTCCTACCTGGTTCCTGTCGCTCCAAACCTGTTCCCAGGGTACATCTAGTTAAGGTAGGAAGGAATAAGGCAGACCGCACATTGGTATGAAGAGTGCAAACTGTTTACTGGATCACACAATGATGGTTTACCTCTTCTTATGCATTTAGCCGCAATATTGGATTTCAATTCAGGTTTTGGTTGGTTGACAACTGGACTGGTACTCTGCTATGGGAAATCTATAAGTGCGGTTTGGCCTTGCTGCGATGGGCAGTCTGGCAAGGTACCTGACATTAGCTGCCCTTGTAACCTGCTCAACACCTCAAGCTCGGCTTGTCTCCAACTGCCAACTGTCAACTCTCCCTGGTTACCATAGTGACCAGGCTATCTACATACATAATTGCCAGTTGCAGATGTAACCGTATCCCACAATGCACTGTAGCACTGTCAGTTGCGCAGCCGCAGTTCGCGCCCACATCATAGCCATGGTAACCAGGTACAACAGTGCAGGCAGAACCCAAATTGTGGGCTGAGTAAGCACAATTATGTTTCCAGTCTAACATTGTGCTACACATACCACATCCAGGTATAATGAGGTGTTGGTGTTTTAAATTAAATGGGAATATATAGTGTGCACACACTCCTATTAAAGTATAACATAACAGAGGTGCTAGTGTGGGGATATGGGTAATCCCTATTAATCATGTATAAGTATACCACTGCACACTCTTAAGTATCAAGAGACAGAGAGAATTTTTTTCAAATGCAAATAAAGGTGAAATTTATTCGGATAGAATAGCGACAATTGGAATTGACATTTCGGTCCTCCTTGGTCACAATAAATTGCTAGAAAAAATAGAACAACAACAATAAGTGATGGTGCTACATGCATAAAAATATTTGACATATAATTACATATAAATATATATATATATATATATATATATGCGCTAGGGTGAACTCTTAACCAGAGATCACTTGTTGCCTACTGCCTGGCCAAATTGGTGTGGATCGAGTGCATGCTTGAAAAATGAGATCAGACACACAGTCGGATATTCATCATTCCTCGACAAAAGTCAGCCCGGACTCTGGCTGATTTATTCAAGGGCATGCTTTTATATAACCTAGGAAAGGGGCATGGTCAGCTCTACAGTGAGCATACTTGGATGTGTCCATTGGTCAGTGGGTTGAACAATGTGTTGGTCCATGAGCTGATTGGTGGGCATCATCGTAGGTGGGTCTATGACGTCATTGGATGGATCCATGGTGATGGTGATGGGAGGGACGTGATCTGGTGGATCCATGCTGATGGTAGGGTCTGTTATGTCATCGGGGCCATCTTGGGTTCCTCTGAAGACTGATGTAATACTTATATATGTTCTGAGGATCTCGATAGCGTAGGGCAATGACAATCAGAGACGAGTTCTTGGTACAAGATATTTTATAATATGTAACCACGGATACACAACGGAAAACACAGCAGTACAAATACACACAATACTTTCCCAAAACGGAGCGAAGGGAATTCCCGGGGCCACGCACCGGACTCCCCCAGGGAGACCACCAGAGCGAACCCCTATACAGGGACTGTCCGGCAATCACCCCGGAAGGCCTAAATGCGCAGCAGCCGGGACACAAGGGGCAAACGGTAAAAGTCCAGGAGTGTCCGTACGGGATGAATGTCCAGAGTGGTTACGAACCAGAGAGAACCGGGCAGAGTGCTAACCGAAGATGGCAGACGGAATCCGGGCACAACTTGAGAAACCGGGTAAGGTCCAGAGTCGGTCGGTCGGTAGTCTTTAGGAGGATCCAAAGGCTAACAGGATTAGCAGCAGCAAAGCAGGAGCACACAGCAAGCAGTATACTCAGGCACTGGACTAGGTTTAGAGGCGGCCTTTTAAGCAGCTGGACAGGAAGTAGGGCAACAGAACAGTAAACTCCATGTTAACTGAGGGCAAGCTTTTTCAACAGAGAACTGGAAAACCCGGAAACCTGACAACTGACTGGCTTATGTATAGAGAATTGATTTAATTGAACACACTTCTCACAATGCTCTATGTCCAGAGGTTAATTAAGTATTTCATCTTATGGCTCTCCTCAACACATATATATATATATATATATATATATATATATATATACACAGATACACATACACACACAAAAAATAGTAGTCCTTGTATTTGGAATGTACACTTAGTATCTGATGAAACAAGTATTGAAAAGAAGGAGAAAGCAAGAGGGAAAAAATTAACCGAAAAAGGAAGGAATAGAAAGAAAGAATAAACAAAGAAAAGGGGGATTTTCATGATTCTCACCTAATTTACATTTGCTGGTGAAAACAGGATCCAAGATTGGATTCCTATTTTATCCCTTTTGTGTTGATCAACTGGATACTAATAGTGTCCTGTAACCTGGTAAGAAGAATTTAGCGCCCCTGATATAAATAATCAAATGGTATAATAAAGACGTATATGGTAATTGCCAAATGGGGATTGGGCACACACTTGGGGTAGAGCAAAAAGTCCAATGAGGAAGGAATTTATAAATGGTGGAATTTCACCATCAAAGATGAAGACTGGGTCTAAACACAGGAGGACATATGTATCAGTTATCTTAAATAAAATAGCGCTGAGACATAAAGATAGGTACAATGAGCTAGAGAGATGCAATACTTGCGTCCTGCTTTGTGTCTCTGCTGGTTCTCTGGGGCTATGGCTGTGTGTGACCTGCGTCTGCCTGGACCTTGTTTAAATATCCGTGGAGATGGCACCCGGGTTACTTCCTCAACGCTGGCGCATGCGCAGTAACCGCTGTTTCCGCGCAAGTGCTCAGTTACCATATAAAACAAAAGAGTGAGGTTCTGCAGCGCATGCATGAAGCTCCCTGTCGTAAATATTCTAATACAGGTGAAGTCACTTGTATTCTCATATAGAATCCATTCTGATCATCAGTAGGCATAAATAAACAGAGAGGATCATGGCTAATAGAGGAAAAAGAGTTGGGAAGAAGGAATAGGGCAAAAAACAAGATAGACATAAATAATGTGTATACGGTATTAAGCATAGAAGCCATTTTTTTTTAGGATGGGGTAGACAATCAGATTGCAAAACAAGATACCAGGAGAGTATTTCGGTATAGAACACATAATTGTTAATAGAAGCTTGATACAGGTAAATTGCGCAATCATATAAACAGGCACATCAGCAAGGGTCCCAACAGGCAACCTCCATTATACCTAAAAGGTAAATTCATATTAGAACATATAACACTGAAAGATATTGAAATAAATAGTCTTACCAAGTTGGAGGCGAAAGGGAGTATGGGATGGGATAAAAGGAATGGAGGATTGGAGGATTAGGGAGGATGTCCTTTCTGTAAGAATAAGAGGAATAAATTAGAACCAATCCATTTCCCTGCTAAGTCCCCTGGGATGCAATGTCTGGAGTGTATAGATCCAGAAGCTTTCACGTTCTTTTAACATTCGGACATGGTCACCTCCCCGTCTCGGTCTTTCAACTTTTTCGATGACTTGAAAGTGTAATTATGACACCTTATGACCTGCCTCATGGAAATGTTGGGGAACTGGTAACCACACATGCTTCAATCTAATAGTAGATTTGTGGCTTACCATGCGGTCTCTTACATGCTGGATCGTCTCTCCAACATATAAGAGACCGCATGATGTAGATAACATAGTTACTATCACAGGCGTAGTATCCCTTGATTGGGTATGATTTCCCCAATCTAGGATGGGTGAATTCTCTCCTCTGATTATTACATTTGAACATGCTGCACAGTTTAGGCACGGAAATGTTCCTGTACATCTAGATTTAAAAAATGTCTGTACTGGTTGCTTGTTACTATTTCCTATGTCAGCATTAATCAACATGTCCTTCAGGTTTTTTGGTCTTTTTTGGAACAATAGTGGTGGTTCCTCAAATTCAGGGATTGTGGGGTACAATGTCACGGTGCTCCTACCTGGATCCTGGCGCTCCAAATCCATTCCCAGGGTACATCTAGATGAGGTAAGAAGGAATAAGGCAGACTGCACCTTGGTATGAACAGTTCAGTTTACTGGATAACACAATGAATGATGGTTTCGCTCTTACACATTTAGCCGCGACACTGGATTTCTATACAGGTTTTGGTTAGTTGGCAACTGGACTGGTACTCTGCTATGGGAAATCTATAATTGCGGTGGGTTGTGAAAAGACTGTCTGGAGTGGTACATGGCATTAGCCGCCCTTGTAACCTGCTCATCACCTCAAGCTCAGCTAGTCTCCAACTGCCAACTCACTCTGGTTACCATAGTGACCAGTCTATAGAGGATGTCAAACAGACATCCTCCAATACAGTCCAATGCCAACACTTCTACCACCACCTGCTGGTCTCCAGTGGTATTACAGAGCAACAACTTACATTTATTTTGACAGAATGACACCAGGCAATAAATCATTATTAATCTATAGGCTCCTAAGAAATTTTTGTAATGGCCCTTTTGGGTCAATAAACTTCTATTCATGTAGTAGGTCCTGGCTTCCACCTGGTGTTGGACAATGCCCGGTGTCATATAGCCAGTGTGTGTCGGCAGAACCTGAATAAGGGCATTGATACCATGTGCTGGCCCACAGACCTGAATCCAATTGAGAACCTCAGGGACAATATATCAGTGAATCTAAGTATTACCATAGACTGTGCAGGTACGGGAGATGCCTCAAGACACCCCCTCATTAGGAGCATGTCCAGATGTCAGGAGTGCATAGCAGGCAAGTCAGGGCTATTCAAACTACTCAGTCACATTATGAGTTCCTATGATGAAGTTCATAGAAACGGATAAGGCGACAATTTCTACTTTTGATCCAGCTCACAGTTGACCGTTGATACGTCATTTTATTCTCAATGAATTAAAGATTTTATATCAGTGAAGATTTTTAACCTGAAACTTAGATTCATTAACCCCTTAACGACCACGGGCAGTAATATTACGTCCTAGCGGTCAGTGTTACTGCCCGCGGTCTGCTGCCGGCAGCTTGCCACGATCTGCGCACATCTCAGCTGATTTTCACAGCTGAGATGTGTGCCTGCTAGGTACGAGCAGAATTGTTATCTGCCCGTGCCGTTTAACCCCTTAAATGGCGCTGTCAATATGTGACAGTGCCATTATAACGGCATCAGCGCTAAACATTTTACTTACGTATGATCACGACATGATCACGTCACTTCCGGTGGTTGTCATGGTAGCACAGGGTCATGTGATGACTCCTGTAGCTCACATGAATTACTTTCGGTTTTACCCTGCCCGGAGCTTAGTGAGGCAGAAAATGAGCATGTCTGCTGTTTACAGCTGTAATCAGCAGATATGGCAGAGCGATCGGATTGTTGATCCATATAGCCCCCTAGAGGGACTAGGAAAATAAAAAATAAAAAAATAAAAAGTTAAAAAAAAAGTTTTAAAAAATTAAAAAAAAACCCAAAAACAAAGTTCAAATCACCCCCCTTTTGCCGCATTGAAAATTAAAGGGTTAAAAAAATCTTAATTACTTACCGGTAATGGGATTTTCAGTAGCCCATGACACCACCACCTGAGAGACAGGTTCCGCCGACATCAGGACAGGAACCCACTGATAAAAAGGCGGTACCTCTCCTCCGCATCAGTAGCTTTACAGAGCCAGAGAGAACAAACAAAAACAAAACAGAAAATGTTAATCATACCACCACCAAGGAACACACCATTAACTCTAACACTCCCCGAAGGGTGTCCACAACAAGTGAATAGGGGGGGGAACTAAGCGTGCTGTCATGGGCTACAGAAAAGCCCATTACCGGTAAGTAATTAAGATTTTTCCCTTCCGCCCATGACAGCACCACTTGAGAGATTTATAGAGAACTACCACCTTAGGGAGGGACCACCGCCTGTAAGACCCGTCTCGCAAAGGAAAGGTCAGTTGTGGAGGATAAGTCCAGCCTATAGTGGCGAAAGAAAGTACAAAGAGACGACCAAGTAGCCGCCCGGTAGATCTGGTCAATAGAGGCATCAGCCCTTTCTGCCCATGACGTAGATATTGCTCTAGTGGAGTGTGCCTTAATGCCCTGAAGAGGTGTGTTGACTTTAGCTGAGTATGCCAGATTGATAGCATCCCTGATCCATCTGGCCAAGGTAGCTTTAGCAGCCCCATTATTCCTAGATTTCCTTTGAAATGTTACAAATAGGACCTGAGAATTTCTCCATTTTTTTGTCCTATCTAGGTACGTGAGCAAGGCCCTCCTGACAATGTGTGCAACCTAGTCTCTTTCTCGTTACGAGGGGTATCACAAAGGGAAGGGAGCACGATTTCTTGTGAGCAATGAAAGCTTTTAGCTACTTTTGGGAGAGAAGGGATCAGTCCTCAACACCACCCTATCGTCCATAATTTGGGTGTAAGGCTGCACTATGGACAATACCTGGAGATCCCCCACCCATCTGGCCAAGGTAAGTGCGACGAGAAGCAAAACCTTAAGGGACAGCAATTTTAGAGGGACATCCCCTAAGGGTTCAAATGGTGGCTCTGTAAGGGCATCCAACACCAAATTGAGGTCCCACGGGGGAACCCTGGGAGCATGAACCGGCACGGACCTAGACTTTGATCTAATAAACTGGCTAACCCATTCATTCTGTGCCAGACCACAATTAAATAGTGCCCCCAAGGCTGAGACCTGTACCTTAAGTGTGCTCATTGAGAGACCTAATTCCAACTCTTTCTGGAGAAATTCTAAAATAGCCGAGATAGGTGGGGGGCCCTCAGCCCGAGCCCCTGACTGAAGGAGAAAATGCTTCCAGACCCTCTCATAAATGGCCGTGGTGACTGCCTTCCTACTTCTAAGAAGGGTATCTACCAATCCTGGTGAAAAGCCCAGTCTAGCGAATAGTTGCCGCTCAAACGCCAGGCCGTCAAATGAAGGGCCGGATCGTGGGGGTGATTAACTGGTCCCTGGGAGAGGAAATGTGGGTCATCTGGGAGAATCCAAGCATCCACCAGAGACATCCTCTGAAGCCAGTAAAACCATGCTCTTTTCGGCCAGAAGGGGGCAATGAGAACAACATTGGCTCGGTCGTCCCTTATTTTCCGGAGTACCGAAGGTAATAGTATTAGGGGAGTAAATGCATAAAAGGAGACCTTCTGACAAGGATATCTGGAACGCATAGATTGCAACTGGACTGTCTCTGCGGTTGAGTGAGAAGAACTTGTCCACCTTCCGATCCGCTTTGGTGGCGAACAGGTCCAGTACAGGTACACCCCACAGAAGCGTGAGCTGGCGAAAGATCTCTGGGTTCAAGGACCACTCCCCCTGACTGAGACAGTGCTTGCTGAGGAAGTCTGATTCTTCATTTTCTGCTCCTTTGATATGAAGAGCTGTTAAGGAGATGTTGTTCGGCCAGCCGGAAGCTTCGCAGAGACAGAGTCAGAAGTGATGGGGACCTGGTGCCTCCCTGATGGTTGACATATGCCACCGTCACCCTGTTGTCCGAAAGGATCCAAACATGGCGTCCCCGTAAGGATGGCAGGAACTCTTCCAGTGCTTTGAGGACCGCCATGAGTTCTCTGTAGTTGGAGGATTGTGTGACTAACTGAGCGTCCCAGGGTCCCTGAAGCACCTGTTGGTGCAGATGGGCTCCCCACCCCCAACGGCTGGCATCTGTGACTATCGTGTCCGTGACTTGGGAAAGCCAAGGAACCCCTGTCTGTAGGTGAGAAATGTCCTGCCACCAGCCAAGGGAGTGTAAGGTGTCTTCTAACAGGATCATTTTCCGCTCCAAACAGCTTCCAAACTGTCTTTGAAACCTCTGGACTTCCATCTGTAGGACTCTTGAATGTAGTTGGGCCCACCATACTCCCGGAATGCAAGAGGTGAGAGTCCCAACTAGTGACATAGCCTGTCGTAAGGTCATGTAGGGGTGACTCCTTACTGAAGAGAGTAAGGACAGGATCCTGGTGATCTTTTCCTCGGGCAGGTGGCACAACTGCCTGGTTGAATCCAAGATGAGCCCTAGGAAGACTTGACACTGAAAAGGTTGAAGTCTGGACTTCTCCCGATTCACCACCCATTCCAGGATGGAGATGACCCTGGACACGTGATCTGCACATTGATTCTCCAACTGACCCACTATCAGGAAGTCGGCGAGGTACGGGATAATTAAAACGTTCTTTTCTCTGACATGCCATGACCTCCGCGATGACCTTGGTGAAGATTCTCGGGGCCATACAAAGCCCGAATGGCAGCGCTGTGAACTGGAAGTGTCTCAGCCTCCCTGACATGTGCAGTACGAATCTGAGAAACTATCGGTGAGTCGGAAAAATAGGGATGTGATAATAGGCGTCTTTTAGGTCGAGAACTGCCATAAAACACTCTGGGTATAACAGCCGGATAGTTGACTTAATGGTCTCCATTTTGAAGGCTCGCTGCACCAGATGGCAATTCAATTTCTTTAGGTTTATGATGGTACGGAAGGAGGAGTCCAGTTTCTGAATAAGAAACAGAGGGGAGTAAAAGCCGTCTCCCTACTGTCCCTTGGGGACTTCTTGGATGACCTTCCTTGCGAGGAGAGTCAGTACTTCTGTTTCTAAGGTTTGCTGCCTCACTGTGGACCGTAAGGATGTTATAATTAGAGACCCCTGAGGGGGCGAACTGAACTCCAACCCTTCCTCCACTATCTGAAGGAGCCATTTGTTGGATGAGATTGTCTTCCAGGCATGTAGGAAGTGGGACAAGCTGCCCCCCACCTGATGTCTGGCGTCATTGTGGTCATTTGCTCTTATTGTCGGAGTGTTTGCCAAAGAGAAAACCTGAGCTAGTCTTTCTACGGTCTTTCCACTGATCCTGTGTTTTCTGGGGCTTTTTACTGAAAAATTGACGTCTGTGAAAGGCCCGGCTCCGAGAGGATGTCACAGTGAAAACTTTATCAGGTGCCTTAGTGAGAAGGTCATCCAGGCCAGAGCCAAAGAGATAGGTACCCTCACATGGCATGCCACACAGCCGTCCTTTGGACTGGACATCATCTTTCAAATTTTTCAGCCAGAGAACCCTTCTCGCGGAATTGGAAAGTGCAGCTGATCTGGCGAAAAGTCTCAAAGAATCTACCGAGGCATCCGCCATATAGGCTGCAGCACCCTGTATTAATGGCAATGACGAGATGATATCCTTCCTCGGTGTGTCATTTTTCAACTGGTCTTCTAAGTGTTGAAGCCATACCATCAATGACTGGGCAACGCAGGCGCTTGTCACCGCAGGTCGTAAGCCACCCGCTGTTGATTCCCAAGTTCCTCTCAGAAAACCATCAGCCTTTCTATCCAGCTGATACTTAAGGTATCCCATATCTTCAAATGGTAATGTAGTGGAGCGTGAAGCTTTGGCAATGGCGACATCAATCTTTGGTGTTCTATCCCAAGATGTAGATGCTTCACCATCCACTGGGTACTTCCTCTTAAGGGAGGAGTAAAGATTCATCCTCCTATCCACTTTTCCCCACTGATCATCAATTAGACCTTGAACCTTTTGGGGAATAGGAAAATCTTTACGTTTTTTGGAATCCAATCGCCCAAATATGACATCCTGGGTTGATTCGGGTCCCCTGGTATCCACCATCCCCATAGTTGTTCTCACCACCTTCACTAAGGGGCCCACATCAGCAGTAGGGAAACAAGGTCTACCACCCTTGTCTGTAGAGGAGGAGTCGTCTGAGTTGGACGAGGAGGATCCTGAAGAGGCCGACGACCTAGAGTCGTGAGCCGATCCTGCTGAGGTATCAGGAGTGGACAGCTTAAGATGACTAGACTTCTTGCGTCTCTTGCCCCCCTTGAGGGATTTCAGGGATTCCTATACTTCTGCTCTGATAATGGTCCGCAATTCTGAGGAAAACTCTGGGCCTTCTTTGATTAGGGTCTGCTGGATACAGCCCGCACAAAGGACTTTGGTGTAATCAGGTGACAGAGTGGAGTGGCATATTGCACATTCCTTATGATGCTGCTTGGAGGTACACTTTTTCTGCACCTAACAAGAAAGGGGGACATG